>NC_088210.1:5243656-5843656 GCF_037126465.1 Ornithodoros turicata
TTGACTGTGTTGGTCAAATGATGTCCATCACATAAGTGTTGCTTAAGGAGCGTCGTCGCCGTCTGGCTTATTTGACCAGACAAAGTCAATATCAGACAACTGAGGCCATAAAACATCGAAAGGACAAGACCAAAAGGACAATGGACAAAACAACGAAGGACATAGAACACATAGAAAGGACAAATACATACAAAGCCTCAAGTGCCTAAGAAATTAATGATGAAAGAAGATGTGGGTTCGAGTCCCACGGCTGGCTAACCTTTTCAGTGACTTCATTCTTTCATCATCAAAGTCAATATGCTCCCGCAGGCGTCTGTATATGTCACCTGTGAGATGTGTAAACATTCCCCTAATATTTCTTTGTGTTTGGCAGAAACAAGAACTGCCGTGGACAACGACATCGCAAACATTCATTTATTCTTATTTCTTCTCGCATCATATAGCAAGGATGAAGGGCTGTGAGAATACAAGTCGAATTCAGTCTTTTACGTACTTCGATTAAGGTCGTTACAGTGCACCTACAAATACATTCATATGGCAAAACCTGCAAGGGTTGTTTCACTTATATTATCTTTACACTGTACAAACGAGGTCTGTCTTCAGTAGCATCCCTTTAATCAAGACGTATCCTTTCTCGAAATTTCGTGCTGTAGTCTGTCCTCAGCTACGGTGTCGTGCACATCTGCTCATGCTGTACATGCATAATTTCTAACGCGGGAGCTATCTCGCACCGCCATGTAAGAAGCAGCCAACGTATGAGGCCATATATCACATATGCACAGCCTATTCAGGAGCGTGTAATGGAAGACGGGCGAAATGAGGAGAAAGTGCTTTTTATGCAATATTTAATGGAACATGATTACAATACGTGCTCTGTGGGAAAATTATTGCCAGCAGCTGCTCCACGTGCAGCTTTCTCTCTCTCTCTTTTCTGATAACCGACTTCATCGATTTGCTCTTAGTGCCTCCCCTCCTAATTACGTTCGCTAACGAGGTCTTCGAAGAACGTTGCTTCACGAAAGACAAAAACGTCTTGTCAGAGTATGCCCATTGCAGCGTACTTCAAACAAGGCGATCATTTTGATGCCTCGCATTGCTTTCACTGAACTTTTGACAGAATGTGGCCCGTTTTCACCAACGCTGGTTAACTTTTAAGCGAGATCAAGGTTTGCTAAAACAGTTAACGCTCAGTTCTTTTTCAGAACCATAGACTGGTGGAGGTGGTGAATGTTTCAGTGACAATAACTTTCGTTAGAGAAGCAAAGTTTAGCGTTTTGAGGGACCGTCGATCTCGGTTCAAATGTTAATCGGCGTTGTTAATCAACTCAACTTAGTTGAAAAGTTGTTAGAAATGGGCTGTTTGGTAATTCATACTTTAAGAGCGGTAAAAATCCCCGTACCGGGAGACAAGGAAAAAGACGACACAACACACAACACAGTGTGTTGTGCTGTGTTGTTGTGTCGCCTTTTTGTTCCTTTCCAGGCACGGGGTTGTTTATCGCCTCTTAAAGTATCGCTTACTTAACTGCAACAAACAGTTCGCAATTCAGAAATTATAATTTCAAATTTCTGAGATTTTCTTCAGTACTTATATAGAACTAACTTTGCCAAAATCATAAACCAGCTCCCGTGGCACATAGTGGTTAGCGTGATCGCTTTCCACGCCGGGACTGGAAGGTGACACGGGTTCGAATCCTGTCACCGGCTGTGCTATCTGAGGTTTTCCCTGGGTTTTCCGCAGACTCTCCAGACGAATGTCGGTATACAGTTCCCCTGAAGTCGGCCCAGGACGCATACTAACCCGCCCCTGTCCCCCACTCCTTCCTGCTGTCCTCTCTCCATCTGTCCACGTCTGTACGACGCACATAGCCACAGTTGCTTCGCGGCGCTAACACGTAATTTAAAAAAAAATCATAAACAATTGATTGTTGTCGTTTCCTTAGTTGCCTGTGCGCCAGTAAAACAAGAGAAATCATCATTATCATAATCTTTCCCGGAAACAAAGTGTATTCTATGTATGCAGTATATTCAACGTTCCCCCCTGGCGTTGTCGATGTTGTTTAAGTCTTGTTTTGGGGCGTTATTTTCGCCGTTATTGTTTTGCGTGAAGGTGCGCCATCTGTTTACATTACGTCGTTGTTTGTGGACATGTAATCAGAAGTAACCGAATTACAGGACAATGAAGGTGATGTTGCTTCGAGTCCCGCAAAAATGTGTGGTCGTGAATGAACCAGCAAGAACATGTGAACCAAATGAGTTCTACCCTTTAACCGCACGGCACAATGACGACGATGTGTGCTTACAGCGGAAAATTCATCGACGAACAAGTTTGTTAGTTTGTTTGTAAGGGTGCAGTGGAGAGGGGAGAGTCTCGCGAGTGGGGGAGTGAAGTATCTGGAATAAGGGCATTCCGTTGCTGAGTCTTACAATAGGCGCAGCCGACAGCGAATATGTGGATCGAACTCCAGGCGGAAATGGGCTCAACCGGGAGACTGCTTTTCACAAGATGTACACCGGCGTACGAAGGTGCCCTTGACCTTCCGGAAACGGTGAGGGGATATATTCTGTGCTCTTGTACTTTCCAAGTCGAGAAAAAGGCACAGGAAATAATCGATGAAGGCTCGATAAAACTCAACATCAGAGCGGCTGATTACGATCGCTACACAGGAACTCTGCTCAGAGGTCCTATGCAGACCCCCGGGACCGACATGTCTCTGCGCTTGATTGAAGCGCAGGGGCAGCAGCTTTTGAAATGCCAAGAACGACGTCATTCAGTTGAATTGAACAGGTGAAGCCAGATGTTTGTGGTGGTCAGTCGTCTAGCCCAGCAGTGTGGATATCGTTTTACGAATATGCATGTGAATCCAATCATTGGTTAACCGATAAAGACAGGATAAAAATTACGCCTCTATTTTTATCTGGGATGTCCGAAGAGTAGTATGAATTGGGCTTGGTAACACACAGCGAGAACAGTTGGTCGAAATAGAAGAAAAGTTTCTTGAAGTCATTCCGGGAGAACCCCATTCAAAACTGGGTCAGAGCAATATTTTTCTAGTTCGAGACAGGTTCCGTTCTGTAGTTCTTTATGAGAAGAATCGCTTACTTTACATCGCCGTACCAAGTCTACCTGACACAGCAATCATCAACTTGATTATACACGGACTCCCAAAACGTACACAGTCTGAAGTACTGGTGTTGGCAGCAACAACTATCCAGAGTCTTCTAGACTGTGCGAAAAAGATTAGACCATTAGATTAGATCCACCATTAGACCATTAGATTAGATCAGCATTAGAGAATGCCTCCGGGCCCCGTTCTTTCGAAAAGTCATCTCACTCCAGTGCGGTAGAGCCGACAGAGAAACTGCAACCCAAAGTGTCCTTCTTTCACACGGCAGTTAAATGCCGCAACAAGTAACACTGAAAACGTCTCGGTGACAACTAAAGAGTATTTAAACAAATAAGGCAAGGGTGCAAAGTCCCACCTGATGACACTAAAGGAGATTATGTACCTTATGCATGCACAGTTAGTATTTAACAATGTCATTTTAAATTATCAGTCTATTAAAGCATTTGCCGATACAGTTGCATCAATATCCGTAATCAACCGCAGTAGAGTTTGATCATGCCCAACTTGGCAGACCTGTGCGTGTGCAAGGACGTGATGGCCCTCACTACATTTCATAATACGTGGCCCGCCTCATTGACATATCAAGAAAGAACCCGTCACTGTCATGCTTTGGTCGTGTCGCGTATTTCAGTATGATTTTTTTCCTCTCACGACCCTCACATGAATGCCCTCAAACTAAATCCATATTGGAATGACAAAGTGGGCATCGACACACAACGAGAAGTCATCAGTCCAGCACTCTGCATCCAAGAGACAGACGACATAATGCCACTGTACCTAGACATCTGTGTGAGCCCAGGGCTACTCACCAGCCGTCAAACACTTTGCCGTGGCATTTAAGCTCAACGACACTGCAGCCTCAAACAAATGCCTTACACTATGTCCAGAGACAAGAAAAAGTGGCTCGCACAAGAAGTTGACAACATGTTACTCGCACATTTGTGTGCTGCACGCCTTGGGCTCGTTTGGGGTATCCGGTCGGCTCTTCATCTGGCTCCAAGACTTCCTTACGGACCGAACTGTCGCGGTCCGTACGTCCCAAGGTCAAAGCCCTCAGCATCCTGTTCCACAAGGAGTCCCCCAAGGAACCATTTTCAGCCCGACACTCTTTAACGTGGTGATGGGCGGCCTACAATCAGTAATTCCTCGTGAAGTGTCGTTTTCCGTGTATGCAGATGACGTCGCCATTTGGACAGTAGGCAAATCACGCCCAGCCATACAGCGCCACCTGCAGCTCGCTTTAAATAATATCCATACGTACCTCACGCACCTTGGGATGGACCTTTCACCCGAAAAGTGTGTCGAGCTCCCTTTCACGCGCAAAGCTATGGCCAAATTCCCTCTTTGGCTTGGTACAAAGAAGCTTGAGCCGGTACGCTTCCACCGCTTCCTTGGCGTGGTAATCGACTCGGACTTGCGCTGGGCTCGGCACATTAAACACATGAAACTAAAGTGCAGCGATGGCTCCCCGCAATTCAACATCTTTCTGGCTCAGGATGGGGCTGCAATCAGCGTTCCCTGCTCGCGGTTCAGCGTCATTGGTGAGGGCGACTGTGCTTTACAGCCTTCTTAGCCTTCCTATTCTGCACAGGATATCAACCACTTCATTAAATACACTTCGGTCCCTGTTTGCTCGAAGCCTTCGTCGATGTCTCGGAGTTCCAAGAATGCCTGAAACACGGCAAGTACTGGCTGAAGCTGGTGAGCTCACGATTGAGGTTCTCCGTGAACGTGAAACGGCTCGGCACTTCCTCCGGTTGCGTGCTCACATTCCCCTCAGGAAAATTCGATACCGCCCTGAAAGCGACTTCTATCGAGTAGCGCAGAGGATACGCCAGACTCTCACTGGCTTCATAACTAAGGACACTATACCGCTGGAAGCCCCCTGGTCTTTACCGGTACCGCCCACTTTTGCACGCCTTCCAAACTTCTGGAAAGAAGAGATCAGGTCCCCCCTCAAGTCCTCCGAGCCCATTTTCATGCTCTGGTAGACGAGAAGTTTTCTACGTTTACGGCAGCATATACCGATGGCGCATCCCGAAACAACAAGTCCGCCTCTGCATTCGTCATGCCATCCGAAGTACGTAGTGCAAGGACGACGCCTTTCACATTCAACCTCCCCCACAGCTGCAGAATTCTATGCATTCTTTTCTTTCTACAACACATCGCTGATTTTACACCGCGGAATGGGCAGTCTTCACAAACTCCAAATCTGCACTTCAAGCAATTGAAAATTCCGGCGTACGAGGCCCACCCGCGCCCCTAGTCACAGGTGTGTTAATGGCGTACCACGCTATCTACGTAGCAGGCCACAGGCTAGTTCTCCAGTGGGTTCCAGCCCATTGTGGTGTCGTGGGGAACGAGCAGGCCGACAGCGCCGCAGAAGCAGCACTCTCGTATCGGAAACGGACCAGCATTGTTCTGCTGAGAGGAGACCGCCGTTCAATTCTCCGACGCCTAGTGACACCCCTGGCTTCCCGCCAATGGACAACCGACATTCTTTCCCCCCAATTTTGTTGAGCAGAGTTGATCCAACGCTCGCTTTCCGCATGCCACGAAACACCTCTCGTCAAGATACTGCATTAGTCCACCGAATGCGCCTCGATGTGGCCTTTACAGCTCAGTGGCGTTACCGCTTGAGACAACTTGACTCTCCCACCTGCTGCCACTGTGGTCTTCTTGAGGATCTGGAGCATATTCGTCTTCATTGCTGCCACTACCAACCTTCCCGAACCACACTCTCCGAGTCTCTTCGTCAGCTGGACTCTCGCCCTTTCTCCCTATCGAAATTGTTTGGTCCCTGGCATAATCCAGCCCAGCAACGCTCTGCGCTCAAAGCTCTTCTGACATTTCTGGACACCATCGGACTTCCATCGTTATTGTGAACGAGCTTGTTATTTTATTCCCCACTTTCCCACCAGCAATGGGGTAGAGTATCGCCTGTGGCGATGAAGCTCCCCACTCTCCAAAGCCCAAAATAAAGTAGTTGTTGACAACATATGTTACAAGCGGGTGTCATTAGACCTTTTACTTCCTCTTTTGCATTCCCGGTAACAATTGTACTATAGAGGATGGATCCCTGCGCTTATGCACAGACTGCAGGAAAGTCAACAGCCAAACGGATCTCTTCCGTTATCCAATGCCACGAATCGATGACATCATCAATGAAACCGGTGGTTCAACATCGTTCTCTCGAATTGATTTGTGCAAAGGCTTTTGGCAAGTCCCGCTCAGGGAAGAAACTAAGCAGCACCTTCACAGCTTTACACGGCCTGTACGAATATAACCGGTTACCATTCGGGTGGAAGAATTCGCTTGGCTTCTTCCAAAGGATGATGAATGAAGTACTAGCTGCAGTCTTACCTAGGGAAACTTTGCACGGAAATATTGACGATACACTAGTGTATTTCCAATCAGCTCATAATCACGGCAACCATAACCCCGGGGCGTCAGCCCGACCGTTCCGCGCACGAAGGAACAAGCAGCACAACAACTTCAATCAAACAACATACCAAGTTTATTCAGGGAAAGGCAGGTCAACGCTCCAAGCAGCTACGCAACAATAACAACAACAGCAACAATACCCCATTTTCCTTCCGCAGCGCTTTTAACTCGTACGGGAACGCCCCACAGTCACGACCGGTTCCCTCCGGTCGTCGCCATCTTTCGCCTGCCAGTGGAACCACTGCGTTGTGGTTGCCACAACCAGCACACAGGAGGACTCCGGTTTCCATCAGTCTCCATAGTTTTTGTAATGTGGGTCTTGCATGGTCTAAGAGGATGGATTATTAGGGTTCTGGATTTTCGTCCGAAAAAATCGGGACACATAGACGCCAGTGAAATGAATGAATGAAATACGCCAACAATTTGGGTGGGGGGGTATATTCAATTGTTGAAAAATACGGGAAATGCTAGCCATAACAAAGGCTTGGTGCCCAAAAAGAAAGGAGGCAAAGGAAACAGGGGAAGTAAAAAACAGAAGTGCAGAAAGCTATACAGAAATATAGACAAAGACATCTCCTTCACCAGTCGCTGTGCAGGCACTCATCAGGGAGGTATCAGAGAGTTCCCATGAGTCGAGCTTACCGAAGGAACGGTAGCAGCGCAGTTGTGGCCGCAGCGTACTCAGTAGGGGCAAGTAGCACCAGGACGGAAAGCTCTCAGTAGCGCAGATGAGCGAGACGGCGCCGGAGATTGGACCGGCTGGCAGGCGAGTAGGACGTTTGGTATCGGATGAATTTAGCGAGGGATACATCAGAGAATAAGACAAGGCACGATGTGTCACTGTTCTGTCCTTCATTAAATTGCTCCGATATGTCAACACCATAATGTTGCCAACTACCCCGTATATCTCCAGTGTTGAGGAGGATGTGTTGCACGTCTGCTTCTACATGACACGTGGGGCAAAGAGGGGACGGCAGTTGGCCCATCTTAAACAGGAGGAGCGGAGTTCGTGCCACATTCAGCCGCACCCGAAGAAGCAACGTCGCCTTGCAACGGATGCGGCCATGCACAGCGTGGGCCAGTACTGAGTCAACGGATCGCAGGAACGTATTCGTGCGGAAAGCTTGCTGCTGAAATAGGTACGTGTGGTGTGTAATGAAGCGACGGATGTCAAGCTGGAGCATAAAGAGCGTAAGGGAAAGGGCAGTTGGCTGCTCAGTGTCGTGGGTCCGTCGAGTTAAAGTGTCATTACGATCACTGCCAGAACGTCCGACATGGCGCAGAATCCACTAGAACACCATGCAATGTTGTAGGTATGAGTGATGACTGTAGCGGAGTAAGAGGCCAGTGCCTGCAGAGCCACTTTACTGTCGGTCAAGATAGTCCAAACCCCGTGTGCCAACCAGTAGACGTGTCTCAAAGCGGCCAGCATGGCAAATGTCTCGGCCTCCACAGATGACATCAGATGGAGCTTGACTCTGTTCTCAATTCCGTCCTCTGGTATACACACGGCAGCAGAGGACCCTCCTCCATAGACCGAAGCATCAGTGTACACTTGAGTTCGACGCAGGTGGTGGGTATGTATCTGGTGCAGGGTCAGTTGACAGATCACAACCGTTGGCACAGTATTCTTTTTCCGGAGACCCGTAATGGACATTTGCACAGCGGGACGGTGAAGTGTCCACATAGGCGCCGCATAGGAGAGGGGATGTCACCCCGCAAACGAAGAATAGCTTCACCGAACGCGAACGCAGGATAACGTTGAGCAATGCCAGGGAGGTGATGAGTCGGATGCAGGACAAGATGACGCGTGTAGGTGTGTAGGGCGAGTTTATCGCGAAGGGGTAGACACCGATAGTCCCGCGCCTCCACCAAAACAGAGAAGGTCCCCTAGACTTCGGCACACAACCAAATGGAGGCTTCTGGCCTGAATATTGAGCAGTTCCTACTCGTAAGTGGTGGGGATCCCATACAGGAAAGGGAGGCTATCGCGCATAGTGTCATGCAAGAGGGAACAATGCACACGACGGATGTCAGCACAGGACGGGCCCTAGGCGAACCCGCAGAGGTGCCGAAGCATATTAGTACAGGTGCCGGTGCCAACAGAGTGGAAGTTATCTACCACGACTAATTCAGTCCCCGATCAAGGATTATTCCTATTTAGTGGCAGTGCGGGACCTAGTACAGTCTGTAGCCAGATAACAGCAGGTGATAGTTACGGAAAGAGCGGCGCGCGAATGCCATGGCCACTGTCTTAGCCGGTGAGACAAGCAAGCTACGGTCAGCAAGACATGCCACAATAAGGTCTAAGGCGTGCTGCTGATGACATTGGATAGCGTCACGGAGCGTCACAGAGGTTCAGATGCAATTGTCTTCAGCATAGATCGTGATATGGGTATGCCTGGGCAGTGATATCGTATGATGTTTCAATGGACAATTCCTTGTCCCCAACTCCTATGCACAATTTGAAAACGAATATTTTCCTTTGAGTGATTCGGCGCTCCACTCCGAAAGCAATACTGGGCAGCAACAGTGCGCTTCAGGTCACCGATATGTTTCACATGCGCCCTTCTGTAGAACAATTGTATGGAGGCGGGGTAGTTGGTACGGACTTATTGTGTGCAGGCAGCAAAAATTCAGAAGAATGACAAACAAGTACGTTTACGTAAGCTCAGTGGAAATATACTTCACAGCGAAGACGAGAAAGCAGATGACTCACCATCCATCTTGCACGAAGTTATCAAGTGCGTGCCTCATGTGTATGCCTCATGTGCATGTCATGTGCATGTGCATGCCTCATCAAGTGCGTGCCTCAAGTGCGTGCCTCAGCCGACGGCCCGCACGGGACTGCCTTTGGCGTCAAGGACGGTTCAAGAGGCTGGAGAGGGGAGCCTTCAGGAGTTTCGGTTTCGATATAAGATTCGCACCTCTTTTGGTACCTAACGGGTCCTCGACTGCCAAACCAACTTTGTTCTCATTTCTGAAGGATGTACTTAACTTATTTTTACGCAGTCACTATAAGGATTTCGAATTGTCCCGGAGTCTCCCTTCAAACAGTTGTGGGCTACTCTGTGGAACCCCACGAAGCACAGAGTACGTGGCGCTGGCTTCCTCTACAGTGCGCAGAGACCTGTCAGAGAGGGATACATTCAACCAGCCAAGTGCATAGAGACCGACACAGGTTTCTTGGAGCGATGCAACAACGGCACTGTGAAGAGCACTATCATGTGCTTTCGTCACATCAAGGAAGACAGCGGCCGTCAGGAGCTCATCAGACTTTGCTTGCTGAGTAGAGGAGACATTGTGATGACATTGTCAAGTTGCCAATCGCATGGTCTCAGGAACGAATCGGGTGCTCTCAAAATACCAGCTCAGTCGTTCCATAATCTTTCCGACACAGGTTTAGAAGACGGTTGGGCGGAAGGCATCATTGGCGCGTGGAGACTTGCCTGGCTTCCGTAGCGACACTATCATCTGCGTTGTTTCATTCTGCTGAGGACAGCCATCTCGCCGACAACCATTGTAGAGCCTTAGGAGGGCGTGAAGGCAGATTTTGGAGCGCCTCCTACGTAATACAGACAGGCCCCGGAGAGGTGTGAGGGGGTGATTTCCCTGGGGCATGACGACGGAAATGGCGCGAGCTTACGACCCCTGTGACACCGAGGCCCCGAAGCTGTCGTTAAGAGGGCACAATAGCCGTTTGTAGCATAGATTTCCGCACGGAAGCAATCGGGATTTATAAAAAAAAAAAGAAAAGAAACTCCGCTATTGGGCGTCCCAGCCAGACTTGTACGTATCTTGAGTACGTACTCAAAATACAGTATTTTAAATACTTATTCCGGTATTTTGGTACTGTACTCAATACTTTTTCCACCAAGTATTTTCAATGTATTTAAAATACTTTTTTTCGGTATTTGCTACTCAGTACTCAAAATACTTTCCTTCCTCGTCAAGCCAAACCCAGCACACTTCCCGCCGTGCCGAAATATTTTCAGCTCACTGGAATTTAACCCCCTATCTTTGTTTCTTTTTTCGGGAATTCGGGAATCTGTCATTTATCCTCCTGTACAATAGGCTGGTCCCACGCTTGGGCTTGTTTGTCAATAGCCAACTTCGTCAGAAAACCGTTCCTATTCATATTGCAAGGTGAATCACCAGGGGATCAGGTACAAAATCCCGGCATTTATTTCCTTAGTCACGAAAGCAATAAACACGTGAGAGATGTTGAAAGAGCATACAGGAGGGATTACGAAGTTTTGGGTCAGAACATATCAACAAAGATTACTTGGGTTCACCGAAGTTCACCAAACATTACTTGACATCAAGACCTCGCAAATGAAAGATATGCTTAAGCATGGCTGATGAAGTTTATTCCTCGGATTTGTAAGGCAACGTTCAGAATACGCGTTTCACTTACTGCTAATACTAAATTACTTTAAAGGGTATCTTAAATACTTCTCAGAGTATTTAGTACTCTAATCAAATTACTTTCAGTTTTGAGTATTTTGTACTCTATTTTATATACTTTTTACGTAGAGTATTTAGTACCTTTTTTTAAATATTTTTGCACAGTATTTTGTACAAGTCTGGACTTCGAGCAACCGACAGCGCAGCAAGAAAAGCCATGCCGGGATGACTGGTTGACGGGATTCGTCTCCTTTCGTGTCGGGATCGCGGCTTAACCCACTTGACCCAAATCTACTGCGTAATGTGGGATTTCCCTCCGCTCACCCCAACGGGGTTTCCTGCCATCCCGTCCTTCAGCTTCCCGAGATCGCAGACACAACCAAGAAATTGCAACGTGAAGCTTTATTATCGGTCGATTTTGTCTCGTTGCTGTCCCGTCACGTCACTGGCTTCTTCGCTTCTCCCCGCCATCGGGACAGTGCTTTCCCGACAGCTGTCGAGGTACGCTGCGGGATTTTGGATGAACGGAGGATCCGTTGGAGTGCAGCGTGACAAATGTAAGTGGTGCCCTTGTCACCGATTAAAGAGTATGTTCGTTGAATTGGGTCTGTGTCTCTCGGCGCAGCGGTTTGAGGTTTGGGTAGAAGACGGGTTGGGCTCTACCCTGATTGGTATTTAGGGTGCGGAATCGTACAGTAATAACCCTGTCACAGGGGCAGTCTTTAATGATCATTTAAACCAACGGTCATTAGAAGATGAGCCTGCATTGACGTGTCAGCTTCTCAAACGGCATTGGATCGAATGCTCCCTGACAGGTTGACACGACCTGTCAATCAAAGTTTTGCGCATTTCATTGGTTGTCGTTTTCTATGGGGGCCGCCATGACACCAAAATTTCCCCATCATCTTGCTTGGGACGGTGAAGCCGGGATTTCGCGACAAAAAAAAAACATTTTCAGAAATAACTTCAATTTTTTTCTGTGTGTACACATCCACTTCTAATTAGCTGCAAAATAAACTCGCTCCGCGATTATAATTTACGCGAAAATGACACGTCTCGCTAATGTTAGACTTAGTGAAGAATGCAATCCGAAGAAAATAGGAGGAAAGACGCCACTGACGCGTAAGAGTTTGCATTATATAATTGAATCGCATTTACATGCGTCTTTGCCCATTTTTGATTCCATCTGCTTCTGCTACGCGGTTAAAAGTTCATACCGGCAGCCAGCTGCGCACGAAGAAGCGGTTCTATAGACCGTTTACAGCAGCCAGTTGCTTAGGGCGCTAATAGATGGCGCCACAGTAGCCACGCCATTGCTTGCCTTCTGCGAGTGCCTGTGTGCCTTTGCCTATGTGAGTGCTTCCCACCTTTTTTGCCGCTGTGCTACAGTTCTGTGCGAAATCTGGAAAAGCAGAGGAAGGACTTGTTCTGTGATTGAGTGTAGAAACTGTGACTGAGATCTCATCGTGTGGGACGAAGCTGTTTGTTAAATTCACGAGCCGTGGCTATACAAAGACTGCCCGCGTTCCAGGTGCAATGCACGGGTTTCCACAAAGAGAGAAAAAGAAGCTGATTCGACAACGGTAGGTATCGAATCTTCAGAGGAAGAATTACAAAGCGGGAAAGCCAGCGAGGGTAAGTAATGCAGCCCTCAAAGTGGCGCAGTATTTCTGTGTGAGCCCCATACTCTGCTGTAGGCGTTGGCTGCTGCTTGTGAGAATAAACTTCCCCCATAGTAGCAGGGGTCACGTTCCTTGGAGTTGAATGGTTCCGTGTACATGCCTTGTCAGTGCACGAAGCACTCGTGAGCCCCTTGTCTGTCCCCTCTACAACCTTGATGAGCAGTGTACAAATATGACTGCACCTGCTGCACAAACCCGCTTTATATGTGCATGTTGCCGCCAAAGTGGGCCCGAAGCGGCTTCTCCGTACTACACGTTCTGCTCACTGTTTGTGTCGACCTGATGTCGGCCTTTAAAATTCATACACCATCGTTGCACTGGCACAGTACTACACCGACATGGCCGCTGTCAAACACCTTCGTTCCCTTTGCAAATTCTCTGTTCAGCGCAGGCTTTCCGTCTCCCTCTAGCTCGTTGATCATGTGGTTGTACACATCTGAAATCAACAGTAAAAGTATGCTACTTCACAACGACAACATAACAGCCCTTACATGCATATATGAGAAAGGTATATCTTTCTCAGGTAGTTGGTACCGCAACCCTTGCGATAAACAGCAAGAAATCAGGATCTTGCGATATTACATTATGAACGTACCCACAACGTAACGTATGCGCAACAAAAGAAGAGGAAAGAAAGAAGACGCCGAAATTTGTAGTAACTCGAGCATAGTGGGGCCGATCATGTGGAACGCACGAGGACAGAAATATCACTCCAATACCCCTGTCAGGCGTACTAATTTAGTGTCACTTTCGGTGAGTACACTTGCTGTGAATGTCATTCTTTCGAGTCACACGGCATCTTTTAGTGACACTAAATGCAAAGTACACTTACGATGAAGTGAGTTCGCCGAACTCACTTCACTTTGCCTGCGACAATCAAGTACGTAGCCTCCACGGCAGGGATTGCGTAACAAAAAGCTTATTTTTGGAAAAGGAAAGAAACAACCCAATCGGAATATATTTTTGGACAAATTTGTTAAGACAGCGCTGATTTGTATAAGAAAGACAACGATTTTTTGGCGAGATTTACCTGTACTCTCGTTCACAGACTGCCCAGTAGGGTTCGTAATTCACTTCGCGGCAGCCATATTTGTTGGCATTGCAGGGTGGTTAAGAGCACTGATCTCTATAGTATAGGCTGGATCGCGCATAAGGTGCTCCAAAGCGTGGTCACCGGCCGCCA
Organism: Ornithodoros turicata; assembly: GCF_037126465.1. Taxonomy (NCBI): domain Eukaryota; kingdom Metazoa; phylum Arthropoda; class Arachnida; order Ixodida; family Argasidae; genus Ornithodoros; species Ornithodoros turicata. Next base: position 5,257,501 of record NC_088210.1, read on the forward strand.
TATTGGTGGGCCCAACGCATTCTGTCATCTGCATTTAGTTCGAGCGGGGCTGCCCGTATTTTTTAAAATTTCCCTTAAACTAAAGGGCATGTCATGCCAGTTTAAACCGCAATAAATACTCAAAATGAAATCGCTTCTTATTGTTTCCTATGGGAGCAGCCGGCGCCAGTGGGCCCTCCAACATGGCGGCCCGAATGCACGCCTCTCCCCCACGAGCCCGTCTCCCATGTGCGATCCAGCCTTTATACATAGAGATCAGTGGTTAAGTGTTACCGGCGAAATAGCGAAATACTCGCAGTGAAGCACTGAATAATGGAAGACAAAAAAGACAGGGCGTCGTGGTCTGAGATAGAAACCAATGCTATCAGAACATGGAAGGACCAAGCGAAACGCGAAAGTGTATGCTGACATCGCGGGCCAGTTGCACGCGCAAGACATAGTAAAGACCACCAAAGAGGTGAAGAAGAAGATGAAAATTTGTCAAATAAAGACACTTGTGCTGGTTTGCAACAATTATATTTATGACGTTCAATCGACTTCAACTGCGAAGAAAATCTTTACGAAATGTTTCTGGCCGTAAGAAAAATGATTTTACCAAGAAATTATGTCGCACTCCCCGATGTTAGGTGGGAGTTCAAACTCGCCCATCGTCATCACCATGACTGCTTAGTGACACTTACTTATGCCGTGTAGCAAGAGCCTAGTGAAAGTGACATTACAGGACGGAGTGCACTTCAAATAGGCGACACTAAATTAGTACGTCTGACACGGAATTCATTGCAAAAAGTTTAAAATCGGGGAAAGCGTCTCTGGGTTGCACCGCCGTACTACGTGCGCCGTGCCAACAGGCAGTCGGAAGAGAAGGCAAGCAGAGGCTCGCAAGATCACGTGCGCTAAGATGGCGGCGCCCAGATAACTCTGCTGTAAACGGTCTATACCGCTCTCCCGGCCAATCGGTTCCTCTGGCAGCCATTTCTGCAGTTCCGGGTCTTCCCGACATGCCTCTCTCCATCGAGATGGCGTCGATAAAAGTGGCCGCAAAAAATCCATTGTTTTCCTGTGTCGGGAGGGATATCCGTTTCAATCCGAAACCAATCCAGTTTCCCCAACATACAGCGGCCCACTATAATGGATGAGCAGAGGTGGGGAAATTACTTTTATTTTGTAATGCATTGCCATTACTCATTACTTTTATAAACAACTAATGTATTACATAACTCATTACTTTTTTAAACTTAGTAATGCATTAGTAATGTCATTACTTTGTGGAAGTAATGTCATTAATCTGGCATTACGTTTACGTATTAAGACATAAGCACCAAACGTGTATCGCATGAGTTTTCTTCCTTGCTTTTTTTATTTTTATTCACTTATTTATTTTTATAGGCAGTATCCACCCGAGTATCCGCCCAAATCAGTGCCACTAAATCCCTGCAGAAACGAGGCTGATTGGTGGTTTGAAAAACCTGGATGCTCCCAACCTTCACATGGCGCAATGCGCATTCGACGAAAGTAATGAGTAATGCCACTCTGCATTACTCAGTCGAAATGTATTACCATTGCTCGTTACTCAAAAGTAATGTATTACTCCCCACCTCTGCTGGTGAGGTATAACTTTGGATAGCTTGTAATAACATGAAACAGTACTTCGGATGGTGACAGCCTGTCACTCAAAAAGGTGGATGAACCCCCGGTATAAGCAGGTGCCATTAATGGCCAGACTCCATTTTTTTATACACGGCTCTGCTTCGATGACCACTGGTTTCGATGGTCATTGAAGACCGCGCGTGTGACAAGAGTATAAGGCGGCAACCGCATGGAGCAACTTTTGCCAACTGAATGGGGCCAACGGAGCGCCAACTCAGCGTGAACGGAACGGTATCGATGCTATGCAACAGTATGGAGCAGAATGTCCACGTCGAGGTTGTCATGGTGAAGCGTCGCCCTAGCGTTTGCCAACGCTTGTTGCACGCGATGTGGCAATGCTTACTGCAATAAACTGCTGTACGCATTGTTTAGTAACATAAATGATATTTTAGAGGTTCTTGAAAAAGTGCGGTGTTAATGACATCTAGAAATCAGGTGTTTGTAAAAAAATTTGAGATACGAAGCTGTGGCGAAAATATCTTGACTGAGGTGGCAGGAGATTCTCGGTTCCTCTTTCATCGCGGTTGTGTATTGGAAGACCTCGAGGCTTGTTTTCAACGGAGATTTTATAATTAATCCGCGACCTGCTATATTGTAGTCGGTAACGCAGTATGGACTCGGAACATGACCTTCTCCTAATGAAGTCTATGATCCTACTCTTGAAAAAGAAGCGTCAACGCAGGAGAAAATTGTGGGTGAGACCGCCATGGCTCCATCGGAAAACGGAAGGCGAATATTGGACTGCGGTAAGCACAGGAATGACGTTAAGTTGCGCAATTGGTGCGCTGTCGTGCCAGTTTATATACAGTGATACCTTCTTTTAGATGAAAACAATGAGAGACAGCGGCGACGTTCAAAGTTTCGTCTTGTACTTTCGAATGACGCCAGACGTTTTCGACTACCTCCACGATCTGGTTAAGGACGACCTCACGAAGCAGCATGTCGTTCGGGAGCCACTGTCTTCCTACGAAAGGCTGGCCCTCACATTCCGGTACGTTAACCGGCAATAATACTTCTCAAGATGTCAATTCTTGCAAAGGTGTTCTTATTGTAATGGTGCTTATTAAATACACGATTATTGGGTTTTGTTGGCATATTTCAGATATCTGTCCTCTGGAATGGCGTTTAAAGATGTCGCCATGGCATACAGAGTTGGAATCGAGACAGCACGTGAAGCCGTGCATCTCACCTGCACGGCACTATGGAACAGGTTGAAAGACCTATACATGATGGTGAGCGTTACGTGAGCATGTGGTCAGCCTGTTAACTAATGGAAATAAAGCCTGTTTTCCATTCCTCACTTTTGCATTGAAACGCATGTCAGTCATGTTTTCTTTCTTCCTTTTCTTTTTTTCAGCCCCCAAGTGAATCAGAGTGGCAAGATACTGCACAGGGCTTTGGGGAAAGATGGAACTTTCCAAATTGCCTTGGTGCTGTCGATGGTAAACATGTTCGAATTGTTGCACCAAACAAGTCTGGAAGTACATATTTCAACTACAAGGTAATTAAACAGTTGTTCTGTCTTTTATTGACCCCGAGGTTCCGGATTCAATCCTGGTCAAAGACACCATCTTCCACAAAGGATGTTTAATACCACGCACCATGTTTCATTTCAGTGCTAGTTAGATCAGTGAGCAACATTAGTCCTCAGACTAGCACTATGGAGGCAGTCATGATCGTACTTGTCTCACTACAGATTATTAGCATCTTTCTTGAGAAAAGGAGTGAACAATTGAACAAGTCTGAACGGAAGCATGAACCTTTCAGCCTACATGAACATTTCAGGGGACCTACTCCATTGTCCTGATGGCAGTCGTCGACAGCCACTACAAATTTGTCCTCATCGATGTCGGTGCAGAGGGACGTCAAAGTGACTGCGAAGTATTGAAGTCCTCTGCCATTGGACGCCGGTACAGGCACACTCGGGCTACCTGGCCCGGTCAGGCTTCCCAGAGGAAATGTTGTAGTTCCCAATGTATTTGTGGGGGACGAAGCATTCCAACTGAGGCCTGATTTTCTCCGACCCTATCCAGGGCGAGACCTCTCCGTAGAAAAAAGGGTCTTCAACTTGAGATTGAGCCGTGCGAGGTGGATATGTATTTGCACATTTTTATGCGATGTATAAATATAGGAAACACTCCCCAAAACGACAGAATTGCATCCCATACAGAACCAAATTGCAAACTTTCGACCATGCAAGTCTGATTCCATGCTGCCATTTTTAGGGATGTCAGGTTACGGCCCACCTACAGAGCAAAATTTAGCAATGTGTATCTGAAAGCCTGTGTCTATTTGAGGCTCTTTACACAAATGTATTCAAATAATGGCTGACTTCAATTCAGTGGTGCATCTATCCAAAATCATGTAATTGAAAAATGTATTAATGATGTCTAGTTAATTAATTGTTCAGTAGCTCTATGAACTTTCTCAAAGGAAGTACTATCAAATTAGGCATCACAGTTGATCTTGAAATATAGATATGGAAAATGAAAGGGAAATTTTATTTTTTAGACAATTTTGAATTGTGTATGCTTGCTTAACTGTATATTGACATCTGTGTTAGGCTATGAATGAGTAGACATTTCAATATGCACTTCTTGTATTTATGCAGGCACTGCGTGAAAAACGCGTTTGGTATTCTTGCCTCACGGTGGAGAATACTGCTTACAACTATAAACTTGAGTGTGCTGAATGCAGAGAATGTCATCAAGGCAGTGTGCATTCTGCACAATTTCTTGGCGGAGCAGTGTGGTGTTCCTTCAGGTTTAGCCGACGAGGTGGATACACTTGGCAACGTCATTGAAGGAGGGTGGCATAGAGATGCCGGACAGTTTGTGGAACAACAGCGTCTACAGTGTGGTCACACGCGAAGCCACAGCTGCCAGGAGTAGAGAACTCTACACGAACTACTTTGTCAGCCATACAGGGCAGCTCGACTGGCAATGGGCACGTATTCATGCCCAGCGCCCCAGCTTATATGGACCGAACTGTGCAGTGTGCGCATTTTTTTAAATGATGTGCATTCAGATCACATGTATAATCAGGAATGAAAATATGCAACACATATTTGTGAGCAAGCAGTTTTTGTCTGATCACACTGCAGAATGCTTTGACATTTATAGTAAGTGTTACACACACAACACAGCAATTTCAGTGAAAGATTTATTTGAACAGTTTCTGGTGAAACCATAAGCATACGTTCACAAAGTCTTTATGAATGCTCAGATACAAACGCTTTTTGACATGAAATTATTTGTCATATTTCTTTAAAATCTGTAAAAGCTCTATTCGCATGTCCATAACTAGTTCACGAGGACACCTCCGCATGACCTCACATATCATGCCTGCAAACTGCTCATGCTCGTCTTGCCTTCGTCGGAGACGTTCGTTGATTAGAGAAAGGTAACCATTGGCCACCTCATCATCATCATTTTTTCGCCTCCGTTTTCGGCCAGACTGAGCAGGGCCTCTACTAGACGTGCATGGAAAGCCTACGCTTGATGTTGGCGTGGCTAATGCCTGCTGTGCTGTATTATGGCAGGGTGCGGGAATTAGGGTTGAAGATTCGGGAGGAAACGAAGGAACACTAGGATGGATTGCATGAGATGGAGATGGGGACTCTGTTTGGGAGGGCAGTGCAGAAGAGTGTGCCTGAGAGTGGTCTGTACGGCTCTGGTCTGTACCACCAAGGAACAGGGAATCTGAGAGCACAGAGTCGTCGTCATGTGTGTGGTAAAATGAATCCATGATCGCCGGCACTGTCTCAGCAGATGCCACACTGTCCCTAGGTGGCTGCTGCACAGGGGCCGTTCTGAGATTTTTGCATATTCTACGGCAGAAGAGAGGTAAAAAAAAAACATTGTCAGTGCAAATAGAGTAAAAGTATGTTTGATTTCAAGCTGCTTAAGTCACTGTCTAGAACACACACAGGCAGTGCAGTATTCACGTAAGTGCTGCATTCAACGAACCAAACACTACGACACAGCTATAAATGTGCTAAAACTTAGTTTTCCTCAATACTGACTGCATTGCTTCAGAAGATGGTGCAGCATCCCTAAGTGGCTGCAGCACACCAGGCGTTGTCAGGTTTCCAGATGTTCTAAAATAAAAGCAAAACAAGATATCGTCAGAGAAAGTAGTATAAAAGTGAAAAATATGTTTTATTGCATATCATACCCAACCGTGACTTCTGTTTGGCACAGAAGAACTGGCAGTACCGCACTCAACACCAAATAGACAATCAGAGCTAATGCAGAGTCTACATTGTGTGTGGTAAAAGGAAACAGTGATCGATGGCATTGTCTCAGCAGATGCCACACTGTCCCTAGGTGAGTGCTACACAGGAGACATTAAGACATTTTTACATATTCTACAGCAGAAGAGAGGCAAAAAACATTATCAGTGCAAATATAATAAAAGTATGTTCCATTTCAAGCTGCAGAAGTTACTGTCTGGAACACAGGCACTGCAATATAAACATAACGGTCTCATTCAACAAACCATGCACCAAGACAGAGCTATAAAAACTCAGTTTTCCTCAATACTGACTGCATTGTTTCTGAAGATGGAGCAGCATCCCTGAGTGGCTGCAGCACACCAGGCATTGTCAGGTTTCCAGATGTTCTAAAACACAGACAAAGCAAAATATTGTTACAGAAATTACAATAAAAGTGAAAACATGTGATGTTGCATGCCATACCCAAGTGGCGACTCTGTCTGGAACAGAAGAGCTGACGTGTCAACATAAGCTTTGCACTCAACACCAAATAGACAATGAGAGAGCTAATGCGCCGATACTGACTATCAATACTACAAAAAAAGGAAAAAAATGTAAAGGAATACATACAGTACACCACAAAACTATTGAAGTACATGCAGAACGGTATACCTTCTGGTGATGCACACATCTTTCAGAAAAAATAACTGGGCAAAAGAACGCCACCAGTCTTCATGCGGCTGGATCTCACAGTCTTCGTATGAAGAACCGCTGCGCTTCTTCAGTTTAATATCCGTAAACTTCTTTCTGAAGTTGTCCCGCAGCGATTTCCAACGCTTTTGAACAGCATCAACTGCGCGTACGAACAATTCGCACCAAAAAAAGACAGAAAAAGAGAATAAGTTACACATCAATTCGGAGGAAATGTTGCCTTATGAGTGTCTCTAGCAATGCTCACCAAAGAAATATCAGACTGCATTTTTGTTACCGTTATTTCCTCACACATTGCCGATTCGCCATGTGCCACAAATAATATTTTGAAGTTTCATTTACTCACCTTCGCCTTGCACACATCTTGCCACCTCCTGCCAAAGGATATATTTTAAGTTGATGCCCTTATATTGAACAAGTTTGACGTTCCAAAGGGGTGGCCTCCTTGAAACCTCCGATATTAATATATCAACGTCTGGCCGTCTATCAGCGTGACTGGCCATCTGCGTGTCCTTCTAGGAGGCAAGCGAAGAGGGCAAAGACCGAAAAAAAAAAGGGGGGGGGGTCACAGGCATGTTGACAGGTGACTTTGTCACGTGCTTGTAGCATTTCCTGTGAAGCGTGTTTTCATTGGCGCACATGGTTCCGTCGGGTGGCGTCACTTCCTCTCCTCAGACTAAATATCTATCCTTGGCAGAAACCGGCTCTTCGGTCGGTCGCCTATTGTTCGCTTAGTAGGTCACCGTTCCTTTCAAGTTCTACTGCCATTCAGTTGGCAAAAGTGCTCCATGCGGTTGCCGCCTAAGAGTCTGTAGTGACTGGGATGAGTGCATTATGGTGACGGTGACATTTCTCCGTACGTGACCTTCGGCATAGCCAGTGCATCCGTGCATTCCTTCACGCCGGCTCTCGGTTTAGTCGTAGTTGTCGTTTGCAAAAAGAAAAAAAAAAAGAACAGGAACAACGTTCCAAAAGTTCAAAAATCATCCAACCTGTCGATCAGGACATCTTCCGGCGGTTGGTCTGGTTGCTGAGGGGCGTGACGCAACAGTTCGGGGCGTCGGGGGTTTCCACAGCGGCGGAGACACCTTCATTGACACAGGCGTCATCTGCCTTTACCTTATGTAACTGCCATCGCTGTTTTGTCCCGCGATGTATCGCTGGCATTGCGCATTGATGGCAGAGGAGGCAACGTTCTTCTTCAGTGTGGAGCATTGGAGGTGTCTGTTCGTATGGGTGAATCACCTGAAGGGAGCGACGACTCTCGAGGTATCATCCCGTACATAGAATACGGGGTTGTGACGATCATTTCGTTCAGAGGCTCATTGCACCGTCGGAGGCTCAGGGCTGTCTGCAACAACTGGCCACGTAGCAACAGATCTCTGAGACGACAGAACAGTTGCGCGCCCTCGAGATGAAGGTGCTCGAATAGGCCGTGATCGCCTCGGACGTCCAAATGGCGCTGGCTGAACAAAGTCACGGGACTGAGGCCTCTAACGGAGGACATCTCCTACGCTAAAGGAAAAACGCAATACGGTGAGAGGACGACCTCAAGGGGTGTGAGTGCCCGTAAAGGTACTCCCCTCAACATTATACTGGAAAACTGTGGAGCAGAAATCGCATTGAAAAAGACCCACTACGCAAGACCGCTAGGGTTTAGTAACTGGGAAAGTGCGGGCACGTGCACTGCCTGCGGGGACGCAAACTGTAGCGACTGAAATGTCCGTGAGCGGCGTCCTGCTTCAGGTCCTGAAGACGAGGTTGGAGGCCTTCCCCTTTGCCCTCGGGGTGTCGGGATTGCTAAGTTTTTTCTCGCCCGTTCTACAGCAAAGACGCCTTTAGCTGAGGTCGTAGGAGCAGTCACTTACCTTGAAGATGCCACCACAAGACAGCACACAATATTGGACCCATATCGTCTTATCGTTGGCGATACGGGTCCAATATGGGACCTGTATTGCCAGGGTTTCCTTCATATTGGCTCAAACTTGGTAATAGGGGCCCATATATTGCCAAGCTTGAGCCAATATGGAGGAATTGGGAAACCCATATGGGGAAAATCCTGGCAATATGGGCCCCGTATTGCCCGTGTGCATCCCATATTGACTGAAAATGCAGAAAATGGTACGTACCCATGTTGTACCTAAACAGCACAGAAAGATTGAACATCGAAGTGTGCGAAATGACCAATTCAATACGTCGTTATATCAAACAACTTCTAGCAGATGTACGTGGAAATCCCACTCTAGCATTCAGTGCACCTCAGCAACTCAAGTTTCCACCTGATGCAAACAGCCGCCATCTTGGTCCGCGCTGCCAATGCCAATCGGTCGAACCGACTGAGGGTGTGGTCGTTTGAGTGAAATCATGCCTCCTACAACTAATGCGCTTGCGCGACACTCGGATCGAACGTTTTATATGGGCTAAAATGCCGCTGGTTCCTCTAATGACAACAGAACTGCAGCAGGCCAAGTAAACACAATGTTTGATGGGAAGGGATGTCTGTTCTATAACACTAGATACTTTCAATGTACTGCAGACAGTGTGAGTTGCTGAAGTGTTGTACCCTAGGAGCGGGTTGGAAATTTTTGGTTCATACACTATCGCAATCCCAATCAAGGCTTCTGATGGATGTTTGGCATTGGCAGTTCCGTTGGACTGCCTGGGTTCCTCAGCAAGACGGGCGTAGCACCTGTTCTTCGTTTCTAGGGTGATGTAGTGTTGTTTTTGCTCTGCTATGCAACGTCGATGAATAAGAAGATCTGCAGAAATGAAAAAGCAAACAGAAGAGAGAAGTAATATCAGTGGTGGATATGAAACCGGATAATGCTTTGTTATTGCACGGACTTCCCGCTGGTGTTATCACGGAAGTAGTGGAGCAATATGGGCCAAATGGGTTTGCCAATATGGGCAGCCCATATTGGACAAATATTGGTAATCTTGGCAACCCATATGGGACCAATATTGGACCAATATTGGCGTGTTGCTTGGGGTCCAAACTATCTGAGAGCGAAGCTGCAAAGCCGCGAAGCGCATCACAAAGCAGGTAATGTTCCGATATTCACGGTTGTACAGCCAAGCCTTGTCCAACCTTGCAACGTCCAGTTTCTCCCGAATCGTCCGATCTGCAACGCCCAGTCGACTTCGGAGGTCCACAGCAAACCATGAGTAAGGAGGCCGGGTACTGCCATATCGGAGGCCCACACAATTCTCCACTGGAAAAGGTGCCTCTCATCCCAAGTTCAGGAACGCAGAGGTGAAGCCTGTGGATCTGTTGACCCTGTAGCGAACGCCAGTTCAGTCAGGCGTAGCTCCCGGTCACTGCGGTGCTGGCTGGTCAAAGCAACCAACACCATTTTCAGGTTCCGATCAACACGTTCGGTAATGTTTGCTCGAGGGTGATACGGGGAAGTCTTCTCGTGCTGTATGCCTATGACAGCGAAAGAATTTGAAAGCACCTCAGTTGCGAAGTAGGTTGCGTCATCTGCGATGAGCTGAGCAGGAAACCCGAACCGGCAAAAGTTGTCCAGTAGTCTCCTCTAGGACTATCACATATATCACAAGCAAGAATTTGCCAACGTCTATTGCTCTGAACCGGCTGCAAGTGCCAAGGGGATAAACCACCACGAGGGTTTGCTCTTTGGCATACGGGACAAGTACGGATTTACTTTATTACATCCTGCCTCATTCCAAACTTATCCCATGTCGCAACACGTCATAACTTTTCATAAGTTTTCTGCTGTAACCTGCCAAGGCCAAGCCATGATAGTAATGTATGAAAGACTTACGCAACTTTGGTGGCATCATGACTCTGAATGGGGATGAGCCGTCGTCCTCATCCGCCTGGGGTATGTACCTGAACAGGATGCGATCCTCGTCCGGCAGATAGGGGTCGTGCCGTCTGTCACTCGTTCCGGTGCCAGCCGACTCGCGCTCAGCTAACCATTGGGACACCCGCTGACAAAGGCCGTCCGCTGTCTGAGCGTCTAAGAGCTGCTCTCTGCTAGCGGCGTGCCCCAAAACGGAGATACATATCGTGTCACATGTGCTGCTGCCAGGAGTTGAGAAGGCGCTTCGGTGCCTTCCACTCCCCCATCCGGTGGAGGCGGACGGGTTAGTGCGTCTGCTTCCACGTTCATCGAGGCCCGCCTGCACGAATTCTGCAAAGGACTTATCTGCATGCCGAGTACGATTATGTAGCTCATCCAGGATATGGTATTCGTAATCCAGGGGAAGGAATTCGCCCTTAAACCATTTCTGGAAGTTCTTAACGGACATAAGCCTCGACTGCAGTCGAAGCCAGGCAAGCGATTAAGGCCAATCGAAGCCAGTCGATCACGGCAACCTGTAGGATACTTTGCATCAGGACTTCATCTGATATTTTCATACCAGTCTCATAGGCTGTAAAATCATCTAAGATGTGTGCGACAGACTTTTTTCGGTACACCCCGAGAAGGTATATAGCGACCGGTTAATTCATTCGCTTATGCCTGGAGCGGCGAAACCCACCTGGCATCAAGGCGTTGTGCCACCAACGGCCATGGCTCCGTCATACGTGACACGAGTTCTACCGTTATAGTGGGGTCTAATTGCGGCACTGCAGGTGCCGGAGTTGGATTACCTTGGTACGGAGGCACTGCATGTGCCTCGTTATCCCCGGCTGGTCCTGTTGGCTCCGCCAGCGCCGAAGCGCTGCGTGCCAGCCTCTCCTCCGAACGGGACCGCTGCTGCACAGGGCACTTCCATCCAATCAGGACGTTGTATCCGCCGGCCGGCGAACGCTGCATCAGCACCGCTTCTCGGACACCGGGCGGGATCTACAAACACTTAAAAGAACGAAACAAAGCAACAGCGAAACAGAGCAGAAACTGCTGACTAAAAAAAAAAAAAGAAACACAGTACTGCGCCTACAAACAACAAAAGCAACCAGGCCATATACTGAATAAAAATAAAACCTGTCCCCCGTTAACAATAGCAGAAAAGACCGCAGGAAAGAATACAAACAAAAACGTGCTGCAAGTTCCCCGCGGCAGACCACAGGAGCTGTGACCCGAAACGTTGGGCGCCAGCTGTGGGAACCTTAATTCCACTATTTAGGCGAAGCCCGTCCGTTCCGTTTTAGGGAAGACACTGCAAGCGAAGAAGCAGCAAACAACAAAGGCTTAATTCATGACTTAGAACAATCCGCAGAACAGACAACTCTCAGACGCCCACCAAGACCAGGAAAAAAGGCTCTCCATCATGAGAAGATGTGGGTTCGAGTCCTACAGCTGGCCATAGTGGGCATTTTGGTGAAACCTCACTCGCCCTAACCCTCACGGCCCTCACGGGCACATGCCCTCACTCGCCCTCACCCTCACCGCCCTCACGAGCACATGCGCTCACTCGCCCTCACCCTCACCGCCCTCATGAGCACAGGCCCTCACTCGCCCTCACCCTCACGGCACTCACAAACGAAAACCCTCACCCATGAGGATCTTACCCTCATAGGGTCTCCTGTGAGTCCGCTCATGAGGCTGTGCCCCTCATGAGACCTCCTGTGAGTGCACTCATGAGGTCTGAGGGGCGCCAGGTCTCTGTGAGTGAAGTCACTGGTGAGGCCTGAGGTGTGTGAGGTCAGTATGAGGGCATTCAGAAATGAGGTCAAACGACGCATACCAGACGTGCGCAAATTAAATTATGAAGGCATTGATGATATGGTTCCAGCGACACAACTAGAGGCTGTGTGCACTTTAACGGCTGGTGTGCACGCATTTAGCAATTTCGTCTACGTCGCGCTGGAAACACAGCAAAGCGTCCTGATCTGACTCATTACTTGGTGATATGGTTCCAGTGACCCAACTACCGGCAGGGTGCACTTCAAAGGGCTGGAATGCCGGTTTTTAGAAATTTTGTCTACGTCTCGCTGGGAACACAGCAAATCGTCCTGAGCTGACTGATTACTCGGTGATATGGTTCCAGTGACCCAGCTACCGGCAGTTGTGCACTTTAAAGGGCTGGTGTGCCCGTTTTTAGCAATTTCGTCTATGTCGCGCTGGGAACACAGCAAAGCGTCCTGAGCTTACTGATTAGTTAGTGATATGGTTCCAGTGACGCAACTACCGGCAGGGTGCACTTTAAAGGGCTGGTGTGGCCGTTTTTAGCAATTTCGTCTATGTCGCGCTGGGAACACAGCAAAGCCTCCTGAGGCTTACTAAAAACGTGCACACGAGCCCTTTAAAGTGCACCCTGCCGGTAGTTGGGACGCTAGAACCATATCACGAAGTAATCAGTCAGCTCAAGACGCTTTGCTGCCTTCCCAGTGTGACGTAGACCAAATTGGTACAAACGGGCACACCAGCCCTTTAAAGTGCACACTGCGTGTAGTTGTGTCGCTGGAACCATATCACCAAGTAATCCGTCAGCTCAGGACGCTTGGCTGTGTTTCCAGCGCGACGTAGACGAAATTGATAAAAATGGGCACATCAGCCCTTTAAAGTGCACACTGCGTGTAGTTGGGTCGCTGGAACCATATCACCAATTAATCCGTCAGCTCAGAACGCTTGGCTGTGTTTCCAGCGCGACGTAGACGAAATTGCTAAAAACGGGCACACCAGCCCCTTAAAGTGCACACTGCGTGTAGTTGGGTCGCTGGAACCATATCACCAACTAATCCGTCAGCTCAGAACCCTTGGCTGTTTTCCAGCGCGACGTAGACGAAATTGCTAGAAACGGGCATATCAGCCCTTTAAAGTGCACACTGCGTGTAGTTGGGTCGCTGGAACCATATCACCAACTAATCCGTCAGCTCAGAACGCTTGGCTGTGTTTCCAGCGCGACGTAGACGAAATTGCTAAAAATGGGCACATCAGCCCTTTAAAGTGCACACTGCGTGTAGTTGGGTCGCTGGAACCATATCACCAACTAATCCGTCAGCTCAGAACGCTTGGCTGTGTTTCCAGCGCGACGTAGACGAAATTGCTAAAAATGGGCACATCAGCCCTTTAAAGTGCACACTGCGTGTAGTTGGGTCGCTGGAACCATATCACCAACTAATCCGTCAGCTCAGAACCCTTGGCTGTTTTCCAGCGCGACGTAGACGAAATTGCTAGAAACGGGCATATCAGCCCTTTAAAGTGCACACTGCGTGTAGTTGGGTCGCTGGAACCATATCACCAACTAATCCGTCAGCTCAGAACGCTTGGCTGTGTTTCCAGCGCGACGTAGACGAAATTGCTAAAAATGGGCACATCAGCCCTTTAAAGTGCACACTGCGTGTAGTTGGGTCGCTGGAACCATATCACCAACTAATCCGTCAGCTCAGAACGCTTGGCTGTGTTTCCAGCGCGACGTAGACGAAATTGCTAAAAACGGGCACACCAGCCCTTTAAAGTGCACACTGCGTGTAGTTGGGTCGCTGGAACCACATCACCAACTAATCCGTCAGCTCAGAACGCTTGGCTGTGTTTTCAGCGCGACGTAGACGAAATTGCTAAAAACGGGCACACCAGCCCTTTAAAGTGCACACTGCGTGTAGTTGGGTTGCTGGAACCATATCACCAACTAATCCGTCAGCTCAGAACGCTTGGCTGTGTTTCCAGCGCGACGTAGACGAAATTGCTAAAAACGGGCACACCAGCCCTTTAAAGTGCACACTGCGTGTAGTTGGGTCGCTGGAACCATATCACCAACTAATCCGTCAGCTCAGGACGCTTGGCTGTGTTCCCAGCGCGACGTAGACGAAATTGCTAAAAACGGGAACTTCAGCCCTTGCAGTGCACCCTACCGGTAGCTGGATCGCTGGAACCATATCACTAGTGACTTCATAATTTGCCCACGTCTCGTAAGCGTCATTTCACCTCATTTCTGAATGCACTCATACTGACTTCACACCCCTCAGGCCTCACCAGTGACCTCACTCACACAGACCTGGCGCCCCTCAGACCTCATGAGTGCACTCACAGGAGGTCTCATGAGGGGCAAAACTTCAAGAGTGCACTCACAGGAGACTTCGTGAGAGTAAGACCTCATGAGTGCACTCACAGGAGACCTCATGAGGATTATGAATCTCATGAGTGCACTCACGGATGGCCTGATCGCGGACTTGCCCTCACTCACCCTCACCTCAAAGGCGTGAGGTGAGGGTGAGGGGCACTCATGAGGGCCCTCATGAGTGAGTTCGCCCAGCTATGCAGCTGGCTAACCTTTTCAGTGACTTTCATCTTTCATCGCTCTCCATCAGCCACCCCTTTTTGGGCGAACATGCCCCCCTCTCCCACACACGCGACTTCCCAAGCAGCACAATGTACTGAAAGTCGAGTGCATTAGGGGTGGACGGTATGTGTCTTATCAATGTTCTCTAGTTTCATGAATCTGTTCAAGGCCTTTCATCTACCCGTCCACACCTATTGCACTCGACTTTCAGTGCATTTTGCTGCTTGGGTTAGTGTCATACACAGAAAGGAGGGTGCCTCAGCAAAGCTAGCGATAAGCGATGAAAATGTTCCCCACAAAGTGTTAGGAGGAAGGAAAATAGCTATATCTCAGCCATCTGATTATACAGGCTTTGTATACGGTTCATAGGGCTACGGTATCAATTGTTAGATACTTCAAAAATCAAAGGCGTTGGCAAAGCATCTTACGGAAGCATAAAAAGGAAGGGATTGAAGAAAAAGTGGACAAGTGGATCCATGCACACATTAGAAATATAATGTCACGCTACATACGCCTCTGATTTAAAGGAACTGTCGCATCAGTCGCAGTCGATTGCCATACTATGGTGATGTTTTATTTCGCGTTCATCACTGATCATAACGCCGAAAATCGCTCGCAAATTGATGGTGTTACTTCTCTGCGGTTTGATGAAACGTATGGTGTGGTGAATGGGCCCGTTCAGCTCACGGTAAGCTGGTCCACACTGGTGTGGGGAGCATGGTGGGAAACATTTAGGCGTAAGCCCAAACGCTGGTTTAGAACGTGGTTTTGCTGCATGGATGTTATGGGCTGCCAGGGACGTCGCCAAACCAGACCGGGTACCGCACAGGGTAACTGGATCCGTGTCCGATGGATGGCAGAACCGACGGAGGATTACCGGAAGATGCGCAAGCGATGCATGGAGGAAGAAAACACAAGGAGCGGCTCTTCGCGCCAGACTATAGCGTAGCCGCCCTCTAGCGGTTGCTCCAGTCAAAATTGCCGTTACGTCCTGTCTACCACGTGATCCCCTCTAAAGTTTCTGTTTCGCACGGCTTTGTTTCTCGCGCTGCTCTCCGTATGATTTTGCTTTTCGAAAGTAACTTATTGTGAAAATGTGAGCCCCATCGTAGAAACGACGTATGGTAATGTGTTTCTGTCACGGATGCGGCTGTCATTGAACTGAAAGCACTCCTGTCACGGGAACACGTTTGGTTCGTAAATACACGGTCAGTTTTTTTTTAGCTAGCTGTGTGATCGAGTCATCTCGAATTGTTCGTTTGGGACCTGACACTGTGCCTCAGATTCATTTCATGTGCTCTGTTGTTGCACAAATCTTATTAATAGTGTTCTGAGTACGGCATTCTTTACCACTTAATCAAGAAACGTACATACGTTGGAAGTCACCGTTGCCACCCGTGATGTTTCCGGTCCCGCGTATTCCTTTTGCATTCTGCGCACTGCCTTCTAATACTAGAGTAAATATTCGAAAATACAGATGTAACGTACGAGCACGCGTTCAACGTAATACTGCCATCTGAACTGTGACACAACTACAGCTCGCGTCGTCTGCTCTGGTGGCGCCGTGCTGTATGGAAGGTCACGTGAGCGGTCACGTCGTAGACAGGAGCATCCCAGAATGCAATGCGAAGCCGGCTACGCTCGCCCCGATGGAAAACTGCCGGAAGGGCCGCTCACTGTGTTTCCTTCCTCCATGGAGCGATGCGATAGCCGGAGAGGACTCTGGAGCGCAGTGGAAGTTGAAGACCCCCAAGGTGCGCGACCATGGGCCTGGGCCCGCAACAAGCTGCCGTTCCTTCCTCGTGAAGCCAACCTGCACCTTTCCTCGAGCAACACCTGCAAGGCACTGTCCCGGCTCCTCCTCTGCCTCCTTCTTCCAGCGCTATCATGCACCGCAGCGCCACGACATATGGCAAAAGCAGACAACGGGTAATGAGATGATTCCGGAATTCCATCTCTGGAAGTAGGAGAAAACGTCATCTGGACAAGGCCAGTCAATGAGCGCGGAAAGTCTGCGATTGACATGAAAATTTTTCTGATGGACCGCCAGAAAATTTGATGGACCATCGAAATATTCTGATGGTATCTAATGGACCATCAAATCCACCCTGATGCTTCCTGGTTGACCACCAAGCCGCCCTTGGTGGCACCTGAGAGACCAGCAGACCGTTCCTGTTGGTGCCTAATGGACCAGCAGCCTATCATTGGTGGTACCTAATGGATCGTCATATTTCCGTTGATGATGTCTGGTGGACAACTAGATTGCATCTGATGGTGCTGGTGAGCTCCTTCTGCCACTCTGCGTCGCCGCCTTGCACATTCATCCACGTGTATAGGACTAAGTAGTTCCCAGGATTTTTAACTATTTATACACGCTAAAAGCTCCAATATACACCTCCATGATGACATAAAATAGGTGCAGTCTGTAACTCATTCGCCCTCAACCACCACACGCATTTTATCGGTGAACATATTTCATTCTGTCGGACCCTTGTACCTTTACGCCATTTCCTCTTTCACGTCGGCGTTCTCCTGTTCGCAACAGATGTGGTTGAAAGTTGTCAAGTTGGCTGAGACGTTGGATGGAATAAGTGAAACTCGGTGTGCAAAGGTATTGATACTTTTCGGAAGGTTCTTCGGACTGAACGCATTTGGTAGAAAACCAATACACACGGACGCCAGAGATGTTTCTGAATACGGTAAGGCTTAACACGACCGCTTCACAGTCACTCATAACCTTTGTTCGAGGGAGTCGGTTGATTGAATTGTGTATTATTTTCAGTCTGCATTCCATCTTGACTAGTAATGAAAAGTGTAACAAGTACGATCGACCAATTATTCCGAAACCCAGTTGAGCTCATGCTATTCTGTCTGCAATGAGTCATTGACGACGCGCGTCTATCTCTCTTGCAGTTCCGCGCCGCGGAGACGTTGATATGTGATGTATTAGGAAAGAGTATTACGTAGCTCCCCGTTGACACCTGGACTTTCATTACTCTATCATTAAAATTACGTCCTTTCCACATGTGACTGAAGCTGTACGGTCTTGCTTTGGAGATATACCACTGTTCGGCCACCGCAGGCCTGGTGGACCATCGACTATGAGGCCTGATGGATGAGCTATCAACCATCAGTATTGATAGGCCATCAAATCTGGTGGGTTTCTTGACCCTGATGGCTTGATGGACCATTAGGTTGATGAACCATCAACCTAATGGTCCATCAAGCCATCATTTGATAGTTGATTTTAGTTTTAGTTCTTCAGTTAATTTTAGTTTGCTTCATTGAGGTTTATTTCATAAATTTGTATGCATGATACGGTGAAGAATTGCAATAATTCGGGTCCTGCGGTACCGGAATTATTACCGTAAATTATTGTCGTTTCCGTTTCTGTTTCAATTATACTAACTGTGCGATATCAGTTTCTGTTTCTGTTACCGTTACCTGCTATATTTCCGGTATAATACCGTTTCCGTTTCTGTTACCGTTTCTGTTACACTTTCCTGGTGCAAACCGTTCTATTTTGCAGCTTTCCGCTTCGTATCCACATCTGTTCTACGGTTATTCGCTTCCATTCGAATATCCAAACCGGCTATTCGCTTCGTATTCGCTTCGGTCTTCAAAAGACTATTCGCACGGCCAGTGGCGTAGCCACGGGGGGGCTAGGGGGGTCGAGCCCCCTCTACTTGCCACGGGCCGACCCACGCAAATCGTGCAAATCTGAAGAGAAAATAATATATGGGACGGGGTACCAATGCGACGATCGCGAAAGTTCTTGCAGTTCCTGCGTCTGTCTACACTCTTGAATGGATTTCAAAGTATGAGTGTATCAAGGTACTTCCAATCTGGTGACAGGGACTCATTGGTAATAACTACCCTACATGTAATCACATAGTGAACGTTCAAATCAGTCTAGATTTGCATGCCTTATCTTGCGGTGTACGCAATAGCCAGCTGGCAATAAAATGTGTGTGTTGGCGGACCCAGCAATAGCGGGGGAGGGGGGGTGAAAGTGGACGGGCTTTGGTATCGAGCCCCCGCTACCTTGGAGGTCTGGCTACGCCACTGCGCACGGGTGTAACCACCGCAAAATTTTCTTTTTGATCCGCATGAAACTAAACTAAGCCGATCCAAGTCCTACAGCTCAGTTAGTACACGATCTCCCAACTCCAACGTAGCCTCACCTGCACTGGACATTTGTGCCGGCTGCATTTGTGCCGGATCCGTCTGCTAGACGTATATCCTCTGTAATCATTTGACGCGACATTCGCAATGAAAGGAAGCCGCTCAACGGAGAATGAGCGGGGGCCGCAATTGGAACCAATCTAGTTACCAATGTACGCTAGCTACGACACAGCCTACCCCTGCGCGTGACAGACGGTGAACAAGAAGAGAGGTCACGTGACAAGACAAGTAAGGGAGAAACTAGTAAAGACGTATCCCCGCGTGCATTGGATATATCGCGTCGGGGGCTGACGCCTTTGTTGCACAGAAAATGAAATGCCACTTCCAGCGAAATGTCACTTCACGCTGAATGTCGTTCTTCCGCTGCTACAGTCGGGAAAATACATACATATAAGACAATGTGCGAAAAGGACGCTTTTGGAAGCTGATTTGCTTTCCTTCTGACACGAAATGCATCCTCTCGGATGCAGTCAAAGCGGCAACGGCAAAAAAAGAATGGTAATGAGAAAAAGCGTGCCAAGTGAAACTTGCCAGTGGATATACGTTTTGTGCGTTCATTTATTTTTTAGACTCAAAAGGACGACTTCAGCCAATTTACCCTCGCAGAACTGCCGTTCCTTGCAGTTAGATTCAGTCTTGGGAAAAGTTACTTGTTATAGTTACAATTACCCGAGCCAAGAAGTAGTTAAGTTATACCTACCGTTACATCGCCAAAATAATAGCTACTTAAGTTACAGTTACTTAAGTTACAGTTACAAATGACAGTTACGTTCAGAAAATTTAGTACTGAAGATGATGTATCAAGTTTTATCGCAGAATTACTTGTAATTCACATGTCTGTACGTATTGCACTTAAGGAGCAGCGGCTCGAAGTTCGAATTATTGAGTTTGCCTCTCTTAATTGCGAAAATATCTCGGCCCACGCTGAAAAGCCGCTCAACTGGGACGCTGGAGGGAATGCCGGTATTATATTTAACGAATATTCTTCTAATAATTGGAAAATCATTCAGGGCAGCTAGGGTGCTGCGTGAGAGAACTGATGCTGCGGCTGTCTTCTTTACACCTCTCGAGTGTACAGTTCCCCGAGGTACAGTTCTTCTTTGTCCCGTCCTCATTTTCGTTGTTCTTTCGCGTGTAGAAACTCAAGGCGGTCGTATGACACATGCTTCTTTTCGGTGGCAGCCTAGGGTGTGCCACGTTTATATTCTTCAAAGATGGTAGTCCTTATTATTTTAGAGTAAGTAACTATAGTATAACCGCAGAGGCGGTCAAAAGGTCGTTAAAAAGTGAGAGAAGAAAAATGAAGTGTCATGCGCGGTGGCTCAGAAATGCAAAATCTGCGATTTCGAAAAGCAGTAACTAGTTACCCAGAAAAGTACCTAGTTACACTTAAAAGAATTATTTCCAGTGCCAGTACCTAGTTGCAGTCAATAGTTACATTTTTTATAACTAGTTACTTGTAACTGAGTCAATTCCCAAGACTGGTTAGATTTAATGCCCAGGTTTCACATTGGCCATGTTTCTTGTGGAGGATGATTTGAACCTGTGTATCATCACCCGGGAGTTCGTGCAAAATGCATATTCTTAGGTGCGTTCTAACGAATCCTCTGACGTTTCTCCACACGCTGCCGATCATAACGACACAATTTTACAACGTATCGCGTATCATATAATTGCGTACTTCGGCGCCGTTTCAAATTTTTTTCAACGTTTGCCGTTCCTCCTATTTTCGCACTGCTAACATTATTTCTCAAAGGGAGGTCATCGGTCCAAAACCCGTGTTCAAGCTACACGACTACTACGCTGCTTTTAGGCTGATTCGTGCTACGCAGTCTCTGGTTTAGGCAAAATCGCTAGCATCCAGAACATTTCGAAAACACAACGCGTGAAAAGCAGCCTGCGCGGGTTAAAGTTATGCTTGATAAACATAAGTGAATCGAAGCATTGCAGCCTGTAAGTGCTGTTCTCGAAGGCAACAAACAGCACAACGATGAACTGTCTGTACATGGCGTAGATCAGATAGGTAGCTAATAGTCGTGTCCAGCTTAATGAGGCTAAGAACTGTACCAAGCTAGCCCGCGGACTGTGTTGGCCCCAAACGGCGATTTTAACTTGTTGGCTGTGACATGTTCTGTATCGATGAATCTGATAGGTCCGTATCTTCTCTACATATATGGCACGCTGCTAGCCAACCATCATCCACAATGACAACGTTCTCGCTCCTGATTTGTTGATAACGGGAGGCGGAGCCTATTACGTGGAGCTATTGTGTAATGCATTATGGCAACAAAATAGGATCCGCCTCCCGTTCCCAACAAATTAGGGACGAGAACGTTGTCATTCGGGATGATGGTTGGCTAGGGGAGTGCCATGTGGTGAAGTTCATTTTCAAGAGTTTAAAGCAGAACGTTATGTGTAGCTCCGCGTTGGCGTCTGATTGGGTGCTAGAGTTCTTCAGATGACGTAACAATGGTTAGAGGTACGTAGATGACGGTGCGT
Source organism: Ornithodoros turicata (assembly GCF_037126465.1). Taxonomy (NCBI): domain Eukaryota; kingdom Metazoa; phylum Arthropoda; class Arachnida; order Ixodida; family Argasidae; genus Ornithodoros; species Ornithodoros turicata. The sequence continues at coordinate 5,278,949 of NC_088210.1, forward strand.
CTACTCGCCCGTATCCGACAAACAAGTGCGTTTTTGTATTAACGCTGCACACATTATGAAGGAGTAGTATCGAACAATGAATTCTAAATAGAATTACGAAGCGAAAAAGAACAATATTATACCGATTACACCGGTAACTAAAAACATGCAGATGGCAGTGCTTACCTCCTTTAAGAGCAAAAGAAATCTAGTTCGTAGTATTTGAAGTAAAGTATTACTGCGCCGCCGATAGCAATGGCTCGACACAGAGATGTCACGCTCCCTCCTGCGCCAGATAATGTAATCTATCGTACTCACCCTGCTTGCGTATTCACTGTTACGACTGGTCGCATAACACTACGCTACGGCAGAAAGTGGGCTCCCCTGTACTGATGTCTCATTATTAGCGATGCAGTATTTCTCCTGGCACGCAATTGCGTCTCCTTATCAATAACGGCGTATGTAGCCGACAGACTAAACTTCCATTCCTTCTTAAGTTGACCACGACTATAGCTAATTGGTCGAAATAACAACCAGGGACATATCGCACATTTTCGCGGCACATCGCAAAACGGGTTATCAATCGTCATACGTGAAATACGCGTAAATGAAAAAAAATAAAAAAAAAAAAAATAAACGCTATATATGTGTGTGCACTTTTTAAAACCTGAGTATTGCTGTATGGTAGAATACCATAATGATCAACGAGGAAGCCCTGAGTGTGCACGCGTGAATGAACGTTCCCAGTGCCAATAAGGAATGCTCATTTTTGTTTGTCGATATTTTATAGACATTTTGGGTATGGATACATAAGGATCCTGAGAAACATTCACTGCATCTGCATCATAATATATCCCTATATATATGTTGCGCATATTTACACGTTTCGATATTTCTGCGTATCTGCATGTGCATATTTTGGAAGCTTTCTCTGCATAAAGTCCCGGGCCCTATTCATCACGAGCAGTTACGGCTGAATATTTTCCTTCCACGTGCCTCTTTGTAACGGAAGTGTTAAACAGAAACGACGAATACCAAATGAACGCGCGCACACACAATAGTATAATACGGTGCTAATGCTTTGCGGATTCTCATTGTCATCACCAGCGAATAAGTTTTTTTTTTTCCTTCTTCTTCCTGTCTTCTTCTTTCCTCTAAGTTTTTGTTCTCCTCTGTAGCTCTAGGTAACACGAACGGATAGCATTCATTGTGAATGTCAGTCTTTAACAATGATATTCAATTTCCCGCGTGACGGGGGTCGTCTCATTTCGTCGGTGCTGCTGAGATCATGCGGAAATGCGCACGGTCCAATTCAATTCTTACTTCCCCCTTATTTGATGTCGAATCAATAGGAGCACGGCCTTCAGAAAAGAGTAGAAGAGGAAGCTGGAGGGGATGCGCTGTATCACGTCCTGCGTGCATGTGTTTTGCACTACGCTTACCTCTTCAGCATGCAGCGTTGTACGCAACACCGGTTGAAGTAATGCCGTTTCCGAAATCATGCTTTTTTCGGTATCGTAGAGCGGATCGCGATCGTGTTTTTTTTTTTTTAATCAGCATCAGAAAAGCGTTCGCGTTATAGATTTATGGTGACGAGATCTCTGTATCTTTACAGGTACTGTTACAATGCGCCCCTATACCGTTTCCTCCACCGGTCATATTTCTTGCTTTTACTCATTGTCACAGGTCCACCTAGCGCTAACCAGTGAAAGGACAGCATTGTGAACGTTCATGGTGTCTTGAAGAAGAGATAAAAATTGAATACAGCAGTTCACTCGTGCGTTTCAGCGGAACGTGTGTTTAGGGTTGGGATCCTTGATATCCCGAAACCCCGGGATCTCGTCTGTTTTTCCAGGTCCCAAAGCCCCGGTATTTTTCAGAAAAATCAAGGAATTTCGGTGATTTTTTGGAAATCTTGGGGGTAGAAAAAAATACCGGGAATCCAGACTTTGCGCAGTAGCAAAGCATAACTGCGAAATAGCTGTGGGTTCTTGAATTTCTGGCATTGGCTCTCGATGCTCGATGTACAATTGCACGATGCACGATGTACAATTCTTTAAAGGAGCTATGTCAACCATCATGCCCAATGACAACTTTCTCGCTCTTGGTTTGTTGATAGCGGGAGGCGGAGCCTATTATGTATCCATTATGTACGGCATTATGGCTACAAAATAGGCTCCGCCTCCCGTTTTCAACAAATGAGGAAGGAGAACGTTGTCATTCAGGATGATGGTTGGCTAGGAGCGCGCTATGTGGTGAAGTTCATTTTAAGAGTGTAGAGCAGAACGTTGTGTGTACCTCCGCGTTGACGTCTGATTGGGTGCTACAATTCTTCAAATGACGTAACCATGGATAGAGGTATCAGGATGGCGGTACTTCTACTCGCCCGTATCCGAAAAAAAGTGGGTTTTTGTATTAACGCTGCACACGTTCTGAAGGAGAAACATTGAACAATACATTAAATAGAATTACCAAGCCTAGAAGAGCAATATTACATCTCTTACATCCTCAACTAAATACCTGCAAATAGGAATTCTTACCTCCTTTAACTGCATCTGGAGCTGCCCAAAAATGGCATGCATATTTCTGACCACACAAGTAGCCGGCCCCGATTGTTGACCCTGAATGGTGACGGGCGTGCTCGAGCTTTCTCTGCCCGTTTTGCTTTTGTGTGTGGGGTGCGTCTCCTCCTGGGATATTGACGGCGCCGAATGGACTGTGTGCGCCGTTGCCTAGGAACAGGAGTTAAAAAGAAAGTGTCAAGAGTGGCTTGTGGTCAGAATGTTGGTTTTAGTGCCTACGATGAGCAGAGAAAAGAAGTACAGCGACGTACTACAGAAGTCAAGCGGTTCGACCTGTGTCTCGTGTTACTTTTCGCGTGCCGACGACAAGAGCACTCGCGATGCTCAGAACGTCCTCAAAGTGTCACCGTGTCCTCGTCCGTAATGGGATGTCTTGAAGAGGTCCAGAGAGTGTCATCATATGATCTTCAAGATCAATTGCGTACGTCCTGCGGTCGTCAACCGGAGGACATATATAGGAGAACAAAATGAGTTTAATACTGCGTTGTGCATTTTAATATCTGCGCTCATTAATTAGAGTTCTGGTTTGTTTGTCATAACCAAATTCAACCGAAGCAGTGTGATCGAATTACAAAAATACTACAAACAGAAAATACGAACAAATACAGGGCTACAAATACAGATTGAATTATTTCAATTGATACTCCATGCATTGGGTGAGATGTGCGTTAAAATATAGCTTGCTAGACACCTTTCATTGTGATCTTGGTGTCATGAACATCAGCGGAAGGTCAATGACAGGATGCTACACGGAGCATTTCCGTTGAGGATACAGAACTGTGACGACATAGTACAGCGCGTGCTTGACTTTCGATGGATCTCTTAAATCAACTGGGTAAGAAACACCGACATGATCTTGGTTGTAAGTTAAATACTCCAAGCAATTCGTCACTTCAGTGTTGCATATATATGAAATCGAATTAATCTTAAGCACCTCACCCTTCGTTTTAACTCAGGTGCTAGGAGGACTCTCGTACATTTGGGAGTTCGCAGGACATGCAATATATGGTATCTGTTTTGTCTTCGAAAGGAAATGCGACTGCCGCTTATTTCTTTCAAAGAGGGCTCCCTCATTCTTAGTGGCACGGGACCTTTTCTATTTCTTGCTTTTTACTTTTTAAACCGCAGCACCCATTCTTCGTCATGGGAAGTACGTTGAACAAACGAAGAGGAGAAACGGAAAATGACAAGCACGTGGTGAACGTTGAAAAAATGCAACAAAGAGAGTTGATATCTGCTGAAAGCGTCTGCTCATTTCTGAAATAGATAGAAATCAAACGTGATCCACAATAGGTACATGCAGAAGAACAAGTTCCTAGAGTGCTTCTGAGACTATCCCATTTTTGTCCCCAGATGTTGTACTTTTCTAAAGGGCAAAAGCAATCCACAGACCGACCGCTGTGGCGTCGCTCATGATCTCAGTTGTCTCGCGACGTAAACACCCAATTATTATGTACTTTTCTAACAAATTCAGGATCCTGTGAGAATATTTCCAGGATTTTCCAGGATATTTCCAGGATGATTTCAGTGACATCCTCAGAATGAGTGAGGGATGTCAGCGTGTTCTTGGTGGACGGACTCGACGCTAAATGCAAAAGGTAAGTAAGTGAAAAAGGTGGTAAAATACTGAAAACCCTCTTGGTGTCTCGGCCGTAGACCTCTATACACATCTCATTCAGCGCAACGTGAACCTGCGTAAACGGAGAGGGCAAGACGCATATAAAGCCATACACAAGGAGCTGATAGCAAAAGCGTAACGCAATCAAGTTTGATCTTGTTTGTTAACACCAGGAAAGCTTCGATGAAGAAACGTATCGCTCGTATGGCAGCGAAATGTGGCTTATCGTTCCTTGTAATAGCCACATCCCATGACATCAGAGAGGGGATAATTGCACTAGGCTTCAGCCTTCCGAAAGGTCATCACATCATACGTGAGCACGTGGTTGAGTTCTGAGGTCCTTCCATGAAGTCAAAAGATTTTGCGTGAAATATATTGATACGTTTATTCGGGGAAGCTCAGGGGGCCGGTCCAGCCGTAGCGAGCGAGAGCCAGCCGAAGAGCAACAAACACGCGCCCCTGCTCCCACGCGCAGGCAACCCTTCACTTCTTCCCGTGACACATCTACACGAGGGAAAGAAGGTTTCATTAACGTTTGATGAGTGGACATCAGTCAGAAACCGGAGATACTTGAACACAAATGTTCACGCAGGCGAAGGAACCTTCGGAAGCGAGGCTGAATACTGGTGCCAAGGGTTAGCAAGAAAAAAACGGTTCCATGCCTACAGAAGCCTGCGTTACGCTATTACAAAGCAAGCTATCTGAGTTCGATGCGAAACTGAAGAGTGATGTTGTAGGCTTCACGAATGAGGGAGCATCAATAATGTTGAAAGTAGGGAAGCTACTGAAAGGTATGATACACCAACTCTGTCTTGCGCGTGACGCTTTATCGCTCTGAGGATCCTCCGTCAGAACAGGAACACGAGACAGGGAGGGGCAATTATGACGCTGATGAATATATAGGGTAAGGTTGGGCAAGATGAGACAGGGATTTGCAGATACTACGAAATTTTTATTTTTCGTGTTTTTCAAGAAGCTAGCCATTGGCACATTTTCAAGGGTCTAGAGCTTCTGACGTGAAAATGCAATGCAGAACGGACGTAGCTGGTCTAACATAAGCAAAGAGCACGAAATAAAAAGAAAGGAGATTGCCTCAACTTGCCCCAACCCTCGGGGCAAGACGGCACATATAGCGTGGGGCAAGATGAGACATGCCTTGGTGGTGAACTATAAAAGTTATTTTTTGCAATCCGAGCAGACAAAGTAAAGCCCATTGGTCCACCGCCCAAATGGTGTACAGTAATATCACTCAGAGCTCGGTGCTTTTTTGCTCCACCGTCGTTTGCAAACAAGACAACGTCAGTGTGATCTGTCGCTGGTCGCTCGCTTTTGCGTGCGCTTCGGCAATGATGGGCATATCCTATAGGAAACAGGAAAATTTGCTTGAAATCTTAGTCAATATGCAAAAAAGAAATATCTGAGACAAACATGAGGCCACCTAACCTAAATATATTAGACCACCTATATTATATTAACGTTAAACTGCATTAAATTGTCGCGTTTTGCCTCATTACTTTTTCAGCTAAACACCGGATAACCAAGAGTGCCCTTATTTTGCATATATCTGCATGAACGATGAAAGAGATAAGATGTGGACTTACGTAGACGGAATAAGCCTCTGAAACGCTGCTGCACAGATGACAAGAAACATGATTACAGAAAATCGCGCCTTTTTGGCGGGTCGTTACATTAGAGGCATCAGTAATCGATTTTTTCTCTCTCTCTTCAATGCGTACAACAATCCGGACAATTCTTACATGCAATAAAGCTGTCACGCAGAGCCACCTATGAGTAAAGTTTCAAGAGCATGGAGCAACGCGTCTCTGAGAGAGGCGGCGTTCAGCAAAAAATGTCGCGTCTTGCCCAGTGTCTCATCTTTTCCCATCTTACCTTACCCTACAGCAACAACTTTCCAAGATGCCACCGAGGAGCTGCAAACTCCGAGGACGTACTCTGAAAGCATGATCGATCCCCAAAGACCAACGACCTTCTTCAGAAACTTGTGATGAACGACGACGTTAAACATCCAGCTTTCTTGCTGGTGTTCTGGTGATATTCGAACGTTTCCTTCTGCTGCACAAAAGCATACAAAAGACTAGTTGATCAGAAATCATCGGCTGTAATCGCAGGTGATCAACTTTCGATCACTTCGGAAGTTGCCTCTTCTCTTAAGCCCGTACAGTTGGCTGTCTTAGCGCTGTGTCGTCGAAACGCAAACTTCATCAGAGCTGATGCGACGGTCGACTTCCTCATGGACTGTTTGAACCGCTAGAATGGTGATTTTTCTTTCCCGCTTCCGAGATAACGTACGAACCCGTCTATTTCAGCGGCTAACAATGGCGTCAATTGTGCAGCAAATTTTGCACACCGGGGACTACCAGTATGGTGTGGAACATAGATCGAGAAGTTACCCGTCAAAACTAACTCGTTACGAGTTATTTTTACAAGTTAATGACGAAGTTCTTCAGCCTGAAATGTAACTCGCAGATACGGAGTTACTTGAAAAAAAAAAGAACTAGTTACTTCCAAGTTACTTCGCACACAATATAGCACTACACAAGTGCAGCGCGCGTGAACAGTTGAGTTATACCTTGAGTTGCTTGTTTGCTTGTTGTTGTTTACTGTCCACGTTGGGTATACCCAGCAGCATGGCGAGTGACACTTTGGATGCTATGATAGCCATGCATTGGCAGATGAAATGGCCATTTTCATGTCGTCGTCGTCGCCTTCCCGCAAGGCTGCGGGCAGCAAGCAAAACGAACACCAGCTTCCGAAGCGTCACCGCTGAATGAAGCTCCCGGTTGATTAACGCAGACTTAGCGCTCAAAATAGCGCTGGAAAAGTTGACTTTATATGTGGGAACGGGCCTTAAGAAGGCGACAACTGCTGCGAAGTGTAGCACATGCTGCCACAGTCGTCACTCAAAGGCACAGAGACACTCCTTCGCAAAGAAATTCTGCTCTTCATGAGCCGAGGTGGAAGAGGACCACTTCTCACACGCGTCTACACATACTTGCTAACCATCGATCGATCCATCAAGCGTAGAAGCCGTACCGTTATTCAGTTCTACTGCGAATATATGTACAAAAATACGTTCCCAGCTACGGGATAGCTGTGCATTCGGTGCTCCTATTTCACCTATACCGTGAATACGCGAGGCAATGAAGACTCGGGGGATGAACCACGCTAATGACATTCTCCTTTGAACTCTTTGATGACCACACCCGCGTGAAAAGTTTTATCACCTTTCTTTGAACTTGTTTGGGAAATAAACCATTTCGTGTTTCGAATGCCTTTTTTTTTCTGTAGCATAGTGCAGGCCCGAGAATTCACTCCCAGGCGCATCCTAAATCTCCCGTCTCTAGTGATTCAGTTTTGTTGATCCAGTAATTCTAATTTATAATAGAGCTTCGTTTCGTCCCTGGCGGCAGCATCAAATGAATGGATGGATGCCATGTTTGACGGTGACGTCCTCATAAAGATAAGATTGTTATTGGGCCGAACGCAAGAAGGTTGCGTCTGTATTTTTGTTGTGTTTATACAGAGCATAATCAAAAAGAAATGAAATCACTGACGCATGTTTTATTGGCACGCATCGACAGATCACGGAGTATACACGCAAGATGATTGAGAAACGTTACAGTAGGATCTTTTGTGGCTCTGTATGCGAGTTTTCTCGATTTTATCTTAATCCCTAAATAATAATAATACTAATAATTTTATTTCCACTTCGTTGTGATGCGCCGGGCAAAAAGCTCCTTTGGAACTTGACATGGGCCCAGGATCCCGTCCGGGATGCCGGGATTCATCGGAAAAAATGCCGAAATCCCGAGATTGAAAAAAATTGCGCAAGATTCGCAACCCATCGTCTGGTCAGTGTCTGTGCAGGGACGCTTTCAAGGAAGCGCACAAAGGATGACTGACGAAACTTAGAGCGCCATCTATTGCTAAATGGCAGCCGACGTGTCTAAGCTGTACAATAAATACTCAGCTTTTTTTGTTGCAACACTAGCCGCGTTTACATGAACTCGACAGAGCGGATATGATTGACTGTCGAGTCGAGTTGAGCTCGACCCGACGCTATTTACATGCACTCGTTCCAATGGGAGACGATATCAGCGCCGCTTCGCGTAGAGTCGAGCTGCCAGCGTAGTGAGAGCGTCTTCCGGTTCCTGTTTCTGGTCCCGCCTAGAGGTGAGCGCCGTTGCCGTTTTTGTCGGCGGCGGCTTGGGTTCATTTTTGACCGGCGGTGGCGGCGTGAATCGGCACGCTGGCGGCATCCGCATCGGCGGCGGCGTTCAGCGCAGATTGGTGGCGTGCTCATCCGCGCGTTAACGAACGACATTTTAGCGATATCGTTTAACTCACGATGGTTTTCCTTTCAGTTCCTTTCCTCTAACAGTGTATTTGAGACTACGCATTAGTAACATAACGCTTAAAAAGCAAGTGAGCTGGTGTCATACACCGAATGGTTCGTAATTCAACGAACACTGATTACGGAGATCACCCAAATGCAACTCGTTCACTGTCTTCATATTTAACGAAATGTGCTCTGAATGCAGCCTCGTTCTGAATTTCCAATACACGACGTACGTTGTCATGCGGTTCTACGCCCCGTTGAATTCCTGAATGATCCTTGCATTTCTCGCTGCGAGTTTACCTTAAGTTTCGAGTCTTAATGCCGTCCACTCGGACGTCTCCCCTCCCAGATAGCCTCTGCTTGAAGATATGAACCCTAAATCCCACATATTTATGTCAGTGCTTCACAATCTCTCCAGAATTATATACTGAAAGAACAGAAAATTGGTGCAACACAGATTTATTGAAGATAGAATGGCAGGTATCAAGCAATTCCAAACAGTAAATGCCACACGTACTCAAATCAGATGATGCAGAACTCATGCTCCAGACAAGAGTGTACACAAAATACAGAAGGCCCATTCAGCCACAACACATAATTCTGCATAACTTAACGACATGAAAAAACAAAACAAAAAAAAAACACCATGACCAACACATACACTGCTGACGTCCCTCTCCCAACAGGAAACAACCATGACGTCACCAGTGATGGCCACGAACTACTTCTACAGTAGTTTAACTATAACTACTAACTACTTCACGATGGAGTAGTTCAACTACTTCTTTAACTACTGCAATGTACTTTAGCTACATCTATAACTACCTAACGTTGTCCATCAACACCAATCCCTTGTAGTGTTCTTGGACACCTAAATATGAATCACAACCAGTGATAATGATATTTAAAATATACACTTGTGTATACGTCGCTTAATTCACATACTGTCGTAAAATCCACTGCCTGTCTCTTGTATATTATGCGCTGACAAAAGAGCTTGCTGCGGAAATATTTTCTATGGAGTGAAAGCTTCCGCTATAAAGGTACGTACAACATACGACGGACCATGTACGAGATTTACACTGAGGTTCCTTCGTCACAGATCTATGCGCCACGCACAAATATTGTGCTGGGTGCTGATTGCGCCAGTGTGGAGCGTAAAATATTTTTGCTTAGCCACGATGATCCATCACACAGCCATGCTATACGGTTATCTGCGCACCAGGACGGTAACCAAGGTATTACGCAGGCCGCAACGATCGTCAAATACAAAGCTTGCGGCGGGATTCTTTCTGTGCCTACGCGATAAACTAAGTTAAAACTAACAGCAAATGAGGCTTCACTAGACAAGCATTAAAAGTGAAGATTTAGTACACATGCACAACGCAATTGCTCTGCACCTCCGTTCTCATCAAACATGTAGCTGAAGGCAAAAGTCGGAAGTGCAATAGTGTCGTAAAGCTTGTGGCATAATTGGAAGTAGTGCGCCTGCAGTAACCTAACTACTGTAGTTAACTACTCAAAATAGTTGTTTAACTAGTAGTTGCCACTACTTTTTTGCAAGTAGTTGATAACTACTTTTTAAATACAGTCAGGTAGTTTAGCTAGGAGTTTAACTACATGAAGTTAACTATTGGCCATCACTGGACGTCACATTCAAACTCCAGCGCGAAACTTGGTCCAGATCCAGGAGTAGACACACAACAAACACGCAATTGGCAAAATCTTCAAAGCACACGAGCCTGTCCGTCTGTGGCTATTGCCTTGCCGAGGCACTCCTTGTAGAAGTACTGGTTATTCATGGACCGCCGCTTGTAATCTTCCCTGTAGATAATGAAATATGCGCAAACACGATTGGCCAGCAGTGTGTATTGTACGTCACCCTAATAAATTTCGACGAAATTGGAGGAAAATGCAAGAATATAACTGAACACAATTGCGATGCGCACGAGAGACTTACCTATTTGCATCACGCGTCCCAGAAGCAGGAGTCCAAGCTTCTGTGCACTTCATGAGCAGAGGTGGAAGAGGACCACTTCTCACACGCATTTACACACCCATACTTGGTAACCATCAATCGACCCATCAAGCCTAAAAGCCGAACGAGTATTCAGTTCTACTGCGAATACATGTACAAAAATTCGTTCCCATCTACATAGGATAGCACGCTTGCCGCGCTGTGCTTCCTGCGCCCCTATTTCACCTATGCAGTGAACGCGCGAGCCAGTGAAGACCGGGATATGAACCACGCTAATGACATTCTCCTTTGAACTCTTTGATGACCACACCCACGTGAAAAGTTTTATCACGTTTCTTTGAACTTGTTCGGGAAATAAACCTTTTCGTGTTTCGAACGCCTTTTTTTCTTTAGCATGGTGCCTTCCCGAGAATTCACTCCCAGGCGCTTCCTAAATCTCCCGTCTCTAGTGATTCAGTTTTGTTGATCCTGTAATTCAAATTTATAATAGCGCGCGGTTTCGTCCCTGGCGGCAGTGTGAAATGAATGGATGGGAGCTATGCTCGACGATGACTGCCCTCATAAAGATAAGATTGTTATTGGCCCGAACGCAAGAAGGCCGCGTCTGTGTTTTTGTTGTTTTTCGTAAACTCTCATAATCACTCTTATGACGCATGTTTTGGCTGGCACGCATCGAGAGAGCACGGAGAAGGCACGCAACACGATTGAGATACGTTACAGTTGGTCCATTGAGGCTTTGTATCGGCGAGTATTCTCGGTTTTATCTGAATTCTGAAACTCCCGTCCAGGATCCCGGGATTTGTTGGGGAAAAATCCCGAAATCCCGCGACTGAAAAAAGGGCCCGGGATTCCCAACCTTACCTCTGTTGAGTGTCTGTGCAGAGACGCGTTCAAGGAAGCGCACTAGGATGACAGACGCAGCTTTGAGCGCCATCTATTGTCAAAAGTCAGCCAACGTGTCTAAGCTGCACAATAAATACTCAGCTTTTTTGTTGCAACATACGTGTTTACATGAACTCCGCAGAGCGGATCGAGTTGGTGAGTTGAAGGGCGCTGTACTCGATCCTACAGTCCTTCGCGTCTGGCCACCTCGACCCGACCGTGTTTACGAGCACTTCACGCGTCTAGTCGAACGCGTCAACCCACCCCTTGCTGTCGGGTTAAATGTACTCGACCAGACAGCGTTTACATGAGCGAGTTAACTGGACAAATCAACTCAACCCGCTCCTGTCCAGTTCATGTAAACGCGGCTATACTGTCTTTTCCCAAGTCGCTATTGTAGAAATTGAATGTTCGCGTAAGCGAGATTGCGATGTTGTAGATATCACGTCATTTCTTCGTATTTCCAGCAGAAGTATCGGGTACAGTATCGTCTTACTTTTTTAAATGCGACTGCATTTATGACCGAACCCACAGCATTTTCTTGAGGCAGGGTATGCCTGCACCCATTGGCTGCTGCTTGGAGATCAAATCTGTTGTGATGACGTCGAAATATTCCCAGGCGATAACAAACGTGGCCACGAAACTAGGCGACGAAGAGGAGAAGCCCCAAAGTGCGGCAGTGCTAGCAGCACGAATCAGAGAGAAAAAGAAGCAGAGAGACAAGACGAAGCTGAAGGGCTGGCCCTTTCACAACAGCAGCACTGCACAGTACAGAGCTCAAACACGGCAGATCTGCATGTAAGCAACTAAACATCTTCCCTTTTCGTTAACTTGGGAGGTGGAATTTCCCATCCGTGTTCAAGCGCGGATATAGAACCGCCATGACAGAGGGCGCGCTTTCAGATGTCACACCGTGGACGTCCGGACGCCACGCACGCGGACGCAAGCAGTTGTCGGCGGAGGAACTTCTCCAGTTCAAGTGCAAGTGTGTCTATGTACGAGGGAACTTCAGACCAACGCGAAATGCGTTTGTCCTAAACGCGACAAGCTAAGTGGACCATGCAAGACGTTTGCAAGACGCAGACTCCAGCGAGCTATGCAGCCCACCAGCACATGTGAACCTCAACTAAAGGAGATTTTGCTTACCGGCAAATAAGTTAACGGTCCTCCCCTTTCACTCCATGCTACTGCACTCTCCATCGAGCAACGTGCCGCCAGCCTAGGGAGGCAGATCGTTCGCCTGCCCAACGTTACCCCCTCCTCTTCTTTACTCGGCGAGAGTGTCTCAAGAAAACGACAAACAGCACCTACTTCGTCTACAATGCGAGGGGGACCGCATGCTAGACAAAAAAAAAAAAACAAAAAAAACTACTTAGTAGTCTCGAGATTTCCGAAAAATATGGTGCAGCGGACCACGGCGAACGACAAACATGAAGGACCTTAACGCGCAGAATCCTACTGCACATGTTACGGACGTAGCGTCTGACCTGGTACTGGCGAACTGCAACGTCTTCGCCCTCTCGGAGACCTGGGCAAACATACGGCGGCATTGGAAGGCTTGCGATGCGTTTCCCTTGCGAAGAGTGAAGGTAACCCAAAATGCCGTTTGCTGCCACCTACTCGAGAAATGAGGACAAGACAGTCACACTGAAAGCAGACATTAAGGTAGAACACGCCTTAGCCGCTGCAGACGAAGTTGGTGACGTATGCGTCCTAGAGATGGAGATTGGTGTTCGAGGGAGGTGCGGCCACCCTGCTCGTGGGTGGCTGTTCTGTGGAGCCAGGCAAGGGAGTAGAGGGAAGGGTGAAAAAAGAGAGAGAGATGTGGTGGTGATGGTACAGGAGAGGGAGGGTTGTGCAGACCCTCCTGATCTGGGAATAGCGTAGTCGTGGACCACCCACAGCAGAAAGCACACGAGCAACCCTCAGTAGCCTTCACTGTGATGCTTTCTGTACCAACCGTCAGTATGATTGGCGAAGTTAACCAACCTATGCGGGCACAAGTGGACTGTACATGGATGTCCCCCACCCTCATCGTGCTGTGTACACTACGCCGGTATCCCCTAAAGGCAAGGTCAAGAAGTTCCTTCTAGCCAATTACTGCTCAATTACTGCGCATTCAACACCTTCACGGAAGAACGGAAGGAACCCATTATGCCCATGATTGTTACGGGATACTTCAATATGGAGACTAAGAAGACCCAGAACAACTGGTTCGCGGACTTATTGAAAGAAAGCTCCGACCAGTCAATGACGATAAATTAGCACAACCCGCGGGAACGGGAAGTGTTAAGGCGAGTTCCCACATATAGCGCTTTGCTACATAGCACTAGAAAATTGCGCTATATTTTCCTCTTCGCATTGCTACGAACTGCTATAAAACCGCTCTTGTCGAAGTAGAGCCCCGGTCAACTTTTCTAGCGCTATATTGAGCGGTGAGTCTGCGTTAACCAATCGTGAGCTTCTTTCAGCCGTGACGTCGCAGAAGCTGGGGTTTGTTTTGCTTCCGATCACTCGAAGCAGCAAGACGGGACTGCGACGACGACGACGTGAAAATGGCCACGAGTTTCATCTGCCAATGCATGGGTGTTTGGTTACTATCGTCTGGTATCGCGATCACAGTATCGAAAGTGTCATCCCCCTTCATGCTGCGGATACCCGACGCTGACAGTAAGCAATCACGGTAGCACCGGTGCATCACGTCGCAAAGAGATATCCCGTGACCCCAGCAGGATTGCGCTATGTGCTCGGTTGTATGTGAGAACGGCACACGGAAAAACAGCGCTAGGTTTCGAGCGGTATTTTCTAGCCTTATAGAGCGAAACGCTATATGTGGGAACTCGCCTTTATAGATTTTGTCTTCGTCAGCAGCACAGAAAAGCTAGTGATGGCCAAGCGCGTGAGCTATTTCTTCCTTCACAGGCTTCTACTGTCCGTCGTCGTAGAATGCCAGCGATGAGCTCTTAAATGCTATCGCATTTCAATGATAACCTGCACAGCGATTTCTGCCGTAATTTTTTAGTAACGATAGCAGTACATAGCATTAAAAAAGGAACTATCGACATCGGTATTTCCCTGCTTTTCACTCTGTTTACGAGTGTCGTTATCGCGATACAATATATTTCGGTAACGAGTACGGCACTGTCACCATGCCAGAGCGTTCTTCAGGAGAACACACACCTGCACCCTTCCCCCTCCCGATATATATTCTCCCATACTCTCCTCTCACACTCGTACAAACAGCACACCTCAGGACGGGAAACGGCAATTTTACGAAACAGCGCGCATTGCTCGCGGAAAATAGGTAGGACACAATCATGGGTTTTCTGATGGCCACGACACAACGAAAGTAACTCGGTGATTGGATTGGAAGTAACATATATATTCGATTACCGACCGTGTGTGCGCCCAAGGATCGCGCACTCACTGGTCAACGTTCGAGGACCTCGTTCAAAACTTCAATTACCATGATGCCCGTTCTCATTCCTTACAAGAACGACCCTCATTTTTCGCTCCCTATCAGAAAGCGAACAGCGATCGCTACAACCTATCTGTTTCTTTCTTCTTCTTCTTTTTTTTTTTTCCTCCAGGTGAAGCGCGCGTGCTCCTGAATTCGTGTTTTTCATCGGCAATTCAGCGGCGCCTGTCAGTCACCGAGCCTCCAAGAAGGAACAACCTTTTTGTTTTTCGCGGTAACCAAATCTCCTCTAGTAGTGTTTCGTCCCATGCACGCTCGGCGACATCGACTTGCGCATGCGCACTCAAGCTGTCCCAGGGTCCGCGCGCGAGTGGCGCCATCTCGCGCTCATCGCGGCGATATTGGGCCGGCGAGAGACGAGCGTCATGCCAGCGAAACAACCCGACAGCGCTGCCGGCTTATGTGATGGCAGCGACGAGTGCAGGCGGGCTGGCGCTCTTCGGAGCGCTCAGTGTTCTCTGTTGTGGTCTGGCGGCAGATTTCTACTTCACCTACCGCCTCTCTCAGGATGTAGAAGCAATCAAGATGGGCCGGTCCATTAGCTCCCAATACCTGCCGAATCCCAGATATCGAGAGACTCATTCGGAAAGCCGTGTTGTTCACGACGGCGGTGTTGACGATTTGAGCCGGCTGTCTCACTTGTTGCCACCGGTTCGAACTCGACGGGATACGGACGATGACAGCAGTGACTCCAACGTGCCTAGTGTAGAGTTTTTTCCTAAACCTCAGTCGACGGATGATATGGAAGGATATGTGTGGCTCACATCGTATTCGAGGATACCGGTAAGTTCACGTTTCTCGTAATTCCTCGAGAAAAAAAAAACGTAATAAAAAAGACACGAAGGCTTCTATAAAAGACGACGTGATTACCCACGTGGACAGCACTGAAAGAGCCAAGTAATCGAGTATTTGTCAGTGATGGTATGTGCTTCAAGTACCAAGTACTACTTTAAGTTCATTTTTCGGTACTTGTACCTTACCAACAGGACATTTTCAACTTGTGTACTTCGTCCTGTACTTTTAAGAGCTTCTCTTGGGGACTTTCCTTTCGAGCACCCAATTGCCAATACAAACGCAAAACTTCATTTCTTTCGGTTCGTATTGATGAGTCAGCGATAAACTGCGCATGTTTTGTAGCTAGCACTTGGTAATATTGCTGGTTAATTAAGATTCCGGTTTCTTCTCTTTTTTTTTTCTAAGACACATAATTCTACGGATATCAGTCGAAACGTTTTATCACAGCCAAGTATTGAAACGTCGAGCGATACGATCTACATTTGTTTAATGGACTCGATGTCTGCTTTAAAGTACTTTGCAAATGACTTCGTACATTTGTAGTATGTACTTCGTACTGTACTTAAAGCTGTACTTAGAGTACAACAAGTGCTAGCTAATTGGTACTGTACCTCAAGTCCAATTTGGAGGTACTTTGCCCACCACGGACTCATCAGTTTTGCTCCATAGGGGCGTGCAATTTCTTTTAATGAATATCTTCTCTTGAACGCATAACGAAAGGTTTTACTTGCATCGTATACTTGCATATCGCATCGAACCGCATAAAGCCCCTTGCACGTGGGAGGTTCCGCATGAATCCGCTTGTAAAATTCACTGAATACATTCCCTCTTGCGGGGTCAGCCTTCGAAATGAGCTCGCATACGTTATCGTAGGTGGAATACCGCGTCGGTGGCTAGCGTGTTTTCCTGTAAGAACGTAAGAACAGTGAACGTAAGAACTGTAAGAACAACGTTTTCGTCTAGGCGTCAGTTTTTCCGAATTCAGCGCAGTAGTTGTGATTATTTTTGTTTGTCTGTTCGTTTTTTTTTCTTTTTTACTTTGCTCAATTTGTCACGCTTGGATTAGATAGGTCGCTGAACGGTGAAGTTCTCGAAAGTGGCGTTAATGGAGCATGGGAGTGACATTTAACATGGGTCGAAACGCTGCTTCGTCTGTGAAGCTGTCCACCTGGAACCACCATGCAAAATGTTTTCGCTCAGCGGTGTATTGTCACTGCGCAATAAAATTTAGAAACAGCAGTCGGAGAAAGCAGACGCGAGCACGAGCCTCGCGTGGCGTAGAAACTACTTTTTTTTCTTCTTCTAGGCTCACGCGTCGCTTATACATGCTTGAGCTGTGCCGTTGGACGTCACTGGTCACGTGCCGGAGCCCGTGATACGTCACGATGTCTTCTCGTTCGCTGATGCGCTCTTTGTACGTGGAGAGGGGTTTGTTTAAAGGTGCGCGGAGGTAATTCCTCCGTAGGTCACCTGCGCTCATCGTTCTTTCGCAGGAGCCCATTTTATTTGTTGCAGAAGACGCCGCAGCGAAAAAAAAAAGAAATTGGGGGTGTCCCTCGTCATTGTGGAGGGGGGTTGGGGGGGGGCGGTTGGCACACTAAGAGTTTTCGGTTACGCGGACAAGCGCGAATGAATGAGCCATGCTGCACGCAGTGCAGAGTGAGCAGAATTATGTTAACCATGTTAACCATGCGCCACTTGATTAACTAACTAAGGCCTAGTAAAATAATTAGGGGCAACGCGCAGTCGCTCTCCATGCGAATAACAAGTTAACGAAATGGTTTTTCGTCAGACATGGAGGTGCTGCTACAAACTTTTGTGTTTATAGCAAGCAACAGGTATTCGTTATTGCTGCGAAAAACGCTGTCCGCAACAAAGAAAATTCATGCGAGTGCTATTGGAAATTATGTAAAACTAGAGGCTAGATAAGATGGAACACTGGGTGCCCTACCCTATGAAGCCCTACCCTATCAGCTCAAGGGGGTCGTGCCTCCGGGCGCAGTATAACGGGAACTTAAGCGAAATACACGCGCTTTCGTTCAACAATCTCGGCAGCAGCCCAGGATATACACCTTGACAATGTTACCAGCATTGGCGTTTCTTTTCGATTGAGTGGAACGTTTAATTATTCTTTGCGAAGTAAAGTATAATCTCCTATATGTAATGTACTCGGTGATATAAATAATTATTCTTTGCGTTGCTTCTAAAATCAATAGAGACAGAAATGCGGGAAAATTAAGAGCTATACGCGGTCGGTTTCACCTACTGGATGTTAATGAAATGGAGGGGGACGCGTGTTATTCGATGTGGATCGTGCAGCGACCCGTTGTCACTTTATTCACGCGTCACAAGTGGACTTGGATTTCAGAGAAGTCATTGAAGAGAAGTCATTGATTCATTTAATTTTTAAGAACTCGGCGGACTGCCAACTCGGCAGAATGAGTTACCACTGTCTGTCGAACTATTAAAGGGGATGTTAAGGGAAGTGCCTCAGGACGAAAGCCGCCGACGTTTCGAACGGATACTGTTATTCTTCAGTCGCTCTTCTGTTCGAAGTATCGACGTCCTGAGGCACTCCCGGATCGGTTCACTGGATTTGGCACCCCCCCCCCCCCCCTTATCAGAGGGGATGAGACATTTGGATAGATGCTCTATTCATCGCATCATGTACGCATCACAACCCCACCAACACCGTATATCCCCTGGATGTACGAATAATGTCCTAAGAGACTCGTACGTCCGATGGATATCACTCAGATATCCATCTGACGTGCGAATCCGTCAGGACATCATTCGTACATCCAGAGGACATTCGGTGTTGTTGGGGAATGCGCGTCCGAAAATATCAGTGCAGACAACGAGCATTATTTTTCTACGCGTAGTTCGCGAGCTATAAACTCCGCTAGAAACTTGGCGTCGTCCTCGGTGAGTAGCGGCAGTGCAAGAGTGTCTTCCCTGGTTTATGTTCTCCGTAGCGCCAAAATTAGTTCCCAGCTAATAAACGAGCACCGCTATCTATAGGTACAGCGCCTGGTCAACGCAATCCAAGCAAAACAGACTCGGACTGGAGCGCCGCGAACATCGAAGGACGCTCTTCCGCGGTGGGCGCATCGCATTCCGTTCGGGACGCAAACCCGTACGACACCGGCGGGAGGAAGCCCTCTCCCGTCGTGGGAGAAAATGTGCTTTCTCAGTGGAATTCGCCATTCGGATTACTCGAAGCCCCGCTTAATCGCTAAGTAGAGTATCAGGACTGACCCTGTTCATGAGACGCTACTGAGTTTCAGTGGATGGGAAGATGCTCAAGATAACATGATGAACCAATTGTCCCATGCATAATGTAAAACCCCGAGACTAGGGAGCACGAACGGACAGACACAACATGAAGTCTCGAAGTCAGCTGGAAACTTTACTTTACACAACAGAAATACAGGGTGTCCATAGAAGAGACAAAGCGCTGACAAGCTGGTGCATGATCAAGGAGGGGAACCCGAGGCAGGGATGAAGAGAGATAATTTGTTGTGTCGTCTCTTGATCCCTCTCTCGGGTTCCCCTCCTTGATCATACAGGGTGTCCCAGCTAAATGCGAACATATTTAAAAAATATATATATATGTATCGCTTTTTCCGAGATGAAATCAATTGCAATACAGCATATGCTGAAGGGCACTCCTTAGGAGGGCATTAGCAAACTCCTACGGCAATGTCTTAAGTAGCTTTCAATAATTAACTTTTTAATTAAAAAACTGCGAAGTTGTCCCAATGAGAACATCTGTTCCTTTCGGTCATCTGATATCGTAGCCGTTTTCAGAACAAAAATTCGTTCGGTAGATCGTCCACAAAAAATTCGTGAAGGGACACCATTTTTTTCTTCTTTATTTTGTTCATTGCGCATCTTCGGAGACGCGTATTTCGTTCACCCCCAGTGTGAGAGCGTGAAGGAGCACAGTGCCGTCTCATGCGTCGAAGATGGGCTTTAACTTGCGGAAACAAAACAAAAACAAATGTATTGGGTGACTCTGAACTGCCCTTATCTTGGGTTGCATTTTCTCTCTTGTTTTGATCTTTTTCCACGGCGCCAGAGGCGATAGTGTGCTCTTTCACCCTCTCACATTGGGGGTGAAGGAAAGACGCGTCTCCGAAGATGCGCGATGGTGTTCCTTCACGAATTTTTGTGGACGATCTATCGAACGGATTTTTGTTCTGAAAACGGCTCCGGTATCAGGTTACCGAAGGAACCTGATGTTCTCGTTGGGGCAACTTCGTAGCTTTTATGATTAAAAAGTCATTTATTGAAAGTTAATTAAGACATTGCCTTAGGAGTTTGCTAATGCCCTGCTAAGGAGTGCCCTTCAGCATATACTACATTGGAACTGACTTCATCTCGAAAAAAGTGACATATATATATATATATATATATATATATATATATATATATATATGTATATATATATATAATATATTCGCGTTTAGCTGGGACACCCTGTATATACACAACAGAGGGAAAGAAAAACACGCAGTGGAGGTCAATTCGGGCAAACGAGCAGTCTGCTGAAGGACGGACCGAGGATTACGGATGGGTTGCTGACAGCTCGAGGGTCCTGTCTCTGTCCCTTCGTGTTCCCTGGTCTCTGGGTTTTACATTATGCATCAACTTCACCAGCTCGCTTGCTTCTTAGCCATCTTTTCACTCTCAATCTTTTCAATCTTTTCATTGCCAATTATCCCGTTTCGTTGAAACGGGTGACGTCACATTGCCAAGCTTGGATTTGATTACGTCCTTTATGGTAATATCGTTTTTTTGTATGCGCAGTTCGTTCTACTCAAATTCGCTGGTTTCGCTTCAGGTTGTCCCGTCATTACGCCGCTCCCTGTACGAGAACATCGCGACAAAATGAGTCTTAATGGCGAACCGGTGCCACTTTGAATACGCGGCCTGATTTCCTATTCAGACTCTGCTATTCAGCATATGGCGTTTGGCCATTGGTTTAAAAAATATACCCGGGCGTAGCGAGCATAACCCTGTTGAAAAAACAAAACAAAAAAACATAGAGCCGTCTGTATGAGCAATCACATGGAGCTCGTATATGTGTTTATTGTATGAGGAATCATATGAGCTACTACGAGCATGTATGAGCTGTATGAGCTATGTGAGCACTCTCATACAGCCTATGAGCATTCTCATACAGCGTATTCATGTACATGAATGCACATGAACCGTCTGACCAACCGTGCAACATGCGTGACTAACCTAAAATGACAACACGTGATTACAAAATACCGGTTTATTCAGGTACTGGCGCGGCGTAGGTTCCTCGGAAAGCTTGCCAAACGCTTTTTGATGAGCTTTTTCCGTTTCTGCACAAGCACCTTTGATGTCGATGGTTTACCTTCTGCATATATGACGAAGGTATCTGCCGAGAAAGAAAGACCAAAGTTAGAACTGCGCTAAATTTCTGCGCCTAGAAGTATTCCAGTTCCCACAACTTATACAACGTTATGGGTTCATGCTGAAATTGAAATGATTAGGGCCTGTTTCTCATCCCAACGCATAGATCACACCTTCAAAGCATTAAGTTTTTTTAGTCAGTCAGAATAACGCACGAGGTCATTTCGCCGATTAAAATTGAAGGTAACCTTCTTCTAATGCTGGTGACGTCCAATGAACGCGGTTCTGAAACACCTCAGTATGTTTGCGCAGTGCTTGCAAAACTGAGTGCATGTACTTGTTCGCTGGCCACTACAGCAACAGGTTAGTGACACAGAGTATTTGTGGCTTGCTTGACTTTGGGGCATCCAAACATACACTTTTTAGAGCATGCTAACGTGCGATTTCGGTGCACCCTGCAGCATGTAGCTACAAAATTTTGGTACAAGAACTTAGTGCGCGACTTTTTTTAAACACTTTATACACACATGTAAAGGTTATCAGCGAACGCTTTCCACAAAGGGTCACAAAAAGCAAGAATATGGTAGTTGCAGACAGCTAACCCGACAGACATAACGAACGATAACGGAAAAACGGGACTGCAACGTACCTGTAATGCGCGCACGCGTTCCACGGCTTCCGTAGGTTGATTCCTAGGTACACACACAAAACACCATCAGTGATCACTGAAACGGCACAAAGACACTGTCACAGCATGGAGACGGCGACGAAAATAGGAGTCCCACGCAGAGCGGAGCGAAATACGTCCAGACTGCTCCGAGAAGCAGGGTAGAATAAGCAAGTAAGCGTCCAAGCACTGAGATGGCACTCGCAACGGCTTGGATGCGAATCCAGGAGCCAAATAGAATGTTGTACGACACGGAACGTGAAACATGCACCTAAAATTTGAACAGAATCGGGCGAAGGGAAATGGAGTTCCGGCCGTTCCGGTGGACGACAGTGACGAGTGTCTCTTGAAAGGCCATCACCAGACGCTGTGGCGCCAGCATTTTGTGCTATGGTATCATTTTCACCCTGCTCATAAGCTGCTCACACAGCTCACACGGTCAATGTGATTTCACGTTCCGCTCATTGCACATCTCACAGCGCTCATTCGTTTGCTCATAACTGCTCGTAACGCTCACTGCTGTGCACATACTCCCCCCGCTCCCCTTTTCCTCTTGCTCATAGCATTGCGCACAGTGCTCATAATTTCTCATATATGAGAGCTTATGATATTTTTCAACAGAGAACCTAGCAGAGATGGGCGCTATGAGAACACCACCTAGATATAGAGAAAGCCTGCTTATACTCGTCGCCATGACGTAAGCATTAAGAGTCAGCCAATGAAGATCGTGTTTTCAATTACAGTAACCAATCACGAACGTCCTTTCAGCGGTAGTGGCCACGAAGAAGGGGGTGTGGTCCGCCTTTGCATGTCAATAATAAATAAACAAATAAATAAATAAACAAACAAACAAGACGAACCACTTGTCGTCTGCGAGTTCTGATTGAACGACCTCGCGTACTAAATGGGAAAACTTGGAAATAAAGCTTTGTTTGTAGCAAAGTTTGTGCTATCGCAGTCAGGATCTCAGGAATGAGAAATTTATGGAGGGAGTTCCTTTCCACTGCTCCTACAACCTTCCCAAAGAAAACGCGGTTCATACAGGTTGGAATCAGTTTAGCATCAGCACAGGCGCCATCTATGATATTCTTTGTGAACCGGCTTCGAATCGCTCTCTGCGCGTGATCGCAATTGAAGCTGTCAAGGGGTTGTGGTGGGCTGTGAACTTCTCCATCTCCCTTTTTTTTTTTTAGTATCCACTAATTTCATAAGGTCAACATTTCATCAACTTTAACATTTGAAACGCCGGACAGGTTTGTCAATGGTGATTTCTGCTTCGTTGCTGTATGCTACTCTTACGATTTTCTGAGGAATCACTCCGGCTCAGAAGCAGTGGTTGTGCCGAATTTGTAGGTTTCTCAAAAGAGCGGGTGGGGGGGGGGGGGGGGGGGGCAGGCGAAAGTCTAAAAGAGGTAAGATGTGCGCGGCCACCCGCTTTTACATTTTAAGACATATTTGATAAATGCTGTGGAGCAGCGCGCTACATGGAAACTTGAAAATAGCGAAGACGATACGAGGAGTCGCATATGTGGACCACAACTTTGACGCGCGGAATGGCGGCGTAAAAGCACAAAGAGCGTGTGAATATTTGCCCTGTTTCGTCATGACTCGTCACATTACTTTTCGGTTCATATCTTCGCGTTTCAGATGCTCCAACTCTTTCCACTTGAGTCGAAAGCCTTTAAACCAACTTCGGTGTGGTGGTTAGAATGATCGCTTTCCAGACTGGGAGGTGACACGGGTTCGAATCCTGTCACCGGCTGTGCTGTCTGAGGTTTTCCCTGGGTTTTCCGAAGACTTTCTGGACGAATGTCGGCACAGTTCCCCCTGAAGTCGGCCCAGGACGCATACTAACACCCCTGTCCCACACTCCGTCCTGCTGTCCTCTCTCCATCTGTTAACGTCTGTACGCCGCTCATACCCGCAGTTGCTTCGCAGCGCTAACACGGAATTTTAAAAAAATCATAAGGAATTGATTGTTGTCGTTTCCTTAGTTGCCGGTGCGCCAGTAAAACAAGAGTAAAACACGCCATCAAAAAGAAAACAACAGACAGCCTTTAAGACTATTTTTCGGCTTTGCCCCGGAATGAAGAACAACTTAAAACTCAAATAATGGCGTCGCTTCAGTGCGTTCGACACTGTGAATGGATGGGCTAGACGTGCGAAGCGTTGCGCTGGAAATGAGATGGACGACGACACGATCGTGCCATTAACCCAGCGAATCCTGTGTATACAGTACACGGTGCTGCGTCCGCCGCGTCTCGACAATTTCCCCGTCTTAACGAAGCCGCCTATAAACAGGAAGCTGCCCTTCGCATTTTAAACGACCCCATTAACCTCAAAGCTCCACGTTTTCTTGGTCCCGCACGTGGCAGGTCGCCCATTCGGTCAAGCAGTGATAAAGCGTCTGAGCACCCCTAACGAGGCTCCAACTGAACTGGTTTGTGGTATACGCAAAAATCATTCGATTGACAAGTGCTGCTAAGCGCAGTGGCAAGACCAGTTTGGAGAAGACAATTGTTTGTAATAACTACAATTTGATGAGTTTTTCAGTTAAACCAGCTCAATTTATTTCATTCGTGAACCTTGGGAGTAACGGAATAATTACGTGAAATCTTTTAGAGTCCCGCAAACATGTGGAGCCTTTGTTGGACGCTGTCTAGTAGTTTATCTAGAACGACGAACACACACGCCGGAGTGCTCTAAACAATAGGCCAAGAAGAAGGCCGAGGCCATTATTTCAGTGCCGTCGCAACAAGTTTATGTAGCATTGCCTACATGTATCTGCAGCTGAAATACGTAGACGAGCCCCCTCTTGTATAGAGGATGCAAGGAAGTACTGTATCGGGCGATGCCAAACATTTGAGGGGCGCTAGGGGAGGAGGGTAAGAAAACCTCGATAAATCACTGACGGTACCTACCCGCAGAAGCTAAGCCCAACGCAGATTTGAGCTCGGAAATTGCTCGTACTCCAGGAGGCGAAACTGCAGTTACACAGTGACCTGTTGAGCTAGCTGAGCCAGGACATCCCTGTAGCCTTTGTCGGCCTTTTTCTTTTTTTTTTTTCCTATCAGACTTCTTCTGACTCATCTTCCCAAACAGCATTACATCTACCCTGACATGTTAACATGTTACACGCTTGCTGTCGAACCGAGAGGGTTTTCGTTCCGGTCTTCCTTTCGGTTCAGAGAATCCGATCCCTATTATTATGATCTGTCGGTTTTCGGTTGGCTTCGGAACTATGATCTCTACGCATATGTTCAATGGCCGCTGTTTTCAGTGGTCATTGAACCCTGCCCGTTTGAGGGGGTGTTACACAATGACGCATCCCGTTAGCATGGAAAGCTAACCGTTCTTGCTTGATGAAGCCTGTGATTGTGTGACGAACAGCCTCCATTTCTGTGGTTGCCCTCTTGTCCCTTTCCTGATGAGTCGTGGTTGGAATGTCTCTACCGTGCAGACATTCACGCTGGCTTTCATTTGCACTCCCGCGAAATTTCACACTTGATTTTAAAGGAGCACTAAAATGCAAAAACAAGTCCGCTTCAACTTACGTTACACGCTATGTTAATTTCATACTTGTTACCATTATTCGAAACTTTGATTTTGTTACCCAGCTACAATCGAAATTTTACCGGACTCTTTCTTGCTTTGGCGCTAAGCAGTGAACGTCGTTTAAGCTCGTGCATCGGTGTGTTTAGTCCATGCTGCGCGTGCACGCGCGTGCCACGTCATGGAGCAGTCCAGGTGAAAAACATAGTGCGCGTTGCGAAGCGGACTGGCGTCCGTGTCCGAAGGACGTGAAGACAAATGTTGTCGGTGGAACATTCCCGAGGAGTCTTGTAGTCTACAATTTAAGTGAATCGGGATTGAAAAATGCAGCCGTGCGCATGATGCCGCGCGTACGCATACGGAACACTACGATTGGTCCCATTCCAAATCCACGAACCCACGATAGGTATGCACGCGCTTCTCCTGCTGTCTCATTGGATGCCCCCAATTTTTGCCTCCTGGGCATACCATTCTTTGCCGCCAAAGACGGCTCTGTTTTCATTGCGTTTTTCTTTTAAAGGGTAACGCAGTGCAAACTAATTTTGCTTGCATTATACCAACTGAAACACGAACTTTCATTTGAGAGCAAGTTGTTTTTGCATTTTAGTGCCCCTTTTAAGTTGATAATTCAGTTCGTGGCTTTACATCTCGGGAAAACTATGATCTTGACGTCGCCAGGGTGGTCGGTCTAGGAATTAATTTTGCCCAAGGGCTCTTTATCGTGCGCCGAAATCTCAACAAACTTTACTTTCCGTCTTCCGCGGAAGACGGCGCGCGCGTCTAAGCCATTTGTACTGAGTTTTGAGCCCGCATCGTCTGTTTGCCAAATATGTACCGTGGAAGCCGTTGAGTTAAAAAACGCGCGATGCTTTACTCTATCCGTACCCTCTTTCCGGCCAGAAATTTCTGGAATGATTTACGCGCATACTCTCGCGACAGAGATACAGAATGACGCGCTGCGGACGCTCATGTTATGTTCTTCGGTAATTACTCAAAGAGAATGCCTTCTGAGGCGGCTGGGTTCAAAAGACGCCTGTTGAAGGCTTGCTGCGGAATTCTCCAGCCGCGAAAAGACGGAATATTTCGAGATGATTTTTGTGAAGGTAGCACAATGTTGAAAGTATTTGTGCCCCCTTTCGCCGCTTATGCTTTATACTTTCGAAAATATCGTTACTTACGGACGTCGGAGATCTTGAACTTTTCCCTCACTGAGAATGGGTCACTTTTTTTTTTAATTGTAGGCGGTTCGTGCGACGAAGATTTAAATTATATTCTTAAATGTCAGCTGGCATAAGTTTAATCAGGAAAGGGCGTGGGGGAGGGCTTCATTGTGGTTGCATAATTATAAATCCCCTCCATTTTCCTTCATTCTCGAGATCAATGGAAATAAAGAAAACGCAAATTGAACGCCTGCTACTAGATGCACCTTCCGCGAGCCCTCGTTGTAATCGGCGTTTCCTTTATTATTATTTATTTCAGATAAAAGCAAAACAAGGAAGTAAGAAAAAAAAGCTACACAGCTAGTGCAGCTTTCCTGTGCGCCATGATAAGACCGAAATCATACCGCGCGCGCGAAGATATACGCTTTAGCCGCTCTATTACAAAGGTACTTCTATATGCTTCTTGGACACCGTAGGACTACGGTCCTCACTACTGTCACCCAACTCATTATTCTACCGCACCACATTACCACCAGCAACGGGGTAGATTATCGCCCCAGGGGGCTTAATCGCTTCATCGTCGTTACGGTCGTTATGAGCTCACGAGCGTCGGGAAATTCAAAAAGACGGGCGGGAAATTCAAAAAGATGGGCACGTGACACATTGCGCGTGACGTATCCTACGCCTTTCACGTATCGCACGAAGAGCGCGGTGCACGTGTTGTATCACGTGCCCTTCTCGAAGAGTGCCCCGCCTCTCGTTAGCTCCTAACGCGTGCAAGTTATTAAAGGGGCTGAGAAACCACACGGATAGACCTTTGTCTCTGGCAGAGTCTGTTCGCCTTACTCCACGCACTCCGTACTCAAAGTCCCACCTCCTATTATTTTTTATGCTACAGGGATTTAAAAATCTTCAATTTTTGAGGCCACCGCCGACCGTGGCGCCAAACGGTGCCGGGCAGCTCCATGAAGTCGGCGGGAAGTGACGCCTTGACCGGTTGCTCTATGGCTCTACGTCATAGCCCATCCGCTCATTTCACTTCGCCGCGTCGCGTCCCCGCGGCCCTGTTTACAGGCGTCGTCATGAAAACGGGAACTCCGCACTTCCGTGGCGCGCTCGGTACTACGTCATACCGATATCGGGCGAGGAGGAGGCGAGCCAAGAGTGAAAGGATCTCCTCATATTCAAAGCGCCATAACTTCGTGGCGCCGAAGCGCAGCGTGAAAGGGTTTCGACGGAGATGTTTGGCACCAATAGATCTACATTTCAAACATCATTTTGTGTAATATTTGGATTTGGAACAACACGAATAGGGGATGAATTTCCACACTCCGCGGAAGTAGGCGCGTTCGGCTCGGTGTACGTAGCGTTGGGATCCGGCATGTCCCGAATCCCGGGCCGTTTATCACGTACCAAAATTGCGGGATTTGTTTGAACAAAAATCTCGCGATTTCGGGATTTGCGGTGAATACAGCGAGCCTACTGCTGATGCAGCCGCGACGCAGAACGGTGTAACGTTTAGGACTAATTTCTAGCGCGCGTTCTGAATGACAATTCGTTGTCCTTAGCTGCCGCCAGAGTGTGTTCACGGACCTGAATCGCAGCAGCCTACATCCATGGGCAATATGAAGATTCGGACTCAGCGAATAGCACGAAGAGGTGAACGAAGAGGTGACGAAAAGGTGAACGAAAACACTTGTTTCGACAGACAAGAAACCAAAATACAAGATAAACTACACGCGTCACAGGCTGCTATACTTTTCGCTCAATACACAAAACACGTCCGAAATATATCACACAGGCGACCATAGACAAAATATATCCTATGAACTCCGCCGCGTAGATGCTACTGTCACGAACAGAACCTTAATGCAAAACAGTGAAATCACTAAAACAATAGAAACTTAGCTCGCAGCGGCGGGAAGTCCCCGGAGGTGACAAATCACAGCCCACTTCCGGAAGGAGTCCTCGGCGATTTCCTTGAAGTCATCGCACTTGACCACACACAACTCTTGTTGATTCAATTCAACATTACTTGCAGTACTTGCACTATTTTTTTTATCCCCAACTTGGGTAAAACAGTTACGTTCACGAAGAACAACCCGGCCTACGCTCCTTGAACCTTCCCTCGGGCGTGAGCGCCGCCGCTACCGCTCCGAGTACGACTTTCACTTTTTTTTCCGACGCTGATCACAGGAAGAGTGACCTTATTTCCCTCATTCCCTCATTTAACCCCTCGGGTCATGGTGCTTTCTACAATGCACGGAAGACATGGCCAACTTTCCCTATAGTCATATGCGTCACTGCTTGCGTCACATTCTGGGAATGGAAACTCACCTAGGGTTGCCACCAGGCCGGTATCATACCGGCACGGCTGGTTACTTGCTTGTTCTGCCGGTAGGAAGGTGATACCGGCAGCCTTTTGCCGGTATTTGTGGCTCAAGACCTTTCATATGGGCTTTTGCAGGATTTTTCCTTGAACATTCCACTACAGCTTGAATAAACCTGGAGCACAGACCGAACCCCGCGCAGTCACCAGTTGCTTCCTTAGTTATTCATTATTATTATTATTATTATTATTATTATACACAGGAACACGTCTCCTCGTATTGTCTTGAGCTCTCTCTCTCTCTCGTCTTCTGTGTGTGCTCTTCCACCCCTCACCCACTTCCCTTTCCCGCGAGCCTTTCCGCCTCTCCCTCTATCCACCTCCTCTCCCTCAGCTGGTATTTTTCACTACAAAAGGTGGCAACCCTAAACTCACCCACTCGTTTACACAATACCGCAACCACCTGCGTTCCATCTGGCTTACCTTTCCTTTCTTTGTTTTCTTAATAAACATATCCCCCCCCCCCCGCCACAGTACTTACTTCGCGGTGCGCCATTGCCCCATCCGGGAAAATGAAAACTCTCCGCCTCTGACTCAGGCAACCAAATGCAAGATATCTCTTTTACAAGTGATCTGCCACAAGGCTTACATATCAAACGTTGAAAATTATATTGAAAACCACTTCCCCTTAGATATACCATAAGTTAAATACATATATTTGCCGTACTGTGACACCAAGCAATCTAGAAGCGTACGCATCTCATTTCATTTCTCTGCTCTCTCTTTCTCTTTTTCGGTGCCGGTAGGCAGTCTGGCAGTCTCTTGGTAGGCGCATGGTTGGCGCCTGTGACACACGCGCCGGAGCTTGGTGCGTTGCTTTCATTATTTGGGAGGTAACCGTCGTAGAAAGCGACAAAAAGAAGGAAGATGGGAAGAACGAGCGTTTTGGAAACCAGCCTTTCCGTCAACATAAAGCAGCCAGGTGTATTCAATTCCTCTTGGTCGACAAGTTTTGGTACTTCAGTCATTCAGTTTTGGAAGTCGAATCTGTGTTTCCTATGCGGTAGCATGAAAAAAATCGGTGTGCTTTATGCGTGACAATGTGCGAATAAAAACGAGAGTTTCATTGTGTGTGTGTGTGTGTGTGTAAACAAGCCCTATTAGTCATTTGATAAAAAGTATCGCATAGCAAAAAGAAATGTCTGGATGAACACGGCAGTGAGGAAACGCTGAGGAGAACTCACAACAAGCACACAGAAATCGTCAGACATATCTCAGAAAATCGCATTAATTGTTAATATATATGCTGTTTGGCTTTCAAATCAACCCCGTCCCGGAATCCCGGGATGAGTCGGGAAAAATCCAGAAATCTCGGCAGTGTAAAAGTTGCCCAGGATTCCCAACGCGAGGTGTGGGCCGACATAGAGGGCGCTGCTAGTTTGTGACCCACAGAATGTGATCGGCTCCGCATCATCCGATCAATTGCTTGCCTCGTACAGTGGCGTCCTGCAATCCCGATTTGAGGGCAGCTATGGATAAAGTTGCGCCGTGTGAACGGGATGTGCAAACCGGATGCTAGACTTGCACCAAAGAATCGCCTCACGAGCGATTCTTCTCGCAGCCTTCTGGCGCAACCTTTCCATCACTCGGCTCCTCCTCCGAAGACGACCAGTCGCAATGGCTTGCTGTGGCGACGTCAATTCCGAGACGTAAATTTCGCCTCCCACCAAGTGCGGGTTACGAAGACGACGACGTTTGAGGCACGGGTGCTGTTTGAACATTTCATACAGTCAACATTACGGGGACCCCAGTATACATTATTAATGGTACAATATTAATATTCATTGCAGTTAACATTATCGGGATTCATGGACGAACACGCGCTCGGTCAATACCGGCAGCTGATAACATCAGCGTTTGTTTCGAGACTGCCACTGTTTGGTGATTTGGGAGCAAGGGAGCGTCGCTGGAATAGTATTTAAGGAAACTGCTTTCGGGGGGAAAAGGGCTTTCCCTTCATCAGCGGAACTGAGGGGTGTTACGGTGCGAAGGTATGCAACAAACCCTTTATTGTTTGTTGGAATTTCGTTCCCTGGCGACGGATCGGAGGGGCTTCGGATAGAGAGTGGGATTAAAGGGGATGGGACACTTTCATACATGTGGTTCACTACATCATGGACACATTGTACTGCATGTCAGAATACTGAGGAAAAAGGAATTATTCTTCGACGTGTCGTACTTAGCGAGATACAAGCCCTCGAACGCACTCCCGAGCGAAGCGCAGACGTCACAGAACTCAGGTTCGCGCCCATTGGCAGTCATTGGCACGTGACTTCTTGTGCGCTGCCTCACTGGCGGCGGTGAGGTCTGTGATGTCAGAGTCACATGAGTTTTGGGTGTTCGTGGAATCCATTTTCTCCGCTTATATTATGCTCTTCGCTGTGCAACTTTCAATGTAAGTTCACATCGATACAAAGAACCGCCTGTTACGTTTATCTGAAGTAACACGGGATGACCTGTCTCAACCCCTTCAAGGTTCCAACAACATACGTGTACTGCATGGCAGGACTCGTGACGAGCAGTTCTTCCTCACGTGTGTTACGGCTTCCCGCGTTACACACTAGGCATGGTCCACTCACAGTTTCTATCACCTCTGTGAGGGCGCTGGTGAACAACGTCTTCCCCTCTTTTGTACAGTCAGGACCATGCCTCGGCTTCACTAGGCTTCCTGAACGTGTAACGTATTGGTGGGGATGAGGATGTTTTTCCGGCTGTGCATCTCCGTGCATAGTACTTGGAGCCACGCTGGTATTTGTTTGCTGTTGCAGTGGAATATCAATGAAAATCGTGTCATCGGCTGGAGTGTCTTGATTGCTGACAATGAGGAACTTTCTGTTGCGCCGTAAAATTCTTTGCCTCGTTTTCTGCCAGAACGATTGCGGTGTGTCCGCATGACTAACAACTGTCCCATACCGTCTCGGGTCAGTGATCCACACGTTCCGCTCTGGGATTAACTCTGGCAGATTTCTGATGCGCTTGCTTCATTCTTGCACTGTGCTCCTTGTCATTCACGTGGTCTGGGTCCGGTACTCGTGGTACAAGGAGTTCGCGAGACCCAGGTAGCGAGGTCGTGAGGCGAGGACTGAATAAAAGCTCCGATGGGCAAAATCCATTACTTAATGCTGTAGGCCGCTTAGAAAGCAAAGCGAGATATGGGTGTGATGACCTCCTGACTTTCATCTTTGCGGTTTTGACTGCCGCTTCCACAAAGCAATTACTTCGAGCATAACGAGGACTCGAGAGCTCACGAGAAAATCCCGAATCTTTTGCGAATTGTTTAGATTCGGCCCCGAACGGTGGCTCGTTGTCTGCGCAGACAGTTACCGGTATGCCAGGCTTGGCAAATACTGACTTGCATTTGATAATAACAGTCTCTGGCAGCTGGCTCTCCAGCAATGCGCCTTCAAAGTAGCGGCATTACAAATCTGTGACTAAAAGATGGCGTTTCCCTTTGACACTGAACAAATCCATTGCAACCTTTTGTCCATGGTCTTTCCGGGAATGGTGTTGGCATTGATGGTTCGCTTTTTTTGCTGCCTTTCCTTCAGGCAGCTTGGACACTGTTTCACAGTCTGTTTGATCTGTGTGCTCATTCCTGGCGTTCAATATATTTCCAACGAATGGGGTCACGACTTTGATTTTTTTTCCACGCACTGTCAGCTATGTTGGCTTCTAGTGCTTGGGTTCAGTTCCGGCGGAGATTTTTTATTTATTTTTTTGCAGCTGAAAATACGCAAAGTTGGTGCAACGACGAAAATGGTTCATGTCCTTGCGGCACTTGTGTACAAGCGAGTGAAACGAGTAAGATATCGCCGTGTAGCGCAGACTCAGCTCTAGAATTCGGTATCAAATTTAGGAGGCCAGGCCAGGTTGCTGCCACGCATGGAGGCGTCTACAAGACGTGACATTTGAAAAAATGATGTTTTTGAGCGCTCATATCTAAAAAAAAACCACCTCGAAAATTCTTCAAACTCCTCGGGCACATGCTTCAACATATGATATTTGAGTGTACAAAAATCGAAGGTTTTTTCCATGCACAATAAAAGTTTGAGTGTGCCAAAGTTTCAGTGTCCGACTGTGGTGCATGTAATGACCATGGAAGCGCCGCGGGAAGTTCACTGGTAGATATTCATGTTTTTCTTGTGTCAGTCGCCCGTGCTGTTCGTGCAGCAATTTGGGAACCCAAAGAGTCGAATATCTTCCTCAGGACGTCGAAAGCAGCACGATGGCTTCACAAGGACACTATATAGAGACATGTAGATTGAGTGTATGTGTCACTGCTTGCGCGGTGCGTGCATGAAAATTCAATTTTTACATCCATCTCTCAAGACCATGCCAGTGAAGATGAGTCACTATATATTTACATTTTATTGATTACATTAGCGGCTGTGGCAAAGATAATCCTACTCGCGCACGTTACACCGTTCAGGCGACAGAACGTTTCTCATCAAAACATCGTCCAGCGAAGATACACGCGCGAAGTTCCGTTGAAAATGTATCTTCTGTTTGTGCCTGTTCATGTAGTTGGCTCAGTAGACAAGGTCTTTACTTAACTTCGTCTTCATGGCATAGATACAGACAACAAAGCAACGGCGAGTCGAAACAGTGTCAAAACACAGCTGTTGCAAACGAAATCACTACTGCAACAGGTAGAGGAGCCACTCACTCTCGCAATGACTCCAAACTAACTCGGGTTCTGTACCTATAGCCGGATAGTGCTCTAGTGCGGGTGACGCTAATCTCGGTTGGTTGGTTGGTGGTTGGAAAAATAACAAGGCGCTAATCGTGTTACTCTCCTCGCCGTTCATTAGCAGCGGCGGCGGCGGCTCATGACACGGCAAAGTAATCCCCGACGGACATGTCCTTGCACGGATATAGAAATGGTTCTCTATGCATCAATGCTAACTGAGGGACGTTTCCTAGTACCATCGTCCGCTGTCTCACGAAAAACGCGAATATCGACCAATCAACTTCTCCCAGCGCTTCCCTGGTCATTACACACACCACACCCGGACACTGAAACTTTGGCACGCTCTAACTTTTATTGTGCAAGGAAAAAAACCTTCCAATTTTTGTACACTCAAATATCATATGCTGAAGCATGCGCCCATGAAATATGAAGAATTTTCGAGGTGTTTTTTTTTTTTAGATATGAGCGCTCAAAAACCGCATTTTTTCAAACGTTACGTCTTGCAGACGCCCCCATGCGTGGCGCCAACCTGGCATAGACTCCTAAATTTGATACTGAATTATAGAGCTGAGTCTGCGCTACGCGGCGATGCCTTTCACGTTTCAGTCCCATGTACGCAAGTGCCGCAATAGGCGCAAGAACATGAACGATTTTCGTCGTCGCCACCAACTTTGCGTATTTTTAGCTGCAAAATAAAAAAAAAATCCCCGTCGGAACTGAACCCACGCACTGGAATCCAACATAGCTGACAGTGCGTGGAAAGACAGCCGTGAACCGGTTGGTTGGAAAGATATTGAACGCCAAAATCGCTACGCACGAAAGTGCGCCGGACCTGCCATACTCTTCCAGATTTTTTGTTCTTTTTTTCTCGGGGACAACGGAAACTCGAGGAAAAATACTTGCTGTTTCCTTCTCAATCTGAGCCAGGCTACAACGGATATTTTTTTAATAAAAATTACTGATGGTGTCCGGACCACCTTGCCTGAGTTGAGATGGAATCAGCTACTCCACAATTTGAAGCAGCTGCTTGTTGATCCCCAGCAGAACTCGCTCTCGCTTTCCCAAAGCTCTTGCTGCACAAAATTTGTTGACTAGGGATAAGGGTAGGACAGTAACGTCTGCACCAGTGTCCAGGCAAAAATCTACTGAATGTCCATGAACGTACATGTTTACCCCCCAGGGTTTTAGTCCCTCGTGCATAATTTACTGCCCTCAAAAACCAGAACCCTTCTTCAGGCTGATCGTCTGATAAAGCTTCATCAACTTTTTAGATAGCTTGCAATTCTGACGCTTTACAAACACTTGCAAAATGTCCTAGTTTCCGACGTTTGTTGCATTTAGCCTTTTTCCAGACCAAAAGCAAGGATTTGCTTGAGTTCGTTTCTCCTGTTCTCTCTGACCTTTGCGAGATGATTCCCCTGAGTTGAAACTTTTGAACGGTCATAGCTTGCTGCTTGTGCTCCTCCTGAGCTTGATACCGGTTTGAGAATCTTTTGAGAATCTTCTGCTGCCGTTCCACTTTCTCGGTAAGTTTGGCTAGTGCGTTGCCTTTTCGACAGCTAAGGCACTTTCCATTTGTAGTTGTGACGAAATCTGGTGCAGTTAACATTTCCTTGAGTTTGAAGAACGCTTAAATCGAATGGCCACCAGCTCGCTTGCACACTCCTCATCTGTTCCTGAAGTATCTGATTTTGCACTCCAACCGCTACTCGATCCCTAAAGGGTCCAACCCTTATGTTGTCGTAGTCACAAGTTTGAACAAGTGTATATATAGCGCTCGATAAAGTCTGTGACGGTCCCAGTTTCTCTTTGCATACAGCGGTTGAAAACCGCATGTTTGTAGACGACGTTCATCTTGACAAAAGTGGCTTTGAAGTGCTTTGAGCACTGGGGCGTATACTTTGACAGATATTGTGTAGGCAAGGTGAATTTTGTGAAAATCTTCTCAGCTTTAACTCCCAAGATGGATAGACGAGCGGTTGTATTCAGGCCTTGCTCGTTCACTGTGAACGCTGTACAAGGTCTTTCTTTTAACCGCAACAAATTTTCATAAACAGGGAAGTTGCTTTAGGACGCTTTTACTTTCGTCATTGGATTACTCGACGAGACTGCTACTAGGAAACAGTATTTTTTCTCATTTGGGGGACTAATTACCAGAGATATTTTAATCAACTTTTGAATTATCGACTTTAGAGCACATTGCGATTGCAATATTAAAGCCTGGTCTCCACATGATCCTCGCGAACCACTGATCACGCAGAAAAGTAATCGCTGCGCGCGCCACAAACCTAATTATGTGCATCAAAGGTCAGCTCTGCCATCCGTTGCGCTGAGACAGTACTGTCTATCCATGATGGAAAATAACCACAACAGGACAGCTATGTTTACCGATGGATCGACGGCTGCAGCTGGGTCTGCGTCTGGCTATGTTGTCCCCGAGCACAACAGGGAAGGAATGACACGTCTATCCCACAGATCATCGTCAACAACGGCAGAACTAGTCGCCATACTACTTGCTCTTCAATATGTGGCTGCATACCCGTCTGCAGCGCCATAGATCATATATAGCGTTTCAAAGGCTGTATTACAAGCCATAATATCATTCCTGAGTAATGGGTGTATCCCTACTGAAAAAAGCGACATCAGGTCTGATGTGATTTGGGACACTGTCTTGACGCTAACACCAGCTGATGTTAACATCAGAACCGCTCTGATGCTGATGTTAGCATGAAGACAGTGTTCCAAATCACATCAGATCTGATGACAGCTGCTCTGATGATGATGTTAACATCAGAGCTGTCCAGGCTCATGTTAACATTAGCCCTGGCCCTGACTGATGCTAACATCAGAGCTGTCTTGATACTGATGTTGACATGAGAGCTGCGTTGATGCTGGTTATGGCAATATTGAAAATGCTGCAGTCTTTGTTTCTGAAATGTTCTGCAAAGAAACCCCTTCATGTCTGCGGTAGATGAGTACCGACGAGAGCCCTCACGAAACATATAGATGGCAACAAATCACTTTATTCACCACTCCGGAGTACGTACCTTTCACAGAATTGGTAATGATCGAACGATCAACAACAACGAAAGAGAGCACACCTAGGTCCTCATTTCCGGTCCAGCTTGTCCTTCTTCAGAGAAAGCACTTCTAAGCATTGTCATGAGGAGCAAGAGTCACAGAACCATTAACCGCCTATCAACATCCAGCGAACGTCGGATTGTGGATGCTGGGTACGTCTCACGAACGTACAAGTAAAGTTTCTTCCGTTGTTGCTGGAAAGTGGTCCGTTGATGTGCTCACGGATTGAAGATATTCCCAAGAGACGTCCGACAGGCGGTATTCTCGGACAATAACTGGGCTTTATTTACATAGTTATTTACATAACTATATGCAAGACAATACAGTAGCAACTGAAGTCACGGGGCTTTCGCCTCGTCTTCATCAAGTCGTTGCGGCTTCCACACACGAATTTTCGTGTGTCCTCCGCTTAAAAGGGTGACATTTGAGACACAACCCCCCGCCAGCAAACACCAATCCCAGAAGCCCGGTTCAAACGTCTCCAACTCATGTTTGGCCTAGTTTGAATTTAGACCGAACCAGGCACCTCCTAATTGTCCGCCCACTACTCGGTATTTATGGGTAACGGACCAAGCTGTCAATCCGTGCACCATGCAACTTTGGACAGTGCATCTTCCTTGGCCCACTCTACTCATTTATTGCCAGCGAGCATCTGGTCGCGAAGACCTCCTGAGGTGTCAAGTGTCCCCCGTCCAACGTGCCTTCCCCGAGTGTCTGTCGGGTGGCTATTGCAGTGAGTTGAAAATGCACAATATTCGCGGGATTTCTAAAATGTACAACTCTTACATCTCCCCCCTTAAGTTACTTGTGGGGCACTATTGCGACACAAGAAACAATATCACTAAGAGTTGTGGAGCCTAGTCATTTGGATTACGATAACAACAGCTGCAAACACTGTATACACTGCAATGCACTCGAGTAAGAATATTCCCTCCTATAGTCGCAAGACCATTAATACTCACGTGAACTTAAATACGGGCTACGACACTGTACAGTACAAACGTAACTGAAGGTAGAGTTCACAAGCAAAGTCCCACTGCACTTGCACTCTATAGGCGCCTCATTGCCCAACCCGAAGTGCACTGCGATCAACAATACCACGAGCGATAGGCTTTGCTTCTAATCTACTGTGTCGAACACTGTCCTGTGTAATATACATGTATGATCACTAACACACCTCTCCCACGAATCTCGCGAGGGAGCTACTTCTCGTGCACGTTTGCCACTTGGAACTGAACATGCGCTCGTGCCACGCCCGCCAGCTGGCCGTGATTCGAAGTCAATCAGTGTCTGACTTCTCCCAAACTCAGGGCCTGTGGGCGGCACGTTCTGATTCCTCACGCTGATTAGGGACACTTCAGCGCCTTCCAAGTTAACCACGAGCAATTCTATGCCGTGTTCTGCCTTTGGTGTCGCTGCGGCTCCTGTTCCGTGATTATCTCCCATTGGGACGACTCTGTCAGTGCCGTTTACACTGGACGTCCTCGCAACGTCGTTGTCTTCAGATGACTGATTTACAGTGACGTTGTCGTACCGATCATTGGCCTCTACAGAGGCACAGCGATCATCAGAATTCTCCGGGCATTCAGCCCTCGTTTCTACTTCTGGCATGCTCCTACATGCGCCGGAACAATCGTTGCTATCAGTGCGGTTTTGACAAGGCCTTTCCTTTGCTGCTGCCTCTGGTTCTTTTTGACGAGTGTCCCGCCTTTCGGCTTGTCTAACGACAACCAGATCAGTGTTCATCGACCGCTTTATTACAGCTTGTGCCAATGCCTGAAAGTTGCTTCCCGCATCGTCTGATGAGAGTCCCGCAAACAGCTGCTCGGCCCGCTTATTTAAAAGCGGGTACAAAAATCCACTGGACAGGAACGCCTTCGTCGTCAAACGTCCTTTCTACGTCGCCTAATCATTGGCCTGCCAATGATTTATCTGCTGGCATTTTTGGAAGGGACACTCTTAGTCTGCTCAGCATGTTCCTGATATCCACAAACTTTTCGTTTGAACATACAGTGACCTGTTCCCGTCGCTCGTTATACTGAGACTGGCGAGAATAGTAGGCCCTAAGTTGCGCCAGCTGGAGTTTCATATCCAAAACCTTCCACTTCTTGGCGATTGGTGCGCCGAAACTGAGAACGCGGCGCTCATACTCAATGGTGTCCGTAAGCGCCGCATCTACTTCTAGTTCCTCGCTACTCCTCATCTCCCTGTCTCTACGCTCGTTACTAGCCTCGATCATAGTTCACACGGGATGTAAGCAACGAAACACCTACCTCGTGTATCTTGCTTCCGGAGGATGCGTTGAGGTTCTGTCCAACAATCCAAGAACACAGTTGACCCCGGTGATGCTGCCGCTACAACGTCGTGTCACCGCTGCTTGGGTCTCTGGGTTGTCCTTGCTACTCGTCGCTGACACAGACACCTTCACTGCGGTCCGTTGCAGTTAGCTTCCGCTGTCCGTCGGGGAGCTGCTTCTGCGCTTGGCTAGCACTGTTTTCTGGTCACAGTCGCTCCAACGGCTGCAGCCGGCAGTGCTCCCACTAACTTGCCTCGAAGTTGTTCCATGTTGCTGCTGGTCGTTGGTCTTCTTCGCAAAGCTGGGATCCTGACGATGACTGGAGCTGTCCCTTCAGTTTCCTGGACACTCCGATGGTCTGCCGCTGTCTTGCGCTCATATGCCCTCGTTGTTCCGACTCGAAATATCGTCCGTCCGTCCGGATGGTTCAACTCTCCGTAGGTGAGCAGACTGTCGTGCTGCGCCAGTAAAGTTAGTTTCTTCCGTTGTCACTGGAAAGTGGTCCGTTGATGTGCTCACAGATCGAAGATATTCCCAAGAGACGTCCGACAGGCGGTATTCTCGAAGAATAACTGGGCTTTATTTACATAGTTATTTACATAACCATATACAAGACAATACAGTAGCGACTGAAGTCACGGGGCTTTCGCCTCGTCTTCATCAAGTCGTTGCGGCTTCCACACACGAATTTTCGTGTGTCCTCCGCTTAAAAGGGTGACATTTGAGACATAACCCCCCGCCAGCAAACACCAATCCCAGAAGCCCGGTTCAAACGTCTCCAACTCATGGTTGGCCTAGTTTGAATTTAGACGGAACCAGGCACCTCCTAATTGT
The DNA here is from genome assembly GCF_037126465.1 of Ornithodoros turicata. Classification (NCBI taxonomy): domain Eukaryota; kingdom Metazoa; phylum Arthropoda; class Arachnida; order Ixodida; family Argasidae; genus Ornithodoros; species Ornithodoros turicata. The sequence continues at coordinate 5,318,678 of NC_088210.1, forward strand.
CCGCCCACTACTCGGTATTTATGGGTAACGGACCAAGCTGTCAATCCGTGCACCATGCAACTTTGGACAGTACATCTTCCTTGGCCCACTCTACTGATTTATTGCCAGCGAGCATCTGGTCGCGAAGACCCCCTGAGGTGTCAAGTGTCCCCCGTCCAACGTGCCTTCCCCGAGTCTCTGTCGGGTGGCTATTGCACTGAGTTGAAAATGCACAATATTCGCGGGGTTTCTAAAATGTACAACTCTTACAGTACACCTTTGCTCCCGGCTACGTTTTAACTACGCCCGTACTACCGTGCTAATCAAGAGAAAATTATGCGAAATGGACGTCGTAGGACCGCCGAAGCTGATCTTCGAGGGACCTGTGGAGGATCTCTATTCCAGCCCCATAGGTATCGCGCGCCTATGGAAATATCGTAATTTTAATCATGAGATAAGCACAACGAAGCAAGTGTGCACCCAAAATACTTTATTTCTATGTAGACATTATTTACATGTGCATTCGTACATGCCTGCCGGCGCACAGCGACGCAAGTGTGCACCCAAAATACTTTATTTCTATGTAGACTTTATTTACATGTGCATTCGTACATGCCTGTCCTCACATGAGCAGTACAAATAATAAAAGAACGTGACAAGGTGCTATATCCAGATCATTCCCCTTCACACAGATCGTGATCACAATATCGCCAAGTTATGTAAACAAGAAAAAAAAAACATCCATGTTACTTGCCGTATAATTAGTTGTAATCTTGTATGGAATCGACGCAACCGTATCCTCACGCTCCTTCACGCCTGATGAATGGCTACCAGTCTCTTTATATTATTCCTTTCTGTGTCTTCCGGCCCCTGGAATTCACTGGCCAAGTTCTGCCGCCGAGGCACACTGATAAAAACGACAGATATAATACAGACATCATCGGTCTCTGCCTATGGCACATACGCTTACCAGTGTTTGGCCATACTTCCCGTTTATCTAGCATTCTTACCTGTAACGCATAAGATAGTAAGTAATTTCAAGACTGCTCATACAGAAAACATCCCACACTCTCTGGGAGACGCTGAAACGCACACAGCAATGAATGGCCGATGCTGAGCGGTATAGCCGTTTATGCCCGAAAGAACATCGAGAACACAGTGAGTGAACCACAAAATAAAAGTAGCACACACGTGCTAATGTGCCTATATTACGAGCTCAGCCAGGATCGATTGCATTTTTTTTTCACTAGCCAGTGGGCTACAGCGACTTGAAGAACAATGGAGTCTAAATCGCGAGCGCTTACAAACAAAGGCACCACGGCCGCTTACCTGTATTTCGGTCATAGGTAGTGGCCCCCGATGGAGAATCCGTTGCCTACAAGGCATATGCACCTAACTCTTCACAAAATTCAAGCTGTACTGGTGCTGTTCGCCTTGAAAATTACCGTATTACTCCAGGTCATTGCAGACGCCGCCATGTTTCTCCAGTCTCTCCAGCGGCGTTTGAAATCTTCCGCACACAACGGGCTATGGCATCACGTGAGTCTCTCTTCTGCGCGTTGCGAAAAAACAAGCCTTCTGCGCAGATTTCTCCTTTGGCGGCGACGCAATCAGACGACAGAGCGGGAGTGAAGAAGGAGGCGGAGGGTCAAGAGCGAAAAGGAGTTATCAAACGGCTCTTTGTGGACACAGTGCGGATGGGGTGCGCACGGTGTCCACAGGGTGATATATGTGGGACGTCTGCTGCTGTATACTCATTGGAGCATCCCAACTAACGCGTCCAGGAGGCGTTCAATGGATGTTCACTTTAGGCTGCGGATGCTCGGACCCTTGTCGGCTGTCCAGGGGCGGTTACTGGTTCTGTGTGAACACGGTGCTTGCGTCTCTGTTGCTGGAGACCGCTGCGTCATACACGCTTAACCTGCAAGAAATGTCGTTCCGGAAAACACTATTGCAGGATATCTATGAAGAGTAGTGTAGAGACCAAGACCTACTAAATAGAGAGAAGACCTAACCACTCCGCGCTCCCGCCCCAAAAAACGCACTGAAACTTTTGTTCGCGATGCTCCCGCGAGGGGGCACGCAAAGCCCTCTGTTCTTTTGGGCGGTGGACTACACGATGGTCCCGAGATAACGCTGGTTTAAGACTCTTTTGCTTCAAATATTCGCATTATACTGTACGGTACGACACGGTATGTGACTCTCATACGATTGTAAGTCGTTTTCTCTCGCGGCCAGTACCATATTATGCGTTTAAGCAGTTGTTTACGGACTGTCCATGAAATCGCGCTCAATGCCCGATACATCAGCGTAATTCAGCTCGTTAAACAAGCATTCGCAGCAACGAAATCGGATGTTTTGCCTATATTTAGTCGTAAATATGCTGCGATTGTTAACCTAGTTCTTTTTGTGGTAAATAAATACGGCGGTGGATTCCGTGCGATAACTAATTAGCGGTCCGATGACACGCATGTGACTTCCCAGTTCGTACCCGTAGAGCTAGTTCCGCATAATAAGACGAAACATGGTAAATCAATAACAGACCAAACAAGCTCAGAGTGTGAAAATTCTATTCACAAGAGACTACATGCTCAACAACCCACATCAATTTAAAACTTCAGCACTTTTCGAGAGAGAGGTTTGTTCTGCACTTTTTTCTTTGTATTCTCTGCTGCTATATCGACTGTTATGTTAGTCAGATATGGCCTTCCGAACTTTTTTAGGACAAAATTTGCAAACTCTGCTCTATGTGCTACACTGCTATCGCTGCTGCATGCGAACAGTGGATTTTCAATTACAACAAGAGCGAGTCTGTTAACAAACCAGTACAGCGGTTTTTGCATTTGCAACAGCGTGCTTCTCACAGTACTTGCTGCTTCTTCAAGCTTAAGTAAGAAGCCCACAAACTCTAAACTGGGGTATGATAGTCCAACGCGATCGAGGTTGTTGATAATTGCAACGGTCGGTCGGTCGCTTGCTTCACTCTTGAGCCGAACCAAGCAACCCGCGCACTTCATTCTGTTTTCCACAGCCTTGACCAGGTAGCCGCCAATAAGCGATATTGTGGATGCTTTTAGCCCGGGTGGTGCTGGCACTGCAGAAGCAACAACGTTCAGAATGCGTGCACAAAATTATAGTATCTCTCCTCTTACCTGGCTTCTTTTGAAGATCATTAAAGTACGGCTGCAAAAGCTCTTCTGCCTTTGGTGGAGGACACTGAAGGGTGGTAGCTGAGCTGCTCTTGAGAAGCCCAGTCATTTGAATGTCAGTGTTTTGGACATTGGCATTCAGAGAAGGCTCTAGGAGGCCTGTTGCCACAATTTTCTGTAGTGCGGAAAGGGCAGCATATGCGTCTGTCTGGTCGTTTGACCCGTTCAGTTGTCGCACTGCAGAAAACAAAGATTCTACCTCATCTGATGAGTACTTAAATGTTAAAACATATTTGAAGCCGCGAGTGAGCAGGTGGCGAGTGCACAACACTGTTGCCTTCGTTGTAACCACCAAGGCTTCGTAGGTTGCAGGGGACAAGAAGGCTGCCTTGGCTGGTGCAGTTTCTTTCCAGTGATCAATGTACTCCAGGAACGTTTCTTCGAGCCATGACAGCCTAAGACAAAACACCTGAATGTTAGCTGATGTGAAAGAAAAGGGAAGTACCTAACTGATGAAAACACGAACCGCTCGTCATTTGCACAATAAAATGGCATCCTTGTTGGATCACGACTGAAGACGTGGAACGCGGTGCTTTTTATGTTGTGGAGCGTAAACCACTTGAAGACCAATATCCAGGAATTCTATGGTTGGCAGGCTGCCCTCGAACCCAGGTACACACGTAACAGCCTAACACACGCGAAACTAGCAATTACAACTCCTTAACAAGCGCTGATAACGACAGCAGCATGGCAAAGTCGGAAGTAAACACGCCCACGGCGAGTGATGGGCAGGCTACACGCGTGCACGGAGGACAGTGGATTAGCAGCGCCACTCCTCGCGGCAGCGTCGGAATTACGTACTGCCAGGGCGGGCGGGGAGGAGCGCGTAGTGGTTAGGTCTTCTCTCTATTTAGTAGGTCTTGGTAGAGACATATGACATATCGTCTGCACAAAGCATACAGTCATTAACGATTTCACCTGGCATTCTATCTCCCTGTTGTTGTGCAGATCGCCTGCAAATAGAGTAAAACGGACAATGAGAATCCATGGCGTAGTCGAACATATTACATCACAGTTATATTAATTACACACCTAAAACGGCAAGAAACCTGAAGTCGAAGAGCGATTTGGCTTCACATCCAGGGCAGCGTCTTCACTCTGATATTTCAAACGGGACTGATTGGTCTGCTCGCGCTTAGAAGAAACGCTTCCACTTACGGACAGTTGCAATGTCAGACGGGTTGCAAGAACGACAGCATCAAGTGAGAACAAAAATACAGAGCCTCTGAAATGCTTTAGACTTGCTGGAACGCTTGAAATTACGCAAACTACACGTGGCAACAAGAAAGTCCGTTACGGCAGCCAAAGCGAACCCAACGAAGCCGCGCCAGTGGAGTGCAGCTGTAGCTTCCACAGTTTCGCCACGAAAACCACCGCCCCCCTTGACCACTTGATCATTCGTAACGAATCACGACAAAGTAGCAGGAAAACGGCGCCAAAATGCGCGCGTTGGCTGATCTAACTGCGCATTTGCGCTGCGTGCCCTCTCCACACCCTCTCACTCGAATTCTCTCTCCCCCCCCCCCATCTTCCGAGCGCTTCGCCAGGCCATCTGCTAATATTATCGGGAAGCAGAAAATGAAAATCCAAAACACGAAGGAATTCACATGTACAAATTTATTGACACGGTAAACATATAAACAAGAAGCAACATTTGAATGCAAGTAAATCTACACGATTATTATAGAATACTGCAGAATAAATGAAGAATATATAGTGCTGAGCAACAGAAAGCGTGACTATCATATTATACAATCCTTAAAGGAGTACAGAGGGCCATCCAAAAAAATTTCAGATTAAGACATCTGATGAAAGTGTGTGTGTCATTATACCGAATAGCGCGAAAGGTTTTGATGTGTGCAATTTGTTTCCCAGAAAAAAACTCACATAAACATAGCTCCGCGCCTTCACCCTTAACTCGCCACTCCAGCTATAACGAGGATGAGGAGGTATGATGGCACGTCACCGATGACGGCATAAGGAGACTCGTTCTGGTTTGCCGATCAGTGGGGGTCAGCGCATTGTTCCTTTGCCACCGTAAACCTGTTTTGCCAGTTTTCCCGGAGAATTGGGGATACAAGGAGCGCCCGAAGCTTTACCGAGCAAGGAGAAAGGCTTTATCAGGACCCCGAACAGCCGAGTAGCAGACGACAGCGGAGTAGCAGACAACATTTTTCTAGGCCAATCAGCGAGCGAGTCCTTATAGCGTCAGCGCGAGGTTCCAGGCAGATCACAGGCTGGTACTGCTCTTCACCACCGTTGCGCACGGTCGCTATTTGCAGCATATTTTAAATTCAGTTTCTGCGATAATTATGACTCTGTGGTGTAAATTACTTCGCATGGTGCATCTTACTGGCAAACTTAACAGTTTTATAAGAAGAAAACTGGGTGTTAAAAATGACTTCTGTGCTACTTTAAGGGAACCTATTCGTTTTGGAGAAAGTAGATATTATTATACACATATATAGCACGTGATGAGTCGCAGAAGTCATCGGCTTCATCCCAGCACAACTGTCGAATTTTCTGGTGACAGGGGCCACATGCTCGCGGATCGCAGGGCCACGAACAGCTGTCGGTGTCTAAAAAAAAAAAAAAAAAAAAGGAACCTGTTAATGATATGGTAAACCCGGGCACAGGCAACGTTAATTGGCTGAATACGCCCTGTAAGACCCGCTATCATTACGCGCCTAATGTCGACTAATGACAAAATTCGAGGAGCCCTGCGTGCGGGATGCACGCTGTTTTCCTTTTCATGCACACCAGTGTATTAAACATCAGACACATTCAAATAGCGGAACAAAACGCAACAAGTAACGCCACGCAGAATCATCAACCAGATCATGACTGATAACCGGCAGAAAGTGATGTAATACGCGTAAAGGCGTACCTCCATACACACAGTTAGGCGACAGTATTAAACGTCTGATCACTGACATGCATCATACGTTTGTCTGCTTACCGTTCAGTCAGGCGTTCGTACATGGCCCGGACATCTTCGAAATCCACGAAACGAAATCACCGTCTGCTCACATTACATAGACGCCAGCTACACAACGGTCAGACGGGTCGGAGCCTCGGAGATAGGAAGCGGGCGGATCCACCGGTTAAATGAGCCTCAGCCAATCATGATCGAGCATCGGAATGCCCAGAGCCACAGCGTTGCGACAAATGCAAGAAGGTCGGGCACAAGATACAGGATTGTCCAGCAGAGAAGACGACATCTCATACTGTGAAAAGTCACCACGTTGAAAATCAAGTAGCATCGAGCAGGGACAATGAGAAATATTTCGTTGACGCGGTCATAAACGACGTGCCGCTAAAGGCGTACGTAGATCTAGGAAGCCAATGTGTGGCCTTGAGACGCTCTGACGCCGGGGAGTTAGGTGTCGTGTACTCGCCTCCTAAAGAAAAGATCAACATCGGCGGATACGGGTCAGGAAGTGTACTTGTATGCGGTATTGCGAACGCTAATATCAAGATCGACGAGGCGAAAGCACAGGTCCCACTCTACATTGTTCCAGATCACTCTCAGTCCATACCGCTTTTGGTAGGACAGCCTTTCACTGAGCAACGTCACGTAACCGTCGTTCGTAGGCGGGATACACTGCGCCTGTTTGAAGAATGTCAAGATATAGACGAAGATGATAATACGCTTAGTCGAATGCAGATCCCAACATTACCACAGAGACGCGTTAGCGTATGGGCAAATGACTCTACCGTCATACCACCTAACTACATCGGTTTCGTTGCATGTTTTACGCAGAGTACAGCGGAAACGGACCTCTTTGTAGATACACAGTACAGACCAAAAGATGCTGAAGAACATTGTATTCCAAGTTGCGCTGTACGCGTTACTGTACTGTCTGTACTCTGTACTCGCACTGTGTTGTGCCCACTGCGAACGTGTCCGGCTCAGACTTGAGCATACGAAAGGGACAAGTAGTCGCTCGTGGAGATAAATGCAGCAAAGATACGTCCATTGATCTGCGTGTAGTACTGCACGTTCATCCCAACAAGTACGAGCCTATCGACGTGCATGAGCTCAATGTTGGAGAGATGGTATCGTCAGAGGAACGCCAGCAGCTGCTTCCCACAAATGAAAAAAAAAATGAAAAATGAAACCACTGCGTCACAAATGAGTATAGAACTGATAACAAGCCAGTTACGTACCGACCTTACCTGCTTTCATATAAGGAAAGTGAGAATGTCGTCGATGAGCTAAGGAGTGCAGGGATTGTGACTGACTCAAACTCTGAGTATGCCAGCCCAGTCCTATTAGTACGCAAAAAGACAGGTGAAGAAAGACTTTGTATTGACTACCGTGTCTTGAACCGTATCACAAAACCAGACAAGTACCCGCTTACGTTGATTGACGATCAACTCGACAGGCTCCAAGGAAAGAAGTGTTTTACTAGCTTGGACTTAGCGTCAGGAGACTACCAGGCACCCATGGCCCAAACGTCGCAGAAGAAAACTGCTTTCATCACTCAGGATGGTCATTTCGGGTTTACGAGGATGCCCTTTGGTTTGGTAAACGCGCCAGCCGTCTTCCAGCGAATGGTAAACACGGTATTAGGGCCTCTCCGTCACACGATTGCCATGGCGTACATGGACGACCTACTTCTACCTTCTGCGACCGTCGAGGAGGGGCTACGAAATCTGAGAGAAGTACTAGAAGTTCTTAGAGAAGTTTGACTGACATTGCGGCTTACGAAGTGCTACTTCTTTCAAAATCATATCGACTATCTTGGATATCACATATCGGCAGATGGTATTTCACCTAGTCCTCGAAAACTTGCAAGCGTGTTGGAGTTTCCTACCCCCACTAACTTGCACGAACTAAAACAGTTCATCGGACTTGCAAGCTACTTTCGACTTTATCAAAGGCTTCTCATGTATCGCCAAGCCTCTCACGAAGCTTATGTCAAAGCAGCAACCAGAGCGATGGGAAAAAGAACAGCATAGCTTTAAGGAACTACGACGGAAATTGACTGAAAGTCCAACGCTAGCTTTATTCTCATACCAATCCCGCACAGAGATGCACACTGATGCTTGTAAAGACGGCCTTGGCGGTGTTCTGCTTCAAGAGCAATCTGATACACACCTGCATCCGGTCGTGTACGTCAGCCGCAAGACGACACCAGAAGACCAACGTTATCACTCTTACGAACTGGAAGCGCTTGCTGTTGTTTGGACGATGTAGAAGTGTAGGTCGTATCTCTTGGGGATGAAATTTCTCCTTATTACGGATTGCAGTGCCCTGCGAACGGCATTGGCAAAGAGAGATTTGGTGCCACGTATTGGTAGATGGTACCTGAAGTTGCACGAATTCCAGTCCGACATCGAACAGAGACCCGGTACAAGCATACCACATGTTGGTGTTTTAAGCCGAACGCCTCATGGAGAACCGGAGGAAACCGACTCTACTGATGGAGTACATGTGCTCGCTACTGCGTTGACTACGGAAGACTGGCTCATAACGGCACAGAAGACGGATGCTGAGTTGCGGTGCATTATAGAAGGCCTCCAGGTGCATCCGAAAGACGGAAACAGTGAATGTTTGCACCGCGAATATAAAATAATGAACGGACGACTGTACCGGAAAGTTCACATCGACGATGGCGAACACCTGCGTTGGGTGGCGCCCAGGGCGGCGAGACATCAAATCGTCCGCAAGTGCCACGACGACGTCGGGCATTTTGCTGTTGAGAAGACTCTTGAACTCTTGCGCCGTCATTACTGGTTCCCGCGAATGAAACGCTACGTGCAACGTTACGTCGCTGTGTGCCTACAGTGTTTGTTTCACAAGAAACCTTTGGGGAAACAGCCAGGTTCCTTGCACAGCATGGACAAAGTGGGTGAGCCGTTTCACACCCTTCATATGGACCATTTGGGCCCGTTCGTTAAGAGTAAAAGCGGCAACATGTACGTCATCGTTGCAGTAGACGCCTTCACCAAGTTCGCCTACGCACTGTCCGCGCGCTGCCTACGCGCTGTCCGGAATATTTGTGCAAAAAGGCGCTCGACGCTTTTTACTGGACATAATCGGATAGTCAGTCAGGTCAGATAGTCATAGTCGGGGCACGTCGTATACCGGTTCAAGTTTTCAGCAGTGTTGTCGAGACCTCAAAATTGTCCACATCAAGAACGCGACTGCGACTCCTCGTGCCAATGGCCAGGCAGAGCGATATAACAGAATGATCACCCCAGCAATTGCCAGCTTGTGTGAAGACCCCAAGGGAAAAGACTGGGATGACAAGCTCCCTCAGATACAGTGGGGAATTAACAACACATATCACAAAGCGACGCGCACAACACCGTTTGGTTTGCTTTTGAACTACAGACAGCGCTCTGGATCGGGAGATGATGCGCTGGATGCGATGCACGAGATGTTCGATGCGGATCTGTTGAACAAACGCTTGAAAGCAATCGACTGCATCAGAGAGGATCAGCGAAAACAAAGGGAACGCTACAACCGGAAGAGAGCTGAAGCCCCGCACTACGCTCCTGGTGGTCTGGTTCTCTTACGACATAATCCAGAGTCGACGGGAGAATCTCGAAAGTTGAAGGAGCGTTACAAAGGCCCATGTGTCATAACTGAGGCTTTCCATAATGATTGCTATCGCATAGAGGACAACCCCCAGATACAGCGGACGACCCGCTTTTATAGCAACGTGGCGCCCGTGGACAAACTCCGGCGTTATCAGGTTGCTCAGGACAGTGACGACGAACTCGTTCCGTCCAAGAACTGTGAATCGGAAGATGTCGACGTGGCTGTGGCTCGCCGTTCTTTGCGCTTCAAAGGAAAGCCAGAGCGGTATGGTTTGTCTCTCGGGACGGTCGACACTTAGGATGGCCGAGTGTTACAGGCCGGTTACTGGCGCCACTGGAGCGCGGCGGTTGCGGAGCGCTGCGTAGGGTAACAGGAGAAGCAGAGGAAAAGGAGACGGGTGTGGCAGCGGGCGGATCATATGTAGTACTTGCTTGTATGTGCGCTATGATTAAATCCAGTTGTACTTTTTAGGTTGTCTTGAATATACTGCCTAGCTCACGATCTAACACTATGACTAGGCATCAATGGCTACAAGGCGACGGGAATTCCTCGTTGCTCGATCAAGTTGGCCCCGATCTGAAATTTAGAGTTCCGTCCGCGTTACCTCGGTTTATCCAGAAGCTCTTGCACATGTTCCATCTGAACGTGCCATACGGGCGCATTCGTCCATCGAATTGGGAAGACAGATTCAGCGAACAGATTCAGTCTGTACACTTTGTGCAACCGTGGAGGACACTGAGCACTTTCTCGCGCACTGTTCTAGATACGCACCTGAAAGGGCTACCATGAAATCTGCTCTCGACCGAGTGGACAACCGCAACTTTGACCTCGTAAAAGTGCTGGGTCCTTGACCAAAGATATGCTGCCCTGTCAGCGCGTGTGACATTTATTCAGAGGTGTGCGTTGGTGTCAGTCTATTAGGACCATGTAATTCATTGTGCGCTACGTTAACCGGTGATCTTGGCCTTTGGCTGATAGTCATCGCGAAAGTGGAGGTGGTGGTGGGGTTTTTACCTTTGGGGGGGGGGGGGTCTGTTTATGGGAGTAGCCGAATTTGTCGTGTGACGAATTCAACCTCTCCCTCGTATTTTTCTTCATCAACATCAACAACATCAACAATTATTTCAGCTCTGGCGTCTGCTGCGACCCGCAAGTGATCGCCGAAACTGCGACGGTGTCGTCGATATCTCCGCCCTCACTTAACGTCACCAAAGAACTTCGTGCGCGATTGACGCAAACCCTTGTCGCGGTATGTTTCACGATCTTCGTTTTGTTTTCCGTTTTTGTGCTTCTTTTCGCTCCTTCATGCGTTCCAGTCGCTTGCCGTGTCAGCCATTTCATTCTGATGGACGCGGCTCGCGCCCTTTACCAGTACAGATCCCGACAAAAGTTTACGGAACACCAGAGCGACGTATTTCTTGATCTCAGCGACACCCTAGCGGCGAACGGGAGTGGACACACTTACTGACAGGTGTGTCAAGTACCCGTTGACCTGTTTGGAAGTCGATCTGCTCCTGCTTGCAGCAACCGTGTCGCTCAGGTGACTATGCCCTGGAATCAGTTCAGAACAGGGCCTCACGTTTCATCATCTCCAATTATTCATCGGATTGTAGTGTCTCGGGACTAAAACAAGACCTTGGCGTTGATCATCTCACATTCAGACGCTCTCCCGTCTGTGTCTTTTCCATAAGTTATTCTACAACAGAAACATCCATGATCGTCTTTTCCCATCCTTCTTCTGACGTTTCGTGACGTTTCTTCACGTCACGATCACGCTCCAGAAGATTAGACCCCCACAGTGTCATACTAATTCTTTCATGTCCTCCTTCATTCCTAAGACTATTCGGGACTGAAATCACCTGCCGGAGTCTCTCGTTTTCATCCAACACCCTGCCCGCTTTAGGCTGCCATCATCTAACACTACAAAACAGTCTGTCTCATGATCGTTCCAGTGTCACTTTCCGCCACCCTCTTTTTTCTTTTATTTTCTCACCTCGACCGTCGCATTCTTTTCCTTTTGTATTCACCCAACGTCATTTCTGAGTGAGTACTAAGCATCCATTCTGTTGTGCGGCGCCGATAGTGAACGTTTCAAATGTATACGAGGGTGGTTCCATAAGTTTCCGGCCCGACGTAGAAAATGCGATTAAGGACGCGTGGCGCCATCTGTTGGAGGGCCGGAGCACCATCCTCAACCCTCTCTATGCTTTTGTCGGTTGGAGAGCGGCATTTCAAACAGCCAGGTCTTCAGTTAAAATGGAAAAAATCGAGTACCGCGCTGTGATAAAATTCTTGACAGAGCAGTGACTTTCGCCTAAAGAAATTAAAGCGCGACTGGACAACGTGTACAAGGAAGCCTCTCCGTCGTACACAACGGTAAAAGACTGGGCTAAGCAGTTTCGACTGGGGCGAGAGTCCATTGAAGATGATCCACGCGATGGTCGTCCAGTGGAAGTGGTGACACAAGAAAATTTGTCTCTTGTCGAGGAGGAAGTGCTGAGCGACAGGCGTCTGAAGGTGAAGGAAATCTCAGAAAGGCTGGGGCATTCCAAAACAACAATTTTTCGCATCATCGGCGAGGGCCTTCACATGAAAAAGGTCAGTGTGAGATGGGTGCCACGACTTCTCTCGTCAGTTCAAAAGCAACAGCGCGTCGTCTGTGCCAAAGAGTTTTTGGAGCTCTGTCATGAGAACGGAGAAGAAATATTGAAGTCAATTATCACAGGGGATGATACTATGGTGCTCTACTATGATCCCCTTTCGAAAAAGGAGTCGATGGAATGGCGCAAACCAGGACAAGCACCCCCAAGAAAAGCTAAGGTCACACAATCCACAAAGAAGATCATGGCAACAATATTTTGGGATTGTCACGGGATCCTCCTCATCGACTTCAAAGGGAGAAACACCACAGTGAATGCGACTTATTATGCTTCACTCCTGCACCGACTGCGAGACGCCATCAAGGAAGAGAGGCGCGGCAGGTTGAGTCGAAGTGTCCGGTTGCTCCAGGACGATGCCCCTGTCCAACACGGCTTCTGTTGCCAAGGCTGCATTGAAGGAGTGCGGCTTCGAAGAAATCCACCACCCACCCTACAGTCCAGACTTGGCACCGAGTGACTACTTCTTGTTCTCAAACTTGAAGAGGGATCTCAGAGGACGGAGATTTCAAAACGATAGTGAGGTGCAAGAGGCAGTTTTCCAGCATTTTGCGGACAAAACTTCGGACAATTTTTTCAAGGGTATAAGAATGCTGGTTGAAAGGTGTCAAAAGTGCATCGAAGTTAAGGGTGACTATGTCGAAAAGTGATACATTTGTTTCGTCTCTATGACTATTAAAAGTTGGTCGGGCCGGAAACTTATGGAACCACCCTCGTATATATATATATATATATTTCTTTTTTTTTGCATGCTTGGCTTGCTTGTCTTTTTCCTTGTTTGTCTCTTGCCCCTCCGTTGTGTAATACCCCCTTGGGGGTCCCCAACGTATGGAAATAAATAAATAAATATACACCACTCCAGTGTTCCGTAAACTTTTGTCGGGACCTGTACGATAAGCGCTGATATGCATACAGTGGTGAAGCGCAAAGCTCTTTGCAAGCAAAAAAGCGAAATGAAGTTCGTGAAACATGACGTTTTTCTGTGACGTTAAGTGAGGGCGGAGATATTGACGTCACCGTCGCTCTCTCGCCGATCACTTGAGGTTCGCAGCAGACGGTAGAGCTGAAATAATTAGCTGTGTGCGCACTCTGCGATTACTTTTGTGTTTCATCACTGGTTCGAGTGGATCACGTGGTGATTAGGCTCTAAAATGGCAATTGCAATCTGCTCTCGATAATTAATCAATCGATAATTAATTCACTGCAAGTCAATAATGTGATGGTTGTGGGCACACCTGAGAAAAGGAAGAAGCTCGGGAAAAAACGTAGGTGTGACGTAACGGGCACGGACAGAGGTGCACGGGCGATTGGGTTCTGGAAGCGAAGCATTCCTGGCTGACGGTCGGCATCGTCTTGGGGGTCCTACCGCCTGGCTCTGGGTTTGAACGTCCACCTGGTCCTGGGTTCCTGGTTCTGGCTGCGGGTCTGCTCTACCAGGTTCTGGCTGCTGGTGTGCTCCCCCGGGTTCTTGCATCTGGCTCTGGGTTGCGTGGTTGCTGGCGTTGCGATGTCCGCCCCCGAGGGTTACCCATGCTCACAGTAAAGTTTCTTATTACAACCTTGTATGACTCTGTCTCATGCTGGCTTCTATCCGAACTACCCTGAGGGCTCTGGCGGCTACGTCCAGTGTAGGCACTGTGAATTGACCAGGTGTCACGTAGGTTGACTCACAGTCTGCCGCATCACAATTTTTGGCGTCCGCGACAGGACGTTACGCTGACAGAGTTCTCAGGTCTCGGTGCTAGCATGAGCGGAGAGTTGGAGAAGTGGATAGCGCTTGGGAAATCACTAGGAGTGCGCGACGACGAGCTGAGGGAATGGGTCGAGGAGCAGAGAGCAATGGAGAGACAGACGAGGGCAGAGGAGCGGGCTGCGCGAGCAGCAGAGAGGCAGTTGGACGAACGAGTACTGCTAGCTGAGGAGCGTGTACTCGCGTTGCGTGTCCAGGCCGCGAATCAGGCCACGGCAGCCGTTGGCCCTGACTCGAGCAGCACAGCTAGTGAGAGGTTTCGACCGGGTTCGCACAAAGTGATGCCTGTCTTTGATGAAAAGAGGGATGACTTAGACGCATATTTACATAGGTTTGAGATAGTGGCAGAAGGACTGCGTTGGCCCAAGGAGCAGTGGGCAACAGCCTTAAGTTTATCTCTGGCAGGAGAAGCGCTGGCGGTGTTTGGACGGCTGTCGCCACAAGAGTCTAACGACTACGAGAAGGTCCGAGATGCCCTGTTAGAGACATTTCGATATACCGCAGAAGGGTTTCGGGAAAAGTTCAGGTCATCGACGCCTGATAAGAAAGAGACAGCCAAGCAGTTTGGGGCACGCCTCACGCACTTCTTCGATAAGTGGGTGGAGGCATCCGAAACACCTAAGGAGTTCTCGTCGCTGCGTGACTTAATGTTACGGGAGGAGTTTCTTTTGAAGTGTCCTCCGGCTTTGGTCGTATTTTTGAAAGAGGGCGAATGTAAGTCACTTGAAGAGACCTGTAAACGGGCTGATAAGTATTTGGAAGCCCAGGGCTTGAGAACGTTGGGAAAGGCTGAGGAGGAGCCGGTAGCACCTAAGAGTGTCGCGAGAAAGCCTACAGGTTGTATGTTGTGTGGCGAGATGGGGCACAGAGCCTCGGATTGTAGGACAGCCTTCACTAGGCAAAGGCAAGGGGCCTGTTGGTCATGTGGAGAGACAGGACATAGGTCAGTGAATTGTCCGAAGAGAGGACTGGAAAGCGGCGCTAAGAACGCTTGTGTTATGGGTGTTGGTTCAGGTCTTGTGAACGATGGTAGCGTTAGTTATCGTGAGCAGCCGCTCGAGGGTCGGTACACAGGATGCACCACGGTACCCAAAGAGTATGTAGTAAATGCTGTGCATTCCAGAAATGGTGACCGGCGTACATCGCTACGGTGGGGTAAAGGTAGAGTCAATGGACAGTCTGTCGAGGTACTCCGGGATACCGGTTCAAACATCGTCATAGTGAGGAGAGGTCTGGTAAAAGACAGCCAGCTGACTGGTCGTTCTGTGGTGGTACGTTTGGCGGACGGGACGCCGCGCTGGCTACCAGAGGCAGTCATAAGTATTGCGACGCCGTATTTGTCGGGGAATGTGGTGGCGTACTGCATGAATGCGCCGATATGTGACTTACTGGTGGGCAATGTGACGGACACGAGGAGAACTGAGCGGAAGTCTCCGGAGCCTGCAAAATACTCAAGAAATGGGGCCCATGCAGTCGTAGGTGTTGTTCCACACAGATCGAGCGAGTTCGATTGTGCTAAACGGTCAAAGACAACTCAGTTTTGCCCCTGGTTACACAACTCCGATGCGAAAGAACAGTTGAGGCGTCAACAATGTGTAGACAAAGGTGACTACAGGGGTTTTGGTTCAAACAGCCGACAGTGTACCCCAGTGAATGAGAGTAGAGCACGGGGTATTTGGGCTGGCCAGCAGGCCGGCGTCAGACGTTGCTATAGCGAACGTTGTACTAGCGGTACTATGACGGGGAGAGCATGGTACAGAAGTGAAAAGGGCAATACATAAGTGGTGTACAAACGGTTTAGACAGTATAATAAGCCTGTGGTTTCGTTGTGACGAGCATTCTTGTGGAGGGGCTTGGTTACAAGTATGTGGTGTGTCTTTGTATTTTGAAGAATTTCAAATATGTATCTATACAGCTTGAGAGGAAACGACAGTAGTGCGCGCTCTTGAAAGTGGGTCGCATGCAGTCTTCGAAAGTTGTTCGTCAGAAGGGAGTGTGAGAGTTGTTGAACTGACATTTTCCTGGAATGTATATGTCGTTTCGCAAATCATTTTCATTCAAATCGCTCCATTTTCATCGGGTTCATGTAGTGTGCTACACCCCGGCAGTCGGATTTAAAGTACAGGTTGTGCGCGGCTGGACCAGAGTGTGTGTATTGACGTTGATGTTTCGCACTATAGCTAAAGTGACGTAACGCTTTGTGTTTCTTTGAATCTATATATTTGGTTGACAGTTTGCAGTCAGAGGTGGCTAGGAATGGTCATTGATATGTTTACGTCTACTTTAACGGGCATGATATTGAGACATTGGTATCGTTGAGAGACATTGGTCATTGATATGTTTACGTCTACTTTAACGGGCATGATATTGAGACATTGGTATCGTATCAGTACATTGAGATTTGGAAGAATGGACAAGAAGGACATTTCGGTTTTCTATTTGGTGGCAGCAAAGTGCAAAGTGTCTGGATTAATGTTTTGTGACGTGGAATTGTGATTTTCTGGAGACATTGAACAATTTGTGCTTGTGCAATGTCTTGCGACGTGGGGGGTTATTGTGATGGTTGTGGGCACACCTGAGAAAAGGAAGAAGCTCGGGAAAAAACGTAGGTGTGACGTAACGGGCACGGACAGAGGTGCACGGGCGATTGGGTTCTGGAAGCGAAGCATTCCTGGCTGACGGTCGGCATCGTCTTGGGGGTCCTACCGCCTGGCTCTGGGTTTGAACGTCCACCTGGTCCTGGGTTCCTGGTTCTGGCTGCGGGTCTGCTCTACCAGGTTCTGGCTGCTGGTGTGCTCCCCCGGGTTCTTGCATCTGGCTCTGGGTTGCGTGGTTGCTGGCGTTGCGATGTCCGCCCCCGAGGGTTACCCATGCTCACAGTAAAGTTTCTTATTACAACCTTGTATGACTCTGTCTCATGCTGCCTTCTATCCGAACTACCCTGAGGGCTCTGGCGGCTACGTCCAGTGTAGGCACTGTGAATTGACCAGGTGTCACGTAGGTTGACTCACAGTCTGCCGCATCACAAGTAATTAAACCGCTGATTCAAGTACGACCAGCTCCCGTGGCATAGTGGTTAGGATTTCTTTCCACGCCGAGTCTGGAAGGTGACATGGGTTCGAATCCCGTCACCACTGGTGCTGTCTGAGGTTTTCCCTGGGTTTTCCGAAGACTTTCCAGACGAATGTCGGCACAGTTCCCTCTGAAGTCGGCCCAGAACGCATACTAACCCCCCTCCCCCTGTGCCCCAATCCTTCCTGCTGTCCTCTCTCCATCTGTCCACGTCTGTACGTCGCTCATAGTTACAGTTGCTTCGCGGCGCTAACACGGCATTAAAACAATTAAAACACAATGAAAAAATGGCTAGGAGGCAAGCGAGCTAGTGAAGATGATGCATAATGTAAAAACCCCGAGACTATAGGGAACACGAAGGGACAGACACAACACGAAGTCTCAAACACAGCTGAAAATTTTACTTCACAAACAAGAAATATATACAAACAGAAGGGAAGGGAACACCAGTTGAGAACAAAATAGGAGGTCATTTCGGGGGCACGAGCAGTCTGTTCAAGGCCGGACCGTGGATTACGGAAGGTTTGCTGACACAGTTCCCACAAGAAGTTATGAAGAGGGTCTCTCACTCTCTCTCAAAAGCCTTCTGTGAGGGTCCACTTCGGATGCCTTTACAATTGTTTCATCCCATAGAGGGAAGCAATCTGAGCATTCTTCCAAATGTTTTGCAATTTCAGAGTTTGAAGCTTTATTTTTTACTTTTAATGAATGCTCTCTAAAAACGATCATTTAAGCAACGTTTTGTCTGGCCAATATAACAGAAACCACAAGCTAAGGGGACCTGGTAAACAACGTTTCAAGAACAGGGGACAAATTTATTCCGGTGATTCTAGCAAAAAACTTCAGGTTTGGCGAAAGGCGTGAGGCTGTCAAGACGGAAGTTGTTCTTGAAAACGATGTTGATTTGAAACTTCCTCGCAACAGCAACAAGTTGTGAGACACTTTGTGAAAGAAAGGTAAAACCACCCGTTTGGGAACAGAGGGCTTAGTTTCAGGTGAACCAGGAAGCAAGGTGTTTAACAAAACATTTAAAGCACCAAGTAACACGTGATGGGGGTAACCAGCATCATTCAAACGGAGAAGCTGACTTTCCACAGAGGGAATGATATGATGACAACAAGATTTTTTTACGGCATTTGATAGGATCCCTGTGATCAAAACCCGTTTTACAGTTTTAGAATGACAACTTGAAGCGGACAAAATAGGTTTAGCTTGAGATTTGCCGTAAGACCAACAAAGAGCGGGTTGTAACAAGAGCCTGATATCCAGAAACTGGAGCACGCCAACAGTGGGGAACTCACTGGTAAGTACAAGCTCTGGGGCCGCGGACACAACTACATTTTTACACTGATCAATAACACCCTCATTGGTGGAAATGAAAACAAGATCATCTACAAACCTTTTTACAATGACATCATTTGAAGACAGAGAGGATATAAAGGATAATACAGCGCTGTCAATTACACTCAGGTAAATCTCGGAAAGAACAGGCGCGATGCTCGAGCCAATACAGATACCAGTTTTTTGGGTGTACAGATGCCCGTCAATACTTACGCCAGTTGATCTCAGATAAAGTTCTAGTAAGCGCAAAAATTCAGTCACAGATATACCAACTTTCGATTGAAAGCGCACCAAGTTATCTTCAAGAAATATGCTACTCTAAGCAACAACACATTCTCTTGCAGTGAATAGTATAGATCCTTGATGTCTAAGGAAAAAGCAAAGCATTTCTTTCCATGAAACAGTTGTAAATCCGAAATAAGTTGTTCAGAATTTTTCAAAGTTAAACCGCTAGGGACAAACATAGAGTAAAATCTATTTTGCAAAAAGATCGATACAATTTTTTGCCAGGTTTGATTCTCATTGATTACGATTCTAAGCGGCATGTCCACCTTATGATCCTTGAGCAAGAACTTTACAGCGAAAGTTCCATGAGAAGCAGAGCGTATACAGTTACATAGGGCAGTCAGATCATTGTCAAGAAGAATAGAACAAATCGACTTCTTGATCTTGTCCAAAACATGGTTATACGGTTTCAAAACCTTTCCAACAGCTGCCGACCTCTTAGATGCAAAAACACTTTCAGGTAGAACAGCGAATTTTGCAGACTTATCAGTTTGCAACAGACATAAGTTCTTCTCAGACAATTCATTACGAACTAACTTAACAGGGGAGAGATTACGATTTACGGGACGGTTGTTCGAACCCAGAGTGTGCGAAATGTGGTGTACTGCCTGAGAAATGAAAGACGAGGATAAGGAGGGATCAGTTATGACAGACGAAGTCCTTATAAATGCAAGCAGCTACATCTAAACGGGAGGGAGTCAAGTTTAAACAAAACTTAGGGCCCTTTGATAAAATCGCAGTTGTGCGGGCAGACACGGGAGCACAAATAGGGTTTACAAGGCACGAAGGCGGCGCTTTTTTCGGACTTGACTGATGGCAGTCTTGACAACCTCACGCCTTTCGCCAAACCTGAAGTTTTTTGCAAGAATCACCGGAATAAATTTGTCCCCTGTTCTTCAAACGTTGTTTACCAGATCCCCTTAGCTTGTGGTTTTTGTTATATTCGCCAGACAAAACGTTGCTTAAATGATCGTTTTTAGAGAGCATTCTTTAAAAGTAAAAAATAAAGCTTCAAACTCTGAAATTGCAAAACATTTGGAAGAATGCTCAGATTGCTTCCCTCTATGGGATGAAACAATTGTAAAGGCATCCGAAGTGGACCCTCACAGAAGGCTTTTGAGAGAGACCCTTTTCATAACTTCTTGTGGGAACTGTGTCAGCAAACCTTCCGTAATCCTCGGTCCGGCCTTGAACAGACTGCTCGTTCCCCCGAAATGACCTCCTATTTTGTTCTCAACTGGTGTTCCCTTCCCTTCTGTTTGTATATATTTCTTGTTTGTGAAGTAAAATTTTCAGCTGTGTTTGAGACTTCGTGTTCCCTAGTCTCGGGGTTTTTACATTATGAATTAAAAAACGTCTGTTAAGTAGTCACTTAATTGAGAAATATACGGTTTCCTAGTACCAGTCCTGTCCAGTAATCCAATGACAAAAGTATACGCGTCCTAAGGGACCCAGAATGACCCAGCTCATCATCATCCCATTCATGTGTGTGTCCTAAGGGAACCCCATTTTTTATTAAAAAATATTGCAGCTAAAAAGAAACACCCTGTATACCCGGTAGCGCTCCCATCTCCGTTTCCAAGCAACCCATTCCTCCGGGACGAAGGCAAAGTCTCCGGAAGGTGATAGGTGGCACATCTGGCTTGCAGGGTAGTCGAGCTATCTGTGCATCGTTGCTTATGTCGGATGACGTGAGACTAGAGATGCGAAGCCCCGAAAAAAAAAAACGAAACTTTTTGGGAAAAAAGTTTTTTCGGTTTTTTTCCTAGTCTCCTGAAAAATTCCCCAAAATTTCCGTGCGAAAAAATTCAAACAATGTAAATTTTAATGCCTTCGATGCGTTTCAGTCCGCCAACAGTGCCTTAGGTGCCTCTAATCCGCTAACAACCACCAATTTAGAGCTCCGTCTGGCTGCTCCAAGCGATCGCCATCGCGTTCACATAATGTCGGAGTTCTGGTCGGAGTGGACGGGTTGTTCCAATTACCTATCGCTGAGTAGACAGCAGTCTCACGAGATGCTCTGCTCTGCATTTATGCCTAGAGGGTGAACACTACTAAAGTTTCTAGCTCATTGTAGGCTGCGTTTTGGCCGGCAATGCTGCGATTCAGCAGTAACCTCGTTTGTTTTCATGTTCTCCAATTTTTCGGGACAAAAAAACAGAAAAAAAACTGTTTTTTTCGAGTGATCCATAATTTCCGGAAAGTTTGCATCTCTACGTGAGACGCAAAGATGGTGATAACAGCAACGTGAACAGATGTGCGTTAACGAACGACGATATACGTTCTCGCCGGCTCACATTAGCTGATGCTGTCCGCTGCCAACTTCTGACACCAGGTTTGAGGGATGGGTGCTGTTTAACCCTTTCATGTATACAGTTACGGTTAACCTACATGTACTACATGGGAGGATTCATGACGAGCAGCTCTTGCTCACGTGTGCTGCGACCTCCCGGGCTACGAGCACGCACTAGGCATGGTGCGCTCACAGTTTCGTATCAACGCTGTGAGGGCGCTGGTGACACAACGGAAGGCAGCAGCATGGATACTCCCTGGGCGATTCCACGAGAATGTGTTCATGAATACGCCATTGCAAATTGCCAACGGTATTTTCAGTTCTAGTGCGATTGGGCGAAGACGATGATGACGACATTTTCTCGCTCCATCTCACGAGCTCATTCGACACTACGATGCCGGAATTATTCACCCTGTGAAAGATGCCAGCTCGCTGCAACATCAATAGACGATTTTACAAAGATGCGCGCGCCACCAAGTGCGCAGCGCAAAGCATTATGGTAACTTTCTTTGAGCGACACTGCTCTGTCGTCTGCTTCGGTTATGGTTTACCCCCGCGGACGCTGCTGCTGCGCACACCGGGAATGTTGTTGTTCTTCCTCAACCTCCGCCTGCGGCCGTCTCATGTTTCAAGGCGCTCAAAGTTCCCATGAGCCCTTGCGTGCCATAGGTGGCGCTTGCTTTTCTAAAACGGTCTATTGCGTGCAGCCGTTGCTTGAACGATGTTGCAGCAAAAGTTGCATCGTGTCAATTGGCCCCAACTCTGTGTGTTTGTAAGTTGAGATATGTGGGAATACAGTTCTCAATAAAGCTCTGCTAGTTCAGCATTTCATCAGCGCGCTTTACGATGCGGTTTCGCATGATCGCTTTCCACGCGGGAGCCTGCGAGGTGACGCGAGCTCAAATCCAGGCACCGGCTGTGCTGCCCTGTGCTGTAAAGTTTTTTGTTGGTTGGGCGACAACAACGACAGTTTTTTTGTCCAGGTGTAGGGGCGCACACTCACGCGCACCCTCGTACTTTTGTTCTTTATTAAACCTGTAACACTTCCAGCAGGTAGTTGCTTCTGTCTTTGCTGCCACTCTACAGTTTTCCCTGGGTTTTTCCCGCGGACTTTCCCAACAAATGTCGGCACAGTTTCCCTTGAAGTCGGCCCAGGACGCATACTAACCCGTGTGTCCCCCACATCTTCCTACTTGTACGCCGCTCATAGTCACAGATGCTTCGCGGCGCTAACACGGTATTTATAAAATATAGTTGGGCATTTGCATTGTTACTTCTGTTCCGTCGACAGGAAAAATGGATTTCCGGCAACTTATACTAGAGTCTGCAACGTTGCTATACTCGGTCCCTCGGTCAGCTCTGCATACTTGATGTCGAATGCGCTACTTGCCGTATTAGGGGACATCATATTCTTGGGCTGTTCAACAAAAGGGAAATAAGATATAGTTCATTGTAAAAAGCGTCCTTCTGTATTCCAATGCTGCAAGTTAATGACTGCATAAAGTTTCGTTTCAATTTGTACTTCTCTCTCCTTTGTTACTTTCGTTTCACAAGTCTTCCGCAAATTCGAAACTCGATTAGCAAACCTCACAATTACAGCGTCGCATTCTTCTCGTACTGTCATTCATAGAAAAAAAGGTTTTCTCCTCCGGACTTCGTGTGCTCTAGATCAGTGTTTCCCAAAGTGTGGTCCGCGGACCCCTGGGGGCCCGCGAGAGTGTCTGTGGGGGTCCGCGACCGTCTCTCACATTTCAGTGAGGATTTTCGTCCCCACAAATACGCGCTCGTACATGCTGCCCGATTTCCAAACACCCAGAACTTCCAAAATTGCTACAACCATGCTTCAACGGCTGGCTTCTAATTTCTGATAGAAAAGTCCTGCAATGCACGTTTGTCCGCGTCATACACATACAAACAAGAAGAAACAACCCCGGAATCGTTTCTGAAGCTGTATCGAAAGCACGCAACAGCTGACGAGGTTGCTCGTTATGCACTGGCTGTGACGGTGTGTGTGTGTGTGTGTGGGGGGGGGGGGGGGGTCCGTGAATTGGTTCTCATCGCTTCCGGGGGTCCGTCACCGCCAAAAGTTTGGGAAACACTGCTCTAGATGACTGCACCATTTCGCTTTTCCTGTAGAATACGTGTGACTCGATATTTCGTCTTCCCATTCTTTCTTGAGAGCTCGGGGTAATCTTCGAGCTTATCTCGTGTAACAGAAACTTCTTCGACAAAAAATAAACGCACGGTAAATGAAGGCTCCACGGGAACACTGCTGGAGAAAAATAGCTAAAGACAGGCTGCATGTCCAGCTCACACTGTAATGAGTACAGTATTTTCTTTTTTTGTCCCGCTCTGTACTACAGTGTGAGCGACGTTACGGGCGTATCTCGTTACCTCTCACAGTAGGTAGAACTCGTATAGTTGTTGTTACGAACGCTCCAGAGAACTAGCACTATACGTTGTAGTATGCGAAACACGAAATGCCGTCGCTATAGCGGATACTTTTTACTGCTTCGTCTTTGTAAACGTGCAGCGAGGACGGAGCAGAAATTATGCACCAACTTTCTTCCAAAAAAGTGCAAAAGACGCGGGGACAGACAGTTCTGGGTGTAGCGCAGTTTAAAGTTTTTTTTCTTTTGCACTGCATTCCCCACGACAGCGTTCGTGCGCAAACGGTGGACACTTGACATGAGCCGTCTGTTTGCGTAACATGCAGACGCATCGTACCCCTACTTGCGAATAAAATGTGCAGACTTAAATCGCATTGGTCAAAATAACTTTACAGCCTCCCGGACGAATGAAACGCATGCGAACATATCACAAATGAAGAGGCTCAAGAAGCGAACCTGCTGACGTCTGTTAGCTTCATCACAACACAGATAATATTGAAATGTCACCGCCACTCGTCATTATATACCCCTTTCATTTGGGCTACACTTATCCTCGTGCATCGCCCCGTTCGATAAAAATTCCAGTCGTGCCGTACATTTTCTGGACGTTCGGGGGTGAAGTGTCATCACTTCCGCGACAGAACCGAATCCGTGGAGTTACGAATACCGTATTTCCTGGTGTATAAGACGCGAGCGTTATACATTCTAGGAAGCATTCCTAATGGCTGGTTCACATTGCTGTGTTTACGTATACGCGCAGGGCTTGCATTTACGCTCGTTTCCTTACAGAACGGGATGACGTTTTCGCACACGTCGCCCCGTTCACATTACTGCGTTTTGGCCGTTGCGTTCCTCCAACGAATTCTCTCTTTCTCCGCTTTCCTGCTCAAAAGAGCGCACCTCTACGTAACAGCGCGCATGCAGGCAGCCTTGGATTCGATTGAGCAGATGGCTCGCGCTTACGTTGCTTCCGTCGATAAAGTTGAAGTTGGCTCAACTGTTTGCTGTGCGTCGGCGAAGTGGCCTTGCGGAGAGAGTTTATCCATTGCCATGGCAACAGCCCGCTGTAAGCGCACGCAGCACGTAAGCGTAATGTAAACTCAGCAATGTGAGGAGCAGTCTAAAGGCACACAAATTTGTATCTGTTTTTGGTCGGTAGGTAATGTTAGGCGGCCGAGAACAGTTTTCCCAGAATTAGTGCAACCGTAGCGCAATTGGGCCGCCTGCAATAGCTCCCTGAACCTCCCGTGCGCGAAACACCCTCCTTCGCCTTCACGATAGACCCGTGATGAGCGCCGCCACGTGCGTCACTATGTGACGCGAGTGGTAGGGACGCTCCTCATTGAACCTGGGATCATATGGTCGAGGTGAGCAACACCGCGCAGGCCGGAGCGTATGTTACCGCTTCGGAGACGCCATGCGTTCTCCGGCTGCGTGATGTCCGAAACGGAGGGTTTGAAGGCTGTCAACGACACAACCACGATTTTTTGGGACCGCGGACACCACGGGAAGAACGAGTGGTGCAGCCCGAAACTAACTGCGTCTTGTACAGGGAAACCCCAGTGCTTCCCGACAGTGTGCAGCCTCTCTGACCGTTTTCACCGCACTGTTGGTTCAGTGGGTAACAGGTGGCGCCACAATACCGCCGCCATCGCTTGCTTTCTGCTACTGTGAATTCTGAGATTGCACAGAAGCCACGCATATATTACACTTGTGATTGCAACCTTATTGTGTCAGGCTTCATATATGCTTTGTTTTCTTGTTTTGCTTTTTTTAGAAAACGTGATATAAATCATATAAAGGATAGAAGTCAACAAGACACCGCTCGCAATGTTCATAGCAGACGGTTTTTCCTACCAACGAATGAGGGGGCTCTCTACCACAAACGTCACACTTAGCGTGGGGGATTTGAGGGAGTGGGTGGGCGATTCTGCAAATGAATTGCGCCGCGGTGAAACAACTTTGGACAAAAATATTTTTGGGGAATGCTTTTCACATGCTGCTTTACAAGATGACAGCAGTTTTTTGCCATGTTGGGTACCACTTTGATGCTCCTTTAAAGCATGGCTCACCAACTGCGTTTCATGGGGTGCGGACGTAAATATTGGCAACAGGCGCGTGCTAGACCTCCCGCAGCCGAATGCAAGGAGCTGAGCTCAATTTTTCCTACGCTCGCACCGACCCGCAAGCAGTGAACGAATCGCCGAGTTCCACACGTGCGTCTTGGGGTGCTCCTCTGTGTTAGACGAATTCCAAGGTGGTCGCTGTAAATATGGAGCGTACGGAGGCTAGAAGGAAAAAAGAAAGGAAAGAAAAGGCAGGATTCATTACATTTGCTTCGAAATGGCAGTAGCTTATGTCACGCAACACTCTATCGTTGATACGAACATTTCTGTCATAAGGCTTCGTGGACAAAGATATCACGAAGGACTCGCACTGGCGATGCCCGTAAGCATGTGAGCACGCTAGCAGATCGCTTGTATCGCACGCGTACGTACGCAGGCGTCTTCACGCTATCAAACGCTGTAGTGTGAGCCGAGCATAGGAGGCAGAATGGTAGCCACAAAATATTTCGAAGTGGGGGTGGGGGTTGAATTCCTTAAACCACCCCCTGGCTACGCCCCTGATATAAGCAGGCCCTGCGCGGTATCTACCGGTGGACGTATGCATCGCAGTTTTATTTTCTGGAAGAGCGGTTCCTCAGCAGGTGCTGTGCTACCCCTGCTTTCGTTCCTCGATCCATACCGTTGACAAGGGCATAAATCGTTAAGTGTCGTGCTCGGGCAGTATGGGGGAAAATGAACGATAGACGACCAGCACGAGCGGCGGAGAGAGGAGACTGAGTGTGCCGAGAGAGTGAGTGCAAGAAGCATGGGACCACTTCGAGGTTGCAGTGATCTTCGACGCATTTAAAGGGACCGAAAAGTGAATATAAACCTATCGAAACTTTATGCTCAGCGAAAAGCTTGAACCTTCAAAAGTTCGAATATCAAAGAACTCCGCTGTAATCGACTTTTCCATAATTGCATGTTCAGGGACCTAGTAGGAAACCGTGCAGTCTGTCAACAATTGCATGACCCCGCGCCATCTGTCGAGGACGCATATAATACTCGCACTTCCGGGCGTAATCCGGCGAAAACGAAAATGGCAGTGGGCATTTGTGACCACTTTCTACGTCGAGAATGTCGGGCCTCTTGAACATGAGTGCGCATGAATTTCGCATTCGAGAACTGTCGCTCACACAGAACTGTTGTTCGTACGTACGTTAGCGTGCTGGAAAGTGTGTTCTTCGCAGCAGAAGATTCCTCGTCCAGAGATAAATCGGAGTCACATTCGTCCTCAGCAGTAGCTCACCGTGCCGTGAACATGGACTGCTTTGTGAAATTTCCATGCATCAGGGAGAAGCACTTGTGTAAGCCGAAACAAGCGCTGTTTTTTCTATCGTGCAGGTGTTCATGTGTGAAATGCAAACCGACGGATACTACGGATGGATACTACGGTTTTTGCTGCCGAGAGGTAGAGAATGCGTGTGAAAAGCAGACAGACGATTGCATCAGAACTAACGAATATTTCGAAATACTGTGCCTTGACACCGAAGTACTGCAAGTGTCTTTTACATACATCCAAGAAACCGAAGAGCATGGCACTACGCGCTACTTGAACGGCAAACTGGACGGAAAACCCTTATTTCTGCAGGAAATTCCGTTATACCACCTGGCGGCCATTCACAAGAAGGATATGGGGTGCTCCAAGAAAATACAATAGAAAGTACTCCACCGGATCTCGATCTGCGTCATGCATGCTATTAGGGATGCTTTCCCATCAGTGCGCTGACCTGTAGAAATGTTATCAGCATATTTTCATTTCTTGTTTGCTGCAAGTTTTTCTCATTGCTTTTTGTTTGCTGTCACATCATATTATAATTACTAGTTTGTTCCTGTAGGGTTAAATAACCTGTGGGCATAGATGTATTTGTAGGTTATACTCATGTCTCAATTGTATATGTGAGGAGTAAGTAAGATAATTTTCATCAGTGTCATTCAGCTGAACTGTGTTCATAACCTTATAGTATACTTCTTAGTGACCACGTTTCCAAATGTCAACTAATAATTGAACCAAGATTGGGATTTAACACTTAATTAACTCTGTTTTGTTAAACGGAGTACTTGTAACTGATTCATTATCACGTCACCAACTAACATTTGTAAAGAAGGACTTGAGGGCTGACTTCAAGTATTATTAACCCTTGATCTGGGTTCAAAGTTAACCATGCACCATTGGTGTGCATAGTACTCCAAAATGGCTAAATGATTTATTGCATAAGTTCTCTGTTACTGTAATTGAGATGTCCTTTTGTAAAGTACTTTTGACAGCCCTGCAAATTGAAACAGGCTTCAGTGTACACTACAAATGCATCGTAACATTTAATTGAAATATAATATAAGAGCAGAAGCAACATTTTGTCACAACTCAATCTATATCTTTCTTTTTTATTATCCAGGGATTTAGGAAACAGGGTAGGACTTTCTGCCCTCTGATGTTTTGACGTACTTGATAGAGTTGTAAAACATGCAACAAAATCAACAAGAGAAGGATAAACAGTTTTGTCTTTCCCTCTTGAATTTAACAAGCTAGTTATATTTTACCATTTGTTCACTTTTGTATTCTCTGTTGGTGAAAAGATTACAGGAACAATAATGCTGCAGATCGAACAATGACGTGTCATCTCGATGAAGATCAGAACATTTCTTCAGGCATGCTAAGTGAGACCAAAGAAATGTACAATGAAGGTTGTACAAAAACAGCAAATCTCCGTCGACTAAAACTTTCTATATGTGGATGTTACCACATCGTGTAGTTTCCATCCAAAAGTAGGACTAGGCAATGTTGTTTGGTAGGTTGTTGGCATGTTGATGTGCTATACCTTTACAGCACATCAATATTGATGAGGAGCAAACACAGTAGACAGCGTGATGGCTGCAAACTCCACTGAAGATTTATTCATCATAACAAGAAACCGAAAGCATGAGTATAGAGAAAGGCAGTGCCATGTAGTGTATGGTGAACCACATTAATTTCTGAGAAGATAGGATCGGAAAAGCAATAAAGAGAAATGACAGTTCCGTCCTAGATAGGGGAACTCTGCAAATTTAGGACCAATATGATGTGGTAACCTTGCATGGCTCACTGCAGCTCTGACACACATTGAACAATTCCAATAGTGGGGCCTCAAAGACAACGAACGTTTGCTGTTTCACTGGGCATTCAAGTGTAGAGGACGCATCTCTAGAAAATTAATTAGCGTTCCTTAGTCATAAAGTCATAACTACATCTCAACAGGAAGTATTTTTGTACCCTTCAAACAAGCTAGTAGTTCTGACCGGTTTCTTCTCCCCTTGTTGACGTCATATTAATGTTCTGCACCTGTCCAAAGACTAAAAAAATGTCACAAAGTCTGCAACACGTGACAAATCTAGTGCTTCCAGCTGTGGACTTTGCATACCTGCTTTCAGCTATTTCTGTCATGTCAACTTGAGTGCCTGGATCACACACACACGAAGCAGTCTTGCGCCATTTCAACACTGGAAGGCCCCTGAAATTAAATTTGTTGACGTTGACAATGTTGAGTACGGGACAAGTAGGATAACATAAGTGAAATGGGATACGTCGTCGCTATATTATAATTTATACATGTGTGACGCCTGTACATACCTAAGACGTTGTGTTGTACTCGTCACCTCGGTGAAGCAAAATCACTGGGTACTGAGCAAGGTATATCTAAACAGGTAGCGCAACTCCCATAGGCCCCTGTGTCTTCATAATGACGCCATGATAGAGACGGTCAGCGCCATCCATCCGTTGAGCGGACTACTACGATTGTAAATAAATGATGTCAGGGATGACGTCAGCACTATGAATAATTAGTAGTGCATAATTAGCCACGGCACGTTTACATTCGCGCACTTTGTCTGCGTTGTATACCCTTTCCCTCACCCAACCAATAACACCAGACGAGAATGCAGAAAATAATTCACATCAGGTTTAATTCAACATATCAATTCGAAATACATAGAGTTGTCACAGATTTATACAATTCCAGACTGAAGGGCATCGTGATGGCCACACAGAAATTAGGAAGATTCACTTAAGTTCCATTTCTCTCCTAGAGCTACACGTACACCTAGTGATTAGACGTTTGCATTTATTCAGTGAGTGGCTATATTACAGGTAAATTGCAACGAAACATGGCATCGTTGGTGCACAGCTGATTCCTGCTAACACTCACGCTATCATGGCCGCTCGTCCCGTGACGAAATTTTTTTTTTCGCGGGGCCAGCAACAGGGGATGCATTGTATTTATCTGTTCACACAAGTGGTTCTTGGTCTACAGCTCCGAGATGTGAACGTCGTTTCCTGTTTAACTCAAAAAGTGTACCAACTCAGTATTACAATGCACGGACACAATGCACGGATACAGAGATGCACGGATAAACACGCCTACTGTGACACATGCGCAAAAGGAGCAGGACACGGAAATGTACTCGGGTGGTAGATGGTTTCGTATATATGCACGAGCGGGGCAACAGAAAGTTTTTTCTACATTGAAATTATGAATAACCTATTAGTACACACACAAGCCACGCCCATGTTGTAAAGTTTTTGTGTTTACGACCGTACCTCTACTGTCAACACCCAGGATCGCTCGCGCATCTTGCTGGTGGCTTTGTCGATGGGTCTGATTTGGTATTTTCGTTTGTTTACGCTACCAGTTTAGATATACCTTGTACTGAGCATCAGTGTGCTTCGGACGTCTTCGCAATTCGCCTTCTACGGCATCTTCGTAGTCATCGGCAGCAAAATGAGAACAGCACACACGACACGACTGCTACATCTAATAACCGAGTGTTTCGAACCACATTCGCTTTCGCGCACTCTCCTGTTGAATCTTGTGGTAGAAAACGCCCGCCGCCGATGGTGAACGAACATGATTTTTGCATCCCCGAACACCAAAACTACACCAGGCATATGTATGTCTCTCGAATAATTGACACAACAACCACGAACATGTCATTCACTTCTCTTCGCGCGACCAACACGACTACCCACGACGTAAACAATAAACGCGATAACACAGACGGCCTTGCAGATGGCGCGGCAGATCGTAGCTCGTAGCGGCGAAGTAGCTGAATGCTTTACTAACGTAAAAGCTATGGAAGTGAGCGTCATTTTTAAAGTGGCGTTTAGCTGTAAGATAATGTGCGTCAGCTTTGTTCTCTACAAAATTAACTCTCACGTGGTAAGGGTTGACCAATCCCTGGGAGCCCTGGACCTGAAACCCAAGTTGCTCTTTTTCGCCGTTCGCTGGCAGCACCGTCCATGTTCCGGCAGTCTTCAAAATATTTATACGTAAAAAATATGCCGAATTGAGAAGTAATGCTTTCTGTATCTTATCAAACAACGATGTTGTGCCCGACAGTGGGCAAAGATATGGGGGTTATTTTTCACTTTTCGGTCCCTTTAAGAAGACTGAGGTTGTTGATGAGAGCGCCCAGATGGCCTAAGTCTCAGGGGTGGAACGATATCGATATTTCATGACTGCGGTGTTGTCGATCCTTTTAACACAGCGATATTTATCGATAAAAACGTCGACATTCGTATGGATATAAATATGGATATTTCGTCGGTATAGATATCGATATGTATGCAGACAGAAATATCAATAATTCGGCGGCGTATGCGCGCAAAGAGGATGTGAAAAAAGGGGCGAGTCAACGAGTTTATTAAGCAAGCTTGATGTGTGTTTTTTTTTTTTTTCCTCCTTAACTCTTGATTGAGTTTTGCTTTATGCGATGAGGAACGGTTGGGGATGAGGAGACAATTAAACAACACGATGCCGAAATTTCCTCTAAGGACATGGCGCATATTAGGGGAAAGCTCTTTGTAGTTTCTAAAAGTTGCTGGATCGTCTGCGGCTGCATTTCGTTCCGAACAAAGCATCGGAATGTGCAGAACGAGTTCATCGATCGCGCAACGTACACCGCAGGATCTTCTGTTGCTGGCGTGGGTCCGTCTCCGCAAACATCTACCCCTCGAGGAACAAAGAAGAAGCAAGCAGGGAAGCTGGTCCGTGTCCCAACATCATCTGCTCTCACCTAAATTCCTGCACTAATTGTTTTCCACTCTTTCTGATTGTTGTTGCAACGTAGATAGGACTTATCGTGAACCCTTCAGGAATCTGCTCTGATTGTCATCACAAAGCTCTGCGTGATCAGCCAAATGTTCTGTCCGACGGGATGACTGACCCCGTTAAACCCCTTTTACCCGTGTCCTTTTGCCTTCTGACTTTACATCTACCGGACTTCTGCCGTTACCTTGTGCCTTCGTTGCGTTTCTCTTATCCTTGTCCTGTTTTGGGTATATTTATGCGCACATGTGCAGTAAAATGTCTGTCTGATGGTTTTCGAACTTGTCTGTGCCGTGTCCTTCGTCCCTGTGTCAGTCTTTCCTCAAACTCAAAGTTGCCCTCTTCGAGGCCGCTATACTCAGAAAAGAGGGATATGGTGAGTTGCGCACTTGGATATCCTTGTAAGGTTTCATTTCAGAGGCGGTAACGATAATTGAGGATGTATCCTCAATGGTCTTCGTAATGCACGTTGTTCGTCGGCGTCTTCATCGCGTGCCTCAGCTGTAATATACGCATGGAAGATAATAAAACAACGGCAACTTTTTTCAGTTGTTCAAGTAGGGCTTGAGGCTTTTCAAACGTCGATGTATCCATATTTACTTTCAACATACCGGTATATCGATAATTTATCCACATAAATATCTATATTTTAATCGATTTTGTCGATTATTTTTTACCGTGTTGATATTTATCGACATCAAAAGTTTCAATATTTTTGCATCACTACTATATCTACGCAGCAAATCTCTGGGATGGGACTCTCTGGGATGTCTTCGCTAAATATTGCGTTCGCGATGGAAAAAATAAGAAATTGTTACACTCGACGCAAAGGCTTTGATTAGGGTGCGCACTAGCGGTGATGTAAAGTTCAGTTTTCATGCACTCTAACTAACGCCGGTATTTTCATCACTCTGGTGCGCATTATGAATCGATGCGCGTTATACATGGGACATTTCCCAAATTGTTATGAATTTTGAAAGTGCACGTTGTCACCCGAAAATACGGTAATGGCCTAACGTCTGTCATGGAACATGACTGGCATACCCTTCACGAATCCATCGTGGATGAAGATACATTGGTTCTCAACTTCGTTATTCGGAGGTCCCCCCATCATGACTTCGAGAAACCTACTACTAAAGGAAATGAGTCCAGAAATGAGAAGGTGCCGCGCATTAGGTGTCGTATAGGTAGCTAATTATTTGTTCGCTGTGTTTATTACCTAATTAATCGCTCTAGCGTAATCGTTTAATTCTAACCTAATAAAATAGTTGTTTCTTCGTCGGAAGATGTCGCTGGAGCTTCCCCGGGCTCATTGAACGCATTGTGGGTGTCCACTGATGCTTGTAAATCCCAAGTCCACGTGGGCAGGAGAATATAGCTTCTACTTTCCGAGTGCTGGCAATTTTTGGGAACAAAGAACCAAAGGAGCGAGAGTCCCCGTTGCGCGGAAACAGTGAGGCAGTGTTATGGCGTTTATTTCCTTCGAACAGAACACTGCTACCCCAGCGCCGCGCATGCCCATTAAGAATCGGTGTACGACGCGCAGGACGCGTGGTTTCGTTTCCTTTACTCGCGCTGGTACCGGCCTCGGTGGCTCAGTCGGTACCGTGTTCGCCTTCTGATCCCGAGATCGCGGGTTCGAACCCGGCCGAGGACGCCAGCAACTTGGTGGCAGGGTACGCGTTGCTTAGACACGCCGTCTTCCGTGAGGGACGTTAAATACGGGGTGCCGTGTGGTGAGCTTTCATCGCACGTTAAAGAACCCTCAGGTGGGCAAAAGCAATCCACAGACCGTGGATTGCTCATGATCTCAGTTGTTCTCGCGAGGTAAACACCCAATTATTAAATTATTATTTACTCGCGCTGGGTCGTTCCGTCGAACTCGGCGGGCACGGCCGATTGACATCGGCAAGCAAGATTGTGGCTATCAGCAATGGTGGGGGGTGCAGCCGCTACTTCTCAGAAGAAGAAAAGGTCCTGGATGATTTAAATCTTCCTCCCCTACCGTCATCCCGGCAAAAGAACGAAACGTGGCCAACTCTGAAAACAAGCTGATAGACTGCGTCCGTGCTGTGCGTGAACTTACGTATTATCTCCAAAACTCTTACGAATGTAAGACATAGAAAACTTGACAAAGTAAATACAGAAAATTGTTGTAGTTTCCCGTTGGTAACGCAGAATGTGTACGAACCTCAAGTGTAAATAAACCTCTACCCGAGAAACGTCATGATGGCGTTGGTAGACTGACCGAGACCGATACAGATCGGAAGGGGCGAGCTGGTTTCCACGAATGGGCACTTGTTCGCTGACTCCTATTGAAAGAAAAGTAGAACCAAAGGTCGCGAGAGATCATCGTAATCCCGTCAAGACTGTGGTTTTCCGGCGCGACCTTGTTCGACCCATAGCTTCGAGCACAGTTCAACTCTACCAAACCGGTGGCGCTGTCGAACACGGTGACGTCATATGTTTGCAAACAGGGAGAGATCTATTCTTCCCGCTAGGCCGCGGCACTAAATTTTCAGATCTGGAGGGAAGACATCCAACTTGGTAATACCGGCGCCACCGCAATAATATTTCGGGAGGAACGATCCGTACGATTCAGTAAAAGTCACTTCAGGTAAAGTAGTAGTGAATAAAGCATTTAAAACCCAGAAGGACAAACACAGCGGAAGCCACACAACGCACAATTGCATACTGCACTTGAATGATGGCGGTTGAAGAAAAGGCACTGGCATCATTCTTTCCTGTTCATTTTCATTTTCTTTAACTGCCATTATTCAATTAAAAGTAACTTCAGCTCCCTTATACGCAACGTTTCGTATGAGTCTAGCAGGTCGTTTCGTAGGGGGGGGAAACTCTTCATTGTCACGTTGGATCGCCGGTTGAGCCATATCCCAATGATGACTCCATAATATCGAGCTTTCTGACGCTGTACTATGTTTCGGTGATACCGATGACAACAATGAGAAGTCCGGTGTGGTCCGATAGCAATCGTGTCCGGGGGCGAGCCCCAAGTTTCACACTTATACGATCGATATTACGATATTCACACGATATGTTCGCGAAACCTCAGAACAAGGTACACGCAACCCCGGTTGGGAACGGCTGGTGTAGTCCATGCTGTTTGGAAGATAATAATAATAATAATAATAATAATAATTTTTATTAGTGCCCAAGAACGGCCGCTAAGGCCATGGTGTTGGCGCACACAATACACATAACTCACAGTGGATACAATACAGACATAAACGCACAAATAATTATGTACAGACATATATATAATACATATACAGTGGGATACTAGCAGAGGTACATTACAAACATAACAGGCATACGTACTTACATATTTACAGACAAATATACCACGCAGTACACGCGATGAAATATCAGCAACAAAACTACAATACATAGATTACACGCAGCACATAAGTAATAAGATGGAATGAGACGATATACTGTACAAAACACAGGAAAGAATATCACGATTGAAAATTCACTGATGAAGGAAAGAAATAATGTCGCGTTTAAGGGATGTGCTTGAGGTGTGGAAAATATCACATGTGGGGGGAAGCGAGTTCAGAAGAATTTGGCATCGGGTAATTGGATCGCTGGGGCAGAAGCGTTTAACGTAGAAGACTGGTGAATTACGAAAAGCCGTGCGAGGAATACAAAAGTTTAGGAGGCTCAGCAGGAGTGGCGAATCAACACAGGCATGGACACATTTGTACAGAAATAGGGCGTCGGCGATAGAGCGACGTGTGGCCAGTGGGTGAAGGTGAAAATATTGCAATAGTGTGTCATAGTCATACAATAACTTTTTTTGTAAAAAGCTATTGTGTATGATATGGAGCGCTCGTTTTTGTACAGTCTCAAGACGCTTTGTATCAGTACCTGAAAGTGCGTTCCAAGCAACGGAGGCATGTTCAAGCCTAGGAATAACATAGGACTTGTAAAGTTTAACGAAGACAGCAGGAGTCTGAAACTCCTTGCATGTATATGACAGGAGGCCCAGCGTGCGAAGAGCGGCAGAACGGACCGCTGTGACATGTTCATGGAATAGCAGTTTGGCATCAAAAATAACTCCTAAATCTCGGATACTGTCAACACGACATATTTCAATGTCGGAGAAGTATCGAAACACTGAGATATTTGTCTTGCGTGTGAACGAGACAACCTTCGTCTTTGCGCTGTTAATTTTGAGACCGTTGGCACTGCACCATGACAGTATATTGGATATATCTGCCTTCAGCTGTAAGCAGTCGGAAACCGAAGAGATCACTTTCATTAATTTGAAATCATCCGCATACTGAAGTAGAGTAGAATGTTTGAGGCAGGATGACATGTCATTCACAAAAATATTAAAAAGCAGGGGACCTAGGTTGGATCTCTGAGGAACCCCAGATGTGGGGACATATGCGTCTGAGTACGCGCCCGAGACAAAAACAGAACAGGAACGCTGACTTAGGTATGTCTCGAAGAATGCAACAAGCGGGTCAGAAACACCGGATGTACGTAGCTTATCTTGTAGGACGCCGTGACTCATTAAATCGAAAGCTTTTGATACATCGAAGTAGACAACATCAATCTGACCGCGGGCACTGACGACAGGGGCAACGGAGGACATGAAGGATACCTAATTTGTTACCGTAGATCTGCCTGTCATGAAGCCATGTTGAAAGTCAACGAGCTTGCGTTTGAAGAACGACGACAAGTGTGTGTATATGATGTGCTCAAACGCTTTGGAAGGCGCACATAGAATACTGATCGGTCTGTAGTTGGTCGCAATGTGCCGGTCTCCTGACTTGTGGATAGGAATCACAACGGATGACTTCCAGTGACTAGGAAAATTATTGCATCTCAGTGACAAGTTATAAATAAACGATAGTACAGGTGTAACAATATCAGAGTAAGCTTTCAGAAAAATAGCTGGAATTCCATCAGGGCCGGGTGTTGTGGGTTTCAACCTGCGGATCGCGTCGCTTACATCACTCTCAGTGATAACAAATGTGGGCAGTGTACGGTGCGGTCTTGAAATCAGCGGAAGCAGTAGTGTTACTGGTACCGTCGTACACCGAACTAAACTGCGCAGCAAACATCTTTGCAACGGTTGGAGGGTCAGAATACAAGGCGTGACCGTCACTGAGAGAAGGCGACATGACCGGACCGCGTTTCTGAAGTTTGTGCCACTTCCAGAAGTTACGAGGATTATCATTTACATTCGCTTCGACGGTGCTCAAGTGCAACCTGCGGTCGTGCACAACGGCTTTTTTGAAACGTGCGCGAAAAATAACAAATTGTTCGTAGTCAGCCGCGTTCCCATGTTTTTTATACCTCCTGTGAAAATACTTTTTCTTACTGAGATAGCGACGCGATTCAGGGGAAAACCAGTGTGGATACTTTGAACGACGAGGTGTATACTGCGGAACATACTTAGTAATGCTGTCAACAAAAATTTCGGTAAAGCGAGATACGGCGTCGTTGGGGTCAGAACAGCTAAGTACAGACGAGAAATCACACGAATCAAGATGATGATAGAGGCCGACATAGTCGCCTCTATTGAGAGCCAACCTGGAGGACTGGGGACGCGTGACATCGGCCCGTACGTGTGGGAGTACAATGGACAGAGGGGGGTGATAACCATCAATAGGAACGATAGGCGAGAGCGCGCGCTCGACAGAGGCACTGAAGTTTGAAAAACATAAGTCCAGGGTGTAACCGTCCTTGTTAGGGACATTATTCAGTTGCACGAGCTGATGAAAGTGAGCAAAGTCAAGAAGTGAATGGCAGAAACGGACTGAGCAGGAGCTATGCGCTGTTACGTTATTGCTAATAAAGTCGACACCAGGAGCATTGAAGTCACCCAAAATTAATATTTTACATTGTAGTCGAATTAATTTTTCTCCCTAAATTTTTCTCCCTCTAAATAAATGCACCGAGCGTTTCCTAAATTAAGAGGAACTGAGTTCACTGTAATGTAACGTTATCCTGTCTTACTTTAATGTCTCAATGAAATACCTGTGCATTCGGATGTGTTGGCATTCTTCCCAAACATCGTCGGCATTAGAGCAACTCACCAGAAGAACAGGAAACATCGAAACACGACACTGATTTGTTCCCAGTCAAGTCAGCGTACATGAAAGTATTTCTGTAACGAGCGACGATAAATATAATTCAAATGCTACAATTATATTTAAAGACACTCGCATTATTTTAGATATATGGCTTGTCTATAGTAAACAAATATTCTTGAAATGCGCAATCTCTGCGGACCTGCCGTAACAATCATGGACACTTGTTGATTGCTACGTACTTTGTTCCACACTGAAATCTTCGAAGCTGACTAGACAAAGATACTGACTGAGTGAGACGAAGTTCATATACCACACTACATGTACTCCGAAATTCGACGGGACTGGATGATACTTGTCGTCATTCATCATGTTTTCATGCGGTTTTGCTCTGACTGGCTGGGCTTGTCCGAGGTGAGTAAAACCACTATCATGTTTCTGCTGATCGTTGTTTATGCAGTTCTCTTAATGTGAAGTGTGATTTAAAAACAGGATGTAGAGGTCTGCGCATTTATGTAATTCTTGACTCGCTGCCGCAGGCAAGTTCTCTGATCCCTCACCCACACTAGTTTTGATAGAATTACTCCCACCTGTGGCTTGTGCGGTTATAACCGCGAACCAGCTATTTTACTTAGGTTTAACAAATTTCGCAAGTGGGTTCCTTGGGTTTCACAAGTATGCTTGAAGACATCGCAAGTGCCATATTACTGGCAAAAGTACGAATGTACCGACTTAACATTTATGACGGACGAGCACATTAGGAATCTTATGACCATCAACGTATAAAACATATTACAAGGTATTTCAGGTTCGTGATTTCAGCGCCATTTCTTTCAGAACGGTGTACTGTCCCCAGGGATTACGTGCGTATTGTACAGACAATGCGAAGTAGTATTTTCTTGTTGCATTTGTGTAGAAGTCTTAAAATTGCGTGTATGGAATGAATTTTCGTGAATCTGCTGTACTGTTTCCGTTGTGTTCGGTTGTCATAATTTCTGTACGGTTTCACGACCCGTGCATTCGCTGAACATCTGTCCAAAATACGTGGGAGGGGACAGCCCTCGGACATTCCTAGGCCCATTTTGATTTCAGGGAGTACATTACATCAATCATAAGAAATGTTCCTGAGATATCTGAAGATCCATCGGCCTCCGTGTCGACGTCCGTCAAGTATTCCGTGGACTGCGACGTGTTATTTGGGCTGACGAATATCTTGCACCGTGGCCTAGAGCTCTAACAACTCCACTCTTTTTTTTTTTGGTCGGCATTTGTAAACTCACCTGGCTGGCAAAGCTCACAATAAGTGCATCGCTTTTCTGAGGTACACTAACATGCCGCCACGCCTTTCACTACTGAAAAACATTGTGCCCTTTTCTGTTTAGTACTTTTTTCTTGTATTTTCAAGCTCATCGTGCATCGTAACAAGTTTTGACACCACCTCAGCAGACTTGCGTACATTTTTCTACCCTGTATAGCTGCGGCCGGGTGATCTGCAGATCCCCAACTACGATTCCAAAGCCGCAACGGTGGCCAGTTTAAGGGAAAGGTGCAGGGTAACGCAAAGACAATGTACCGCAGCGACGTCTATCGGCTCTTCTGCAGTGTCCAAGCTTCGTTGCTTTTAGTTTTCACGCACCTCCGATTTGCCTTGTACAATTTCACGATATGTCGTCGCTATTTGTTTATTGCCAACATAAGTGGTAACTGTTATTTGTGGTTTTATTTTTCGGAACCGTCCGCGGTGGTATGTGTATAACCTCTGTTGCTTCGCGGCACTAACACGAAAGAAAAAAATCGTCATACTTATACAGGATCTTTAGAACTGTTGGCAACGAAGACACCAATAATGTTTGAAGGGGTTCTCGTTTTCATGCGTTAGCGTTAGAAGCCCCATTTTGAAGAAAAGCCGGCGTCGCAGCGGGGTAGGTCAGGTGCCTGGGTACAGCACGGCGTGTGACGGCTTGCTGTCCAACGCCACTTGCGACAGCTTGGCTACCCTAACGTCACTTTGGCCACCCTGCTCGGCCCGGTCAAAACCAGGGGGCAGTTACGACTACCCTCTTGAGCTTTCTCTGTGCCACCGGCCTCTCGACCAGCCTCTAAGGCCCTTTTGTGTGTATGTGTGTGTGTGCGTGTTTCTTTTCTTTCTTTCGTTTTCGTTATCTTTTTATGGAAGGAATGGCAAGTCGGCCTATGCCTGACTAACCTTTCCCCGCTTTTTCTTTTTTTTCTTCAATAAACATGTCCCCCCCCCCCGCATGCCTGATGATTAGATATGTCTCTGTGCATGGTTTCTTGTACGACATCAGCGGATGGGGCACAAAGGTGCAAATGCGTGTTGTTTTGTGACTTGAGGCATGATGATACGAAACACGATATGGACAACACACTGTTAGAAAAAAAGGTATTAATAAGGTATAATAATGTGCTCTTATACCTCTTTTATACCTTCTGCATCAGATATATACCTTTGGAGGGTATAGAAGAGGTACAAATTTCTTATTTATACCTCCAACCCTTCTCAAGGGTATGAAAGAGGTATAAAGGAGGGCTAACGTACCATATTTATACCTCATCACCATGCGTTCATATCCAGTACCAGCAATAGATCACCAGGCTATGCCTTTCACTGATACGATGAGGCTGCTTATACCTCCTGTTTCTTTATACCTTTATGGTTTTTTATACCTTTACTTCCGCAACGTCCTGTATCACATCATCATTATTTTTTCTTGAGACGGTATAAGCTAAATTAAACGGATATTTAACTAAGAAACACACACATCAGTACAGTACTATCTAAATCCACATGGTTAGTTTATGGCTGCATAAAATCTTCATTGCTGGAATGTTGAATCTAGATGTCCTCACCCTTAGGGTTGCGTACCAGACGAAAGCTGCTCCACAGTTTGTCAAGTCGCCACCAGTATATCAGCATATGTTGTTCTGTAAATGTCGATCTCGCGATACATCGTGATACACACTTGATGACTGCGCAGAGCGATCTCGCTCCTTGAAAATTTTCGTTAGATTTGAACTCCACATTTTTTTTTTTTTTAGATGCGGAGTAATGTGCACGAGGTTTTCGTTCAACTTCACAACCATATGCGTTTGCGTGTGTTTGTAATACGTGTGTGTGTATGTCAAAAACTTTTCTTTCCTCCAAAGGTGATTTTTCTAGTTCCCTCCTTTAAAAATACCTATGCCTAGGTGTGATGTAACCCCATGATGGTACTCGTGCAGACCTTCACAGGGGTATAGAGCTATACCCCTAAAGGTATGGGATATAGCCCTTTGTTGAGGACTATTTTTTATACCTGTGACCGAGGTATAAAATAATACCTAAGAAGGGCTAAGTTATTGAGCAGGCGATCTATACCTCTAAAGGTATAGATTATTCTCTGAGTGTGCAAGGACATACAGCCGCAGTTGCACCCTAACGGTGTCAGCGTTTGTTCCGCCCTTGACAGCGACGTTTTACATCATATTTCGAGCGACGGCAGTTTGAATGATGTGGAGGGAAGGGTATGTTTGAAGTTCTGTAATCGAAATTCGCCGGACGCGATCTTTTCAGAATCGCGCGCTATGTGGGTGTCGCACATGCTGGGACTGAGCAAGTTGTATCTGCGTACGTGTCAAGCAATTAGGAAACCGTTGTGTATGTGCATGAGTGCAAGGAGGTGCGGGTCGCTCTACCGGAAGGACATGATGGGGTTCCGAAGGTTGTGGGGCTATCATCCTGAATGAGTGCCAGTTAGCTAAATAGCACAGTTCGAGGTAACACGTTACAAGTAACTTGTTGCTGTAACTAAGTTCCTTTTTTTTGTAACTTGTAACTTAACTCGGTACTTTTGCGCCGTGGTAACTTTCAGAGGAACTCGTTCCTTTTTCAGGTAACTTTGCCAAAGTAACTTAAGTTAAGTTCCAAGTTACTTTTAGCTCGCTTTTCACTCGCGTCCACATATTTTCTTGCTTTCTCTCCGCTTCCTTCATGCCATTTTTTTCCATAAAACGTGATATTCAATCAATGACAGTATTTTTTCAGGTTTTCCAGCTCAATGTCTTCATTACCCTACGCTGCGAGATATTCGTTGGGAGTAACAATAATCAATGCACACCATTCATCAATGTACATCTCGCAGTCGTGCGCTGCCGGTGATACATCTTATACCCGTACCATCTTGTACGATGTCAACCAGCACCTTTGTGATTCTTCGGGTGTCTTTTTTTTTATATCTCAAATAGAAAAAAGTACTTCCGCGATTCTTGACAGCTTCTTAACTGCGCGCGCACTTCGCTTATGGAGACATTCAATCCTTGAAGCCAACGCGGAGCCCCCTTTCTCGGCGCCTTCCCCTCCTCAAGACCATGGGATGACCCCAAGACAGTCGGGGGTGTAGACGATTCGGCGGAGACTGCTGCAGCTTGCTGTGCAGTGCAGTCGTCCGCTGCCGTGGCGAAGGCGACGAACCCTGTCGAGCCGTGGTATACGTATCCTCCATTGCTTCAAAAGCTTCATGTTAACAAAGGCTCGAAGATTGGGCCGGAAGCGATGGTGGCACTGAGGGATCGCCCGTGCCACTCGCTGGTCCTCTGTAGCAGCTGGTTCTGCTCTGCTTTAATCTCACGCAGGGCCCGCACGAATTCTGCCAAGGTCTCCTCTGGGTGCTGAGTACACTTATGCAGCTTTTCCAGGATGCGATGTTTGTTATTTGTAATCCGGGGGAGGAAATTCGCCTTTAAAGCGCTGCTCGAAGTCCTGCGAGG
Source organism: Ornithodoros turicata (assembly GCF_037126465.1). Classification (NCBI taxonomy): domain Eukaryota; kingdom Metazoa; phylum Arthropoda; class Arachnida; order Ixodida; family Argasidae; genus Ornithodoros; species Ornithodoros turicata. The sequence goes on from NC_088210.1 coordinate 5,361,227, forward strand.
ACGTGATCCTCGACTGCAGTCGTAGCTAGCGGCCGGCGTCTCCTACCAAAGCAACCTGCAGGATTCGTTGGAGCACTTCGTCAGAGATTCCCATACCGGCCCGATAGGCTGTACGGTCGTCCAAGAAGTCTGTTACTGACATTATGTCGGTGCACCATGACAGCGTAAAGTCCGGGATTGTCCGTCGGACGGGCACTTGTGCCTGCTGCGGTGTAACCAACTCGGTATCAAGGCGTTGTGTCATGAACGAGCATAGCTCTGCTGTTGCCGTGGCGTGTGACCGCGGCACTGCAGATGCATACAGTCGACATACTTTGGGATGGCCCCACCACACTATCCATCCACGAAAACTTGGGGAATCACACAATGTCAGTTCGCGCCGCGGCGCTCGCGTGCCCTTGGACGCCATATTTCGAAACCCATACCATCGACAGCGCATTATTTTGCGAACTTTTTCATGAAAACAGTGGCGCATACCAATTATTTGACATTACAAATCCGCGTATTTTACTCTCGGGACTACGTCATTTAATTTTCTCGCGTGCGCTCTCGGTATTTGTTCAGCTTATACAGAGGACACATTTTACTGCAGCGACGTCAAAGGCAGCCATGTTTGTTGGCATTGTGCATGCGCGTGGTGTTCTGGTAATTCGAAACTTCAATGTGACAAGTTGCTGAGAATTTCGCGATATTTTCGTTTCTTGATAAAACGCAAAAGAGTTATTGGTTGGCTAGATGCAACTAAACGGTGTTTAAGCAAGAATTGAGTGATTATTTGCATTAGAAGTTGTGTGGCCTGGATATGTTGGTTTGTGAGAAAATACTCCAAAAGCCGGGTGATGAAGACATACTGTGTTGTTTTAATTGTTGTGCAAGTCGGAGCAGTAAAGGTTTTACAGTATGTTGGTTTGTACCCGGACTAGAAAAGAGCGATGAAAGATGAAAGTTACTGAAAAGGTTAACCAGCTCGTTAATTTCTTAGGCAATTTGAGGCTTTGTATGTATTTGTCCCTTCTATGTTGTTCCAGCCTCAGAACATCACTTCTCTCATAGAAAAGAGGTTTGTTCTCGTAAGAAACTCGACTTAAGATGCTGTCTAGAGTCGACAAATATGGTTACATAATGCGTAGGTATTTGTCTGCAGTGATTATGTGTACAAAATTCCCAATGGAGCATTCCAAATATCTCTTCCAGTGCGCGTGTTTTGGTTGTTGTTCATATGTCTGGTGAATTAGTTACCGCTATACATTCTCAGGGGTACTGACCTTCATAAGCTTTGTTTTGTGTAGTCTAGACCATGGTTCACAGTAGTGCGTTCTGCTGCGTGCGGGCGCCTGCGTGCGTACGCGTGCGTTGTAAGCAATCCGTTCCGCTGTTCACATACCTGCGTCCGAATGCGTGCGTCACCAAACCGTTAGTCAATGAGCGCGAGCGGAATTTACACTCCGGTGGCCGCCATGTTGAAAACAGTCTCGCAGAGAGAAACCTACTGCGCACGCTCGGAAGGAGGCCTCGCTATTCGTTCTCCGCTTGCGGGCTGCTGCGTGCGTCGGAAAAAGTTGAGCTCGGACGAACTCCTTGCGTTCTGCTGCGGGAGGTCGCGCACGTATCTGTTGCCACGGTAACCAGCGCCTGCACGGATCCGCACGCAGCAGAACGCACTAGCGTGAACCATGCTTTAGGTATTGTTCGATTTAACGACGACACTAGATGTGCGATGCAGTAGCCTGGTGTTCTCATGACACAAAAACTGTGTGTACGCAACTTCCGACAGTTGTCAAGTGCTGGAGAATGCTGTGCGTTAGTAATTCTCGAAAAACTCAATTATCTATCAACGTAACTGGGCAGCGTTTGGTATCAGTAATGGCCAGGGGACGTGCAAGTCACGCGAAGTTTACATTTTCGCATCGTGAAACATTGCGCAATACTGCGAAACCTTGCAAGAATTCGAGAGCCCGAAGCTATAAAGCGTTAAGGGGACCATGAAAGGATAGATGACAAGCCCACGATCATTTTTAATTTCTCCCCCGTACTAAAGCATTGACTCTGCGAAATATGAAGTTGAAAATGTTTCAAATAGCGAAGATATTCTATATGAACCACGGGCGTGAATGTCAGCTGCTACGGCCCGCCTCCGAGGCAAACTGGCCGTGACATCATACACAGAACATGTTGTCGATTCGCGGACGGGCTTTTGCGAGCAAACTGCAAAATTTGCAAACAAGCTTGCGTACTTCGTCATGAAATATGTTTTAATTTGACTTCGAGACAAGACTGTATCTAACCGTTGGCACAGAATCCTACGAGAAATGTAATATAGCCGTTGACTGTCAGCATGGTTACCGGAGCACGTTTTCCTCTTTGAACTTCTTCTTCGTCAGAACATACCTCCGTCGGTGACATTTTACGAGCTGCTGAGTACCGAAGGATCCATGGACGGCTGTGTGTGTCGCATAATCTTTTCCTCCCATTGCTGACAATTTCCCTTTCGCCATATCTCGAGTGATTTCTACGGTAGAGGTACGACGTGGTTGTTGTCGAAACCGAAACCATGCACCCACATGGTCCCGCGGGGGGGGGGGGGGGTGTCCTCCTCGTCGTTCACAGTTTTTCCTGGGTTTTTCCTGGGTTTTCCTCAGACGCTTTCAGACATATGTCGACACAGTTCCCATAGAAGTCGGCCCAGGACGCACATTTCCCCAGGGCGTCAGTCGTGACGTTGCCCACATACGTGAGGCCGACAACGGCAAGCCCTTTCACCATCACCACCACCACCACCGTTCACAGCTGGCTGAGAGACTTGGATGCGATGACGTAAGCTCGCTTCGAAGGCATATATCCAGCGGTCACGCCCTGCTATTTTTGTCTGATAACTGCGCCCCAGTTGTACTGAATACAGTTAAAAGTCGATGTGTGTACGACAATGAGGGATCATGAGAACGGTTTCCTGCAGAGTACTCGGAATTCGCGAAAATCATTTCATGGTCCCTTTAATAGTGACGGTAAAGAAACTGATGCGTACATGTGTACATGTATACGTACATCACTCTTCCTTGTACGCTCATGTGCCGTATAGCCGTTCCATAATAAAGCACTATCAGGTTGTTAACATTGCACTACCAAGGCTACTGGTTTCGAAATCTAGCCTCGCAAGGCGGAAATTATGCGGCGAATTAGAGGCATATTTCCAGTTGAGCTTCGTCCCCTTCTTTCTATTCCGTGGCGAAGAAGAAAGAACCCATCGCTCTGCGCATGCGCTCTGGCTATTGTCTTTTCCTTAGCTAGAATGCGAAATAGACAAGTCAAGTTGCTCGCCGAGTTGTGCTGCTGTTGCGCATTGCGCGATGAGTTTTCTGGTTAAAGGTACTATAAAGCAGTCGAAGTGTAACCTCATGTTTTGTGTGCCCTGAACTGTGTACGTCCTCAGAAGTAAAATGCCGCAAAATTTTCTCACATAGACATTATAGCTCCCGAAAAAATGCAAATTTAAATCTACTGGCAACACTGTGGCGAAGCAGACCGACGAAACGCCAACTCCGCCAAGTACGGCGGCGAAAATGTCTCATGCGCACGACTCTGGGGCAAACAGAAGCGACGTACGATAGCAGCGCCACGGTGCTGAAACAAGGCCCAGGTATAGACGTTAAGCTACTGAGTGCAAGATTCGGCTTTTGCTTATTTTCTTTCACACATATTACATTTTCTGAAAAGATAGTATTTGCAAATCCCAACAGGAAAGCCATCTGTTTATCGGTCTCCTTGTTTACAGGGTTGCTTGACAAATTGAGGACTTCTTCCCACCAGGCGTCGCCACGACATTCTTGACTGCGTTTTTATTTGCCAATGAAAAATAATTAGAGTAAACTCCTGCGCATATTACTTGTTGTGCTGAACCTTTGAGTCTAGCACTCTCACGTCATGCTGATTGCATAGGTTCGACCTCGACTGCTTTACAGTACCTTTAAGCGTTGAGCCGTCTTCTCCTGTGTACCGTCCTCGGTAGCTCAGTCGGTAACGTGCTCGCTTGCTGAGCTCAAGATCGCGGGTTCGATCGAGGGCGGTCGCAATGTGGGGGAGGTAGAACATTGCTTCCATCACCGTGTGTCGAAGGTTTCCGGCGCACCTCAAAAGAACCCCATGTGGTTCAAATTATCCGCAGTCCTACCCTGCGCAACACTGGAATACTGCGTGTTGCACTGCACGTGCAACACGTCGTGACACTGGGCAGAGAAGCCTGAAGCGTAACATCACGGTACCACTATTATTATTTACACGCCGTGTGTAGTGTGTGCATTTTCTCGGGTCCTCATACTCAACGAATATGATGCTTACAAGTCGACCCTTTCGTGGGTCTTTTATAGTTCGGAGGCTACTACATGGGCGCGAGATCTATACGAAACCATAGTAGAGTACGCATAGTAGAACGGAAGAAAAACAACGAACTGGTGGTAAAATGCGAGGGAAAGAGCCAGTGGAAGAGGGATGTGAATAGATGGAGAGAGGACAGCAAAGAAGGAGTGGGGGACGGGGGGGGGGGAGTGCAAAAGCCTGTCACATTAATTCTGCGACACGCGGCACGTTCCCCGTAAACAGGCAGTTCTTTGTTGCATCCCATTCATATCGTTTCTGTTATCGCTAGAACAAATAAATATATAAACGATGCATATATGAACGTCTGCACGAACATTTTAGCGACGGAAAGAAAACGAAAGCTGCAATTGTACTGATGGGAGCAAGATGGTTTGGATCAAACGTAGACACGATGCGGAAAGGAGGCGGGACGCTACACAGACTGCCGATTTGTTTGCTTTGTGAGCTGCACATTGTGAGTTCACGCGCACAACTACCTTCTATACCCGGCGCGAGGAGATATTGCAGCCCGGACTGTATTATCCATCCACCTGTAACACCCGTGCCTTTACACAGAATACTTATGAAAAAAAGAAGAAAGAGTGACATTGACTTAGCAAATTTCGAAATTGCGTTCGTAAAAACAACGGTCATAAAGCTAAAATGGAAGCGATACAGGACGCTTGTCATGAAAGAATCAGCGCATGATGTACACAGCGATAACAGCTGCATCACATGGCGCTTCCCTAACTCCAACGCTATCCATGGCCTCCAGCTCTCCAGAAAAAGCGACTATTTATCCACCCATCCACAGAGCATGGGCAGGCGTACGGATTCGTTCTTCGCCGCAGACGCGACAGTAATAGTGAGTTTTAGTATACCGTTGATAAAGTTATCGTGCCTATCGGAACCAATCGCAGTGGTGCGTGACTCAGAATCTTATCCACGGATTGGTTCCGATTGATACGGTTCGACGCAAGCCACGTTATCAACGGTCTGCTAAAACTCTCTCATGTCTCAGGTGGACCCGACTACGCTATCCCTGCTGGTGTATTAGCACGAATTATTCGTGTTAATTCTGCCATGTTTTTTTTTTATTGCTGTGTCATGAGGAAACTTGGCACAGGTCTCTTGTCTTTACCTTATTCAGATTCATCACAGAGGACGCCTGCTCGCAGACCCGTATGTTTCTTCTTCCTTCTTTCTCTTTATTTCATCATATTTCAATTGACAATTGCCAAAAACTGTGTGATTCCTTAGCTGATTCTAGTTACGGGTCCACTAAACTCCTGCATACTCTGGTAAAGGCAGTCGGGCAGATGTTCTCAGGAGTTAATTGCAACCGTATAATAAAAATAGAGTAATATACAGTAACGCTTCGGAAGAACAATAGCAAAAATTTTTTCTTTCAAGCATGACACTATATACACAAGATGATCATCAGGTACTGAAAGAAGAAAATTCAGAAAATACATAATTTTACATACTTCAAAGGCTCCTTCAAGAATTTAAGCTGGAGATTACAAACCTATAGCAGCGAAACCATGATAACATCAACAATATTATTACCGTACACAGAAATGTATTGGCGGCATGTATTGGCATGTATTGACGGAAAAAAAATTGACTATTTTTTACCTGTTCGAATATGTTTTACATATTCGAACACCGAAGTACTGAATAATGCGAGTACCATAAACATTCCTTACTATTGGGAGGTTGAAATTGCGTTCGGTTTGTGGGTATGGGTTGACCTATTGGGATGATTAGCAATGATACATGCATAGGTTCGTTATTTCTGACAGTGCCGTACACGAAATGCGCCCATTTTTCGTGCTATCAGTTGTTCAATTGTTCAGATGTGTAGCTGGACAAATAGTATCCTGGATAAAGAAGAATATTTGGCGAACATCATGACTCTTCCAGACCGCTTTTGTAGACCTACAAGAGCAGTGATATAGGACTTATATGTGCAACCCCATACTTCCAGACAGTATGTGATGTGAGTTTGAATGTAGCTGAAACACAATAGTCTCATTACCTGGTGGTAATTTACCTGAGTGGGGAATATGTTCCCACATTTAATCAATACATGACAGCCGTATGCAAGTTTCTTTTGTACTGATGTTACTTGTGGCCTGCATGATAGTGTATTATCAGAGATAACACCAAGGATACTTGACTTGATATGATTGAAGTGTCACGGTATTGCATGCAGTCACCGAAAAACTGTTCAAAGCTATCTGGGCCTTAGGAGTGCCGAATATAATGTTACGTGGTTCTGGATGTGTTTAAGGTAGTTTTTTTTTTTATAAAATAATCACTGTTCAAATTCTCGAAGATAATTCTCTATAGTTCTACCAATCTGGTCCAAATTCTTACCCGAGTAGAACAAACGTGTGTCGTCCGCGTAAAGGAACCGAGATGGACCCTTTAATGCATTGGGGAGATCGTTAATCAATAGAGAGAATAAGATAGGCCCTAATATAGACCCTTGGGGTACACCAGAACTCGCATTTACTTGTTCGTACTCCGATGATACGCCATTAATTGTGACCATCTGTTCGCGACTTGTCAGATAGCTCGGGAGAAATAGGTTAATGTGACCTCTAAATCCATAGTGCTCTAGTTTGTCCAGAGGAATATTATGATTAACTGTGTCAAATGTTTTCTTCAAGTCTAAAAAGGTACCTATGAAAGGTGTGTCATTAAGGGCTGAATTAATTGGTTGACTGACTGCGAGTGTCGCAGTTGAAGTGGACTTTCCTGATCCATAAACCTATGCTGATTTTCATTAATAATGTTAAATTTTTCTAAATATTGCGTGACCCTCTTGACTATCAGCTTTTCAAAAACTAGATTTATTTACGTAAGTCGCGAAATCGGGCGATAATTACTAAGCACATCTGGATGTTCGGCTTTAAATATAGGAATTTAAATATGTTGGTCGAAATAAAGCCACGAGTTATTATTATTAGACGTTATGACCTGTGTTGTCAATGCGCCATTAAAACTCCAATCATCATCATCATCATTATTATTAGACGAAAGTTGTACAAAACATGGACTGGCTTGTCCGTCACAACGTGCTTTTTTCCCACGAAAGAATAACAAAGACGGTTAAGAGCATCAGCTGTTTACTATATACATTAAAAACAAGACTTTCGTGCAGTAGGCTGCACTTCTTCAGGTTTGAGGACCTGTTACAAGTGGTGAAGCATATATAAAAAAACCAAGTCACATGGTACAAGAGAAAAGGGTAAGGGTGAAGAGAACTACAAACGCGATACAAATATCAACAAAAATAAAAATGAAAAACAAAACGCAATCGGTAGGAGGTGGCTCGACAAGGTCAGACAGACATACATACAGACGAGTCGGAGTTGTACGTGGAGGAAACCAGTGAACAGCACATGAATAGGTACAGCAGCCAGTTGGCACAAAAGGCTTTAGAATTCGTACGGGGAATTAGGGCTCAAGGGCGAAGGATTGAGGACACACAGCACCTTGATGGCTAAGAGCTTCCAGACTCTGGGAAAGTAACGCGGAGTTGGTGTCTTACTGATTGTGTATCATCGTGTATGATGTGAAAAATGGCAGACAAGTTATAATACAATAAATAGACTCATAGTGTAAAGGACTGTAATGGACCGCCGTACACGTTGATGCCGTGCGACTGTAACGTTGCAAATTTCGAAATTTCGAAATGAAACTTGCACATTGTTTTTCTTCACGTTCCACGAAAGAATAGAACGAAGCCGCCCCCACTTCAGCGAACTTGTTCTTATCGGTGCGCCGTACATCGCACAGGAGGTCAATCAGTTCCATTCGTTTGTCATCAGGAACGTTGTCAACAATCGCGGAAGATGGCGAGTCAAAAAGCTCCGTTTCAAGTCTTCTGCACTCGAAGGATGTTTACTCGAATTCATTCGGGAAATCACCAAGCCTGCGACTGAACCGGTCCGCTTCTGTTGTCATCGAAGGCATTGATATTACGAATCGGCCATGTAGGGTTTACTCACTATATTTGGTACGAATGTAGTAATAGTACAGGTTGGGACAAAAGTTTACGGAACACGCGAGCGACGTACTCTTTCTCCGGTGCGACACCCTAGCGGCTGCCGGAATCGAGTGAGTCCACTGTTTCGAAGGGGTGGACGGATGCGCTGTTCGCGACACACAGTGGTGGTTCCAGGTTCCAGTGTTGCTTATGCGTTCCTGGGATGTACAAGTTACCGCTGTGTGTCGCTAACAGCGCACCCTTCCACCCCTCCGAAACAGTGAACTCACTCGCTTCCGGTAGCCGCTAGGGTGTCGCACCGGAGAAAGAGTACGTCGCTCGCGTGTTCCGTAAACTTTTGTCCCAACCTGTACCAGTAGGGTTGCGGAGTTGCCACTCCGGGGTTGGAATGATTCCGGAATCATTCCAGATTTATCAGAGCCCGGAATGGAATTGGAATGGAATGGCGGAAACTGTCCTACGAATGGAATGGGAATGGAATAGGCATTTTTTTAGCAGGCGGAATGAAATTGGAATGGACTGGTCTGGGTGCCACACGGTCAAGGGTGAAATAACTTTCTCCTTTTGCTTTATCCGTGCTGGGTGATGTCAATCTCCTCTATAGCGCTGTTAGGCTACCCAGCACGGTTACCGGTCCCTTTTCTTTCATTGATGGAATTAAAGGAATGGAATGGGGTTGCCAAGCCATTCCAGGAGTGGGAATTGGCCATACGTTTTCATTCCGAGAAATTGAAAGGAATGGAATTATCATAAATCTCAATTCCTCGAAATGGAATTGGAATGGAATGGGTGATCCCACTCCGCAACCCTGGTACCAATCCAGTAAGAATCAGACGCAGGGAAAGGGCCTTTAGGCCTGCTCCCTTACCTTGATAAAGAATTGCTGTGTTTTGGAACCTATTCGCGTTTTTCATGACCTGTAGGTGGCGCATCTAAACTCCAACATGGCGGACGTATCCAGGTCGTCGCTTAGTTTCGATTTTGAGATTTCTGAACTGCAATGTTAATTCTCGATGCGTTGAAGGCGAACGAGTATTAAACGCTGCTCATATACTTCTGGCAGGCGTAACCGGGTTGTCTAAAGAGAAGGCTATAGTTGTCGCGTATTATTTGCGAAGTTCCGGCGTGTTTGATCAACCACATTTCGTGAAGGTGAATTTTACGTTTACCGGTTGCGAGGCCGAAATAGCGAGCAGCGAGTGTCCTGCGCTGCAGAAATGTGAGAGACATGCAAGCACACGACATCTGTGCTGCAGTTCCTCTGCAGCTAACATCTTCTAAGTGTGTAATGCGTGTACGAATGTCGTTTACAAGTTACACGGTAATGTTGCGACATCCGTGTTTCACTAGTGCGCATGTTTTTGGGAAACTTTAACAAAAAGGTCGCACTCTTTCTGCATTCTTTCCCAAGTGATTTGACGAGCTGATTCAAATGCAGAGTTACAAAATTGACTTGGTATACGTTTTCACGCTATCTCTTGCGCTTTCTTACACATAATGATGGCTATTCAAGTTTGAAAGGAACTTGTTCTGTTTTGTCTAGACAAGTTTTCGCTTCCCTTCCTGACGTGAGTTGCACAGAAGTGCGCTTCAGAAAAAGAAAAAGAAAAAAGAACGTTCATCAGATATGTAGGCAGTACCGCTCCAAGAGCTCTGCCGGACACACACAAGTATTGCTGATGTAACAGGTTTCTGATTTTGAGTCGTTCAATCCATTTCTTCCGCGGATGCGTCGAAGTAGGCGGCGTTCTATGTGTGGAAAGAAGAAAACGCGGAAAGACAAACCGGCTATCCCCTCGGCGCGCAGAGTCGCATTGTGACACAAAACAAAACAAGTTTGGTTTCAGTTCGCTGGTCGTTGTCTGCAATGTTTACTTCATCCATGATTTCAACAGTAAAATACGGGTGCAGCTCAGTGATTCATGCGAAAAGCAGCATCTTCTCCGCAAGTGTACGCGGGGTCGGCCGGGTGTACCTGGTTTGGCTAGTCCCGAGTTTCACCGCTGTGCGGCGTCGATTTGGCGAAAAACGCGAATAGCACTACAGGCCATTGCAGATTCTTCAATGTTCCTGCATTATCAAGGGAAGGGAGAAGGATATCTGATATACAAGGAAGTGCAATCGATAAAACAGGCAGGAGAGAATTGCGCAAACCAATCGTCTGTAGAATATACAGATAATGTGCGAAGGTTGTTACGTGATAACCAATAGGAACAAAACAGACTCCCTGGAAAATTTTCCCGATACGTCATTAAAAGATGTTCACGAAATAAAAGCACTTGGTTGAGGTTCAGTGCTTCTGTCTCTGTCCTTTTATATCTTTTAGTGTACTGTCTTGTTCGTACACGGCACTGGTTTTTTTTTAAAGCTTTTAAATGATGCACCAACCAGCCGATTTCGATTTCGGTTTGCCACGATCCATTCGCACCGTCAGCTGCCCGGGGTGGCAGCTTTGTGCTGCCAGCCACCATATCCGCAAGCACTATATCTACATCATCAGCGGTATGTCAGTAACACCTGCAGGTGGTGAGCGTGCTTGACAAAACCAAAATTCGAGCGCATGCCTCGCACTCCACGTTTGACATTCGGCCATAAGCCTTTTGCAGAGACTCAGAATTTTGGCCGCGCTACCCAAAACAACGTAAAATCAAAACACACAGTGAACAATTCCCCGCATTGGACAATTTGCGAACTCAGCCTTCTCAACTTTTACACAGAGGCTGTCGGCAATACGAGGCACTTATGCGAAACCGGTACGACAGAGTGGCTGAATATGTCGCAGAATGCCGCAAGGACCGAGAAGGATGAGTTGGAGACTTATATGTCGTTTGCCATAGGGAAGACGCAGATCGAGCCGCCCATATATTACTCGGCGGCTGTCAAACACCTAAAGCTAGCATGGTTATCAGACGGTCATAAATATTGAAATCGGACACGGCTTGTTTGACATCTTTGGGACATTTCACAAACAATGCTGGTAAATATTGCTTAGCTTCACTGTATTAAAAGTGAAGGCGCACAAGTTGATACTCCTTATTATTAGATATGTAGCAGGGTCCCGTCTGTTGTGTGTTGCGGTCAGCGGGAAGGATTGGTATGTTAGACGATGGGAAGTCTTATGAGTAGCAAGTTTGGGGGTGCACGCTCTTCGCTCTCCTTGAGAGTGTCACTGCGAAAGAGGCGAAAACTGGACCAGGCTATGATTTTTTTTTGGGGGGGGGGGCGGAGGGCGACCCCCCTCCCCCCTTGGGACCGCAACTGGGAAGATGTGACAGTTGGCAGCCCCGTCTCTCATCCGGGTGGCTGTCGCTTGTAATAGTGTTAGCTCGTTCTTTCGTGAAAAAGGCTCCAGGGCAGCCGTACGTCTACGTGTGTCAGCTCAGTCGTGTTTCGATGTTGATTGAAGATGGCGATGCGGATTGGGCACGTTTCGTTGGTTTCACCCGTAGATGACTTCATAAAATCCAAGAGAGCGACGCGTCACTTTCAACTGCGGGAACTTTCTCGTAAAATGGGGCAGAAACTGTTTTCGATTTTTCCTGACACAGCCCATCGTCCACGAAGTATCAATATGAGCGAAAACGCAACGTCTCTTCCTTCCATGTGACAATAGAGAGTCGTAGAATAGCGGACTCTGGAGTGTTGCGTGCGCCAGAAATAGCGTTATCGCTACTGCACATGCCCACAAGGTAAACTCAGCTTTTGTCCCTTAACTTAAAAACCCGAGACTAGGGGATCTATACCACCAGCTCGCTTGCTACCTCTCTATCCTCAGCTTTTGCGTTTTGCGCGAGTTCGCTATTCATTGGAAATGGCCGGGCTTTGCGGCTCTGCGTCGTTCTCGCGGCCTGCGAGAAACTGCGTGAACATTCTGAACATGGCAGGAGTTGCCTAGCGATAGAGTATATTTTTATTAGGAACAACAAAGCATGCTAAGAAAAAGTTGTCCCTATGCGTATTTGACTTTCTATTCTTCTTTACGTCTTTACTTCTAGCGCAATACTGCTGCAAGCGAGTAACGCAAGCCAGCAGATTTACGTGACGGAAGCGCTATTCTATAAGCACTGTGAGCACGGAGTCGACGTCCGATATAGCGTTTACGTGTTTTTATTTGCGTTTCCGAGAAACGCTATTCTAAAACTCTAATAAGCGACGCAGATGCAACGCCAGCGCAAGGAACGTTGGGTCTCCTTAAAATCATACTAAAAAATATACGAGTGCAGGGCCAACCAGCCAGAGGTCTAGCTCGACCCTCTTAGATTCCGCCGAAAAAATTGTATGCGTACAAACACACCTTTCTTTTATTGAACACTGGGGGCGCCTCGAACTTGGCCGGGACAAGTTCGAGTTTTGTTTCGTTTTTTTTTTTTTTTCTTTTGAACCAACTTGGTTGAAAGGAAAAAAAAAAGAATTAAAAACAGAACATGCTCCACCTTCTGACGACATTACCTTCCTCTTAGTTTCCGCTTAAAAAAAATTTAGGATCCGAGATTAACTACAGAAGCATGCAAACCAGCATTTGACCACTTGTGATCATTGCTGAAAAGAAATTTTAAACCCTACCCCCGCCGTATACTTCGAATTTGGCGCCTCAGTGGCTACGGTCACAGGGCCACATAAACGCAGTGACGTCACTGGTTAGTGAACAAATCTTTTGAACGCTAATGTTAACTGATTGGAACGAACCGGTTCGCTAAAAGGAAGCACATTTCCCATTACTATTACGAACGGGATATCGATACGTAGATTATATTTTTTCTCCCTTAAGGCGGAAATACACACGTAGACTTTCGAAATGTTATGAAGTCTTCCATAAAGGCACACGCTTTTTACTTCGTAAACAATCTCAACAATCGAATAACCTGCAGCTGACTATGGTGACGCTTTTTTTTTTTTTTTTGCTCGCGTAAAAAATATACATCTGTAGATTTTCAAAATGACAAAGGAAAAGTATTCGTTTCACAGAAGAAGGTCACAAGGGCAATACTTAAGTATTCTTTGTAGAATTCTTACTTCGACCTCAGCTAACGAATGAGCTGCAGCAGATTATGATGACGAAGAAAAATATTATTTAAGCAAAATGACACCTACGGGGTTTGAATATGTTACGAGAGATAATTTTTTCCTCAAATGGCACGATTTCTATCAGTTCCTGGACGACCTTAGGTACGTGAAAATACTATCTGAAACGCTTTGTTTTTTTTTTGTTTTTTTTACGAGTTATCGATATCCTCGGTCGCTTGGTTAACCAATGAATAAATATCAGCTTCATATTTTTGCGTGAAGCTCATCTCGATGCAGTAGTTTCTGAGCGTAAATAATCTCGAGCTCCTGCGAGAATGCTAACTTGCCGAAAATTTATCGTAAACTTGGCCCAAAACGCGCTCTGTTCTTAAGCTCTTATCACGTCACAAGATTCGTTCTCGTTCCATATGCCCTTTGGGAAGGCAGGTCAAACCTCTCTCCTAACGCCAGGCAAAGAAAGGGCGGAAACGACGTATGTATGTGTCAGAAGAACGTGCGCGCTGAACGGACAACACTTTTTCATGCTGGGCCAAGTTCGAGGCGCCGCCAATGTTGAAGAATAGAAAATCTTGTAAGAAAACTTTGTATCCTACATATATACCCCTAAGCAGTGATGGCCAGCAATTAACTACATGTAGTTAAACTACTAGTAAAATTAGTTATCAACTACTTGCAGAAATGTCGTTGCAACTACTAGTTAAACTACTATTTTGAGTAGTTAACTGCAGTAGTTAGGTTACAGCAGGCGCCAACTACTTCCAATTTTGCCGCAAGCTTTACGGCACGATTGTGCTTCCGACTTTCACCTCGAGCTACTTGTTTGATGAGAACGGAGGTGCAGAGCAGTTCTGTCGTGCATGTGTACTAAATCTTCACTTTTAATGCTTGTCTAGTGAAGCCTCATTTACTGTGAAATAATTCTGCAACTTAGTTTATATATTTGTGCATGGCGCATTGATCTGTGACGAGGGAGCCAGAGTGCAAATCTTGTACACGGTCCGTCGTATGTTGTAAGTACCTTTATAGCGGAACCTTTCACTCCATAGAAAAGATTTCCGCCGCAAGCTCTTTTGTCAGCGCATAATATACAAAAGACAGGCAGTAGATTTTACGACTGTATGTGAATTAAGCGACGTAGGCAGAAGAGTTTAAATATCATTATCACTGCTTGTGATTCATATTTAGGTGTCCAAGAACACCACAAGGATTGGTGTTGATGGACAACGTTAAGTAGTTATAGATGTAGTCAAAATACATTGCAGTAGTTAAAGAAGTAGTTTTAAATACTCCCCTGAAAAGTAGTTGAACTACTAGTTAAACTACTCAATCGCAAAGTAGTTAGTAGTTGTAGTTAAACTACTGTAGAAATAGTTAGTGGCCATCACTGCCCCTAAGGCAATGCACACATTTTCTTTTGTGGCGAAATCGAAGAGGGGCGAGATACACCTCTGACTGGTTTCGGCTGGAATGGTCACGGTAAATGGAACAGGGATGGCTCAAACTGGCACCTGAACTTTATTGTACGAACACACGAGGGGGAGAGTGTGAAAGGGAATGTGAACCAGGAGTCGATAAGCAACCGAGCTGGAGGCATATATGGATAACGAAAACCTGAGACTACACTCTAAATAATTTTACACCTTAAAGGGTGTAAAAGAACATGTGCATGGCGCACACCTTTTAAGGTGTAACGGAACACCCTAAAGAAATCAAGGGTGTAATTGTAGGGAAGGGTGTAATGTAACCTGCAAACCATAGAAGAGGCAGCTGGAAATTATTACAGCTTCACTGCGAAAATATAGTGTTTCTAGTTTTTACAGAAGGCACATGCTTGGTACTTTGGAGTGTCATTGTGGCTATCTTGGCATCACTCTTCGATCACAGCCATGCAAAATATTCCTTAAAAAGTCAAGTCAAGAATATACTTTTCTCACACTGAACTTGTAATACTTTCCAGGTATACTACTCAGCTGTACCCTGTGTGAAGCAAAAATAGGACATTGCAGACACATGTTGCACAGCACACACATGTTATAGGTGATTGATGTGGGTATATGCGGGCAGGCATCATACATATCAGACACAATCACAGGAACTGAATAGTTATGCTTTTATTAGGTTGACATTATGCCATGCAGCATACATATCCTACATTACGTAGGCATGAAGGTATTCAAACGTATCACTTAATACAGCTTTATCACATAGTAGTAATTTTATATTTTCCAGTCATCTAACCTTGAGGGGTTAGGTGACAGTGTACCAAATGTTGAGTAACTGTGCATTTGGTCTTTATATCACAACTTGTATCACAAGCTTAAGTTCTGAGTACCACAAGCACTCCAACACTGCACAGGAACAGGAATACATTTAGCCTGTGTTATGCAGCCTGTCCCACCTCCAAATACACCCTCTGTTGCACCCTTATCACACCCTCCTGACAATGTCTCATAAAAGGGTGTAATTCACCATAGTTACACCCTCGAAAATTTTCAAGCTCAGGTTCTAGGGTGTAAAATAGGTGTAATACATGACAATACACCAATTTTACACCTTTAAAGGTGTGAAAATATTTAGAGTGTATAGGGAAAAAGAAAAAAAAAAATGACGCACACGGGAGGCCAGTCCTGCTTTTGTTGCCCAGGTGGCGCGAGCGAGCAGCAGCACGAGGGAGTTGAGCAGACGTCGTGGCACTTTGAAATAGGTGGTCTCTAGTTGTTCGCAGTTGGCAAGATGCACCGCTTTTTCTGCGGGTTTCCTACAGGCTTTGCAGTTTTCCTTGGCGCTATTACGCTTGAAACAGTATGCAGAAGCCGCTCATGAAACTACCTAGTGTTCGATCCGTGGCCGCTTGGGCCCGATATGGCGCTGTGCAAACTTGCTGCAACAGCCCCTATTCTTACGCCACCCAAGAAGATAATCTCGTCCTCGGAGATGCCAACAGAAGGATGGCTCACACAACGTCGGGTTGTCTATTTGTTGTTGAGGGCCTCCATAATCTCCCTGGCGCTCGACTCATTGTTAATTCATTGTTATTTCCTTGCATGCGCAGTGCGTTGATAGCTCCGGCGTCAAACGGCGCGTGTGCCGTCGTGCTCGTGAAGAAGAAAAACGAAAACAATGTCTGATGATCATGGCGTAGGTTTCACTTGCAGGATGAGTACACAATACGCCAATAGCGATCGCCGCAGATGTCAAGCGATTCGAGGCGATTGTCGTGTTACCTAATGCGTGCCGAAGATGAACTGGACGCTCATGCGGGAGATCTTGCCCAATACCGGGAACTGGTTGGGCATTTGGAAAAGGTCCGCACATACGTCTCCTTCAACGTAATATGAAGCACTCGGCAAATATGCCATCCAGAGTTTCGACATCAGCTTTTTCTTGGCGTAACGTGACCGGGAGGACTCATTTCCTGTTGCTTGTCAGGTTTGAATGCTCGTATGATTCAGTTTTATAAATGGAAGCTTGGTTTCGTCCAGCAATACATAAATCGAGTGCCGCTACACGCGACAACTGTGCACAACGTCCGTTTATATATATATATATACATACAGGGTGTCCCAGCTAACTGTGAACATATATTTTTTAAAATATATAATACTTCTTCCTAGATGAAATCAATTGCAATATCGCATATGCTGAAGGGCACTCCCTAGGAGGGCATTAGCAAAGTCCAAAGGCAGTGTATTAATTAATTTTGATTAATTAAATTTTGAATTAAAAAGCTACAAAGTTGTCCCAATGAGAACATCTGTTCCTTTCGGTCACCTGATATCGTAGCCGTTTTCAGAACAATAATCCATTCGATAGATCGCCCGCAGAAAATTCGGGAAGAAACGCCATTTTTTTCTTTATTTTGTTCATTGCGCTTCATAGAAGACGCGTCTTTCCTTCACCCCCAATGTGAGAGGGAGAAAGAGCACACTATCGCCTCTCGCGTCCTCGAAAAAGATTAACAGGAAACAGAAAATGCAACCCAATATAAGGCCAGTTCCGATAGAGTCACCCGGTACATTTGTTTTTGTTTTGTTTCCGCAAGTTAAAGCTCATCTTCGACGCATGAGGCGGCACTGTGCTCCTTCCCCCTCTCCCGTTGGAGGTGAAGGAAATACGCGTCTTCTAAGAAGCGCAATGAACAAAATAAAGTAAAAAATGGCGTTCCTTCACGAATTTTTTGCGGGCGATCTATCGAACGGATTTTTGTTCTGAAAACGGCTACGATATCAGGTGACCGAAACGAAGAGATGTTCTCATTGGGACAACTTTGTAGCTTTTATAATTAAAAAGATAATTAATGAAAGTTAATTAAGACATTGTCTTTGGACTTTCAGCACATGCTATACCTTCGGCACAGGACCTTCAGCATATGCTATATTGCAATTGATTTCATCTTGGAAAAAGTGTCATATATATTTTTAAAAAATCTGTTCACACTTAGCGTGGACACCCTGTATATATATAATGTATAGATATATAAATATATATATATATATATACAGGGTGTTTGCTCTAACGTGTCCATAAATTTTATTTAAAGCGAGCGATAAAAGAGGAACGAGCGCTACTTTTCAGCTACTTGACTAAGAAGCAGGTTCTACTGGTGAAGCAGTACCTGTTTCTCACTGAAGTAGCAGAAAAGTACCACTTCCTTTTCTTTTATAGCCCGCTTTAAATATGATTTCTGAACATGTTAGAGCACACACCCTTTGTATATATACATATATATACATAAAACGACTGCATCATACAGCCCGCATCAGAGTTAACTTGAAGACTGTTCCGGTTTGAGGGATGACCATCGTTATTAAGGCCTTGTTTACTGCTAGGCGCTGCCAATATGGCTTTTTTGGCGTTTTACAGGCTCAAGCGGCGCTCAAGTTAACTTTGACACGACCTGTACAGAGAGCGCTGCGGAGATACTCCCGCACGCAGGCGCATACAACAAACGTCAGAGTTATTGCACAAATGCTGCGTATGCGCGCGTTCTTCGTTTCGTCTCAATCCTGAAATCCAGGGATTGGTCCGGAACAAACCCAAAATCGCGCGGATTTAAAAATGACGCGTGATTCCCAAGAGTAGGCACGACTGCTCACTATATACGATGAGCGTTTTTTTTTTAATCAACAGTATGTCTATAAAAAAAACTGTGAGAGCAGCACTGATACCGACGCCATTTTTGCGGGCCAGTTACGCGGCCATATGCGGATGTCCTGTGGGAAAGCGCACGCAACTACTGGCATCCTGATTACGTAAAATTCATTATTGAACGTTTTAATTTCATGTTCGCGGCAAAATACGAACGGGCAGAACTGGAGGTAGTCTTTAACTGAATCGACCCGTTTTTTTTTTAATATGTCGAAACGAGCACGTACTAGCTATGAGACATAAATCGTGAAACTTCGGTATGGCTTCACGTCTGCGTAGGCTGAAGCACACATCGAGACCGCTTTGCGGCTAGCCGCATCAGTTTCTTCCGAATACCACGACGGTACACGAGGGGCCGAGTGTGGGGCCGAGTGTCTAGGAACGTTGTCCAATCGACCGTCTTGTAACAGGTGATATGTGCCTTGATAGTCTTAAAGGGACGGCGCATCCTCTCGAGTCGACTTCGAAGCTATAGTGTAGAGTCGGATGTCAAAGTAAAGTTAAGTAGTATTCCTACTGGACCACCGACTCCAAAATCCCACGCGAGATAGTGGCGTAGTGTGACCTGTTCGACGAAATACATGACAAGAGCAGATGTTGAGAGCAGAGTTCGACGTAACTCGTTACGAGTACTTCGTTACTATAACTAAGTTCTTTTTTTTTTTTTGATAACGTGCAACTTAACTCGGTACTTTTGTGCCGTGGTAACTTTCACAGGAACTCGTTTCTCTTTCAGGTAACTTCGCCAAAGTAACTTAAGCTGAGTTCCAAGTTACTTTTAATTCCCTTTTCACTCACGTGCACTTATTTTCTTGCTTTCTCCCCGGGTCTTTCATGGCATTTCATGCATTAAAACGTGATATTCAGTCAATGATAGTATTCTGTTAAGGACGTAAGAACCGCTGCCATTGATATGGAGCTGAACCACTGTGCACCCAAAGGGAGTAAATGGAAAGCGTTCGAACTGTCGGACGTCAATGAAAACGATCTAAGCGTGTTGCACTCCACCGCAGGGATCTCGATGTCTAACTGAACTACTCACGCGCGCTGCACCAATTTAGTGCAATTTTGTGTCCGAAGTAACTTGGAAGTAACTCGTGCTTTTTTGTGTAACTTCGTAGCTGCGAGTTATATTTCAGGCTGAAGAACTTCGTTATTAACTTAGTTACATTTTTCAAACGGTAACTTAACGCGTAACGAGTTCTTTCTCACGGGTAACTTCTCGATCTATGTTTGAGAGCGTTCCGGGATCCCCTCTCTGGAAAAACGAGAAAATGACACTCCCTAAGAACCATAAAGTGCGGGACCTCGAAAAAAGGCGCCTTTCCTCCTCCGAGCGCCGCGTGCCTCTCCTCCCCTTTGTGAGTGACGTCATTCCCTCGCAGCTGCTACTTTCGCGGAAGCAGCGCTGTTCATTAAAATGAGTTTATTCTATCTCTAAGCACTTTTCGGAGTAAAAATCTAACCGGGTAGATCGCCGGCCGATGCCAAATATAGTGCTATCCGTTTCATAGATGGGCCCTCTGAATGCCACCGGCCCCCTTAAGGGGGAATCACTTCTTCAGAAATCTATGGGCGATTTTTGTTCGCACGAGACACGTGAACGCTCTAAACTATCATCTTAAGATTGGTACTGGCATGTTCTCTTAGCTTTTCTCTAGTGAATGACGTATTTTTTAGGGGACAAGGTTGAGCCGTTCATTTTTAATAAATTAAAGTTTGTCGCGTCTCGAGCATGTGCTGCCATCTCGATAGAGTGTCGCACACTAAAATGTTTGTGAATTCGGGTTCAATACAAATCAACGGATAATCCTGGAATTCTACAAAATGTGTCATTGACGAGGGTAAAGCAAGGAGAACACGCCAGTGGTTCTGTTTTTACGATATTTTACGCCGTTTCTGAGCGGTGTGCGAACATAATTTCTCTATTGACTTACGCAGAAGTGATTCCGCCTTAAACTGCCACTACGGACTAAATCTCGTGTCTTCAAAGTTACATCAAAGTTATGTTACTGAAATCGTCTTGTCTCAGTTTACGTACCTGCAAAATATATTTGCTGTACGTCACGCGAAAGCTAGAGAAAAGTAATTTTTATTTTTGAGATCTGTGACGTCACTTTAGGCTCCGACCAGATGACGCTCCACTGTCATCTGGCAACGTTGTTGCCCTTGGCGTCTTCTGGGAGGCTCACTTTTTGCTCTCCGTAAGCGGAGCCCCACGTAACATATCCTCCGACCTTGAGAAAACACAAGGAGGGAGAAGACATCCCTCCCATTTTCGCCTCTTTCAATCAGCGTCACGTGACTTCTCCAACACGTGACCATCGTCGGACGCCGGCGTCATGGCTAGGAGAACAGGGCCATCTCCAGAACATGACATCATCACAATTTGTGGGCTTATGGTTACGTCACCCGTACCTGCCGTTATCGAAACTCGTGGAGGATGAGCAGATATTCAAAATTTGACAGAAATGCACAGCGTTCGCAAACAGGATCGAAATTTCGCGTATAGAATCCTTGAAGCACGTTCTTTTCGTGGACTAAATAAAATAAACGCTGTTTCCCGAGTCCGGTGCGGCACTTTAAAGACTATCTTTCTGATGTGTAGGTGGTGGGCACGCAGGCCCGAGACAGGGAGAACTGCACTCGCTTGCACTCCGTGGTACACGAAAGGGAGTCATCGCGTGCTGCCTGCCTGCCGGCCGGCCGGCACCCTCACTCGAGACACAGCAAGCGTCATACTGGCGACTGCATCGTGACGCGCAGATTGGAACAGATGTACGGCCTTTCAAGGTGAAGCAACACGCGCCGAAGCTTCGTCCTTATTTTTCTTTGTTGGTCTTAAAATGCCTCTACGGACTAAATCTCGTGCGAATATATGCCATTGCAATCCATGTGTCTCACACTGTTTTCCCAAGCTGCTGTCTGTTATGTGAAGCCATAAAATTAGTTTCTAATCCTGAGAAGGATGACGTCAATGTATCTGGGCGTCTGGCAACATTGTTCCTCGATGGTCCATTTTCGTTTACCTCCCCACAACTGCAGGTAGCTTTCCGACGCTGTTGCTTGGGAGGAGATGCCAACTCCTGATCGCGTCATCTGCTCGCTAATTATCTGTAACTGTGGAGTTCCGTGGTTTCTTTAGAGAATTTCTAGAAACGCCTAAACCTCACTGTCTCCATTGCTATCTTGCCTTGAGTCTTACAGCGACGTTGATTTAGAATACGGAATAACATGTTTCCTTTGTCAATAGTGGAACACGTAAATTTGTTAGAGGAGTTGAGGCAAGTCATCCCACGTTATCCCAGATAAACGTGTAAGACGGTTATTTGAATCAGGATGAACCTGCCTCGAAAGTATCACAGCGAAAAGAGTAATAGAAGCGGAGATAATGGCACCGCGAATAGCGAAACTCATGGGGCTCTGACGTCACAGAGCACGCCAGTCACGTGCTTAAGGCTGCCAATAGGAATGGACGCATGCATGTCTGAGCTCTCTGACGACGGTGCTTTCCTGGGGAGTGTGTGCGAGCGCTTGTATTTCGCTAAGTAAAACACGTAGAATTATTCGTTTTTCTTCAGTATTCTGGCGTGCTACAACGCGTTCATGATGTAATGGACCACATCTATAAATGTGTCCCAACAACAGGGGCGACACAAACCCGCCATTGTTGTAACTACCCTCAAGCGGGTCCCTTTGGCAAAACTGCCTTCTTGTCCTGGTCCCACGCCACAAAAAAACGTCATTTTGAGGTCATGTGACTTTGTGTACATGTCGTTTTGTAACGTATTTTGCTAGTGTAAACTATGCGGTGCTTTTCCCGCAACATGGTAGCCCATTTCTCCTTAGTTTAAGTACATCACATCTGCTCAGTGAGTTTTAACGCGCGGTCGTCATCACATCTTTGGGACTCGTCAACAGTACAAGGCCTTATGCACAAAACTGCGCGTTTTACTGCGAGATTATCCGACAAAAATAATTACCGTGATCGAAAGACATCCAAAACGTCGCGCAGAAACAACAATTGCATTGTTTACAAACGGTTTGGCCGCCGATCACGGGTGCCGCCATCTTTAAGGTTACGTGTGCCTTGACGCTTGCTGTGACGTGCGACCTGTCCAGGATGCATTGCGTACGCCCAGCACGCTTTCGTCCACGGAGCAATACATTGGATGCCACCCCTGTGGTACCAAGCCCTTTAGTACCCCTCTCGCAGGGACAATGATCTTCAATGATCGTGGAAAACAATGGCCATTGAACATGCGTGCAGCGCCACCAGGTGTGTAGGGTGTGAATTCCTGAAACGGCATTGCATCAAATGCTCCCGCATAGGTTGTTAGGTTAGCCCTTGGGGGCCATTGGTTGCAATTGTCATTTGAAGATTGCCCGGGATATAAGTTTATCATGATTTGCACAGCTTTTAAAACTCTCCAGACAACTATAGAACGTCCTGTGAACGTCCCACGGATATTTCTTTTCGGGAAGTTGAGTATCCGAAGTTGTATGAATGTTCCTGGGTAGGCCCACACAAGGTCCGTGTGTACGCCTTGGACTTTCCCGGTAATCAATGTTATTAATGTCCTTGCATCAGATTATGAGCTTCCTTACTTATGTACAAAAAGGGAAGCTCTTGGGTAGCTGGGAGAACCTCATGTACCTGCAACAAGTACAGCAACAAAGTGTCCCGACATACATCTTGCGCAGTTATGGAATTTCTAAGTTTACACATGGTTAAAGTACACTACAGACAGACTAACGAAAGGCTACGTAATGTTTGCTCTTTATTGATGCAGCACCACCAAGACACATGTCTCACGGAGAGAGAGGGTAGCATTTATAAAATATGGCACATGTGCCAAAAGGACCGTGGTGTAAACAACACCGCAAGGCAATAAGCGTTTCATTTTTCTTTGAGGGCGGGAGTGAAACATCGACAGCAAATCCTACGACGCACTTGGACTACATAGGGCAGTCGGACCGAGCCTGAACTTAAAACCTTTATTGACAGTCTTTCTTAGCCGAACCGGAACTTAAAGTAGCACAGAAGTCATTTTTAACATCCAGTTTCCTTCTTATAAAACTGTTAAGTTTGCCAGTAAGATGCATCATGCGAAGTAATTTACACCACAGAGTCATAATTATCGCAGAAATTGAATTTAAAATACGCGCAAAAAGCGACCGTGCGCAAATGTGGTGAAGAGCAGTACCAGCCTGTGATCTGCCTGGAATCTCGCGCTGACGCTATAAGGAGAACGCTCGCTGATTGGCCTAGAAAAATGTTCTCTGCTACTCCGCTGTCGTCTGCTACTCGGCTGTTCGGGGTTCTGATCAGGCCTTTCTCCTTGCTCGGTAATGCTTCGGCCGCTCCTTCTATCCCCAATTCTCCGGGAAAACTGGCAAAACAGGTTTACGGCGGCAAAGGGACAATGCGCTGACCCCCACTGATCGGCAAACCAGAACGAGTCTCTTTATGCCGTCATCGGTGACGTGCCATCATACCTCCTCACCCTCGTTATAGCTGGAGTGGCGAGTTAAGGGTGAAGGCGCGGAGCTATGTTTATGTGAGTTTTTTTCTGGGAAACAAATCGCACACATCAAAACCTTTCGCGCTGTTCGGTATAATGACATACACACTTTCATCAGATGTCTTAATCTGAATTTTTTTTTGGATGACCCTCTGTACTCCTTTAACCGAACCGAGACTCTAGTGGCGCCATGTTGCAGCTGTACCGGAACTGGGTCGCTAATAAATATAGATAACCGGTTGAAAATTACAGTTCACGCCTGCCCAAATTACAGGCTGTGGGAGAAGTTCAACTTATGACACGTAGAGAGGGGATGATGTATGCCAACGTCTTTCAAACGCTAAGTTGTAGCAGTGCAAAGGAGCATCACAGAGGGCGATGCACAAAGGGCTAAGTTTACTTGTCGTAGAGTACCGCGGAAAACACGGACACAGAAGAGAACAAACCAGCGCTTTTTTTTCAAAACTTTGCAAAGAGATACATAAACACATTAGGTCACATTAGGAAAGAAAGCGCTAGTTTGTTCTTCTCAGTGCGTGTTTTTCCTCGCGCTACTCTCCTACCACGTATGTTCCAACGAGCCCAACATCTCACCTTATTGAATAAATTTAATCTGTGTGAGCAAATTGCGCCCCTTTCGGCGACAGAGTAAAATGACTTGCCGCAACCACATTAGTCCCTTTCTTGACTCAACGCATCGGGCGAAAACGCGCTAGCCACACTGCATGGACGATGTGCAGGGCATGACATGGTGAACTCGATGAAAAAGAAGAAAAAGAATTGCGCAGTCTTACCAGCAGGCGTGCAGTATGGACAAAAAAAAAAGAAAAAAGAAAAAAACGAAATCAACTGAATGTAATGTTCGACACGACTATGCCATAGCGACGGCCTCCCTCTCCTTTTCGTTGTCTTGCAGTTTGACGAACTTTTTTGAGAGGCCTGGCATGACAACAATACAACACGTGGATACAGCGCCCGAAATAGAGAAAAAAGAAAAACACAGCGATTTCCACGTGGTTGGCTTTTACGAGAGACTCAGAAAAAGTATTTGGGTTAAGTTACTGAGCACCAAGAAAAGAAGTAAACTGATTAGTGTTCTACTAATGAGCACTAAAACTATTTAGTATACATTATTAAATACCCTGAACAGTAACTCGTTGCTTTCAAGATAGTTTGACGTCGGAGTTGGAATTCGCTACGAACGAAAGAATAAGAGCGTGAAGTGTAAAAAAGGTACTATTACCAAAAAGGTTTATAATAAGAGGTATATAAAGATATATACAGGGTGTTTCAGTTAAATCCCCGGGCTAAATAATTCGCGAATCGGTGCACCAATCGAATAACTTTCTTTTTTACAAGTATCTGTCCAATACCGCCTACAAGATGCGCAGCGCGTGAATGAGCGGTAGGCGCTCATTATTTAAATAAAAATGCAAATGAGTTTCGTAAAAAAGCGTAACTTCTAAAGCAGGGCGCTGTCGGTATTAAAATGGGTATTACCCCTTTTGGGACCTTCAGTGGACACCTTTCAGAGAAAAATCTGCCACCAAAGCGGGTCATTTGTTGCAGTAATTAATTGGTTTCGGTTTACGTATTTTTGTCGCGGCTGGTCGCGGCGAAGCGCAAAAGGACGTAATTCATTGGTGTAATTCATTGGTGTAAGGACGTAATTCATTGATGGATAAGGGAGTGAAAGAGCGTCTTTTTGCGCTTCGCCGCGACCAGCCGCGACAAAAATACGTAAACTGAAACCAATTAATTACTGCAACAAATGACCCGCTTCGGTGGCAGATTTTTCTCTGAAAGGTGTCCACTGAAGGTCCCAAAAGGGGTAGTACCCATTTTAATACCGACAGCGCCCTGCTTTAGAAGTTACGCTTTTTTACGAAACTCATTTGCATTTTTATTTAAATAATGAGCGCCTCCCGCTCATTCACGCGGTGCGCATCTTGTAGGCGGTATTGGACAGATACTTGTAAAAAAGAAAGTTATTCGATTCGTGCACCGGTTCGCGAATTATTTAGCCCTGGGATTTAACTGAAACACCCTGTATATATATATATAGGTATATAAAGAGAGGTATATAATAAGAGCAGAGTAGCCACGCTGGCGAGCGAGCCCGCCATCTTGGATCGTCGCCTAGCAATGGAACCCCAAATATCCCCCTTCTTTGCCGGAGAACAGTGCAGTCGAGCCAGCTCGCAGCCGTGGAAACCGCAGGGGTGGCTCCCAATGTATTGCGTATTGCTCCGTAGACGAAAGCGTGCCGGGCGAACGGAATGCATCCTGGTCGGGCGCTGGTCGCACGTCACAGCAAACGTCAAGGCACACGTGACCTTAAAGATGGCAGCGCCCATGTAAAGAATGCGGTTGTTGTTTCTTCGCGACGTTTTGGATGTCATTCGATCACGGTAATTATCCCGCAATAAAACGCGCAATTCAGCACATAAAGCCTCGTACTGTTGACGACTTCCAAAAATGTGATGACGGCCGCGCGTTAAGACTCACTGAACCGACGCGATGTATTTAAACTGATGAGAAATGGGCTCTCATGGTGCGGAAGAAGCGCCGCATAGTTTACGCTGGCAAAATGCGCTCATCTCTTGGCTTTATGCGAGCGGCAGAACGACATGTAAACAAAGCCACGTGACCTCAAAATGACGTTTGCTATGACTTGCGACCAGGACAAGATGGCAGTTTTGCCAAAATTACCTGCTTGAGGGTTTGTTACAACAATGGCGGGTTTGTGTCACACCTGTGGTGGAAACCGGTTTTGGATGGGGGCGACTCATCATGAGCGGCGCGTTCTCGGAAGGAGAAACCACGTGACGCTATCGGCCCAATCGCGGACACTCAACGGCGGCTCCGGCGCGGAAAAGGAATGCGATACTCTGAACCCCTGTTAAGTGACTCCGTTCCGAACAACATATCGCCGCGTGCATGCTCCCAGACTGGAGTCGCTGCACACTACCAGTTCCTGAGAATGAAGCTGATGGTACGGATATGTCCGGCGCTCAGGTATATGCGCTCTAAGGAAAAAAGAAAAGAGTAAATGAAGTGTAGCTGTGACTTTTACTGGCTTTCTACTCTTTTCTCCTTGCCCTTCCAATACTCTCTTTACCTTCATGAGCTACTCGTTGAGCATCGAAGCGCGTTAATACTCTTTAGAAGCGCAAAGGCACGGAGATGAGGACTATTACTTTACACTTTTATTCTGGGCTGCTCTTACCCATCATTGCCTGGCTTAATATCGCAAGATTCCGATTCCCTTTCGGAGAGTACAATTTAGAACATTTGAATTAGGAATTGCGGAGCATATTTTGTCTGTTAAACAGCAGTAAACGTGGTTGATGTGGTTCCCCTGCGGCTTAGAGGGCCTCGTTTTAGGGAATAGACGGATTCAGAAAATCCCAGTTCTCTTTGCGCACGCATTGCATCCTGGGCGCTCGCTGAGCGGGGAAACGAACACTCTTAAAAATGAACTTCACCGCATGACACGCTCCTAGCCAACCGTGATCTCGAATGGTATCGTTATCTGCCCTGATTTGTTGAAAACGGGAGGCGTACGCCTTTTTTGTGACACTTATGCTGTTCATAATTGTCACAAAAAAGGCGTACGCCTCCCGTTTACAACAAATCAGGGCAGATAACGATATCATTAGAGATGATGGTTGGCTAGGAGCACGCTATGCGGTGAAGTTCATTTCTAAGAGTGAAGAGTAATCATTCACATTTCGCGTTCGCCGACCTTGACACATCGTGGACAATGGACCGCTTGGGAAGAAATCGGAACAGTTTGGAGGCCACCCGTTTCTTTCGTATTAGTAATCTCCCACAGTTCAAAGCGACGCAAAGCACTCTGGGATTTTCTGGTCCCCTCTGTTGCGTTTTAGAGAACAGGTCACGTTCTATAGCGAGTTACATTTTAGCGAAAAAGAATCTCGTTTTAGCGAATACCGTTTGAGAGACTTCGGGGCACGTTTTAGGGAATGCCGTTTTAGAGAAAATAGGATTCGGTTTTGGTATCGCTAGCTCCAAACAACATAGAAAAAGGAAAGAAGAGCGGAGGGAAGCACACCAGAAATGAAAATAGTTCTGGTTACTGGTTCGTGCGAAGACGTGATCTCTTCCTTTTTCTTTTTCTTTTTTTTTTTTGCAATCGTCAGTCTAGCAGGCATACATCTGCTAAATTGTCTTATGACACATAAGACATCGTAATAACTAACAATATACGAGACTCCTGTTTTAAGTGATGAGCGATAACTCGTAGATAATTGGTAGAGCTTATTTCTTGACCTCTGTCAAACGCTCGCCGTAGTGCTTCTTCCCTTCCCTTCGTGGCGAACCGCTGAGTTGGTAGCTCGGCTCCTCGCAGCAAGGACTGCACCCACTAGGATTTCTGTTTCTTGCTGCTCTGTTTTTACCGCCTCAATGAACCGGTATAATCGATGACGTGCCGCTCCCACGAGGCTGTCCAGCGTCCATAAGCGGGGCGACTGTCCACATCTCAAGGGGGAATAGGGGTGGGGGTGGGTGGGTAGGGTTTACCTTGACTGGTACCGGCCTTGCATGCGGACAGTACCAGTCAGATAGTAGCTTTCAAACCACTGGAAGACGCCAGATGACTCTGCATAAACGCACCATTTATTTGCAACTTAATTTTTCTATAAAACGGACTCTGTTCTTTTCAAATTAAGCGTAAATAGTGCAATTTAGTTCAAAGACTGGCGCCTTTGTAGCCACAACAGGGGTCGGTTTGCTGACTCTGTGGTCACAAAGTACCCAGGTACCCAGAGTAGTTACTCCTTCAATTCCGCGTTCTAATCATTCGCTTCGTTTGAGGGGGATAATCACACAACGAGTACGTCCTCTTCGTTTTTAGGGCGAGAGCTTTAATATCTTTGTAACGCGATGTGGTCAAGCATTACGACTTTGTGACAGTAACTGACGATTACTGACAGTAATTCTATATATGGTGACTGTAGGCAAGGCTATTGCTGCGTTGGTGGTGGTATAGAATGACTTGCCGTGCCATGCTGAATAGCAGGTTCTCGTCCGTTGACTACCCGTACTTCTCTTAAACAGCGGCTTCTAATGACCGACAAATTATCGGCGTGTTAGTGAGCAGTCGTATTTGTCAGTCGTTTAAGTGTCTGAACAGCCCTTTCGGCGGAAATGGCGGTGGAATTTGGGTGTAAATACTTTCGTACACCCCTGTTACACCCTTCTGGGAAACGTTTGCTTGGAGTGTGCTGGATGGGTGTAACAGTTACAGAGTACGAATTTTAGGGTGTATCTGTGGCAACTGGTGTTCAACTCGAGCAAAATGTATAGCACTCTCGTGCAATGTGAATGCCGTGCACCTGATTCCGTGCAGTCTTAATATTCCCTTCCTTCTGTGTTGCATTCAATGTTGAATTACATCCATTTTAATGCAGTGCCTGCAAGGACGAACGAGTCAAACATAGTCTGATCAAAAGTTCTGGGTAAATATGAAATTTGGTACTTCCCAAGCAACACAGGGTCTCGGCCTAGTATTAGACAGAGGTCGGCAAAACTCTCCGAGTACTGGCCCTGTATTCCCAGCATTTACCCAATATTGACTGTTCATTGAGTATAATGGCCCAGTATATGCTCAGCATTTTACGAGTATTGGCTAAATACTGGGGATATATTGGCCCAATATTCCCAAGACTCTACAAATATTCCCTATATACTGGGCATTACGGCACTGCATGTATAAGGTTTACCCAATAATGGTTGCATATTGGGAATAATGATCATTGCTGAATAACTGGAAAACGAAAAAAAAATACTGTTCACACCAGATTTAACCACGACTGGAGCAGAGACATGGTGTACTTCCCAATTATAACCTGGCACGTCCAGCCATTCCTTGTATGTGAGAAACACCGTAGCGCATCCCACTCTATGCCGACCTAGTGCTTTTGCTGTCAGTATTGCAAATTTTAGATATCGTAGCTAACAGACTGTGATATAATACTCACCAAATCAGCGGTATACACTAACGTTTGAAGAAGTGCTCTGATGTGCCACAATCGGCATTATCCGGAAATGGACGTTCGCCTGACATGTCTGGGAGCTTCACCCTCGACCGTATATCAGCAGGATGTACTGTCGCGGCTGGTTCAAGAATTATCCGAGTTAGGCCCCTTGCGGGACGTTAATTACAGGCAGCATTTATTGCGAAAGAGACGGAAACGCGCGATCATGTGTGCGACCGTCTGTCATGGTTGTGGGCACACCTGAGACAAAGTCCGCTTTAAAAACGCTTGTGTTATGGGTGTTGGTTCAGGTCTTGCGAACGATGGTAGCGTTAGTTATCCTGAGGACCCACACGAGGGCCTGTACACAGGATGCACCACGGTACCCAAAGAGTATGTAGTAAACGCTGTGCATTCCAGAAATGGTGACTGGTGTACACCGCTACGGTGTGGTAAAGGTAGAGTCAATGGACAGTCTGTCGAGGTACTCCGGGCTACCGGAGAACCACGTTGTCGAAGTCAGAACAATGCTCCGTGTCCCAACAATGCTCTGTAAGCTCCGTCTTGAACCGCGTGGCGTGCGTCGCGCTCTTTGTGTCCCGCTTATGTTCTCTGAAACGAGTGTTCCGTTTCCTGCTTGTCTCGCCAATGTAGCACGTTGTGTATGTAACGTTGAAACCGATTATCTCCCCACAATGATCATGACAGTCTCCCGCAGGTGGGTCCATAGCGATGTTTCTCAAGGGCTGGGCATGCGCATACGCGTTGTCGGAAATGGTCCATTACAGAGAACACACGAAATATAAGTACAAAACTCAGTGTGGGAAAAACAGGGAGGGAAAAGGGACAAAAACAAGGTCAAACCAAAAGAGCGAAGGTAAACAAAGGTCAAAGCAAGGCGCAAAGTCAAAGAAGGCGCTTCAAAGCCGTCTGAATAGCGACAGACGCAGCACTTAGCGGCGCACTTGAAAGTTTCTCGGAAGTGTGCACCACTGTGGGACTTCTATTATTGCTAGAGAGCCTCTAAAATGGTCACTTCTGTAACACGGAGCCTCCTTAGAGAAGCATTGGCCATCCGGGATGTGAGCAACTGTGTGAGTGTTGCGTCTGTCGCATTCACCCTGCTTTTGGGCGTCTCTTTTCGCCTTGCTTTGACCTTTGTTTACCATGGCAGTTTGCCTTTACCTTGATTTGCCCCTTTGCTTTATCCACCTTCCGGGTTGTGGGGTATAACGTGGCACGTGTTTTTTTTTTTTCTTTTCTTTTGTCGGAAATGCTGGAAAATGTTCATCCCCATCCAGAAAATCAATCCCGAGTAAATGAAGACGCAACAACAACAACGACTTTATTTCAGGATGATGGTGGGGAGTTTCATCGCCGCAATAGCTAGCTGCATAGGCCATAAATGTTTACTACACCTAACTGTGGGCAATTTCTCTTTTCCTTTTTATTTCTTTGTTTTTTTTACTTGTGAATGGAGCGCCACTAGATGGCAGTCCGATTGCCGATAGCTGGTGCGCAGGCGGGGGGCATATTCTCACGCTTAAAAAGGAGGATTTACCGATAGGAGAGACATATAGAGACACGGCGGAAGAGAGAATACGATTGGGAGGTACTTTGTTCTTTCTACTGACTCGAGGGCAAGTGAACCTCCACCTTCCCGCTTGGAAGCTCCTTGTAGCCACCGAGCTGCTGTGGCCAAAACTGAATGACACACATCTTGCGCGTTATATCTGGTGGTGCAGACCTGCTCAAGAAACACTCGTGGCGTAATTCATATTCTGCAAAAATAAGTGACGTCATTGAGAGTTGCCGCCCCTCTCCTAGCAACAGCGTGAGCGTCTCTGTTCTTCACCCAACGTTGGCAGCGTGCAAGCAGCTATGGTGAGGGGGAACGAAATCGGCCTTCGGGAAGCTATGTTTTTCGGGTGCATCCTATGACCTTGTACCTGTCAAATTGATTTTATGATATCAGTAGCGGCTGGTGAGCGGATGTGTTCTAGAAAGAAAAAGGCGGATGAAATACGGGCATATATTTTACCAATACCCGAGTAACTATGTTCGAGAATGAAAGGAACGAGAAAGATGCAGTAGCTTTGTGTGTGTTTTTTAATGAAAATACGTTACATTTTTTGATAAGCTTTCCGCGTTAGTGGGAAAGTACATGTGTAAAGAGTTAGATGTTAATGCTGCGTGTAACGCTGCAGCTGCGGGCAAGCCGTGCGGAAAGCATCCGTTCGCAAATACAAGATCTAGCTTTTGTGCTTGTCGAAGTGTGTAGCTCGAAATCGCACCGTCTGTTTAAATATCTGCATGTCCCGAAGCCAATGAAGTTCGATTGTTAGTCACTTGCGAGAGCCATCGTGACGATTATCTGACGGGAATAACCCAAACGGTAGTCAGGTATCAGTTCATATTCTGGCTATGCGTTTTGAAGAATCCGCTAGAATTCTATGGATCCGTACTCGAATAAATAAAAAAAAACTAAGAAAGGAAGAGGAGCATCACCAAAACAAGACCAGAGTACAAAAAACAAGAGAGAGGCCAGACGACGAAGATTCTTATTCGGCGTGTCTGGTCCCCGGCGACGAGAATGTCACTTAGAAACTCAATCCCTTCTAGCATACTTAGACGATTGCAATCCGTACGACGTAATTGTGACTTGAATTTTATCTTGTACTGGGTTTCCTGTTGCTTTCTTGTTTTTGAAAGATCCCTGCTGTGTGAGAGCAGATCTCTGTTCTTGTTGAGTAGGCGTTCCTGGAGGTTTGGAAACTCTTCTTTGACTTTGCATATCGTCTGCATCCAGTGCAGAGTAGATCTTTCGCGATCACCACTGGAATTTACGCCGTCTTGATCTTTCAATTCTCAATTTCAGGTTATTTTCTTTAACAGAGGGAGGAGGAGCATAAATCCAGTCACGCTTGACA
Source organism: Ornithodoros turicata (assembly GCF_037126465.1). Lineage (NCBI taxonomy): Eukaryota > Metazoa > Arthropoda > Arachnida > Ixodida > Argasidae > Ornithodoros > Ornithodoros turicata. The sequence continues at coordinate 5,394,231 of NC_088210.1, forward strand.
AAGGCTTCTCCGCCATTTACATTGTGCAGCCAATTATAGGAATAAAGGATTGTTATTCTTTTTATGCTATATATACGCAAGTATGACTAAGTTTAACCAGGCACAACGATATACAAAACAATTCAATTAGGTTACAACAACAACAACAATTATATAGGTAGTGACAAGCTTTGATAACCAGTACGTTTACCAGAAATTTTAACGCTTTCTGCAAAATAAAGACAACAGCATGATATAATCTTATTAGCTACATATCGAAGAAGAAATCACGAAGTTCCTTTTTGGTGATAAGTGATAGGTACATACATGTATATCGTTCAGTGCAAGAGTTAAATAATGATTATGAGGTGTGTCTGCCGTCATTTGTCCGGCAAAAAGGTACATATACATTATGTTTTCCAAGGAACTTTGTCAGACGCAGGGCTATAATTCATTGATGAATAGCGGTTCTCGTGCAGATTCTGTGACCAACGACTTTATTTTCGTGAATTCCTGTCCCGAGTATATGTGCTGCAACCCCCCAGTTTCTGAAGGCATTGGTTTCTCCACTGTAGGTTCAGCAGCAGTTGCTTAATCTGTCCAGCCGCAATACACTGTAAACTTTTTCACACCTTTAAAGGTGTGCGCTATGAATATTCAACCTGGTTGCGTAACATTGCATCTCCAGGATGATATTTTACAAATTTTGGAAAGCATTACTAAAGATCAAGTGTCAGTGCAAATCTTGCTTTCATTATGTCTCGGATATCGTAGGTACGAGCTAATGCATATATGCATCGCTATCGATAATCGAGCACGCGCAAGTGTCACAATACTGTTGAACAATGTTGAGATGTTGCAAGACTGAATTTTTGGAGGACAGACAACACTCGAGTAAAGAAAATTTGTGCGAAACCGTGCCCCATTATGATGTTACCAAAAGTACACCTAAAAAGGCGTGCGCCATGCACGTTGTTACACACTTAAAGGTGTGAAAAGATTTAGAGTGTATCTTTGGCCGCTGCTTTGGCGTCCATTTTGGTAATTTCGTCAGTCATACGAAGTTCATATTCATACGCAAATGAGGTCCGCGGCGTTGAAGAAGAAGGATGGTTAGCGAGAAGAGAATCGCTTAGGGAAGAGCAAATGAAGCGATTTATTTCACTCGCAGCTATTTGGCGGGTCTCTGCTGAATGCCTAATATATTGAAATTCTATTGTTAGGTCGCTCCAAGGAACGGTTCGTGAGAGTTCGGTTCCTCTAAATTTAAATAATAGGAGGATGTCGTTCTTCTGCGTGTCTAACCAGTCATCAAGCCGCGAACCTGCTTAAAATGCTGCCACTTTTTCTTTAGCTGAAATAGGAACTCGCACAGGAAAAGAAAGGAGATTTATCGCGCTATGTACAGGGTTATTCTAGCAAACGTTACACATTTCGATCGCACGGGAAAAATAGAAGAATAGGTTTGACCCTTGCGAAACTCTGCAGACTGATAGCCATTTATCTGAAGTTTCATTCTAATTTTTTGTAAGCGCTATGGTCATGTAGGAAGAAAATTAAAAATAAAGCAAAATCTCGCCCCATGCGTTTTCAATGGCCTATCCCCCACAAACACCTCCAGTTTTTCTTGTGTCTGCTTCACATTCACATCACTTCACACAGGTAGCGCTGCCTACAACGATGTGACATGCCGGTTCTGACGTTATGCACCAATCCTCTTGTTTCAATCTTGTTCTGTATGTTGATGCCACCTGTGTGTGGTGCAATGAAAATGAAGCGCACACAGCAGAAAATGACGGCTTTTGAGTGAGATAGGCCATAGAAAATGCACAGAGTGAAATTTTGCTTGATTTTTAATTTTTCTTCTGCAGGACCATAATGCTCAGAAAAAATTCAAACAAAACTTGAGACAAATGGCTACCAGTCTGCAAAGTTTGATGTTGGATAAACCCCGTCTTCTATTTTTATGATGCGATCAAAATGTGTAACGTTTCCGAGACTAACCCTGTATATCCAAGTACGGCTGCAGCAGCATTTACATACGATACACATCGCTTACGCAACGTTCACTTTTCGACGCGGAATCCATGAGCACCGAGATAGCGTTGGACTGCCCCTTCGGGCAGGGAACGACACGGAGAGGAACAGAAACTCTGTATATGGGGAGCACGAATGAAATCACGAGGAATTAAAAGCGAACATAGCGCAGGATACGGTCGGCTGTAATCTACGTTCTACCAGCCAGATCTTTAATTTCGTGGCCACGTACATGTCGTCCGAGCAATCAACCGTTTCCCATATTAAATTGCAGAATTCGTGCGAGACGTTGTTATCGATTTTCTCTATAATGGAAGAAATTGCCTCGTAGCATTGTCTCGTATAATGTGATTCAGATGTCTTGACCGAAGTTTAGTTTTGTATTGCTTGGTACAGAGCTTCACAAATTCGCCACGTTAGCAATTCGTGCGAATATATGAGTTGGTTGTAAACGACATCCAGAAGATGCGAAAAAAAAAAGTACCGCACGAAATTGACTATAGCGCGTTATCACGCAAGTCGCAGTTGTCTCGCGACGTAAAGCTCCGAATTATTATTATTATTATTATTATTATTATTATTATTATTATTATTATTATTATTATTATTATTATTATTATCATCATCATCGTTGTCATCATCATCATCATCATCATCAAACAAGTAGCTACGATTGCGTATTCACTGGATGGTGTGCATCCGGTCCGTCCGTCCTTTATGTGCTCCTTCGTGGGACCGTCATACGAATGAAATTTTTTGAAATACGAGAGCATTTGTGAGCGAACCCCGCGGAGTTTCGGTGAGATGGGGTATCTAGTTGGGGCTTGGAGAACACGCCTTCCATCGCGCCTATATTGCAACCGCAGTAAGGAGCAGTTTCAGAGTCTAATCCATGCTACGCGAGCGTAATCTGTTGTGGGAGGAGGAACTCCTTGGTAGCCAGACCTCGCTACCATAAGCGTACTGGAGTAGCCGGCCCAATGTAGAATTGGGCCAACATCTCCATATTTTTTCCCCCTTTTTCGCCAACCAACCAGGAAGAACTTCTCCAGCGTAAGCGTGTAGGCATGCCGAGCCGTAACGACAATGGCGTGCAATGTGGGAGGCTCCGGAGCAACGCAATGCGCGTTTGTGTTTTCAAATGTGAAAACCGGCCTCGGCTGATCAGTTCGTAGCGTGTCTACATACTGATCTCAAGGTCGCAGGTTCAGACCTGGCAGAGTACAACAACAATAATTGGGCTAGTTGGTTATACTGATGCATCTTAAGGCGCAACAAACACGGACAAGAGGGAGACACACAGTGTTGCCTAGCATGGGGGTTAGGTCTGCTTTGCGGTATGTGGACGACTATTTGTTAGTGCTGTCGCTAGAGGCTTCTGAGGGGGTAGATGTTGATCTAGATTCTGCTCGGCGCATTACGGATGCTTTCCACCGTGGGGGTTCTGGGCTTAGGTTTACATGTGAGGTTGCCGTCGAGGGGGTACTGACATTTTTAGATCTCAGTTTGAGTACCCAGAGAGAGCTTCTGTGTTGGTGCTACGCTCCGAGGTCTAGGAAGGCACTTCTACCCTATGACTCGGCACACTCTAAGATTGTGAAGCGTGGCATTGTGAAGTCCTGCCTGGGTGCAGCTTTGCAGAAGTCGTGTTGTCATAAGGTTGTAGAGGCGTACAATCACCAGTGTGAGCGGATCCGGGAGGCTGGGTATCCCCAGTGTGTTCTTAGAAGTGTCTGTGTGACTCTGTTGAGGGAGTGGAAGGGAAGTCCAGGAGAGATGCAGGATGAGGAGGGGCGGCGAGGGAGGTACATGGTTATGCCGTACATTCATGTGGTCTCCCATAACCTGAAGAAGCTTGGTGACCGGTACGGTGTTCGAGTGCTTTTTTCCGCACCGTTTAAGCTCAAGAGCTTGTCGGCCAAAGTGAATGGCCAAGAACGGAGGCCTGTGTGTGGTGTCAATCATGTGAAAGGGTTTATTCCTTGCAGAGTAGGAGTAGTCTATCGGATCCCTCTCTCATGTGGCAGAGTCTATATAGGGCAATCTGGAAGGTGTGCCAATGTCAGGTTGATGGAGCACGCGGCATCACTGAGTGGCACTCCGCGGGGACACCTCGCTGTACATTGTAATAGATGTGTGTGCACACCGGACTTTCGGAGGACTGATATCTTGGCAATGTCGCGCAATGCGCTGACGCGAGAGATTATTGAGGCATACATGATAAGTAAGTCGGGGGAAAGGTGTGTGAGCCAGCCTTCCGTGATGTTGTCAGGGCGGGAGATAAAGTATCTCGATGATAGCGAGTGGCAGCCGCTTATCGCTGCGTAGTGGAAACTTGTTGGATGTTGCTGGTAGAGGGAGGGAGGATGGTTTTCTGGATTTTCGTCTTTTTTTTCCTGTCTATGTGCCTTTTGCTATTAAACTGAGTTGCGAGTGGCGCGTGTGTGTGTCTCCCTCTTGTCCGTGTTTGTTGCGCCTTAAGATGCATCTGGCAGAGTACGCAGCAATTAACTTGGTTGCAGGGTGACGTTGCTGGGCACGTCGTCTTACGCGTGTGACATTAAATGCCGTGTACGGTGTGCGGAGATTTCGGTGCACGTTAAAGCCAGCTCACGTGGGCAAAATCAATTCGTAGACCAACCACTGATGTAGCGCCGCTCATCATAATACGATGTGAACAACGAGAATTAGTCGAGGCAGGCCACAGACATGGACGACACAATTTCGTGATTTCACTGATCTCAGAATCATAGATGTCTCGCATCGTAAAGAAGGTAATCAGGCCTGCAAGACCAACTTGCGCGAAGTCTTGTGGACGAATACAAACATTGCCGGACGATTACATGGGGGCGGGGCCCTTATGAAAATGGTTTTTTTCTTTCTACAGACTTCTTATGTACTCTTTATTTCCTACATTAACAGTCTGTTGACTTTGACTTCTTGTTGATCAAGTCAACAGGAATTTCTGTTGACTATTTGTACACTACCTGTGGAACACATTATATATACTTCCTGTGACGGAACTTCCGTTGACAACGTGTACAAAACTAGTGGACTACACTTATATCTACTTTCTGTAGACGGATTATACGGGCGGTCCTGTTTAAATTCTCTTGACTTCCTGTGCGATTATTCAGCAAAGCTAGAGTTGGTCCTTGCTGTTGTTTTTTGTTCACAGTCAACAGACCAAAGCCAACGGAAACAATAGATATTCGTTAGACTTTTTGTTAACTTTGTGCTGACATCATATGTTTACTTTCTGTAGGCTTAGAGCCGGTAAGTTTCTGTAGACCACTCACAACAGAGAGGAGTATGTTTTTCGATTACATTTAGACATACCTTTTGCGTATCCCTTACAGAAATGGCTGTTGGTTTTTTTGGTAACAGTCAACAGAAACACCAGATTTGCTTGATGCTTTTTCTGAGCGTTGTGCTGGCGTCATGTGTTGACTTATGGCGTTTAACTTTCTGTAGACCACTCACAACAGAAGGGCAGCATGTTTTTCTTTGAAATTAGCAGGCGTTTTGCATAGGAAACAACATGAAACGAACTATGAAATTCAACCTGTTTGATTCACTGTTGCATAAGTATAGTTTATTCTAACGCGAGCAAAACCACTTTGTCCCATCAGTGCCTTGCAAAAAGCGAGATCCTAGCTGCACACGCCCCTTATGAAAATGAATTTTGCCGGTTTATTGGCATATTTTTGTATCCTTTGTCCTCTTTTTCATTTTTCCCACTTTGATTTCCTGTCGGTTATTGTAAAACAGAAAGGCTACAGACGCCGTTTGCATTTCCTTTTTTTTTTTTTAAGATGTTCAAATAGCTAGACAACAAGAAGTACCTACACTTTATTTGGATTTCCTTTTTCTTCATTTTCCAAAGACAGCATGAAACAGAAAACCAAAAGACGTGCCTTCTTATATGAGAACCTGTTGTGTCAAACTACAGAACGTCAATAAACAAAATACGAGGTAGGGTATTGCCTGCATATAAACCGTACATACAGATCTCCTTTGCGCAGGTGTAATTCTATTCGCCGGCTTTTCTTTGGCTATTTGGCACGAACTTTCAATAGACATCTCTTCCAAAGAAAATCGGTAGAATATTTGTCTTTTGTCTCTCCATAGAATTTATAGTCTGCCTTGATGAAAACTGTTATGGGAATTCCGTTGGTGTGTATCAATGTATGTAGCCTATAAAATTCCTGTTGACACAAACCGGGTTTTCTAGTAGTAGTGGGTAGTCCAGTTAATCTGAGACACCTCACCCTTCATTCTGACTCGGAGGTAAACAGGACTCTCGAATTTGCGGAAGCTCGCAAGACAAGCACTATAGCGTATAGTATTTGTATCCCTTAGGAAGGAAATGGCAGTGCTGCATATGTCTTTCTAGCTCCACATGTTACGTGTTCAGAGATGGACGTCCTAAAAGCAGTGACAAATTACTGCGAATGACACTGAGGACTGTCCTGGATGATCTCACACGTGTGTGAATGATTGCCAGAATTGGTCAAAATGTAAAGTATTTGTTCCCTGATTTGTTGCTTTCTCCCATACTGCTGCTCTCATTTGTTTCCAAATTCCTCATAATGGCCTAAACAGCTAATATAGCAATGTCCACAAAACATGCCTGCAACGCCAATAGTAAGTCGACAAAAGGGCTTCAGAAAACCTGTACACTGTAACCGCTTGATTTACACAAAAAGTATATGTAAATTCACTACAAAAAACATTGCCTTTCTGTTGTGAGTGGTCTACAGAAAGTTAAAGGCCATAAGTCTATACAAAGTAAGCATATGATGTCAACACAAAATTAACAAAAGCTCTGAAGAAAATAGGTTGTTTCTGTTGAGTGTGTTATGCAAAGAGTCTGGTTAAATTCAATAGTAAAATATATTGCATTTCTGTTGGGAGTGGTCTACAGAAACTAAACGGCCATAAGTCACCAGGAAGTAGAGATATGGTGTTAGCATAAAGTTAACAAGAAATCCTAAGAAAATGTGTTATTTCTGTTGACTTTGGCCTCTTGACGGGAAGCAAAAGCTCAACAACCATTTTCATAAGGGGGGATATGTTTAATGGTAAGAAAAAAGGCGCACCGGTTAGCCGTACAAGATGCTCGTTATTCCCTTAAAAAAAGAAGAAGACTGCTCCTGCGCTAGACGCTGTTCAGGCTGGCATTGCAGGGGGACATCACAGATGTCCAAGAGTCCGGCGTACCGAAGGAACTGTAGCAGCGCAGCTGTGACCTCAGTAGGGCCAAGTAGTATCGAGAAGAAATCTGAGGGTATCCCAGATGGGCGACGCGGCGTTGGGGACTTGACCGGCGTCCATCGTACCGCTTCCAGTCAAGCAGGATGCGTCGCACATCCGCTTCTACATGACACATGAAGGAAAGAGAAGAAGGCAGTTGGCTTATGAGAATGGAGAAGAGTGGAGTTCTCAGCCACAGCTCAGCCACAGCCACAGTCAGCTCCCGTGGCTCTGTGGTTAGCGTGCTGGCCATGTCACGTCGAGACTGGGAGGTACCCGGGTTCGAATCCCGGTGCCGGCTGTGCTGTCTGGGGTTTTTCCTGGGTTTTCCTCAGACGCTTCCAGACATATGTCGGCACAGTTCCCTTAGAAGTCGGCCCAGGACGCACATTCTCCCAGGGCGTGAGTCGTGACGTTGCCCACATACGTGAGGCCGACAACGGCAAGCCCTATCACCACCACCACCATCAGCCACAGCTGATGAAGCAAGGACTCTACGCTACGCGGCATGTGGCCATGCACAGCATTGGCCACTAGCAGCAATGGGGTAGAGTATCGCCCCTGGCGATGAAACTCCCCAGTGATCATATTATAATAAAGTTGTTGTATTTTTGTTTAGTTTTGGCCAATGAGCGTGTCATTAGATCGCATTGCCGCGTTGCCCGTACGTTGCCGCACGGCTCTCCAAAGTAAATGTAACAGCATCATCGATAACATTTCCAATGGAATACTCCGTGGCACCCACACAACCTGTCGCCGGAGAAGCACCAACAGAACCAACGATGGGGCTCTTCATGTACATCGCTGATGATCCATACACGTTAAAAAGGAGCCCCAACGCAATTTTCGATCCGTTTAATATAAATACGTAGTACAGGTTTATGTTTAATGTTCGCTGAACAATATATATTACAGGAGACATCGGAGCGCAAAAATTGTCGCTGAAATGTCATACCATTTATGAGCTCATTGCGGAGGCGGAAACCATGGCGACGGAACATGCCAGGGATAAGCGCATAAATGCTGTCGACGACGACAATCTGCACAGCAACTTCTGCCGTATTTTTTACTTTCAAATTTTCATTTCATTTACATTTCCTTACCTACTAATTGCTAGCTTGGAACCTATGAGAATTACGCAGTCTCTATGCCGTTCTTTTCCACTGTGAAGCTAAGGGCCGCTAATATCCCGCGTATACTTTCATTCTTCACTATACTATAGTATCGTACAACTATTCCATACCCTATTTATTTCAGAAGCGTGGTGCGTTACAAGAAACTGGTGGGAACTCTGTCGGTGTAGCGCTCTCTGTTGTGAATTCTAATCCTCGAAGAGAACGCCCGTACCACTGGATTGGTAAAGACATAGCGAAGGGATGAGGACCCGTAAGACACGAGGTCGGATTCACTGGGGCTTGTTCAGGGCTTCTCGCAGAGTGCTTTACTGTAGCGAGACACAGACCATATTTATTATTCCGCATGATGAATACAATATAAGCGACTCAAAGCAAATGATAGGGGTACTAAATACAAAGTATCTGAATTGTTGACTTGTTTTTATTTTTATTTTGTTTAATATCCCTGCATTGGTGGAAGCCGTACAGCGACGGGTTAGAAAGACACTTCTTCGTTGGGAGGGCGTGCTTGCGGGTGTATTGGTTTATTTATTGTTATGCCTCAAAGGCCTTGTGGCATTACACACGGAGGAATCAAGGAGGGAACATACACCACTAAACCCATTATTGTTACAAACAGGTTATTGTACATGAACAATGGAACAATCAGTATGCTAAACAGAAAGAAAAACCAGTACGAAATACACGTACAAGGGCATCGTACCAGAAAAAAGGAAGGGTAAAAAAAATTAAAAAAAGTCACAATGAGTGAAAATGGCGAGTATCAGCGTTTCTAAACGACGAGGGATCAATAATTGATGTAACTGTTGAAGATCAGTGATTCCACAGCTTGATGACTCGTGGGAAGCATGAAGGAAAGTACACAGGTAGCGTAACTCCCATAGGCCCCTGCGTCTTCAGAATGACGCCATGATAGAGACGGTCAGCGCCGTCCATCCGTTGCGCGAACTACTACGACAGTAAATAAATGATGTCAGAGATGACGTCAGCAGTATGAATAATAAGGAGTGCATAACTAGCAACGGCACGTTTACGTTCGCGCACTTGATTTGCGTTGTATTTCCTTTCCCTTTTCCTGACAGAACCATACAATCACACATGGCAACAATAGGAGGCAAGAACAGAGAAAACTAAATCATGTCAGGTTTAATGACACACATCAATTCGAAACGCATACAGTTATCACAGATTTTGACAACTCCAAACAGAAGGGCATCGTGATGACCACACATAAACTAGGAACGTTCACATGAGGTCCATTTCTCGCCTAGTACGTTATACGTACGTACACGTAGTGATTAGACATTTGCATGCCTTCAATGAGTGGCCATAATGAGTCCATTGCAGAAAAGCATGACATCGTTGGTGCACAGCTGATTCCTGCTAGCACTCACGCCGTCTTGGCTGGTCGTGCCATGGCGACATCTTTTTTCGAGGGGCCAGCAACAGGGGATGCCTTGTGTTCATCTGTTCACATATGTGTTGATCGTGGTTTACATCTCCGAGATGTGAACGTCGCTTCTTGTTTAGCCCAAAAAGTGTACAAACTCCGTATTACACAATGCACGGACACACGGCACGGATACAGAGGTGCACGGATAAATAAGCCCACTGTGACGCATGCGCAGGGGAGAAGGATACGGAAGCGTACTCGAGCGGTAGATGTGCACGAGTGGGGCAACAGAGAGTTTTTCTACGTTGAAATTATGAATAACGTTTTAGTACACACACACGCCACGCCCATTCTGTAAAGTTTTTTTTTGTTTGTTTGTTTACGATCGTACCTATGCTACCAACACCCAGGATGTCTCGCATCTCATGATGGTAGCCTTGCCGACGGGTCTGATTTGGTGTCCTCGCTTGTTTTCGCTACCAGTTTAGATATAAAGGGTCTTACCCTATAAAGGTCTACCCGCGCCGGCATGCCGTGCTCGGTAATTAGTTAATGCATGGGGCGCATTGTGTAGTCTACATATAAAGCTCATGAGGACATTCAATCATGGTAAATTTCCAAGTCATTAAGCAACACAGCGCGAAGGTATAACGGAAAACGTGCAATTCCCGTATAGTCAAAACAATCAAGATGGCGGTGTTGCGAAGAGGAGTTGACATGCTGCTCCCCAGATGGAGACGTGTCGCATATCCTGTCATTCGGATGGAACTGCGGCTTTCAATTCGCTTTCGCGTAACTGTCGTACGTATTTAGCTTCTAAAGTGAGCAATGTGAGCAACGAAATTTCCAACGTAGTTAGCAGACGACAACCAAAAAGTGATGTCGTCTGCTTATACTGAAAAGCAGTGAAATAACATTACACGGCAACGCCTCTGCATGCCAAAGCGACACGTCGCCGTCTGGGGAGCTGCGTCACAACTGCGCTTCGCAACGCCGCCATCTTGGCTGTCTCGACTATGTGAATCGCACATTTTGCGCTATAACTTTGTGTTACGGTGCTCAATCACTTCGATATTTACCACGAGTGAATGTCCTCGTGAGTTTTATACGTAGGCAACATAGTGTGTCACCCGCATTGAGTAATTGGCGAGCACGGCATGCCGGCGCGGGTAGACTTTTATGGGGTTAGACCCTGTACCACGGAAGGTATGCGTTATTATGACCCGTGCGCATTTCTCGGGGTTGTCCATGCTGTGGCTAATGTAATGTACAGGATGGATGAACTGTATCAGCGGCGGAGCAGAACCTAAAAGCTTCTGGAACAAATAAAGTGTTCGAAGATATTGGCGGTGTTCTAAGGTTTCTCGGTTGAGAGTGGATTTTAAGCCGTAACACTCGTGGAGGAGTCAAATGCAATGAATTGAGCAGCACGGTTTTCAACGGATTCAAGAGCGTTAGAAAGAAAAGATTGGTGAGTATGCCAGATGCTGCTGGCAAATTCCAACTGTGGCCGAATGAAGGTGGAGTACAGTGTCATCCCAGGGATATCCTACCATCACGCAAGAACGGGAATGGCATCCACAGAAGGGGCAAATCTGATCCTCAAATCGTCTTCAACATGTCAATGTGGCACTGTATGTCGTCCCCACTTTACACGCAGAATGTCCTCAGGTCTTCCGAAAGGTCAATTTCAGGACAGTGTGATAGCACGTCAGGGACAAAATCTAGCTTCGCTTTATTGTACCTTATGTATGTATGAGTGTATGAATGAATTAATGAATGAATGAGTTTATTGTGCCTAAGAAAGGCCGCAAGAGCCATGGTGTTGGCGCACTATCAAATTATAGTAATGTACATACATACAGCTACACGCGTTATATAAAGGAAATGGCAGGAAGGCAATAATTCAATGCACTAGGAGGTTAAACGAACATATATACATACAGATGAAAAACATATGGGGGACATACTAACAAAATCATAGGGAAGAGGCTCCAAAAGCGCAACATTTCCGGCAATATTTGAAAGAGTACAATGAAAAAGAGAAAACAAGGTAACCAGACAACAAAAATGAAGATAGCATGAACAAATAAGTCGGGAGAGGATGACTGAATTTAAGACAAGCAAGATGTAACGCTGCTTTGAAAGGCAGCATATGAGGAAAAAATATCACACGAGGACGAAAAAAAGTTCACAAAAATTTGACAACGTGCGAGTGGGTCATAAGGGCAGGTTTTACGTACATAGAACGACGGAGGATTCCGAAGGCTACCACAAGAATACCGAAAATTTATACAGCTTAGCAAGAGTGGGGATCGGTAATGGAATGTACACATTATTTCTTCACAGACCACACGCTGTCCTGATAAGTTCTGTCTCACTGACTAATGCCCATTTATCTTTATAAACTGCAGCAATAAAGTCTAGTTGTTCGATTCTTGTATTTTTATTAGCGCTGCGGTTTAAAAAGCAAGCAGAGAGATATATAAAAGCTCCCAGAACGACGAAGTCGCAAAAACTCATTTGGAGAGGTCGCCGTATTGCTTACCCACATCACTCCCTCGCCCCTAAATAGTAATAGTAGTAATAATAATAAAATAGTGCTGCCCTCGCCCCTAAAAACGAAGAGCTGGCAGGCATTCCCACGGAACTACTACTACGGAAGGTACTAGAATAGGTAATATGCAAAATTACTTTCACGTCGGGCAACACTGGTTAGGACTTTTTGGTCGGCCTTCTTGGTGGAGTCAGGATTCGGGAGTTGCGAATGGGACGCCGCCCGGTTCAGCTGGCGGCCGAAATGACTAAACTGTGACGTTTCCCTACGTATGATGACAACATGTGGAAAAACGACTCAGGCGCTCTGCCACACCTGTCAGATGATACGTTACAGAGTTTTTGTGCTCTTTCGGCACCGCCGTCACGGTAGCAAAAGAAGTCCTACGCCTTCGCCGCGGAAGCGTACACACTGCCTTCTTCACAGCTCACGAACAACTGCGACTCGAGATACGTGAACTGCTGTTTTGTAGTGGAGCACCTTGTCCACAATATTGACTAGCACGCGCAATCGAGCTCGAGCAGCCGCACGGTATTCAGTGTTTAGTGCATGCGCCGTTCACGTGTGTTCGAAGTGACGACAGTTTTCCTTCTTCACCACTACGGTAAAATGTGCATCCGCCGAAGTTTCTGGACACACTTTTGCGTATCGTACGCTATACGTAAGCGCTCTTTCTATGACGGTCTGAGTTAAAAAAGAAGAGAAAAGCAAAATAAACACACTGTGCTATCAGCGCAAGGATGCGTAGAGTGTGTTGGTTGAAATGACACAGGCCATTAACGAAAAAGACAGAGGTGGGCACGGATAGCCCGTTTCCGTCTGTCTTTTTCTGTCATCGTGTGCTATGAAGTTCTTGTGAGTAAGTTACGTCTCGCTTGATGGCAATAATACACTACTTGTATAGTGTCTCATCATTTGGAAAACGGTGAAAGGACACCTACAGAAGACAGAACACTGTTAGCATATAACAAGTTTTGCGTGCCAGGAAGGCTCGAGGAGAACAACAATTTTATTTAATATTTCATTCTGAATGAGCTGCCCTTGTGGAAGTCCTGTTTGCTCAGGTAACGCGCGATCCATCAACAACGAGTTCCGCACATGAATGCCTTAGCTAACACAGCATCGCAACATTGCGCGATCGCAAAATTCCCATCCTATCTTTTCATTCGCGTGCGTCACGCCATACGTGAACGTTATGCGCGATCGCTCGATCATAGCCTCCTATATACTCAACATATACGTCGTAACCTTAGGCCTGCTCCCCCGGACGTCAAACGTCTTGCTTACCTAACCCTAATTAGGCCCAAATTAGAGTATGCCTGCAGCATATGGGATCCCTAGCACTCAGCTCTTACGGATCTTCTCGAGTCCATTCAAAATCGTGCAACCCGTTTTATTTTGTCCGACTATTCATATCCGTCTAGTATTACCTTGTTAAAGTCATCCATCGATCTTCCCCCTCTTGCACGCCGTAGAAGATACTTTTGTTTGTGTCTCTTTCACAAGTTTTACTTCAATCAAGCCATCCGGCCCTCTTTCATTGCACCAGCACACTACGTCTCCGCCTGGACTGATCACACATGCAAAGTTGAGCATATCCATTGTCGTTCATCCCAGTTTCTCCATTCCTTCTTTCCACGTGCTATTGACATTTGGAATGACCTTCCCCAATCCATCGCCACCATCTCTGATGTTTCTGCATTTCGTAGACAGTTGTGTTCCTTTTTTGAATTATAAAGTGTGTCTCATTTACTTGTATTATTTTGTTTGCGTGTTACTGAACATATGTAACCTCGCGTGCTAGTTTATATTAATATATTAATTATGTGATGTATAGTTCTTGTTGTATTATTCGCTCACACACACCCTCATGTAACGCCCCTCGCGGGCATTTGAGGTATTCGCATAAATAAATAAATAAATAAATAAAGGAGGCTATGGCTCGATGAGAGCAGCAGACGTTCTGTGGAGAAGCTCAAGCGCAGTTGGAAGACAAAGACACAAGCTAACTGACACACGAGACTGCACGTAACACAAGTACTACACTCTTAAAAAAAGGGGGGTATACTTTCCTTGCCTTCTTTCCTTGCCACATATATAACACCCTTTTGGAGAGTACAATTAGGCTCAAAAGGGTGTCTCCTAATTCCTCAAGGGAGTAGCATAACACCTTTCTCCCAACTGGAGAGTAATATTACTTCCCGGCAGGGAGAAGGTGTTATGCTACTCCCTTGAGGGAGTGAGGAGACACCCTTTTGAGCGTAATTGTACTCTCCAAAAGAGTGTTATATATGTGGCAAGGAAAGGAGTTAAAGTACACCCCTTTTTTTTTTAAGAGTGTAGATGCCCCGTGGTGTACTGCGCGCGTACCATTCGCTGCATTTCACGACCGCTGCTATGGTTACTGCCATGCAGGCACACTAAACAGAGTAAAGTGAATGATACCAACTCTGTTCCCGTCGCTGTCTTTGGTTCCACGTTTACACAACGGAACACAGCCGTGCGTGGGCATTCTTGTGTCAAAAAAAAAAGAAGGTACGATCCCGCAGTGTATGTGCACGTACAGGACGATACATGTAGTACAGCAGCAGCCTAACGCGCGCGTTTCTCGACTCTACCAATATGGCCGCCCAGTTACAACCGTTACTATGAGATGGCGCGTCGCATTTTGCATATCGCCTATTCCCTTCCTAAAATAGAGCGGATACTATTTATTGCTTGTTACGCGACCTTTCGTAAACTCGAGAGTCCTGCTCGGCTCCGACACAAAACGAGGAGTCGGCTGTCGATTAAGTTTAATTCGATTGCGCAACCAAACAATACTCAAGCGAGGAATTGCTTGTAGTATTAACTCTCCATCAATGCAAAGTCTATGTTTCTTTCTGCTTTTGGCTTGAGACATTCGGTATAGAGCCTTCGAAAGTCAAAAGTAGTGCGACGGAATCGCGCATTTCTGTCTTTTCCGTGATATGGTCTATGTATCATAGACAGTCACCTTTTTTGGAGGGAGAGAAGTTTCACGGAGGACTGCCTTTTATTTCTGACAAATATCATTCAGCCCCTAGGATCGGCCCCAAAACAAAACAAATTTTTAGGGAGCCGTAGCAAGTAAACTGAGCAAAGTACTATTTCTCATCCCGCTAGCTACCCACAGGGACGGGCACAGGGCGTACCTGAATGACTCTTCACGGACAATCCGCGAATGACTTCCGCAGGACGTTCTGGGGACTCACGTCGCAGGACACGATGACACTATGGGGACATCCTGATGATCGTGTCTGTTCTTGGGTACCAATCGCATTAGCTGGAGAGAGGCAGGTTGCGCCTGAAGTAACTCAGGCAGCGATTTCAGTGATTGATTATGTGAGTGTTCCATTAGAGAGTGGAACTAATGTGAAGGCCCTGGTATTTATAACAAAGTGTGTTATCGATAGGGGTATTACACAGGGTGTTTCTTTTTATCTGCAACGAATTTTCATGAAAAGGAGAGTTGCTTTAGAACTCTTTTACTTTTTCATTGGAGTACTCGACGGGGTTGCTACTAGGAAACCGTATTTTTCTCAGTTAGGGGATTAATTAACAGATATATTCTCATCAACTTTTTCATTATTGACTTTAGAGAGCACATTGCAATTGCGATATTAAAGCGTCAATGCACATGATGCACTCTATAGGCACAGATTTAGCACAAAAGTAATCATAGCGCGCGCAACGGACCTAAGTATATTGACCGTTGTGGTCTACTGTAAACCACAAGTGGTCGGCAAAAGAGCGTCAGCGACGTTGATGTCTCCGCCCTCACTCAACTCACAGAAAAAACGTCATCCGCGATCTAGGGAACCCTTATCGCGGTATGTGTCACGATCTTTGCTGTGTATTTCCTTTTTGCTTTCTTTTCTTCCTTCATGTGTTCGCACTTACTCGCGGTATCACTCCTTTCATTCTGCTGGGCACGGCTCTCACCCGTCCCCGGTACGGTATGGTATACAGGGTGTCCCAGAAAACGTGTCATTGAATTATAATAAAAAAACTACACCACCTAGAGTCATGCGGTCAATGGCATTTGTTCTTACTGGGTTTTTGCCACCTCCTCATGTGAATGTCGTGTAACGTAAGTTTAATTATGTAAATTTTTTGTAATGTCGGGAATTTGCCTAGTAAAGGTCACTTTTTTACCTCACCAATGTGAAGAGCGTGTCTAATTTAGTCAAATTAATGATAATTGACAGGGATGTTCAGGAGCTATCCCATCGGAAAAAATAGCCGAACATCATGCTCTACGGGGGTCGCAGAGAATAGCGCACGATGAATTTTTCAGCGCAATCTTTGTCAGCCCGACGAAAGAAGGTTGGAAACCCAGCCCTCCCCGACATCGCAGAAAGAGATAAAACAGGCACGGCTTATCACGTCCGACTTTCGCTGGGATAATGCTTTCCCTCTCCATATTTTAGGAACTGTTACTTTTTCTACTATCACTCTGTGGGCTGGCTTCGGTACCTCCTTTCGTCGCACTGAGAGCGATTGCGCTCAAAAAGTCATCACGCGCTATGGTCCGGTGCTCCGAAAAGCATGATAATCGGCTATTTTTTCCGTTGGGATAGCTCGTGAATATCACTGTGAATTATCATGAATTTGAGTAAATTCGGCACGCTCTTCATAATAATGGGGTAAAAAAGTGACCTTTACTTGGCAAATTTCCGAGTTCAGTTCCCAAATATTTACATATAATTAAACTTGGAGTACATGACATTCACATTAGGAGGTGGTAAAAACCTACTAAGAACAAATGCTGTTGTCCGCATGATTCTAGGTGGCGTAGTTTTTTTTATTATAATTCAATGACACGTTTTCTGGGACACCCTATATAGCGGTGATGCACAAAGCTCCTTGCAAGCAAAAAATAAAACAAGGAAACAAAGATCGTGAAGCATACCGCGAAAAGTACGGAGGGGAGTTGCCTCAGGACAGGAGCCGCCGATATTTCGAACAGAAGAAGAAGAACAGTCTCTGTTCGAAATATCGGCGGCTCCTGTCCTGAGGCAATCCCTTCGTACTTCTCTACGGGTTCGCTGGATTTCTACCCGTCTACTATACCGCGAAAAGGGTTTGCTTGAATTGCGTGTGACGTCTTTCTGTGACGTTAGTCGAGGGCGCAGATATCTACGTCACTGTCGCTCCTTTGCCTATCACATGCTATTCACTGCAGACGACGGAAGTAAACTACTTAGGTCTGTAGCGCGCGCAGTGATTACTTTTGTGCTTCATCAGTGGTCCGAGCGCATCATGTGGACATCAGGCTTTGATATCCCAATCGCAATGTGCTTCCTCAAGTGTATAATTAAAAATTTTATTGAAATGTCTCTGTTAATTAGTCTTTTGATTGAGAAAAGGTACGGTTTCCTAGTGGCACAGTCGACTAATTCAATGACAAAAGTAACAAAAAAAAGCATCCTAAGGCAACTCCCCTTCTTATAAAAATTTGTTGCACATAAAAGGAAACGCCCTGTATAGTGAAGAATGAAAGTAGTTTAGCTGTTTACTGATGTGGAGGTACGAACATTTCACTAGGTTAAGTTGCATCTACCATGTAGGGCACCATGACTCGATTTGAAGGATGTCTCATTGTACTAATTGTGCAAGAACACAATGATATCCTCAGGTCATCCCAAGGATGTTCCCTTGGGACAGGAATAACATCCCTGGGATTTACCCATATGGTCATCGGTCTGGCAGAAACGTATTAAAATACAACGCCTCGGGCCATACCCAGGAGCTCCTATAGGGAAGTCTCCCAAAAACACTTTCAGTATGGTTTTACAAAACAGCATCAGGTATATATTTATTCTTGGATATAAACAGGATATCTTGTAGCGATGAAGTATTTATTTCTTTATTTATTTTGAGAAGTGGGCGCACATTTTCAGTACTACTCCGTTTTTTCTTTTTTCCGGCATTGTTTCAACCTCGGAGACCAGCTTTTCATTTTCGGTTTCTCCTTTTTATTTGTTTAGCGCATGTCCTCTAACGGACAATGAGCGCGGTTGTTTATGAAGCAAACAGAAAAATGAGAAAACATGTTTCCAGGAGCACTAAGTCCGAGAAACCCGAATTCCATTCCGAAGAGAAAACAGACCCTATTTATGGCTTGTTACGCGACCTCCCGTAAATTCGAGAGTCTTGCTCGCCTCTGAATGTAAGTGAAGGGTGAGCTGCTAAGTTTAATTCGATTACGCATAATTTAATAATACAACGGACGAGAAATCTATTAGAGTATTATCTCTCCATCAATGTAAAGCCTACGTTTCTTACTGCATTTGGTTTGATCCATTCGGTGGGACATTGAAAGGTCAAAAACAGTGCAACAAAATCGCGCTTTCTGTCGTTTTCGCGGAAAACGCTCCATGTATCGTAGGTAATCACCTTTTTTTGGGGAACAGAAATCTTACCCAGGACCGCCCTTTGTTTCTGACAAATGTCATCAGCCTCAGAGATTGCCCCCCTCCAAAAAAAAAAAAAAACAAACAAACAAATGTATCACTCAATATTTGGGGCCAGCTCCCGTGGCTTAGTGGTTAGGATGATTGCTTTCCCCGCCGAGACTGGGAGGTGACACGGGTTCGAATCCCGTCACCGGCTGTGCTGTCTCAGGTTTTTCATGGGTGTTCCGAAGAATTTCCAGACGAATGTTGGCACAGTTCCCCCTGAAGTCGGAGCAAGACGCATACTAACACACCCTGTCCCCCACTCCTTCCTGCTGTCCTCTCTCCATCTGTCCACGTCTGTACGCCGCTCACAGCCACAGTTGCTTCGCGGCGCAAATACGGAATTAACAAAAAAATCAATATTTGGGGTGTCTTAGCCAGGTACACTAAACAAAATAGTTCTCATCCAGATAGTTACCGACAGGGACGCGCAGAGGACGTACCTGAATGACTTCTCACGGACAATCCGCGAGTGTCATCCTCAGGATGATTTGGGGACTGATATCGAAGGACGATAACACTTCGCGGACATCCTTAGGAGTAGGACCGTATTTGTTCTTTGGGTAATGCATGGTCAGAAGGGGAGATGGCATGTCTATAGAAGACGCATCCGCAACTGTTCAGGAGAGAATATTGGGAAGGTAGTTGAGAAACAACGAAGGGCCCAGGACAAAGCCTTGTGGGACGCCTGACTTTACCGAGGAGAGAGAAGAGGAGCGTTCATTGAAAAACGTGAATTACTTTCGTGGTACCGAATGGTTACTGATCAATCGTAGAAGGGTGGCAGGTATATTTACTCGAGACAGCTAAAAGACATATCACATAAGGCCGACTTTAATGAGCCGACTGGCGGACTCAACGCGACATCGACGACCGACGGCAACCGTCGGCCAACGCGAAGTTGGTCGACCTCAAAATGTCGGCCTATTGTGACTGTCCACACCGATAAATTGGGCAAAAGAAATCGGGGAAAAGGCGAGACGGACGGACTGGCCGATTGCCTATATGAAGAGCCGCAGCACGATTTCGGCGATTTTTCGAAGTTTCGTGAACTGAAAACAACAAAACGAGCGTCGGAAAACGCCACGCAGCCCAAGCTGTAGCCTGAGAAAAGTGTCGTACACAAAGGAACAGAGGCGAGAGTGACTTCTTCAAAATGCCATATGCTATTGCAGGGTGGAATCGAGTTAGGGTACGAAGGAAGCTCATGTGAGGAAGACAGAAGAATCTTCAAACGAAAAAAAAAAAAGGAAAAGAAAGGAAACATGACCGTGGTGGTGGTTTCATGGCCATGGCCGTTTTTTCAGAACACGAGTGCTAGGAATCTAGCGGTTGTAGCCACTTGAATCACACTAGGGTCATCGCAGTCGCTCCTCTTCGGGTTCCATCGTCTGCTAATTCGTGTGAGCCTTGACGTACGGGCCAATGAACCGGGCGGACCCTCGCGATGGGATGTGAAGACACCGGATATAGTTGCGCAACCCGCTGCCCGGTTGTAACGAAACCGGCGAAAAAAAGTGCTCGCTGGCGAATTCGTGGCGCTCCGAAAGCGCCACGTGAACATCCGACATCTGGCAAAAGTGGCGAGAACAAGCGGTATCGAGCGAAAAATGTTGCCACCAAATGACCACCCGAGTTCGCCGTAAAGAGGCTTTTAAGAGATTTCCCCACCGTCGCCTGTCACACCGTGTACCGTGTCACGATAGGACGGCGCAACACCGATTTCTGTCCAACGTTTTCGGCGAAGTTGTTTTTGTTGGCGTCGGCGCGTACTCACACTACAGCGACACTATTACAGGTCTCTAACTAACAAAGTAGATCACTCCACACTTCAAAATGAGTTAAACATTTTTTCACGAATGATGCTCCGACTGACTCATGCAAAGAAACTACGCCAAAAGTAAGTCATATCATTCACTAGATCATCCAACTTCATCAACCTCGTGTACACTTTAGGATAACTTTACCTAACAAGAGCAGGGAGCTAAAAATATATTGGTATTATATTTTCACCTGACTTAACATGGCACGATCACACACGTAACACCACATCAAGCGCTAACAAATCTCTAGGTTACTTCGAACGCAATTTACGCTGTGCCTCACCTCAAGTAAAAAAAAAACAAAAAAACTACATAACCTTAATCGCACCTAAATTAGAATACGCATCAATAATATGGCACCCCTAGCAGGATAATTTAACGAGCGATATTGAACTAATCCAGAACCGTGCAGTTCGGTTTATTATTTTTTTCTTTTAAAAATCAATCAGTCACTCAATCGGTTTATTACGATTGACTATAGCACATACGTACACTAGCATGACACTAACGAAGGCAGCGCTTGAACTTAACACATTAAAAAACAGACGCCAAACCGCAAGCTTATCCTTCATTCACAAACTCAATACTCTCGGCTTTGATCGTAACCTTTTACCACTTCCTCCACAGGGCTTCGTCACCCACCAACAATCAGACCAAACGAGCAAATTTCCAAATCGACGAGCAGTCCAAAATTGGTTCTATTCATGCATCCACAACTACGTTCCTGAAGTAATTCCTACCCCGCTCGATCGAACTCTGGAAATAGCTTCCCTGAAGCCACCGTTAGCATAGCCGATAATGCCCCGTTCAAACGCGCTGTTTCGGAATACATCAAATCATCCAGCATACCCTAATTCTCAACATTTCCTTTCCTTCTCTTCTGCTCATTTATATATACGTTTTCCTTCACCATCCCAATCACTATCCACTTGATAACTTTTTTTTTGCTTCTTTTCGTAACACCTTTTTGCTCAGCAGTTTTTATATTTCTCGATCTCTCATTTATCTGTGTGTTGAGTTCCTTGCATGGTTTCATTAATTATATGTATTTGATTCGCGGTAATAATTTCTTTTCTGTCTTTTCTATTTATTCATGTGTGTGTTTCTGTTGTCTCTGTATCCCTTATGTAATGCCCTCGGGTCTTTAGGGGCCTTATTAAATGCAATGAAATGAACCACCAACAACCGACAAAACAGCCACCGACACGAGTGATCGGCTGATTCTGTTCTCCACGATGCTGACAGTATACACCGCTGTAAAAAGCTGTTTCTGTTGTCGTGTCTCCTACTTTGTCCGACGTCCCCCTTGGCAGCCTAAACTAGTAATGTCACACCAACTACCCCAACTTTGCACTTTGATACACCGACACCGATTCCAGTGACACCGCGCCACGACCAACTGTATTAGCTGCGCGACCATAACGTCCCGGTCGCTTCGGGACCGGGCGGAAGACGTGCCAGCTGGGAAAGTGCCACGCGGCCATGCGAGTTCTGGCAAGACTGACGAGAACAGGCGGGCAGAAAGAGCTGCTCAGAAATGACCACCGAATTCGCCATAAGGGACAGTCGACAGGTATTTCGAAGGAGCTGAGGCGGTTGCTACTAGCGATAAGAACGCGGCCGCCGCGACGGTTGAATCTATCAAACGGAGATATTTTGAAATGAGGAAGAGAAGGATATGCTTGGGAATTGAGAATGTCATCATGGAGCGATGTTTCTGTGAGTACAGTAATATCAGCGTCAGTGGTAATCATACCAAACACGAAACCTGTGTTTATTTTTAAACCATACTCATAAGGATGAAACTGTGGGAGGTGTAGGGTTTTATAATGGCCGGGGATTGTCACCGTTTGGGTTTAATAACCTGGGAGCGATCACAATCATAGCGATAACAGTTTCCATTGATAAGTAAATTGTCATACATAAGCTTGAAGGGATCGCTTAAAGATTTTGTATGAAAAAGATCAAGGGCACCACGAACATATATTTTTTCTCTAGACAACTGCAACGAACTTCTAGAATTGCTCCGAAAGATATTTCCTTTGGGAAGTGCGCTGTTCCAGAGACAGTTAATTTACACGAGTCAGCGCAGCGGCGGCGCTTTCGCGCCTTTCTGGCGTCATCTCATCCGAGCTCTGTTATTGGCTGCTGAGAAATGTCTGCTACAGCGTAGGAGGAAGGTGTCCTGTTGAGCACAACGGTATACAATGGCAAAAGGAAATCAGACAGCAGAGGAAAAGGTGTGTAATTCCCAGAAACCTGCATCACGTGCTCGATATCTCACGTATTTTCCATTACGATGCGGTTCGTAGAGAATTTTATCGTTATGGGAAAACTTACTGGGCGTTACATACATACGTATATACATATATACATACCTATAGCCTTAGTTGCTCGTGTGCCATAAAAACTGCAATGATCATCATCATCACCAACATGCATACATACATACGTGTATTGCATACACTGCTGCACGTCGGACACACAACTACTACATAGCTTTTCGAACAGGGTGCCCTTAAGGGAGAGAGGTCCGGTTATTTCTGTCAAATAAACGTCAGGGACGGATCGAAAAGAGCAATCGATGAAGCCGTAGCCGTTGGCGATACGCTTCGCTAAGACACATAAAAAAAAAAGGTACACGTTGGGTGTGTAGTGATTGCAGTTGAAAAGAAACCCCGTCGAATATCATTAGCTTTGCTGACTGCAGCGTGAAAGCTCATTCAAAGGCCTCATTCGAAATGAGTTGCTGCAATTTAGAGGGGATAGTGATCGATTCCCTAAAAAAATAAATAAACATGAAAGAAAGCGTCGTCAAAAGCCTGGCAACGCGCGTGTCACAAGAGTGAACCTTTTTCGTGTTGTTTTGGGCGTTTCTTATTGCTGTTTATTTATTTATGAAGCCTTTCATTCCTTAGAGCCCCAGTACAAATGTCGTCTTCCTGAGGTACGGAAAATTTAGTTGGTCGAAGAGTGGAAAAGGAGAATCAGTAAGGAAACCAAAATAACAAGAAAACAAGGATCGGAACCGGAACTGAACCGAACCGAAAACCGGAAAAAAAACGTTATTTTCTGACGAACCCGAA
This sequence comes from Ornithodoros turicata, assembly GCF_037126465.1. Lineage (NCBI taxonomy): Eukaryota > Metazoa > Arthropoda > Arachnida > Ixodida > Argasidae > Ornithodoros > Ornithodoros turicata. The sequence continues at coordinate 5,417,980 of NC_088210.1, forward strand.
CCGAACCCGAACAATTTTTTTGCTTGTCCTGAACCGAACCGGAGGAACTGAACCGACAAAAAATTCATACGGTTACTGGTTCCGGAATTGGTTCAGAGTTGAAATAATTGTACTACTGACCGACCTTTTTTTTGATTCACCTGAAACGGTTCTCTCGCACCTTTCTGCTACAACCGTGTACGATGAGCTTAAGCTCGCTTTCATGTAGTACAATTACTGCCCATGAACCGGTTAAACCGGGACCGAAAAAAGTAACGGTTCCAATCCCTGTAAATGTCTCGACCACTGACCGTTTTTTTTTTTTTGTCTGCGTGTGTGCGGGAGGGCGGGGGGAGGGGTATTCTCCCTGAGCCGAACCCGAACCGAACCGCTATACCTGAACCGGTTCAAGCTGATAGTTTCGGTTCAGCGGAGCTAAACCCGAACCCAACCAATATGCCTGAACCCGAACCCGAACGGGACCGAAAAAAATACCGGTTCCGATCCCTGCAAGAAAATGACCTGTCTGGACCAGCCTGGGGCTTTGCGAGGCGCCCTCCGCGTTCGTTATCGGTATCTCTGAATGAGACGGCAGCTCTGTCGCCCGTCGCCGTCAAGGAAAATCTTTCCGTGACCTGATCGGGGGGGGGGGGGGGTGAAAAGTGTAACAGAATGTAGTAACACACTTTTCATACTGCTATGTACAAGCAAGTTGCACCACAAGTGCGTGGTTCTCAGTCCGGCTCCAGTTCCGAAACAGAATGATCTTTTTCACAGCACGAGCGCGGCGGATCTCAATCCTCTGCTTCTTCAACTGGCGCCACTACATCTACGATCTTCTACTGTATCTACGAAGGCGACATCGGTTGCAGACATTCGTTCGGCAACTATGGTTGTACTATGTACCGGTTGCCTCAGTTCGTGTAAACGCGGCTAATGTGTTGTAGAAATGGGTGCGAACCCACCCATCATGCCGTACGTTCCCCGCAAGTGCGTGCAGTAAAGTCGCATCGGTCACAGACCATCTAGGCCAGGGGAGTGAAGGTCAAATCGAGTCGCGGACCGCATTGACCCTGGACGATATCATGAAGAACCGGACAGAAAAGAAGTGACCGTTGTTATTGCAAAATACCCCAGGAAAAAACGCCAAATATTGGAGCCGTATAGTTATTGGGCGCTCGGTGTTTGTAGAATTAATCACTGAAAAACTTCACCTGGGCACGCCTACAGAAATGAATAAGGTGCCTGTCCTAATCGGGCACTGCAAGTTTGAAATGTGTTTCAAGTTATTCGTACATAGTTCTTCACGAACGGTTATCCCAACGTTCAGGAGCACCGATATTGTTTATTTTCACGGTGTATTATTGCCCTTGCTTATATTTTCAACGTAAAAAATGAATTATAAGAGAAAGAGCAATGATTAAAAATTTAATAGAATGCCCCTCGTGCTTAACTGCTCCATGTTTATTGTTATTTATTTTTTCTCTGTGTCTCTCTGATTCGTAGAGTTTTTCGCGGATGATATCTGGAGATGCTGCTGCTATACTGCAAGCCCATCAACTTCGTGTAATAATTAAGATTAAAGGAGGTAAGAACCCTTATCTGCAGGTATTTAGTTACGGGTGTAATAGGTGTAATATTGTTCTTCTGCGCTTCGTAATTCTATTTACAATTTATTGTTCCATACACCTCATTCATAACGTGTGCAGCGTTAATACAAAAACGCACTTTTTTATATATATATACGGGCGAGTACACGCACTGCCATCCAGATACCTCCATCCATTATTACGTCATTTGAAGAAATGTAGCACCTAATCAGACGCCAACACGTAAGTACACATAACGTTCTGCTCTACACTCTTAAAAATGAATTTCGCAACATAGCACACTACTAGCCAACCATCATCCCGAATGACAACGTTCTCGGGGGCTCAATCGCTCCGCACGTTCAACTTAACGACACGAGACAGCTGAACGAGTCGTTCAGGCTAACGAAACGAGCAACTTTATCGATGCTTTGCTGTGGTCACAATCTGTGCTCCTCGTGAAACTGCACTTCTTCTTTGTGGCTATTGTGCACGTTACGGGCGCTCCCATGTTGTGATCTCACGCCCTGAGCGAAGAGCAGACTGGCAGCGAGGCTGCATTTTCTCTGACCAATAGGACTGTTTTATTTGTTTCGATGGCTCGCATTCTCGTGCTCTCATACATGCTCGTTGCATTCCAATGTTCTTTCCCATGCTCATTCATCGTCATCTTGTTCTTTCGGTCCCATTATAAGGCTCGCTAGTCGCGTAAAAATAATGAACGAAAAGTATGTCGCTGTAATTATAATCTTCGAAGAATACGCAAAAATTCAAAATAATATCCATGCCCCGACGATGGTGTCGGGTAAGAATAGTCTTCAACATTGCACGAGAAGTAGTGTGTGCTGAGTTTTAGGGCACGTGGGAGTCCGAGGCCCGAAAGAGAAGAAGCAGTGGTATCAGAAGAAGAAAGAGGAGGAGGCTGCCCTTTCTCCTCAACGTAAACACTTATATGCTTACCTCTATGTAAATTTTTACATCAAGCACGGAAGTACAACGCGCAGCCGTACTGTCTGGCTTTATAAATAGCAGACTTTAAATAAGTTTGCAGCGCAATAAAACGTTTTCCTAGTGAGCTTGAACAGAACGTTCGTGAACTTTTTTTTTAATTTATGTTAGCGCCGCGAAGCAACAGAACGCTATGGAACTATTCAAGAGAATCTACCACAGGAAACGTACAGAATGCTTTACTCTTCACATTCATTACAACATCAACACTATCCCCGCAACGTACTCTAAAAGAGGGGAATTCGAAAACTACTATAGGCTTCTGATTCGCCTCATAGTTGTTCACCACAACTCCCGCAGCTATCAAGACGGTATGAAGTACGGTCGCAAGTTCTCACAAACTCTGCGGACAGCGTTTTTTGGCGGACGGAAAAGCCTCGCAAAATCTGTCTCGTCCAGTTGAAAGGCATCCTGACGCCATCGAGTCCATGCGGCACGGTTAGCCGCTTGTGTGATCGCCCAAGAATTCTTCCGCCATCTTTCTTTCGCAGCTTCAACGTTAGCGACTCGTTAGGAATAACTAAACGAGGAACCTTATCCACGCTTTGCTGTGGTGACAATCTGTGCTCCTCGTTTAGCTTCCTCGTTGAGGCTATCGTGCTCGTTACAAGCCTTACTTACGTGTTGTGATGTCACCGCCCTGAATGAACTACAGCTGCCAACGAGGCTGCAATGTTTTCGACCAAAGGGGTTGTTTAATTGTGTTTGGATAGCTCGCATGGCTTGTCTATGGCTTGTAGTTGTTACTTCTTCATCTTCTTTCTCATCTTGATCTGCATCTTCTCGAAAATATCTCACAGCCCTCATGTAACAACTGGTGTAATTACGATGGAAGGGGAAGGATATAACTTTTTTACACGGTCGTGGAGCAATACATGTTCGTTTCTGTATAAATTTTGTTTCTGCAAACCTCCAAACGAAGATGTTTAACATTCTAACAAGTGGGTAGACCCACTCGTAACGCAAACGATCTCGTTCGGTCGTCACTGGTCCGAGAGATTACTCCCCTGTCACGCTAACGAAAAGAGCGCGTCATACACCACGTGCTGGAGCTCACGAGTGCCTCACGCTACCTTATATCACGAACCTTGTATGCGATGAAGCCCGTTAGCACGTGAACACACTCGTTACGCAGACGACACCGTTGGTCGTTACGCGAGCGAGAGATCACGTCTTTGTCCCGTTAACGAAAAGAGCGCGTCACGTGTTACGTGTCACGTGTCCGTGTCAACGAGAACCCCGCCTCTCGTTGGCTCGCGAGCGCTTAAGGCGATTAAGCCCCCTGGTTTGTCGAAAATAGGAGGCGGAGCCTATTTTGTAGCCATAATGCCGTACTTAATGGCACATAATAGGCGCCGCTTCCCGTTATCAACCAATCAGGAGCGCGAACGTTGTCACTGGGGATGATGGTTGGATAGCAGCATGCTATATGTGGTGAAGATACGGACCTATCCGATTCTTCTGTACATAAATGTGCCACAGCCAACAAGTTAAAATCGCCGTTTTGGAGACGACATAGTCGGCGGGTTAGCTTGGTAGAGTTCATAGCCCCTTTAAGCCATTCTGTTGACTTCTTCTCTTCACTGTTACTTTTTAACTATAATATCACTTACAGTGTTTACCAACTTTAATATCACTTACAGTTTACCAAAAATGCACGTGCAGATCGGGTCACTGTGACGATTACTTGTTGACGTTCATGAGCACAAGAACTGCTCAAATGTGGATGTGCTTCCTGAGATGGACAGAAGCAGCGCTACGGCGAGCAAGGGTAAAAACAATGCCTGAAAACCTGGTTTAATTCCTAATTCTTCATTATTTTTGAGGGAGGGCAGCTTTGTTTTGTTGAGTGAACAAAAGCCCTCAGGTCACAGAATAGCTGACTGCCGGCCACATGTGGCCGTCGTGTGTAAAGACCCCTGATTACCCTGATCTAGGCATTGCTTCATCGTCATCCAGAAGTAAATGATGTACTCGAGAGCGCGTAGCTCTCGTTTAGCGTTATCTCCAACTTTACTCAAGAACAACTTTATTTTGACGACGTTTGGGATGTCTAATCGCCACAGGCGATACTCGCTGTTCCAGTCTGTACTACGCTATGCACTATCCCATGTCGGTCTTCATATCATGGATCCGTGCAAATGGGTATTGGGTCATTGCAAACAAGATTGGAGACGAAGTTGAGAGGTACAGCGAGATTTAATGAACGGGTCGCGTTATGAAACCGCGTCTTCGTTTTGTTTCAGGCTTGTCTAAACTTGCTTGGTTGCTATGCAATTTAGTCTCAGAGCACTGTACATTTTCCACGCATAACTATACTAGGGAGCCTCCATGGGTTGCTGGTGCTTCTCCGCTTTTCAGGGAGGAGACACCCTTTAACCGTGCCAACGCCGCCTTTCCTCCTCGCCCTCGCGCGGAGCGCGCATTTTGACTCCCAACTTGCTACGCGCTGCCCATTGCCTGCTGTGCATTTTGCGCGTTCGAGCGGCCATCCGGCACACGTACACGCAAGTGATTGCATTTCTTCTGTAGCTTAGCGTCATTGTATGTTTTGGGAACAAGTATCGCAACTCATCCCTCCGGAATTTTAAATCCAGCGTGCAACAAGCGTGTCAGAACTGCTTCTATTATTGCTGAAATCGGTCGTCCCACGAGTCATTTCCTCGGGTAATACCAGTGTTCCGTCCCATTTTTTCTGCGTGTACTACGTTCGGGGCACAGTTCTTTTGCATTGCACTTTACGCATGAAAGTGATCCTTCTTTCTTTCCTCTATTTCTTTGAGAACCACTGCTAGGGCTCAGTTCATCTCGGTATTGTTGGTATGAGGTCGTTGATCTGTCGGCTCAAGAGCTAGGTCGCGAACCAGCGTTCGCTCTTGTTTGAGCAGCTCTTATTTGATTGAGCAAATACATTCGGTTGGTGGACGAAGACCAGCGTGCGTGGAGATCTGCAATGTGCGTTGCTTGCATGATACATCGTGCAGCAAAATGCCAGGGTGCTGTGTGCCCAAGTGTGCCAATCACACTCGGAAAGGTGCGCGTTTGTATAGCTTCCCAGCATCAAAAAAGCGGAAAGAGGTTTGGCTCGCGCAAGTAAAGAGAGCAGAATGGGAACCAACAAGGAGCTCGTACCTGTGCGAGGTAAGCAAACACCTTTGCAGCGTGCAGTGTGTACCGCGTATTCCGGTTGCTCAGTGGTTATTTGCGTTAAATTAAACTAAATTACGTTAAATCTCCGGAAAGCCACAACAAGGTCATTGAGCTTCGTGAACATGTACGTGGTGCAATGAATCTTCGGTATATTTCGGGCTGCGTGCAGCGTACAATGTGAAGAGGCATTCAGGGCGATATCTGCTTCGAAACGCATTTATGCGATGTACTCACCTTTCAAGACTGTGTCGACTTTTATTCCTAATAGCGTGGACAATAATCTTCCGGCTTGTGACCAACACAAAGAAGAACTATATCATGTGATCGTGGACAAATTTGTACCACTGCGATTGAGGGTGCACTTGCGACAGGAGCATGTCGGTAAAACAACGTCGTTTTCAAACAAATCGGCACCAGTGCGACCTACGTTTCCATTTTTTTCTTTCTATTCATATTCTATTCTGTTGAATGAGATGTTGTAAGAAAATCTGCTTGCAATTAACATATATCTGTTGTCTATACACATTCCCATCTTTACTATTGTAAATCGTTGGTCAAGACACGACTGCGTGTGCAGGTGCAGTGATGTGTTTAGACAAACGTTACAAAGCATTAACAACATATTTTACAACCCATGACCAGCTCTACTAGCATATATGACAGTTTTGCCACGCCAGCATCCTTCATTCCACTTTTACCCTCTTCCTGCCGCGAAAAATCGAGACAAACGCAACCCTGCCGCTGACGCCCAATGCGACGTGGGAGTCAAGATGCGGCGCTCGTAGCAGACGACGGAGTTGTCGCCTCCCTGAAAAGGGGACGCACATGGAGGCTCCCTAAACTATACTACTGAGTACAACAAGACCGGCACGATGCATCCGGTGTGCGCTACAGTCGTAGTTGTGAGGGACGAATGTCGCCTCGGTAGAAATACTTTCAGCCGCTGGATCACGTCACGGAAATGATTCCTTTTGCAGGCGGCGGCCACAGACGCGCCGTGTCATTTAGAGACAGCGATAACTAGGGTTCCACGTTCTCGGTTTTAATCGAAAACATCGAAAAATATACGCCGATTAAATTTTCCCTCATTCGGTTTTAATCGAAAAACATCGAATACAGAGGAACATTCCAGGAACCATGACAGATAAATTGCTGCCCATGCCCAGCTTAAAATTCCAACATGCCAAGCAGGCTTCCCTTTATTGCTCTTCTTTTCTTGGTATTTGCTAGGGTTGGATGACCTGCGACCACATTGAGTGTTCCGGTGTCAATCCTTTTGTCTCGGATCGGGTGCGCTGGTCGGAATCTCATTCTTCTGCCACTCCAGGTGCTCCACCGCGCTTGTGAACCTTTTAGGGACGCGACGTCAAGTAGAATCTCGGTCACCGGCCTCTAGTTGTTTAGTGGAGAGGTTACGACAGTACAGTCCCCTTTCCACGAACGGCGGCCCTGTCCTCCCGCGGCACGCGAGATGGGAAGAAAAGAGAAGAGGGCCTCGGACTACGTTTGCGAAAATCACGATTTTGAACTCTCAAGCAAGGAAGCTGTTGTCGTATATTGTCGCGTGACAGTTAATGTGGGCTGTGGAAGAGGTGCGGCGCGCATATCGGAGCACGTGCAATCGCGGCGCTACGGGAATCTGAAGAATCCTCGTATCGAACAAGGTGAGCAAACGCCTTCCGATTATTTCTTGCAGCAATTATAGAACAGGTACTTAAGAAACTGGCAATTCGCATGGGTTGTTGTTAAGGCTACGTTGGACGCGCGCAGCACTGAAAATACATCGTAATTGCTATTCGCCGATAACTGTCGGGTAAACCATGTACACGCCAGGAAAAACGTCGAAAAACTCCGAATTCGTAACAATCAATAAACATCGAAAAACATACGCCGAATCCGCCCAAAATTAAACATCGTAAACGCGGAACCCTAGCGATAACACACGGTGAGCGCATTTCAAAATGGGCCCGCTGAAAAAGCTCATTTTCCAGTTACCTCGGCCCACTCACTAATTTTCGTTTCTCACACTTCAGCCAATCAAATTTTCCGTACTTCCGGAAGACTTTTGAGTCAGAAATGAAACAAAACAACGGGAAATAAACATCCGTGTCGCATAACGGCTATTTGGTGGTACTGAACGGGCGACTATCGACAAGACCTTTCACCTAGTTTCTCTACTACAAGGTCTACTTTTTTTCCGATGTGTTCAAAAGGGTTAAACCCAGTTTTCACCAATTTCGGTATCGGTATTTTGGCAGTCCTTTAAGGTCAGCTGCGCCGATATCCGAAACAATTGAAACGGTCATGATATTCTGAAAGTCCACATCGAACTCTCCCCAAAATGAGCCTTCATTCTCTCACTACGGTACTTTATCACGTGAAAATTCATTCCGAAACTCACACAAGCTCCGCTATGTCTTTTGACGTAGATGCGTGCTCGACCGGGCAATGTGGCTCGTATGAGCCTTCCTTCTTGTCTGTGCACTACGGCTACTGCTTTTCGTGGCTTCACGTCTCTGTTCGTGAAGATGGCGGACAGTTGTTTGTGTCTGACATTTGTCTTTTGTGAGCTCGGACAGTTTGGATCAACCCGCATCTGCGTTACTCTCTCAAAAGGAGCATTGAGGTGACCGACCACCTTTTTTTTTTTTTCGCTTTTCGCTGCGGCGTGTTCTGCAACGACTGACATGAGCTCCTGCAAAAGAACGGCGGGTGCAAAGCCTTTGTTCCGCACACCTTTAAAGGGGCCGTAAACAGGTATACAAGCTGCGCATTTCTCTGCGTTATATTATTGCAACTTAGGCAGCGAAAGCTCCTTGGAGTTACTAGCGCTTGAAATCAAAAGGCGCTTGCATACTGACGAAATATTCACTGCACTCTTTCGCTTTTTAGCTCAGCCCTGAGCTCTAACTTTACGTCATTTGACGTGGCGCATTCCTCATCAATAACGGTCAAGGGTTCCATGTATGATTTTATTTCACTTGCGGAAATGGACTAGATGAATGTGATTCTTATTCTATTGAAGATCTAAACAACTACAACCCCAGACTGGAAAATGAATGCGTTAATTTAGATAACATCAAACGCGTACTACGTTTTCCGCGCAGTAGCACGCAGCACAGCGCGAGCGCGAATCCGGCGGTACAGTTCCGGAATTTATGGCGTATTCCATTGGGAGAACAGATTTACACCCCGCGCTGGGTGGGGTTTGAGTGCATGCTCCCAGCGGGGTCTCACGGGTTTGCTTCGTCAATAGAATTCTAACAATCGTTCGAGGTACGAAACACGCGCTGCGCATAGCACGTGAGCCCGTGCTTTCCGGTTTAGCTTTGGTCTCGTGGACCAAAAACTATAGCTCTTTCGAGCAAACGTTTTGACCTTGCTCCGCAAATGAAGCATTCAATGTGTGACACGATTATGCCAATGGAACAGTTTTTGTCCCTTTCCGGGGCAAACATTTGACCCAGCTTTGCCAATGGAATGCGCCATTAGGAAGGTGTGCGACTTGTCATCTTCGAATGTTTCCGACGACTGTGCTGCCGTACTTTTGCTTGAGCCACGAAACATCGCGCCACCAGCTCGCGTGGCACAGTGGTTAGCGTGCTGGCCATGTTACGTCGTGACTGAGAGGAACCCGGGTTCGAATCGCGTCATATGATAGAAGCCCAATTGTTGACGTTTGCGCAAGCCGAAGATGTTGGAGCTGTCATGATGGCAAATTTCGGAACCACGGAGCGCAAAAAGGAGTTCCACACAAACAAACGGAGCACTCCGCTTCACAGCTGATAATGAAGCATGTTTATTGGCTGGTAATTTGAAACGTCATGTTCGGAGCTCGGCTCCCCGACTGGACGGCAAAAGGCCACGTAGCCATGTGACGTTCGCGTGGTGGAGCAAGGCGCGCCGGTTACTCATCTTTGTAAGTATTTACATGGGTAACTGAGCTGGCACGAGCCGAAAGGAATGTATATTTGGGTATTATGCCTGCGTTCCTTCATGAGATACCATTATTTGTGAAACAGACAAAGAAGGAATGACTTGCTGGTTTTCGGCTTACCTGAGACTCAGGATGAGTCTTTACCCATACTTTCTTCTGCTGTTGATGAGTTGTTTAAGGATAAAGTTGGTCTAACTATAAGCACTGTTGAGCGGTGCCATAGATTAGGTGCTAGAAGACCTGGTAATACACGAGCTGTCATTCTCAAGCTAGGAGATTATCGTGAAAAGGTACAGATTCTCCGTAACTCCTCCAAGTTAGAGGGGAGCGCCTTTCAGTTGGGCAATCAGGACAACGCTCGCATAACGCGTGAATCTTAGACGCCGTCTTAATAGGGCAATGCGCTTACGTAATAATCACCCATCTTCGCATTATTCTCACGGTTTGTTTAGGTCTCTAAAGGAGACTCTTAAAGTAAAAATGCGGGCCGCAAAGAAGTTTTACTACAGTGTGACGCTAAGTATTTTTTTTTTTTTTGAAGCCAAATCCAAGGAAGGTTTGGCATACAATCCGTCCCAAAAGAAGCCATTTTGTATTCCTTCATAATTGATGGCGCTATCTCATCGGATTCCTCCGTCATTTCCAATCACTTCAGTGAATATTTCTCTTCCGTCTTTCGTATTCACAACGATCGATTTCCTTATTTTGCATTAAGTGTTGAGATCCCAGACATCAATGACTTACTGTTCTCTGCTTCTGGCATTTTCAGCCAACTGTTGAAACTTGATAGTAACAAGAGCAGTGGTCCCGACACAATTTCAGATGTCTTCCTATGGAGATATGCCAAATGGATGTCGAAGTACTTAGAAATAATTTTTACTAAATCTTCCGGACAAGTGCCTCGTATTTGGAAGGAAACTATTGTTGTACCTATTTTTAAATCTGGCTATAAGGAGTTAGTACACAACTACCGACCTATTTCATTTTTTCTGACATCATTTCTGACATCCGCTCACTGATCCTGGTTGTGCACAACCTCCTCGTCACCTCCGGCCACTCCGTGTGGTTTCAGTGGGTGCCAAGCCACATTGGCTTGCCGGGAAACACACGTGCCGACGCAGCAGCGAAGCGCGCTCATGGCGCAGCTGAGTGCAACACTGTCATCCCGTTATCACCATCCGTCTGCCGCATACACATCCGCCGGCGCGTTTCCTTCGACACCCACCTCTTCATGGAAAACACTGTCGCAGCCAACACCTTCCTCCACCGCATTGACCCGAAGATGGCCTTCAGTGTGTCGCTACGGCTGTCTCGAAAGGAAGAGTCGGCTCTGCATCGTCTTCGCCTGAATGTCGCCCGTACTCCATCGTTCCTGTTCAAGATCAAGCAGCGTCCCTCTTCGGCGTGCCCCTCCTGCTCCACCGACGCCGACACCCATCATTTACTCATGACCTGCCCAAGATATGCCGCTCCTCGGACCGCACTCACGCACCGTCTATCTGCCCTGGGGCACAGAGACCTGTCTTTGGCCACCCTACTGGGCCCCGTAGGGCAGAAGCAATGGGCTGTTACCAGAGCGCTCATATGCTTCCTGGGTGACACTGGGCTCCTGGACTGCCTCTGAGCGGTCGTGTACTCATGCCCCTCTGCTGCCCATGTGCCGCTTGCGTCTTTCTCCCTTTCTGTTTTTTTTTCCTTTTCTTTCTTTTCTTTTTACAAGGAATAGCAAGTCGGCTCCTGCCTGGCTGACCTTTCCTTTTTACCTGCCTCTTTTTTTTTCGCAATAAACATATCCCCCCCCCCCCGTTCCACTCGTAAACTCTTTGAACATGTATTATGCAATCATATCTCTGATTTTTTTGCAATCGCGCTCCTTATGATCAGCAAGGATTTCGACGAGGGTACTCTACCACTACTCAACTTGTACACAGTCTTGCAAGTGCTATAAGTGCTAACAGACAATTTGATGTTATATTTATAGATTTTAGGAAAGCCTTTGACAGAGTGTGTTATCGTAAGCTAATATATAAATTACGTTGTTTGTTGAGAAATGCGAGCATAGTCAACTGGATTCAGGAATACCTTTCCGGGCGAACTCAGACTGTTTCGTTTGGCCACTGTACGTCGGCACAGGTTTCTCTAACATCTGGTGTTCCACAAGGCTCTGTGCTACGGCCATTGTTCTTTTCTTTGTTTATCAATGACATTGTAAAGGACGTTCCGGCAGAGATAAGGTTGTATGCGGATGACTGTGTTGTTTACACAGAGGTTGCAGCATACAGTGATCAGTTAACACTTCAGGAATCCCTAAATAAGATAGTTACTTGGTGCAGTGACTGGGGATATGGATATCAACTCAGAAAACTGCGCAATGGTAGCTTTCGCCCGTAGCCATAATCCACTACTTTTTGACTATAATATTGATGGGTTGACTGTAATTAGGGTTGATGCTTATAAATATTTAGGGCTTACCTTGAACTCTAAGCTTTCTTGGTCTCCTCACATAGAGGATGTATGTTCTAAAGCTCTGAAAAAGGTAGGCTGCTTGAGGAGGTCTCTGAAATTTTCAACTGTCGAGACTAAGCTGCTTGCGTACAAAGCTCTGGTAACATCCGTGTCTGGAATATGCTTGCGAAGCCTGGAACCCTTACCGCAATTCTGATATACTAGTAGAAAAGCTCGAGCAGGTCCAGAGTAAGGGGCAGTCGATTCATCTTGGCCAGGTACGACCCTTTGTTTTCGCCTAGTACAGCGCTTCACGATCTTGGTCTCAGTCCACTTAAGGCCGAGCGCCGCGCCCTCTTTCTCAGGACTTTTCACGCGATCATTAACAACAAACTGAAGATTTCTTTTGATAAATACCTTTCTTATGCCGGAGCGTCCTCTCTCAGAAGTGCTTATCATCTAAATCTCACTCAGTTTTCATATCGCGTAGACTGCTTCAAGTGACAGTCCGGTCGAAAACATAGGTCTGGGAAACACCGCCTTATGATTTCTAATAGTCCTCACAACAACTGTGCAAAATATTTCAGAAGAAATCGTATCGCACGATTTATAATCGACTTTTTTCTATGCCGCAGTTGGTCCCGAGTAAAGGCCGCAGCGAGCTCTCGCGTGACGTGCATAAGAGCAATGCCGCACGTGACTTGCGCATGCCTGTTTGCGCGATAGTAGATTGTTGCGTGCTAGCATTTGTCCATTATGATGTTTTTGAGTAGCAATCACGCGTTATGTAGACTAAAATGCAGAGTAGCGTCAATGTAAACACAGGTATCACGACGTAGTCTTCTGTTCAGTACACTCATAGACAAAAACACCTCTCTGCATTCCCAGCAACGGCGCAGTCCTCCGCTCCACCTTGTCAATTGGGGACGTCATGCTCACGTGACGGCTGACGTACATAGAGGATCCTTGGGACAAGGAGTATGCGAGGGAGAAAAACGAAACCGGATGTCTTCAGAGGAGTATTTTTTATTCGATATCTCGAAAACCACGCCATTTTGTGAGCTGAAACTTTCCACCCAGCATGTAAGCTTCCGTGGCAGTTGGAAAAAATCAACTTCCGGTTTTCCCGGACTGTCCCTTTCAAGTATAATTTTTTTTTCCGTGTTGTGTCACCGCCTAGAACACTTTGGACGGCACTGTTCGCGAACTGCCTATAGATGTTTTTTTATTTTTTTATGCACTTTTGCAATAACCTCTAGTGAGGTTGCAGTATATGTAAATAAATAAATTTAAAAAAATGTTTGGGGGCCTGTTTACGACCCCTTTAAAGAATCCTCCACTCGTGAAGAGAAGGTATCGAAGTACGAGAGAACGTCCTGACGTAATGTGGTCTCCGGGCACGTGACTCCTGACGTAAAGCGGCACAGCTCAAGTAGGTAAAGCGGTGCGTGGACTGAGAAGAAAGAAGCAGAGAAAAATTACAGGACGGCTACGACTGGTGCAACGCGAAGTTCAGCGTCAGCTGGGCGGGTTGTGTGTATTCGTGCGGTGCCACGGAGAGGCGATGACGGTGGCCGATCTCCATGGCCGCGCCGTGGAACTGAAGCCGGTGCTCCAGGTGCGTGGCCATCATCGTCGTTGTCCAAGGCCCGCAACAGTTCAAATGTGGCAGGATGAAAGTGTCTAGACAGATTTATTTAAGCGTGATGAGTATTGATTTGTGGTCGCTGAAATGGTTGGCGAGGTGAGTGGTGTTCTGAACGAAGTGGCTGCTCTGGAACACGAAGTATATGCATGAGCCACGTCTACTTGTGGGTTGGCGGATGTCGATGCACAACGTGAGGTCCAGTTGTAGGGACATGTCACTTAGGAAAGTGGTGTTCTTGGCCAGTGAAATGTGCACGTTGAAGTCTCCGATGACGAGAAGCTTGTGCGTGCTTTATCGCAGGTTCGAGCCTGCGATATCGCAGGTTCGAGCCCTGCCGAGGACGGTGGCAACTTGGTGGAAGGGTGCAAGTTGCTCAGACATGGCGTCTTCCGCGAGCGACCACCATGGTGTCGGTCATGGTCACAGTTATCTCTGGAACGCCCCTACTTAGTGTGCGTGCGGCGAGTAGTGTCCTTGCGTCACACGAGGATCGTGTCGGCCGTCCGCAGTTGCTTTCTCCGACTCTTTTGCTGTAAATTTGATTCCGCATTTATAATACACCGCACAGGGGAAATATTTTGCATGGTGGCTCCTGATGTACAGTTGTGTGTAAATCTATAGAATTCCTGTTGACGAAATAATTTAAACCAGATCCTGCAGCATGGTAATCCCGACAAATGACCCTCACTAGGCTGCTTGCTGATCACTTGAACGTTTATTTAATGCACCGCTCCTTTCAAACACAGGAACCAGGGCCTCTAAGAACTATCCCCAAGATGTGTAGCACGTTTCCTTGACAAAGGCGGAGTCTCTAAACATTGTTCAGTTTCGAAAATTGCATAATTTCTAAATACAATTACACACAAGTACGTTTAAAATAGCAGGAAACCTATGTTCTCAAAGCTACTCTGGCCACTAAAATGAACATTCTCCAAGGTGGTACAACATGGCTTAACACGATACGATCATGGAAGTTGAGAAATAAAAGTGGCGGAAGGAAGGAAATGTAAAGTTTTTAGCACTTTTACACATGGTGTTATAACGAGTGCTTTGTTGCGAGTATTTAGGTGACCACTGCCCCACGCAGCTACTCCCTCAATTGCAGTACCTCCTCGGAGCTACTACAACTAACCTTGCCATCTTCAATAAGCTTTTCCTCCAGCGGCTTTCCACCAACGTGCTTGTCGCGCTAGCCACAGGTTCAACCCTACCCCTCACGGAAGACGAGGAGCTAGTGGACCGCATCATGGTCACCACTCCACCAACAGTGTCTGCTTTACCCGGCAGTGGGAATCCAGAACGTACAGAGCTGAGCCACCTGCGTCAGCAAGCTGAACTACTCATTGAGCGCATGGCTTGCCTCACTCTAATATGTCCCGCGATACATGCAATGAGTGATGCACTCTCCACCTCGCCATGGAGATATCAATCCAATCACTGTTGGTACGACCAATACATTCGGGCATCTCGCCCGCCGCTATCAGCGGCATGAAGCCCTTGCTCATGGACATCTGGATGAGGGTACACATTATGACAGATCACTAACGGCGGGGAGTTATTTGGACCAGCCACTTTTTCGTCACTGACTTGCACAACGGCAGTCAATTACTCGTCGACAGAGCAGCCGACGTTAGCCTCATTCCGGCGAAGCTTTCCGACAAGAGGAATCGGCAAAAGACTATTCCCCTTCGGCCCTGAACTCATCCTCAATTGCCTCGTATGGGAGGCGTTCTCTTACGCCGCCTTCGCTCTTTGCCGGCAGTTTCAATGGTTGTTTTGGATGGCAGACGTTTTGCACGCCATTTTCGGTACCCATTGCTTGCGTCGTTTTGAGCTGTTGGTCGACCTCCGCCGCACACGGCCTCTTGATTGCACAAGTTTTGTTTCTCTTCACGGCGTAGCAGTTTTTCCCCAACACCGCCCATAGCAGTATTCCAGGATATTCTTCAGGAATTCCCAGGTGCTATCTGCCCAATCCACTTAAATGACTCAAAATGACCTACACGCACTCATACGCGCTAATGTGGTCTCGCTGTCAAATTATTTCTTTTCTCGAAAACCCAGAGCTGCAGAGACACGGTGCACTTCGTTCGGGAGGTATGTACGGCCATCTATAGCGCCGTGCGGTACTTCCAGCATTTTTGGAGGGCTGGAAGTTCTTCATGTGCACAAATCGCAAGCCTCTAACCTTCGCCATTGGTTCACACTCTCGCAGCCGTCCACTAGGTGAAATACGGCTCTCGTCAGCCATATCAGAGTTTACGTGCTACATCCGTCACATCAGCGCTAAGCGCAACGCTGCTGCATGACGCGTTCTTGCGCATAATTCTGCGGAACCTTCCTGTCGTTTCGAAGAGTTCTCTCTACCGCACTCTTTACGTTTAGCGACTCGCGAAATCTCCACTGGGACACCGCGCCCATACGTACCACCCCGGATCCGAACGGCCATCGTGCAATCACTTCATAACCTTTCCGGGCCCAGCACTGGGGCTACCTAACACATCATCGCGAGCAGGCACATCTGGCAGCTCACGACTGTCTGTGTCTGAAACTGAGCCCGGACATGCGTCCCATGCCACTACGAGGTAATCCATCAACACAGTGAGCCACCACACGGCTGTTTTATGCCACCGAATCGTTGCTTCACCCACATCCACGTGCAGATTGTGGGTCCTCTCCCACCAAGTAACGGGATGTCTTACATTCTGACCGCATCGACAGATTCTCCGATTGGCAAGCTGCCATTCCCTTCACCAACATTACTGCCACGACCGTTGCCGAAGCCGTCGTTGCTGGCTGGACCTGTCGTTTTGGAGTGTCCGCAACCATAACAGCAGAGCACGGTCGGCAATTTGAGTCCGCGTTCTTTTTTTCATCCTGTTGCGCTTGATCGGCTCAACATGCGTTCCAGTACCACCCCCGGAAATTGGCTTGTTGAGCGTTTCCCTCAGCAGCTGAAGAGTGCCATTCGGGTCTAAGCGGTAACGCCACTGAGCTGTAAAAGCAACATCGAGTGGCGTACGATGAATTAATGCAGCATCTTGACGAGATGTGTTTTGCGGCATGCGGAAAGAGAGCGTTGGATCAAATCTGCTCAGCATAGATGGGGGAGAATGTCGGTTGCCCATTGGCGAGAAGCCAGGGGTGTTACCAGGGAGACACCATTGAAGTACGTATCTCACCATATGTTCCTGGGATTTACTCTGAACGCCAAGCTCTCTTGTCGGAAACATATTGCTAGTTTGGAGATCAAGATCTGCGGTTGGACTGCGGTGATCTATCGCTTGGCGGGCATGAGATGGGGCAGCGATACCAACTCTCTGCTGCCCATCCACCAGGCTTTGGTGCGGGGGTCACTTACGTATTGTTGGCCGCTACTGAATGGCCTCCCACAATCTTCAGGTCGCAAGTTGCACTGCCTTCTGGTACAGAGCCTCCGGTTTACGTCCTCAAGCATGACGCAGGTGTGTCCTGGGGCTCGTCCGGACGCGACCTCCACCCAGTCCCATTCTGAGTGTGCCACGGTACAGCCTCACTATCCTTTACGGTATCAGCCCTACCCAAGACTGATAACTTCTCAACCTTTATGCCCATAGTCTTCGTGTCTGTCTAGGGGTCCTTCCAACAAGGGAGACCCACTGCGTCCTTGCAGAAGCTGGAGAACACGCTGTTCTTCATTCTACGTGACTAACCTCCCCTTCGCGTATACGCCCGCTGCCTGACATCCCCATCCCTTCTCATTCCCTTTGCCAGAGTGCAGCAAGTTGCCCTGCATAAACCTCTAGCACTCTCACAGACTCTCCCGCCCACGACATCTGCAAATTCCTTTGCGCCAGCTATGAGGACCCCTGCGCGCCCTCTTATTCAGCCTACCATCCCGGACATTCCCCAAAAGCACGTAGCCTTCTCTCGTGCAGCCTATCACCTTACCACACCTCAATTCTAACTACCCCTACTGTCGTCAAATGTTCACCGATGCGGCTGTGATGCCTCACAGACACATCACAGATACAGATCTCGAACAAGCCTGCACGTTGTCCGACCTCGTGTCTTCTGCTGAGGCTGAACTGGATGCCATCCACGCAGCCCTAGAATACATTACTGGTTTGCCATCTGTGAAGTCCTGGGTGGTCCTCACTGACAGCAGGACGTCCCTCTTCCTTTTGCAGTCTTGCCGCTCCTACCTTATACATGATCTACCCAGCATGATCACCCAGACGTGCAATCGGCTCTGCGCCAATGGTGATGTTCTTGATCTCCAGTGGACCCACGGCCATGTGGGCGTGTCCGCTAACTCTCATGCAGATACAGTTACAGGACGTGCTGTAGCCGTTGTAACACCTCCAGCTGCGCATCTGCCCCGTGCTGCTTCGGTCTGCCGTCTTTCTATCCGCCGCCGCTGTGCTGCTCGAGCTGGAGCGCAAAGACCTGAGGGTGCCTCATACAACAGTTACATGCATTTAATAGACCCATCTGTTGGCCTCTTTATTACAGGTCGCAGCACACGAGGAATCGCTCCTCCACCTCCTCCGTCAGAATGTCGCCCGCACTCCATTGCTTCTAATCAAGATGGGTCAATCCAGCACTCTCCTCTGCACCAGCTGTGGAGTGGTTATGGTTTTTTAAAATGCGGTGCTCATTGTCCGTCATGAGAAATACCAGAAACAAACGAAAAGGAGCAACAGCAAATGAAAAGTGCTGTGGCCGGGGTTGAAGCAAAATTATATAAAGAAAGATGCTGATTTATATGCCAGACGATGGCGAAATGTCTCTCCTGCACAGATGATTGTGTCTCCGCACAGCCCTGTAGCCCTGTACAGCCGGATACACGTACCTAAAAAGTCCGTGCAAGGTCCAGACATCTCACTGTAAAATCCTGTGCGGACAAACGACGGATATACGTGGGAAGTCCGAACCAAGGCCATTCGGAGATGTGGGGGTCGTACGTCGGAAAAATTTCTGCCCCCTTGGAGGTCCCAATTTCCGTGAAAGGATATCCCCATGAATACCACGGAGTATTTGTTCTCTTCGCTACTGGACAACTCACTAGCTGGCTGAAATTCACTGATTAATTTATTAATTTGATGTCCTTGGCGCGAGCGAAATAGCAGAATTGGAGTCAGTCATAATTTAAATCCATCGACCTAGTTAAGTATGCTGAGACAAGCACATACTTTGAAGCAAAAATTGACAGATTTTACTGCGCCAAAACCTGAAAGACTAAAGCGACGAGCACTCCACATCGAAGGGCCACGTGCTTTGGAGTGACTGAGAAGATTGGAGTAGATAGGGTAGATAGAGATAGATGGAGTAGTAGACTCATCTGTTGGCCAGATCAAAGGCTTTGCGGCCCACAAATAAGCCGGCGGTGGCGAATTTTATGAGCTCCTAAGAAGCGCGCTTTCGGTTTCTGCTCATTTGCATAGCAAAACTTGCGACATATATTTCAACGCACGTGCTCGTCGCAGGATGGTCTAAAAATAGAATCGCTTCCACTGATCCCATTCAGCTGCCATTCGGCTGGCTTACTTTTGCCTGAAAGCGCGTAATGCAATGGTTAATTAATAAGCTTTAGGTAATTAGTCGTCTAGTGCGTCCTGCATATACTGGGCGTTTTGATGGCGCCTTTCGCAGAATTTTTGTAATAGAACTG
Organism: Ornithodoros turicata; assembly: GCF_037126465.1. Taxonomy (NCBI): domain Eukaryota; kingdom Metazoa; phylum Arthropoda; class Arachnida; order Ixodida; family Argasidae; genus Ornithodoros; species Ornithodoros turicata. Next base: position 5,437,389 of record NC_088210.1, read on the forward strand.
TTCGAGCTACCTAGATGCGGTTTTCGCAGCGGCTAGGTGGACATCCTGAAATGCGAGCCACCAAAATAAGCAGTCCCTATTTAAATCCACCCACGTCTATAAATATCCTGAAGCTAGCACTTAGGAAAGAAATATAGCCGAAGCTCTTTGGCTGCACGTCGAACATGTGTTTCAAGTCCAAACGTCGCTACCACCTGCACTGGACAGCTGTTTCGACCTTCTTTGGCCATCGTCAGCAGTGCGAAGGTGGGCATCGTTTGATTCGGTGGCGATGTTTGGGACTGATAAACACACTGACGTCACCCAGTCAAAGGTTGCGCACCTGTGCACTGCTGATGATGGCACTAGAAGGACGAAACAGCTGTGCAGTGCTGGTGTGGCATCGTTTGGGACTGATGAAGTGAAGCTAGCGCATACTTCGAGATATAAACCGCTAAACTTTGCTATTCAAACGAGCCATACCTGAAAACACGCACTTCTCAAGCGAAAATGGAGCGACAGGCGTTCGCGTCGGAGTGCCACGTGTTGTGCATCGACGTGTTTTGCATGATCGTGTCCCATGACCCTATAATTTTTTTTCCGGACCAATACGCTGGCGGCCCTGTTGTTTCTGCGCTCCAGAAATACGCAGTTCGACTTTCTGCTCATTTGCATATCGAAATTCGGCGATTTTTATCTCAAAGCACCAGCTATAGTTTCAGATTTAAAAAAAAGGTGATTGGTTGAAATAACTGTTGCCTCCAGTTCTGTTGTCTCGCCTTTTACCCAATGACTTCTAATTAAGACGGTAATTAATTAATGTTAGGCAGTTAGTCGTCCAGTACGCACATGCGCTTTCCCACAGGATGACCGTATAACCCGTATGCACAAATAACACCCGTGCTGCTCTCACACCCATCAACTGTAAAACAAAAACAAAAAACAAAAAACACGAGCACGTAAAACGTAAAAAGTAGTAACGTAAAAAAAAGAGAAAAGAACAGTTTGCATATAGCAGTGGACCGGTCACCACGTCTGCTAGCTCTCAGAGTTCTTCCCTCAACATATCTTTTTCACTTTGTAATACGCACATGAATCAGTGCTTTGTGGTCGTCACAACGTACATGTTTACACCTTGTTGCGACGCAAGGTCCCAGGTACCCGTAGCGTGTAGGAGACAGAGGCAGGGGTCTGGTCCTCGAAAAACGTAACAGCGTTTATTCTGACATGCTGGCTTTCGAAGACAACAGACAACATAGCCTCTGAGGCCCTGACTTTTAAAGTTGCTGAATGGAGATTAGCTCTACGGCACAGCCGTTGTCCGTGGCTTGCCCGTTGTTCTCCCTCTCAGTGTCACTGTCTGTATTGGGCGTTACAAGCTGCTAACCATAGTGCGCAGTCTGCTTCGTTGCGAGAGGAGGTAGCATATCCCCTCGGAATATTGGCGTCGTCGGGTTTCCGCATTAGGATGACCTTACCAAACTGTGATAATGCCATTAAAATATACACATCTGTTCTGTGGCTCAAAATGATCTACACTAGCACAATGATTTCTGACGTAACGCTCAAAGACAATATTTACAGGAATCAAGACGTTACAATCGCACCAGATATGCTAAATGCATTTCATTCCAAAAATGCTTTTTCAGATACATACGTGGGTCACAAAAATGGAGCTTATTCTTCGTTTTGGAACCCTTCACTGAGGCCATCAGCATCGCCGTTGAGACATCCTTTCTTGTATCTAATTTCAAAATTTTATTGCGGAAGTGCAAGGCTCCAGCGTAGCAGACGACCATTTTTGTGGGAGAGGTTCTGCAACCATTTTAAGGGACACTAATCTGTTTCAATGATGAACTTAGTCCCAGCTATGTGACGAGCCAATTTTCTTTTACCGCCCGCACCAGCCAGGTGCACCCTTTTTCAGAGGCACTATAGGCCTCTTCTCGGTTCTCGGCCGGTCAGCTTACGACTTATACACAGGATTCCAGTGAAAGGGCGCAGACTAGCCGGTACGTAATTTCAATGAAGGAGACCAGAGATAGGGGAAATTAACAGACAACAATTTATCGGACACAACAACGAAATTGTGTCTGTTAATTTTACCCCTGTCCCGGGTCTCCCATTGTCACTTATGGGGCTGGCCGTTCTCGTCCTCGTTTACCCAGTTTGCATAACACTGCACCAATTCCCCGATCACTCGCATCGCACTGTACAATAAAGTCGCGCGTGTAATGAGGAGCAGCCAACACGGCCGTGCATATTAGTGCGGTCATTAGGGTCTGAAAAGCCTTCTCCTTAGCAGAATCCCATTTGACGGTCTGGGGCTCGCATTTCCGGAGAGCATCTGTGAGGAGGCTGGCCAGCTAAGAGTAGTTGGGAATGTAGTGCTCGTAGTACACAGTAAGCCCTAGGAAAGCCAGTAGATCGATCTTTGTCGTTGGCCGGGGCGTAGTCCATGAAGACAGCAATGTTTACATCATGGGCAACGAAACCCTTGTCCACTGGTGTGCCATAGAAGATATTATGCAGCAAAAAGACAGGGACACATATAGAGGAAGGCACAACACGATGACTGCAAACTCACAACTGAAGATTTATTCACAGAGCAGAACAGGCGTGAAAGGTTAGGGAGGGGGAGGAGAACAGATTTAAGGGGAAAACCGGGTCGCTCGGTTTTGCGGGTCAGCGTCCGCAGTGACCCAAATACTCCAATTCGGGGACTGTCAGGGCAATGGACGGACAGCTTATGCATTGTTTCGTTCCAAGCTCGGTAATGAGGGAGGCTTCTATAATTTCCCGAGTCGTCTTGTCTTTTGCCCTCGCTACAACTGAAGTCTGTTGGAAGAGGGGATGGCATCCGGTATTCCGGCAATGTAGTGCAAGATGTCCCGATGGGGTTACGTTGGACACCAACGTCTTGTGCTAATTGAGTCTGGTATTCAGGCACCTCCCCGTTTGCCGGACGTATTTCCTGCCGCACGACATAAGAATCGAGTAAACGACCTGTTCCTCACATTCTACAGCCTGGAACCTATGCTTGAACTTGCAATCAACTGGTTCCCGTGGTTTATTTACCCGCCGACACACGCTTTGCAGTTTGATCGGTGCTGAGATGACTACTGGGACTCCGTGTCTCCCCCGTACTTTTTTTAGGTTATGCGAAAGCCTGTGTACATATGGGACCGAAACAGGCCTCCCTGGTAATCTTTCGCGTGTGTTCTTGTTGTTGCCCCTCAACTTCCGCAGCAGGTTTTCGGCAACGTCTAGGAGAAGCCCAGTGGGATATCCTGCTTCCTGCAATTTGTCCATTCGCGATTGAAAACTCATTTGTACGAAGTGCTCACAGGATCGGACGAGGGACATTTCTAAGGCAGCCGAGGCTAAGCGTTTTTTCACGATCTTTGTGTGGGCAGAACGGTACGGCAAGATCCCTTTCTTGGATCTTGGGCTGTAGAGCCAGCACGCGTTCGTATGGGATATCCTGATGTTCAGGTCGAGGAATTGTAAAGATCCCTTCTGAGGGAGTTCAAACGTGAAGTTTAGTCCGTGGGAGGAGTCTCGAAAAACCTGTATCAGGCTATCCACTGTAGTCTCCTTACTCGGGTCACAGTCTTGGGGGAAAAAAATCGTCAACATAGCGGAATATCCTGAACTTGCAGGAACCCGCGCTGAGGGTTTGTAGAATGCGAATGTCAACTGCACCGAAAAAAATGTTACATAGGGCAGACGACACTTTGGATCCTATTTGGGTGCCAGTCTTCTGCAGATATAGCTATTTTTTATCTGCGATTACATTGGAACTAAGATAAGCTCGTAGAAGCTCAATGAAACCAGTGTGCACTGGTGTGCACCAAGTAAGTTACTTCAGCATGTCCCAGTTGACACTTTTCGGGACGTGCTGTTGTCACTGCTCTTCGTAGTCGGTCTATCACCCTTCTGAGGTGCACTAAATGTTATATCCCATGTGTTAGAGAACACCGCTACGTCGTCCGGATATGGTAGCGCGAAATCGCTCAGCTCACTTGAGACACTGTCCATAAGCTTGGAGAAACAAAAATGTGCATTTTTCAATCCAAATGCCAACATTTTAGGTCGGAATGTTCCCAAAGGCGTAACGAACTCGGCATACCGACTTGCTTCTTCTAATAATGGTACATGCAGGTACCCTCTTAAAGGGGCACTAAAATGCAAAACAAAACAACTTGCTCTCAAATGAAAGTCCGTGTTTCAATTAGTATAACGCAACCAAAATTAGTTCACATAGCGCTACTGTTGAGAGAAAAACGCAATGAAAACAGAGACGTCTTTGGCGGCAACGAATGTGATCCACAGGAGGCAAAGGTTGGCGACATCCAATGAGACAGCAGGAGAAGCGCGCGCTTGCCTGTCGTGGCCGTATGGATTTGGAACGGGTCCGATCGTAGTGTTCCGTATATGGGCGGCATTATGCGTACTGCTGCATTTTTCAATCCCGATTCACTTAAATTGAGGCCCACAACGCTTCTCGCGAATGTTCCACTCACAACATTTAGCTTCATGTCCTTAGGACACCGACACCAGTTCGCTTCACAACGCGCAATATGTTCTTAACCGGGACTGCTCCGTGGTGCGGCACGCGCAGCATGGACGAAAACCACCGATGCACGAGCTGAAACGACGTTCACTGCTTAGAGCCGAAGCAAGAAAGAGCTCGGTATAATTTCGGTATTTCGGTATAATTCGGTATAATATAGCTCGGTGTAGTTCCGTAACGGAATCAAAGTTGCGAATTATGATAACAAGTACGAAATTAACATAGCGTGTAACGTAATTTGAAGTGAACTTGATTTTGCATAAACAATAAAATGCAAAAACAAGTGAACTTGCTTTTGCAGTTTAGTGCCCCTTTAAGCAGTGTTGTACCCTTTACCGAAATACGGTATCGCGATACCGATACTCGTTGCTTGAGTAAAAAGTATCGAAATATCGATACTTACTTTTAAAGTAACGGAGCACCGTTACCGTTACCCAAAAATGTAACCCGATACTTTGCCCGTACTTTTGTTGTTTAAAATATGAAGATGATGTAGCATAGACATCTCGTTTACGTGAACACCCCATTTGTATAGCAGATTGGGTGAAGACAGTTTTCCAGTAAAAAAAAAAAAACAGTTTATTACGTAGCTCGGACAGTTTGCTTGACTTTGGTCAATAGCTCGTTCTCAAAGTCGTCTTGCCATCCTTGCAGGCCGTGGTCTCTCCGGCAGCTGACAGAGGCCAGTATTACAATTACCTTAATGTCATGTGTTAAGTGTTGCATGTTCACTGTCAACTTCACAACAATTTATCTTTCTTTGTAGGACCTCATAAGGTTGCAGTGATAAACGGTAACCTATTTGCGCTGCGTTCCGACTTCCACGGCGTAGTTTGTTTCGGCTATCTTTTGTACTACCTTTACTGGCCCTTCCCATTGTACTTCCAACTTGTTTTGTTTGGGAGGCATTACTTTATCGCCAACGGCAAACGTACGTTTTCGGGATGATTTGCGTAGTACACTTTATAGGCTATTCTTGTGCCGATCTCATGTTCTATTCAACTACCTCTCTGACGTGATTTAATGGATCAAGCACCTCCAGAAGGTATTCCACTACTGTGGCGTCTTGTCCCTGGCCTCCCATGACTTTCTTAAAGGGAGACACCGGGACAATCCGAAACTATCATAATGGTTTCGTAAATAAGTTCGCTACATTCTTCCGAAATGAGAAATAAAGTTGGTTTGGCAGTCGGGGACTCGTTAGTTGCCAAAAGAGCTCGGAAGCTCAAAACGAAACCGAAACTTCTGAGGGTTCCCTCTCCCACCTCTTGTACCATGCATGACGTGTTCGGTAGCCTCGAGTGGGCCACGGGCTGTTTTTCGGGCGCGTGCTTTGTAACTTCTTCGTGCCACATGAATGAGCAATCATCTGCTTCCTCGATTTTTTGCTAAAAGATTTGCAGGCGGTAAAAGCAAAACCTACAGAAAGCCGTACACGAGGAATACTGGTGAGGCGAAGCCCAGTGTTGCTGGACTGCTTTCCCGTGGAGGAGCGCCTAATCACCCAAAGAAAAACATTTATTTTTCTATTTATCTGTGCCACTCGGGGATGAAAAATTGTATTCACTGTATTGTATTCATACGGTCCGGATTGATGTCGCACCGTTACCTCAACACGTTTTTGTTGCGGAGTCTCCCTCTAACAAGTGTAGAGGACACTTCTGGTTTCTCCCGTAAACTAGCTCTGCCGGACGAAAGCCGGTCGTGTCGTGTGGCACGAACGTTGCCGCAGGTAGACACGCTTCCCAATCTTTCTTGTGCTCGGAGCACAGTGCTCGAAGCACCCGCTTCATAACTGAATAAGCCCTTTCGACGCTATTCGATTGTGGATGTTGTGGATGGTAAACAGAGCTATGGATTAGTTTAATCTGGCACCTTTCAAAAATGTTGTCGCGAGAGAGCGTGTAAAAGTACTGCCCCTGTCACACTGAATTTCGGCCGGAAAGCCAAAAGGGGCAAATACGCAGAGAAGCGCATCCACCACATTTCATGAATTTGTCTGTTTGAGCGGGATGGCTTCCGGGAACTTCATCTTCAAAATGTGGCGACAGCGCGTTGACGAAGCAGGCAGTGGCCCTACGATATCGATGACCAAGCGACGGAATGGCTCAGTAATGATGGGGACCAGCTGCATCGGGACATTTCTTTTGTCGGTTGACTTCCCTATTCTTTGACATGTGTCGCGTGAACGGACGAACTGGTGGTGGTGCTGATGAAAGGGCTCACCGTTGTCTCTCTGTTGCTCCCTTGCTATTGCTCTCTTATCTATATCAGCGAGACTTTGAAAGTTTGGGGACACTTGCGGAATGTATTCGCACACGATCGGCAGGCGGCTCACATCAGTATTTCTACCTTTCTCCTGTTGTGCACTGTCTTTAGCTGTTTTATCGCAGTGGTCGCGTTTCTCAGCATCCCCCTCACCTGACTGTAGTATCTGCGGAGAATCATGTCTGTTTAACTCCACTTGACTCGCAAGTTGTCTGGCCTTTCAAGGAATTAAAGCCGGAACAGTTTCGTTCGAAACTGTTCGTTTTGACTCGTAGCAACTAGTCTGGTGTGTTTGAGAACAAGTGCGATAGTTGCGCGGGAGATTCTTCGAGACGGCCGCTTCTGTCACTAGTGTCCCAAATGGGCCTTCAACAGTTACTCTAGCAATTGAAAGACACACGCTATGCTCCTCCATTACTTGTTTTATCCAGGCGCAATCGCCAGTGAAATCTACGGCCGCCACGTAAGATGGATGCATTACATCCATTGTAGCCGCTGAATCTCGGAGCCCTTACACGGTTTTCTGTTCATGATCATGTCACGTATGTACAGCTCAATGTAAAACCTGTACAGCAACCTATCATTATCAGTGCTCCCACGGACATATGAAAACGCAACTTTGTTTGGGCAATTTGGCACATAATGACCTGGGGGCTTAATCACTTCCATCGTTCGCGAGCCAACGAGGGGCGGAGCTCTCGTTAACACGAACACGTGACGCGTGACGCGCTTTTTTCGTTAACGGGACAAAGGCGTAATCTCTTGCTCGCGTAACGACCGACGGTGTCGTCTGCCTCACGAATGTGTTCACGTGCTCACAGGCTTCATCGCCTACATGGCTCTTGATCTAACGAAGCGCGAGGCACTCGGGAGCTCGAGCACGTGGTGTGTGACGCGCTCTTTTCGTTAAAGTGACAGGGGCGTAATCTCTCGGTCCAGTTACGATCAAATTAGATCGTTTGCCAAACGAGTGGGTCTACCCACTCGTTAGAATGTGAAACATCTTCATTTGGAGATTTGCAGAAACGGAATTTCTGCAGAAACGAACATGTATTCCTCCACGACTGTGTACAAAATGACATGCTCCCCCTTTCATCGTATTTACACCAGTGGTTACATGAGGGCTGTGAGATATTCTCGAGAAGATGCAGATGAAGACGAGAAAGAAGACGAAGAAGTGACAACGACAAGCCATAGACAAACCATAGACAAACCATGCGAGCTATCCAAACAAAATTAAACAACCTCATTGGTCGACAAGATTACAGCCTCGTTGGCAGCTGTAGTTCGTTCAGGGCGGTGACATCACAACACGTAACGGCTCGTTACAACCACGATAGCCTCAACGAAGAAGCTAAACGAGGAGCAGGGATTGTGCCACAGCAGGGCGTCGATAAGTTTCTTCGTTTCGTTATTCGTAACGACACGCTGACGTTGAAGCTGCCCAAGAAAGATGGCGGAGTGATTCTTCGCTTGGGCGATCACACAAGCAGCTAACTGTGCCCCATGGACGTGATGGCGTCAGGATGCCTTTCAACTGGACGAGACAGATTCTGTAAAGTTCTTCCGTCCGCCAATAAACGCTCTCCGCACCGTTTGTGAGGACTTGTGACCGTGTACATCACTCCGTCTTGATAGCTACGGGTGTCGTGATGAACAACAAAGGCGAAATGGATGCACTCTTGCTTCGTGCTGCTAACATGGAATTAAAACAGTTCACTGACGTTCTGTTCAAGCTCACTAGAAAACTGTTGCACTGTGAATTTATTTTATTTTAGACGTCAGGATGCCTTTCAACTGGACCAGATAGATTTTGTAAAGTTGTTCCGTCCGCGAAGAAATGCTGTTCGCACTGTTTATGAAGCCTGACTGTAAGGCTGCGCGTTGTACTTCCATGCTTGAAGAAAAAAGTTACATAAAGTTAATGAAATAAGTGTACACGTTGAGGAGAACGGGCAGCCTCCTCGTCTTTCTTCTTTTGGTACTTCAGATACCACTACGTCTTTCCTTTCTGGTCTCGGACTCCCACGTGAACTAGAACTCAGCACACACTATGGCGGGGTACCACATTTCAACGTTGTCTTGTTTGGAACGCTCTTTCTTGATTCCCAACATTGCTCAAGTTCCTTATCATCAGTTCTAAAGCGGGAACCGCTTACGACGTTTTCTTGACGCAGATACACCGAGCTTTGAGGTTGTGACGTCACTCCCGATGAAGAAACGTCGGGTCCACCCGCAAACGGCGTTTCCTCGGCGCAGCTTAGGAGCCGGCGCAAAGTTTGTACTCGAGGCCCCTGGCGGCATTTGTCGTCATGAGTAAGAGCTATTATAGGCTGGCATAACATACGCGACAGATATCACTTGAAAAACCTGCAGTATAACTTTGTATAAATACAATATCTGTATAAATACAATATCAAAGGCAATAAACAAGGCGCGCCGACCATCAACGTGGAAATCTCTTGCTTGTACTTCCGCTTCCGTCCGCTGTTCTCCCGCGTCTCCCAGTATGGACCAAAGGCGAAAATTGCTGCTGCTGTAAAAAAAAAAAAAAAAAAGAAGAAGAAAAAAAGCTTCTTCTTTAAAAGCGACAGCTGTTGCGATAGAAGGATTGAAGAAGACCGTCGAGAACACTCTACTGGGCGCAGCGATATCTAGGCCAGAGGGAAACGACAATCGAACAATGGCTAGCAAGTGGGATGGTATGCGTTTTGTCGCCCAGTGTCCCTAGTTATTTTCATTTCCAGCCAATTCTGCCTGGTCCACTTCATTCTGTCTTCCACTTGCGCGTACTTCGCGACCACACCGTCTATGCCCACACAGCTGAGCGGCTGTGGAGACTGTCGTTTCCGGCCAAGCATGCGATTGGTCAAGACCGACCCGTCGCTTCCTGCGCTTGCCGCTCCGATCTGTTCACCTCAGATGTCGGCGTCCCCGCTCGACGGCTATTGTTCGTGGAGCTGAACGTAAAAATGTCGAGCGCTCGGCGTTCTTGCGTCGAGAAAACGTCGTATGCGGGTCGCCCTTAATACTCTGAATCATAGATTGAGAAGTTACCCGTCAAAAAGAACTCGTTACAAGTTAAGTTACCGTGTGCAAAACGTAAGTAAGTTAATTACGAAGTTCTTCAGCGTGAAATATAACTCGCAGTTACTGAGTTACTTAAAAAAAAAAAAGAACGAGTTACTTCCAAGTTACTTCGGACACAAAATAGCATTGCGCAGGTCCAGCGCGCGTGAGCAGTTGAGCTAGACCTTGAGTTGCCTGCGGAGGAGTGCAATACGCTTAGATCGTTTTCGTTTGTGTCCAACAATAGACCTCTCCCTGTTTGTAAACAAATGACGTCATGGTGTTCGAGCGCCAAAATTTGGTAGAGTTGAACTACGCTCGAAGCGAGAGGTGAACAAGGTCACGCCCGAAAGCCACGGTCTTGAGGGGATTACGATATGGTCCCTTAAAGGGGCGCACCCTATTTTTCTTTCAATGGGAGGCAGCGAACAAGTGCCCGTTCGTGGAAGCCCCCTCGCCAGCCCTCTCCCTCCGATTTGTTTCGGTTTCAGTCTGTCTACCAACGTCATGATGACGTTTCTCTGGCAGAGATCTATTCAAACGCTTTGCATCTTACTCCCTGTGGGCGCGCAATGGTCGTACAGCCTCATTTCAATGGCAGCAGTTCTTACTGAATAAAATATTGTCATTGATTGAATATCACGTTCTATGGCAAAAAATGCCACGAAGGAACCGGGGAGAAAGCAACGAAATATGTGGACGTGAGTGAAAACCGAGTTAAAAGTAACTCGGAACTTCACTTAAGTTAGTTTGGCAAAGTTACCTGAGAAAGGAACGAGTTCCTCTGAAAGTTACCACGGCGTAAAAATACCGAGTTAAGTTACAAGTTACAAAAAAAAGGAACTTAGTTACAGTAACGAGTTACCTCGAACTCTGCTCTGAATAAGCTCAACGATCTTTGGCTTTCGCTTCACCCGTCCAACGCTACCTCCCGATTCCTACAGCAAAAGTAACATACCCAGTACTCGTTACTTGTTCAGGTCCGTGTTTCCTCTCTGAGTGCTGTGTCCCCTCGATCCTATCTTTTGGTAAAGTATAGACACCTCAGAGCTTTCCACACACAAAAAAAGAAGAAAAAAAACCCAACAGATGTTGCCTACTGGCTGCTGATAGTACCACATAACGTGAGAGAAGAAATGCGGAACAGTGCAGAAGCCGTAGCAAGGTCCCACGAAGCGTGTAGGAGGTGTAGATAGGGGTCTGGTCTTGGGGAAAACGTAACAGCGTTTATGCTGACGTGCTGGCTTTCGAAGATAGCAGACAACCTGACCCCCTGAGGTCCTGGATTTTGAAGGTGTTGACCGCAGATTAGCCGTATACGTCACAGCCTTTGTTCGTGGCTTGTAACCTGACCTGGGGTTCTCCGTCTGCTTCGTTAGGAGAAGAGTTAGTAGATCCCCTCGGAATGATGGCGACGGCGGGTTTCCTCATTAAGATGACCGTCTCCGTCTGGGTCCGCAGGGAAAACAGGCAGCCGTCCCCTTTTGGAACGATACGAAGGTCGGAAGCGTCCGAAGTGGTGCTGGCTAATGGAACGTGCGGCTAATCCCAGGTGTATGCTTCCGATATCTGGCTCTGTCGCAACAGCCGGAAGAACCTCCTGCTTTCATCTTTCGTTTCCTCAGTAGGATTCACGGCACCCGCCAACGGAACTGAAACGGCCGTCTTGAGGCCGTCTTGCGCGCAATGAAGTACATAATCACACCATCTGCTATGCAACGACAACCCATCCAGCCGAAAGTGTTCTTTGGCCGATGTTGCTTATCATTTATTTAATTAATTTGCTCAATTAAGAGCGCTAATTTTGCCCCACGAGAGTCGTGCATCCAGTGCCTACTCCCGGCGGAGCAGTACGAGATTTTATCGGCTATAGAATGCCGTATGCAGGATCAAAGCGCGTGGCGCATAGTGCACTGCGCTGCAATCCAGGTCTCTTTTCACCGATTGAATTGACAACTCAGTTAGTATAACGATGTAGCCGAGATTCCTTTGATCTTCGAGCAATTTATAGCAGTGCCCGTTTCTTTGTGCAGCAGTAGCTTTTGCCGTGCACACAACAACAAACCCGCTCGAACAAGCAGCTCTTCCGTCCCGTTCAGTTGGTTTTCCCCTGTGCGAATCACGATCTACTAGATTATAACGACCATGTCATAACGGGCAACCCCTATGAGGAGCCCGTCCGCAGGATCCGCTAGGGTACAACACTACACTAGGGTACTCATCCGCCCGCAAGACCTACATCATGACTGGACAATAGAAATATGAATTTTGAACGCGCAGAAGCGGACTACCGTAGCAGACGACAGCAGCAGCGCCACCAGCTTCCGTGGCTCAGTGGTTAGCTTGCTGGCCATGTCACGTCGAGACTGGGAGGTACTCGGGTTCGAATCCCGGTGCCGGCTGTGCTGTCTGCCGTTTTCCTGGGTCTTCCTAAGACGCTTTCAAACAGATGTCGGCACAGTTCCCTAAGAAGTCGGCCCACCACTCACACATTCCCCCAGGGCGTCAATCGTGACGTTGCGCACTTCCGTGAAGCGGACAACGGCAAGCCCTCTCACTTACACTACCATCACCAGAAACAGCGCCCATGCAAACGCCTAGAATGATGATGATAATCAACTTTAGAATGAAACATCTTCCGTGGGATACGTACCTCTTGTACAGAAATACTAAGGTAAGCTGAGGTACAAAGTATCGTAGAAGTTGAGGAAGCAATATCTGGGACGATGAGTACCACCGCCGCTAGCTTCCAAATTCGGGGCTAGGAAGGGGTGCTTATGACATGGTCGTTATAATCCAGTAGGTCATGGTGCGAACATAAATTGGCGAGTACGAAGGTTTCGCATCAGCGCACCCATTGGAACATTCGACAATTTACGTGTTTCTGCTGTGGAAACCTACGTTCCCACAACCTCGGGGCGTCAGCCCGTCCGTTCCGTGCGCGATGAAACAAGCAGCACAACAGAGAAATTCAATGCAACATACCAGGTTTATTGACAGGGGAAAACCAACGCTCCAGCCAACAATCGCGCAACGAACCACACACTTTTCCAGCGGATCACCGCTTTTATCCCCTGTGACTCGGGTACGCCCCCCTGGAGCACGGCTGCCCTCTGTCGCCGCGACACGCGGCGCTTTCTAATCGCCACACTGCCCATGGAACAATTTTCGCGTTTGCCCGAAGCGATATGAGTACGGCAAAATTCATATATGCATTTCTTTTTTGAGCATCACAAAGGGAATATCCAAAAATTGGACGAACGCCTGCCAGAAAACATTAACTATTCCGCCGTTCCTAACTAATGAGAGATGGCGGAACTTTTTGGGTAATTACGTCTGTCCTAGATAAGCGCAGGGGAAAGCGAATTCATCTCTCTTCCTCGCATGGACTGAAGAGGGAGACACGTTTAGTGAGGTGGAAGGAAAATACTAGTCATCTAAAACGTGGGCTTGTTATTGTTCGAACAGACAGAAAGAAAACGTAAGTCAATTAGCATGTACTGCTTGCGACAAGGTTGTCTGGGACCGCCTGTCAGTAGCTATGCAGCCCATGTTTCCTTAGTTACCATCAGAAATGCTGTTAAAATTTTGTGTTTAAAGTAAAGTAACATGCTGCTCGTGTTTATTACTCATTATAGATGATCTTGCAACACCTGGGGATCTGCGATGGGATAAACAACGGGGCGCTGATTTCAGACGAGCGTGTCGCGGGCACTACGCATTAGCACCTCTTTTCCGTGAGTTGTTTGAATTAAAAACCCGTTGGCTGACAGTGTGCTGTATAAGGCATGATAAGTATGAAGGTTCAGTATAAGTCAGAAGTATAAGTGCAGGTTCACATGACTGTTTGTAGCTTCTTACAAAGTTCGGTAACTCTGAGAAGGGAAAGCAACGCCACTATCACACCACTGTACTGTACTGCAGGGCGAAGTAGGACCGCCAGGGAAAAGTCAGGGTATACCTGTCACGTCAAATGGTGCACACATCCCGTCAAGGGAATGCTACGTTGGGTCTGCTATTGCTGTAGTTGATAAGAAGGTGTAGCGTGTCGGCTTCCATATATGACAATGAAAATAGGCCGAAGAGTCGACAGTTGGACGAATGAACAGAAACAACGACATGGATGCAGGACTAACGACCGGTAGAGGCCTCATTCTTCAGTACGTGGGAAATGTCCTTACATAACTTATTCAACTGGGGATCAGTGGACCAAGCAAACACGTTGGCGCTTGTGGCCTCCTTCATACAAAGTGTGGACAAATCAACACGAGTGAGACGCCTGTAGGCAGGACAATTCACCTCAATGGGGTCGGAAGGCTATGAAACCACTTGCTGTGGCCCGAGGACAGCAGCTGGTTGTACATGTCAGAAATCGTGAAACGGGTATAGCTGATGAAGCTGTGCGCAGGTGGCTACTGTGCCTCCGCTAAAACAGAGTGCGTTTTCGTTTTCTCAGAGACCCCTAGGCAGAGCCAATACGCAGGGTGTCCCAGCTGAATTCGGACATGTTTTTATATGTCGCATTTTCCGAGATGAAGTCAATTGCAATATAGCATATGCTGAAGAGCACTCGTCGGGAGGGCATTAGCACACTTCTGAGGCAATGTCTCGATTAACTCTCAATAATTAACTTTTTTATTGTAAAAGCTACGAAGTTGTCCCAGTGAGGACATCTCGTCCCTTCGGTCACCTGATACCGGAGCCGTTTTCAGAACATAATTCGTTCGATAGATCTTCCACAGAAACTTCGTTAAGGAACACCTTTTTTTTCTTTATTTTGTTCATTGCGCACCTTCGGAGACGCGTCTTTCCTTCACCCCAATGTGAGAGGGTGAAGCAGTACAGTGCCGCCTCATGTGTCGAACGTGAGCTTTAACTTGCGGAAACAAAACAAAAACAAGCTTATCGAGTGACTCTATCGGAATTGCCCCTATCTTGAGTTGCATTTTCTGTTTTCTTTTCATCTTTTTTCCAGGATGCAAGAGGCGATGGTGTGCTCTTTCACCCTCTCACACTGTGGGTGAAGGACAATCGCGTCTCTGAAGATGCGCAATGAACAAAATAAAGAAAAAAATGGTGTTCCTTCACGAATGTTTCGCGGACGATCTATCGAACAGTTTTTTGTTCTGAAAACGGCTCCGGTATCAGGTGACGGAAGGGACAAGATGTTCTTATTGGGACACTTCGTAGCTTTTATAATAAAAAAAGTTAATTAGTGAAAGTTTCAGCATATGCTATATTGCAATTGATTTCATCTCGGAAAAAGTGATGTATATATCTTTAGAAAATCTGCTCGCATTTAGCTGGGACACCCTGTATATCATACGACACAGTATCAATGACACTGAAGGCACTCAGGCTCGATGATGATGGAAGAAAAGAAATAAATAGGAACGAAAGAGTCTCGAGACACAAGAAAGTTGCACGGGTTGATTTCGTGGTCACAGTGCACCATAGAGGAAGGAAACACAGGACCAGCCCTTCTGACCGTCTCCAATGGAGCTATTCCATGTACGTAAACCGGTACAAATCCAGCGAACCGGTGGGGAAGTATAAAGAACAGAACCATCCATTCAACATCGCAAAGGGCGCACAACCGCAGGTACAGTTAATCACGAATGTAACGATGATACAAATCAGGAAATCACTACACCAAGCAAAAGGATGGACTGAACTGCCCGACCGCGGGTCGCTGAAAGCTTAGTGAGCCTAAACATCTTCATGATCTCTGTAGACGCCGACAGCAACTGTCGAGAAACACGGGACCTCAGACCGACAGTCGGTCGCCAACGAGCAGCTGACGATATTATACCCAAGACCAAGCTGGTAAAACACGGTGAAAGAATAATATAGTCCATACCGGACCGGAAAAGTACTCGAAATATCGGACGCTCAACCACAGTCATACACCACAGAGAAATGGATTTGGTGGATTTGCTTTGCTTTGCATTACCAGAGGACGCGACCCGGCACAGAAGCTGACGTCATGGAGATTTCCGCTCCCGATGGACGCAAATGCGGGACCCTACGGCGGGACCAGGAGACGTCGCGATGACATTGTCTCATACCTGGCCAGGTGGTTCCGTCAAGCTGCTCCCTGTTTCTCCGCTCGGGATCTCGCCACGGCGCTGCGCTATAGCTGTGTTCCCTTCGCCGCTCCGTTTAAATTCGCTCCCAAGCAAACGATTCGCATGACAAGGGTAAAATTCGGTCCTAGGCTCAGAAAAATGTTTTCTTTCTAATGAAAACGACAAAAAAAATTGCTTAATAATTCCTTTACATGTAAACTTTGTTGCTCGCTGGGTGCATGACCGGCGGTCCAGTCCGCAGTGGAAGCTAGCTGAAGACAAGTTTTTCCTTGCTCCAAGCTTCGGTTATAGACAGGTCCACCATAGGACACTATAGACGACTTGCACCCCCACGTCATCGATTACGTTTCGCCGCCGCGCAGAACATGCTGGTGGGAACCTCTCAACCTTATCGGCCTTCCCGACCTATCAGCCGACGCGTTATTTGCGCTTCTTTTCCACCACAGCAAAATATAACCTCGAACCGGCCTTCTCGTTGCGTCACATGTTTGTAAACAGAGGGTCGTCTATTCGCCGTTTCACCTCTTCGAGCCAGTTCTGACTTGGCGACGTCCGGTGCGATGTCGCAAACCGGCGGTGGAACTAGAGGCGCATTTCCGCCGCCCTGCCAAGGCGCACGATTTTCATGTTCCCACCACAGTAGCACTCCCTCGCCCAAAGCTGACGAAAACTCAAGAGGCGTGGCCTTTTTCTGTCACCTTATTGGTCGCCAGTGTATCGTTCTCGACACCTCTCGCCGACGTCGTGAAAGAGACCGGCACGTCAATTTTGTTTGGCTCGACGTCTCTCCTCTCCCAACGCCGGAAATGCGCATCTATTTCCGCCGCCCGCTCGCGACGTCGCATCGGGCGTCGCCAAGTGAGAAGTGACCCTTATATGCTTCACGTTGCCGCGGATGACCTACGATACAGGCACGTGCCAACCACATTTCGAGGTGGCACGACTGGGGTTCCGGAAGTACTCGGAGGGTGTTTTTTAGGGTCTATTATTTTCCGACAAGTCGAGGTTTCGTTTGGTTTATGTTTTTACAACTGCGGTAATATACGAAATTCGGAGAAAAGCGACAGCTCTGAAACAACATACTCACAAAAGGAAACTGCCTCGCAAAAACGCTTCCGCCTATATACAGCGAGGCTCTCACAAAATGTCATCTGTATTGCGGTCACATGGCGAAGCGAACATCTCCGAATTCGGATATTTCTTGACATTAGTTGCAAGGCAGCTTTCGCTCGCGTCCCATGGCAGTGTCTGCGTTGCAAAATGTGCCTGCCTTTTCAAGAAGACAATTGGACGAGGAGCATGGTACACAAAAAACGGGAAAGGAAGACCAGGGAAAACCTGATGTTTTCCAAGTGTGGATATTGTCATCTGATCCTATCTACGGAGGTAGTTCTCTTGCCATGACGGAAACTTTATCTTTCGTAGCCGACAACAACGCTACCAATCCACCTTCTTCTCCTTCGTCAGAGCGCATGCGCGGACGCTTGTCCTTCTCCCCCCCACGTGTTTCCTTGCTGGTTAGAAAACAGAAGCGAGGAAATAGATGGACTGGAGATTACTTCGAGTACATGGCATGGCATGCGAACAACCCTGAAACTTCGAAGTACTGTATATACATTTTTTTTTTATAGTATATGTATGAGAGCAGTCTAAACGTCGTATTTCCAGGTGGCTTCCACGGCCAGGACCCCATTCTCTCGGTGAAAGCGTGTAACTGTCTATCTATCCAAAATTAATTAAGTAACTGCTTAATTAAGGATATTTGGGCAAAGCAAGAGAGCAGAACGGCAGACATTCCTCGTTGAAATCCATTCTATCTTTTTAAAAAAATTCTCAAACGCTCACGTGCATTGAAATATATGAGTCGCTGAATTTTAGTAAGCCAATGTACCGGAACAGAAACCAGGCCCTCAGGCGAACTTAACTGTAAAAATGACATACAGGGTGTTCAAAATTAAGCTTTCACTAGCACTTCATAAATAGGCGAACAAAAGAAAAACTGGTGCTATTTCTCTGTTCCTTGAGTAAGAAACAGGTGCTACATAATTAGCAGCACCTGTTTCTTACACAAGTATAGCGTAAAATTTATCATCCGGTTTCCTGTCATCGCTGTGTTTGCGTAGCGCGCGTGAAAGCTTAATTTTGAACACCCGGTATATGCTGATAGTTTATTCATAAAAGTCTGTAACGGATAAAAATGAGCATCCTGTACATACATATGTACTTTGTTTGTTTGCTTTTTTTCATCGTGGAGTCTTGGATACTTCCCCCTGCGAGCTCCTCGCGTCCTTCTTTCGCACTCGGAAGCAATCCCATGAGCAAACATCGCGTCTGCTTCCGTTACTTTTCTGAATCAGGTTCTCCGTATTTATTTATTTATTTACAATGAAAAAGTAGAGATGGAAGAATAAAATGAATGATAGGAAAGAGAGAGAGAGAGGAACTAATACCCCATCGCTCATCCCCCGTCGCACGCAAGGTGTCGCAGGGGAAATGGAAGAAAAAAATTAATAAATAAAAATCAGAATTAAAAAAAAACTCCACTGTCCAGCACGGCCACAGCCGACGGTGCATGCGCGTTCATTTGCCTCCTTCGCGTATTATATTTAATTATTACTTTTTAAACAAAAATTAGAGCCTCGTATGAATTCGAATATATGACAATTAAAATTGAAAAAAAATTACATTTCGAATCTGCTCGTACATTTCTAGCTATGACTTCTTGTCCTGCTTGTTTCCTGTGTGAATGATTCTCCCCCCCCCCCCCCCCCCCCATTTCTTCCTCACTTTTCAATTCTTCAAGATGTTTTCCCCGACCATATCGGTTCCCACCATTAAGAGTCTTCTTTCTATAGCAAGCTCTCTAAGCTCTTTCATGGACCAGACTTGTACTTCTGTATTTCCTGATTTTCTCCTTATTTACTTTATTTCCTTATTTACCTTAATACTCCTTGCCGTATTTGGTAGCGTCATGGATAGAACTACTTTCCTCGCCATTTACTCTTTTTTCAATTCTGAGGGCTCTCCTCTATCAGAAATTACTGCATCTGAGAGCATGCCCCACTTTTACTCGTCATTGATTAGTACCTTTATGTCCATTCGTCTTTCCTGACTTGATGCACTAGCCGTGATCAGGCTCAAAATCCATCTTCCCGAGAGAATGGCAGGGCATTCTTCTTTTTGTTTTTCTTTGTTCTTTTTTTTTAGTATCTCGTTCCCTGGTCGTAACTTTAAAACCTATAATCTGCATTTTGCAGTCTCTAAAGCATTTCAAACCGCTGATTCCTCACCAAGGCAGAAACCCGACATTCTGTTCTCTTTGAGCCTTCCCCGCCCGAAACACTGAGTGTCTGACAAGATATTTCTGGTAGAAGTGCAAGGGAGCAGGCGAGCTGGTACATTGTTTGAGAACGTGTCGTGTTGTCTTTTTCTGTTCCGTGTCTCTGGTTTTATCGTCGTTTTTAAGATAAGTCTGTTGCCTCCATTCTCAGTTTGGACCTCTTTGTTCTAATGCCTGTTTTTTTTTCCTTTGCTGCTCGCCACATGCATTTGTATCCGGTAATTCCGGTATATCCCACTAACTTGATCAAACGAGGACAACCTTTGGGGCTTCAAGGAATCCGCATTGACCAGTTTAGGTCAATGGGGTCGTATCTATCACGACATCATCTACCTCGTATTGAGGTCCGATCAAAGTCTTCATTATTGCTTTGTTATTATCGGTTCGGGAAAGTTCTCCACATAACCACACACGACTAGTTTAACTTCCGATTTGTGTTTTTGTTATTTCAACTTGGATTACTCTTGCTGTCTTCTTGCGCGATTTAAGCGACGACTTGGTATGAGAACTGAGGTAACCTAGTAGCCTTTCTGCAGAAAATCGCTTTTATTAGTTATTCTTACATATAAATCTTCACTGGTGGAAGAGCCTGCCCATGCAGTATCCAAACTCAACTATGTCGCTATTTCGCCCCATTCTGCCCAGTGGCGTCGAGGGTATTTGCCACCCTCTTTGAGTTTCCCCCACCTAGTAATGGATCCCTTTCCCTACCGACAGTAACAGTAAGTAACAGTACCGTACCACACGCAGAAAAAAAATCACGTGCTCGCAGGGGGTTTGTCATGTTGTTTTGGACGTCATTACGCCGCAGAGAAAGATAAGTAGCGGCTACTCTTGCGGCGCGTCACCAGGGGTGGACCGCACTTTTCGCTGTCTTCTAGTGGCACCTGAAGGGAAAATAATCCTTAGGCACTGAACACTACCAGTCAACTGAGGGTACCAACTTCCTTTAATCCCAAAACCGAAAGAAGAAACAGAACGATCGCCTCGAGTAAGGCGCGCATCACGACCCAAAGGTACATGGTCCTCATATAGACTTCCAACAGCGCTATTCCTCCTGCCGCACCGCTTCGGTTGTTAGGGCCACAAGCACAGCCCCTCGATCGCCGGTGCACGGTGTCGGTTTTCTCTGTGCTGTCTGGGGTTTTCCCTGGGTTTTCCCCAAACGCTTTCAGACATATGTCGGCACAGTTCCCTTAGAAGTCGGTCCAGGACGCACATTCCCCCAGGCCGTGACGTTGCCCACCTCTGTGAGGCCGATAACGGCGAGCCTTTTCACCAGCACCACCACCACCACCCCCTCGATCGCTCTCTCCGCTTCCCTTTTAGGGATCCTGCCGAAGTCTCCTGCTCGCCGGTGATGGGCGAAGTCCATTTTCCTGACGCAGTATTTGCGAGGACACTGACCAACGGCGCATGCCGGCGCTTGCTCGCACGATGGTTTACCCGCATGGCGTCCGGCTAGATGTCTTTAGGTTTCATTCTCTGCATTCATTATTATCGTTCACTTCATTCAATTATCATTCTGTATGTAAGATGTGAAGACAGTAAATATGGATTCTCGAAGCCGGTGAAATGTTTAAGGTCATTTCTGTGCATGGCTTCTTGTAAATATCGCCGAAAGCTAGAGGCTTGTTGGGATTCGTGCTGCAAGCTGTGTGCGTCAAGGCGGCTGTTTCCTCGCCCCGTATAATTGTGAATGCGTGCCAGCTGTAACACTGAATGAACGTCAACGTGTGTGTTTTCTTCTGCTGTTTCTGTCCCTCGTCTGTATTGCTGTGCCATGAATACAATGCCTAAATACCAACTACTCCACGTTGTCATTCAAATACGCTAAATTGCGATCAAGGGGTGCCGTATTCCTTATGGGGGTACCGTATACCGTATTCCGGTACGGTACCGTATTGTACCGGATGAACAGTGCACATGCAGAAGGTGAGAAACAATAATACGGTATAAAAATGCTACATGGTGCGGAACACGCTCGGAAATAACACGCCCCATACCCCATTGCTGGTGATGACGCGGGGAACGAAATAATGAGCTCCTTCACAATATGTATCAAAGCGGTATCCAAAAAGGCCAAGAGAGCTTTGAGGGCAGAGCGTTTGTTGGCTGGATGTGGAGAGGGACCAAGCAGTTTTGTGTGTGTGAGAGAGAGAGAGAGAGAGAAGGGGGGGCGAAAGTCCAGCTCGTTTAGGGATCCGGAGAGTACGGTTCGGGAAAGTTGGTAGTGCGGGCAATGGACCAGAATGGGCCGATAATTATAGCAGTAATGGAAATGGAAACGGTAACGAAAACACGTCCGTTACCCTTTCCTGGTTACAAACCGAAAACACCGTTAGAGTGCTCTGTCGTGCCCGTAGCGTGGGGATTCCCTCGTCACGGCTTTTCTGTTCTTCTCTCGCCACATCTATACAGGCCGCAGAAAGGAGCGATCAAAGTGTCGCGCCACACGTCTGTCTGGCGATCCAGCAACTGCCGTCAGCCACTTGGGCCCTGGCCTTGAATCCCTCTCGTGAAGCTCATTACGCAGTTGAAGTCACCAACTACTATAACAGTCAGAGGCGTCTCCGGGAACTTTCGTAGTACTTCAAAAATATCTGCTCTCTCTTTCTTGTCGCCCGTATACCGATGTGACACGGAAAACTTTCCATGACTTGAAAACCCGAGACAAGGTAGAGGACGATAACAGACAAACACAAATACATGGTCCTCTACCTTGTCTCGGGTTTTCAAGCCATGGATCGTCATCACCAGCTCGCTACGCTTTCTTTCGCTACGCTTCAGCTCGCTTGCTACTTTGCTTTCGTTACGGCAAACTTCTTTTCCAATTCCAAAATCAGCTTTACTAATTTTTCCTGTGTAATCCGTACCCAGTTCCCTAATAGCCTTAAAGGCCCGTTCCGACATACAGCGCTTTGCTCCACAGCGCTGCACCACAGCACTGCAAAACAGCGCTGTATTTCGACAGTGGGGTTCGCTCTTGCAGCGCTTGTTCCAGCGCTGTACTTGGTGATCTCACGTGATCGTACCGTCACGTGGGCGCGGCGCCGCGTTCTCATTGGTGCAGGGAGCCTATCGCTGGGAGACAGCGATGGGAAAGTTGACCGAAGCTCAACTTCGCCAAGCGCTGTTTTTCATCGAGTCGCAGTCGGGAGAGGAGCGAAAAACAGCGCTGTTTTCCAGTGCTCTCGAGCAAAGCGCTGTACGTCGGAACGGGCCTTTATCTTGTCGACACGCTTCAGTAGCACTGCCGTCAACCGCTACCAGGTATCACCTTTCTGCGCACTACCTTATGTTTTTTTGTGTGTGTGTGATTCCGTGTTAGCGCCGCGAAGCAACTGTGGCTATGAGCGGCGTACAGACTTGGACAGATGGAGAGAGGACAGCAGGAAGGAGTGGGGGACAGGGGGGGTTAGTATGCGTCCTGAGTCGTCTTCAGGGGGAACTGTGCCGACATTCGTCTGGAAAGTCTTCGGAAAACCGAAGGAAAACCTCAGACAACACAGCCGGTAGTAAGAGTCAAAAACACCACTTCCCAGTCTTCCGCACGCCGTGGGCTACTACCAATGAGCGGGATGCCTCAACCCGCTCAGCTATGCCGCTGGTCTACCTGAGAATGGTTGTGAGGAAAGTACTCGTCTCTTCTTACTTCTCTGTAGCGATTCTCATTTCTTCTACGGGGGCTCATCGCATCCATATTTTCTTACACTACGAAGTTCGTGAGGAGCCGCTTCATCTTCCGGTTTATAGTATCCGGACTTGCGAGCGAATTTTCATTTTTTCGTTTGATGTTCCGCTTCCTTCGATCGTCCTGGACTTTGCCTTGATTTCTGGGTTCTATAGGAATTTGCGGTACAAATACGAATCAACGCCGCCTCTGTTCATCTGCTTTACACTCAAAGTTTCACGCCGCTTGACTACCGCTTATTCAGTAGTGCCAAAATTGCAAAAATGTCGCCGCTGAATTCGAGGGTTTCTACGCGGCTTTGAAGCGCGTCTTCGGTGCTCGCCTTCTAGCGGTTCCCATGGCCTTATATTTTCCGTCGCGCGCTTTCACACCTTCTCTCATGCTATGTACCACCTTTCCCTGACTTTGCTCGTTTACCACGGAAGGTTGCCCCGAACGGTTGACAAAAATGTGCACAATATACAAACCAAATTCACTTTGTCACGTTATCTGTTCGAGGAATTTCGACAAATACAGCTACATACAAAAAGTATGTAGACCTATTTTAAACATACTTTAGTGCGGTTATCCAACATTCCTGAGACGACGCTGAGACGACGCCTACTCGAGCTGCGGTGCACGGACTTTTCTCTGGCCACTCTGCTCGGCAAAGTACGAGATCACACACAGCGGTCTGTGATCAAAGCAGTTCTGACTTTCTTGAGAGATTCAGGTCTGATGAACAGCCTGTGAACTGAGTCGTGCAATCTCATTCTTCTGTGCCCCACTCTCACCCTCGACGCATTAATCTCGTGCTTTCCTTTTAAAGTCATCTTCTGTGATCCATCTCATCATTCTTTCACCGTTTGTTAGTCATCTTTTTTTTGTCATCTTTGTCTTTAATCTACCTCATACTTCTTTCATCATCTGTTAGTTTTTCGTTGTTTCCCAGTTCTTTTTCTTTCTTTATTTATTTCTTATTTGCTTTATTTATTTATTTATTTTTATTCCTTCCTATTTCTTTAATTCTTATCTTTTCTTTTTATTTATTTATTATTATTTCTTATTTCTGAAATAGCAAGCTGATGTCTCGTTTGGCTGACACTCCCCCGTTTTTTTTCCTTTTCGTCTAATAAATATACCCCCCCCCCCCAACATTCCTGCGTCGGAACGGTTCAAGCGGGAACACGAGCGGATGAGCAGGGAAAAGAAACACATGCGCACACGACAATCACTTTTCCTGTTGAGAGAGATAGAGAAAGACATGATGACGATGATGTGGGGATGTTGTTCCTGTTGAGTTGTCAATATCACAGCGTGAAGTTCGGTGTCGATAGAGTCTTGCACGGAACGCAAACTCCGTTGAGACGGAGTACGGTGCACTGTGACTCTTCACTGTGGATTAGTTGCTGCTTCATCCACACGAAAGTCCAGGCAGACACACGGATTGCCGGGAACACCTGCTGACGAAAGATTCAGATCAGAACTCGAGCCAACCAGTTCAGTTCTCAAACCTAGGTGCTGCGATTCACTGTGCTTCAAAGTAGAGCCCTGCACCATCCGCGGATGGTGCAGGATACTGCAAGGATACCGCAAGATACTTGCGGATTCGGATGAAAATTTAGTACCGATGTGCGAATCGGACGCGGATCGCATGAGAAGGCAGCGGATTGGTAGCAGATCGGATGCGGATATACCGCGTACTGTAATTTTTCCACCAGCAATTTATTTGTATTGCGCGCCGACAGCGAGCGCACGCTCGGGTTCACCTTTGACCATGCACGGCCAAGACGGGAGAGAAGACATTCTGGCGTCTCGAACTGTACGAGCACCGATGAGGTAGCGTTCCACACGTTCCAGAAGCTCTCCATATCGCGTTTGCTGAGAGGTTTACCTTTGCTTGTCGTCGTGAGTCATTCCGTGACAGCATCGAGGGTTCCGAAATCATACCAACATGCTTCCGGCGGTCTTTACGCGTCCTTCGAAACGTGCTGATTTTGCGGATGCGGATGGTGCGTTTTGCTCAGCGGATCGGATGCGGATGTAAACTCTTGTGTATGCTGCGGATGCGGGTCGGATGCGGATAACGTGTGCGCGGATGCGGGTCGGACGCGGATGCAAAAAATATCATCCGAGCAGGGCTCTACTTCACAGTTGCCCAGTCGCGCGATGTGAGGGATCTGCAAAGTTTAATAAGAGCATGGCAGACGCACGACATGTTACATAAGGCAGCTCCGGAAATGTATTAACGGTAAGACATTATGCCCGATTATGCATTACGCCCGTCGGTCTCTTCAACCCTGCAACAGAAAACAAGATTTGAAAATAAGTGTGGTACAAAAAATAACAGAAGAACACCATCAAGCGGCGTAGAATTCCGCATTCACTGGAGCCCTCGAGTTATCTCCGTATGTCATTTGGCACAGCAGCCAATCACGGGGACCTAAACTGCTTCTACCCACAGAAAAGGCGAAGCAAACGAATATTTTGAAGCATTTATTTTCAAACACACACAACAAGCAACGAGACCATGGGGACATATGCGTGCGTTCATGACATAAACCTCGAGTATCGAGCTAACGAACAACCTGTATGTTCAACCTCGTTGAATGAACGATTGAACGTTTATGATTTTTCTATTCGGAAAAAGAGAAACAAGTAACATCAATCAACACGCCACTCTCCTCTCAGAGATCCAGAGTTCCAGGCTCACCCGTTATCTGCATTCCGTCTTCAAAGACTCTTCTGATGCCACATGCCATCCAGCCTGCAATGTTTCCGTAGAACCCTATGACAAGGAACAGGAATGGTGACCGTGTAGCCAGTAAGGAGCAAAAAAATATCCAGGCACATGCCGATGCCTTTCCTCATATAAGTACGTTGCAGTCTGGAAGTCAACGGATGCCACATGGTTTCATTTAGTCCCTGCGACAAAGAATATGAATGGTGAATGAATAAATAGTAGCAAGAGGTTCAGGTACGTACCGGTGCCTTTCCATATATGCTCGTTGCGGTCTGGAAATCTTAAACGCGTATGACGGCGCCACGCAAACCACTCTGGCTCAACAACTTGACCAAACAAGAACACAGGCAAACTGCTTCTGGAACACTGCCAACACATTTCTTCCGTTAGTGAGCACTTCATGAGGTGCATCTTTTTATCTTTCTTTTTCGTGGCGAGACGAGAAGGTTCACAGGGGTTTAATGGCACAGTTATGCGGTTCAAACCATCGGAGACTTCACAAACCCGCTGTGTACCGCTTAAAACTTTCATGCTGGAGCGTGAACCTCGTGAAGCATACGGTTCTCGAAGGTTCATCGTCTATAAACCTGCTGGCTTTAATGAACCGCTTATTTGATCCGGTACGTAGCAGGTGCAGATTTTAGAGTGCGTGTTTATAACACTGCTCGAACCCCGCGTCTACGTTTTCATCCCTCACCTCGCAAAATTCATAAGAGTACCTCCACTGCCCCACAAGGTAGGTTCTGATTGAGGGATGCTCCCTCTTCCCAATCATTATTTCTAGCGCCATAAGTTCCTTCCCTCCCCAACCTGGTTCCCTTCCGCTTCCCGTTCATTGGCGCCCTTCTTGATTACTTTGCATTTCTCTCTCTTCTGCTGTTGCGTACTTTTTCCTGGCGCAGGTTTTTTATTTTCTCCTCCAGAAGTATACGATCTTCTCTTAGGCTTCTGTGTCACATTCATCCATCACGTCTGCCCTTTGTTTCGTGTATAATGATTGCTTCCGTGCGCGCTGCCTACGAGTTTACGGCGTCGTGACTGTGGACGGCACTGTTACATAACATTTCTGTTGGTAGTCCACCTGAGGTTCACCACTCTTCAAAGATAGAGAACAGATCCTCGAAATCCACGTCCCGAGAAATATAGTCCTACATATACGTGTCGCACATAAGCGTGCCGTTCGTCATCCTTCTCTTTTAGTATTTGTTGTGGGTGGCGTGGAGCACTTAGGTATAGTTACAAAGAATCCTTCAGATGTTCCGTAGTTGTGAAGGACGTGCAGACTCTTCAAGAAGTCTTCCCATGAAGAAGTCCTTACGCTACGTAATGTACCTGTTCCCAAAGCAGTCACTTATACGTCGCAGTTGGGCCCGGAATTTTGTTTCCAGCCTCGCCTAAAGATGCCAGAGCTAATAGGCTTAATTAGAAAAGTGCCTAGCTCTGTGCTGGAAGAAAAACGCCGGCCCTGTGTTGATCAGTTTCTTGAATGAGTCAGACATGTGCCACTCGCAAAAGGTGAATCCCCAAAAATGAACCATATCTGCATGTTCTTCAGAACTATGGAACATAAGCTGCTAACCGCTGACAACGAAGTGTGTTCTTTCTGTTCATACCTAGAGACGAGTGCGGGTATGAAAATTCGTACCCGCAACCGCCCCGCACCCGCGGGGGCACAACCGGCATCCGCACCCGCACATCCCGACGCCTAACCGCATACCCACCGATATACCCGCAGCCCAATGCGTACGCATGTTTGAGCTATGCCACATGATCGTGACAGCACGAAATGAATTATTGATGCTGAGGACACTGTACGTTAGCGAGCCACTTTTCCAACGTGTACGCGGTGGCCACTGCTGACATTGTTGCCAGCTTACTGACGCCAAGTGTACCAGACTTGGTGTCAGAAGATAGCCAAAGTTAACCCCATGTGGGAAACAACCACTTTATTTTGAGATGATGAATTGGATATGGAACATCTTGGAAAGTATTTTGGGCCAAATGTTCGCCATGAATCGGGTCATACACCAAAATCCAACGGGTTGGTTTTGCGCCTGCGGGTATTGCGGGTATACCCGCGTAATACGCGGAGGTAGTGCGGGTCTACCCGCATCTTACCCGCAACCCGCGATGACACGGAAATGTGCACCCGCAAAGAACAAAGTTGCGCGGGTACCCGCGGGCATCCGCGGGTGTACCTGCACCGCACTCATCTTTTACCCAATCCTCGTGTCTGCACATGCGCATTGGATGGGTGGATGAATAGTCGCTTTTCTATTGCAGCGCGATGGATATAGCTCTGGAGTAGCGCCATGACGTTTTTTGCCGCGAACATTATGGGCGGATTCTTTTATGACATGCATTCCGTTTCTTTTCCACTTCAGTTTTATGATAATCGTTTTTGAATGAATGCAATTCCGAAAATTGCTCAGTTACGAACCCTTTTTTCTCACCCTAAGAATTGTGCGTAAACGAACGGGAAATACATGTGGTTGGACAATACAGCCCGGGGTGCAATATCTCCCTGCATCTTCCAAGACGATTCCAGACTCAAAAACTTCCAAAGATGTTGCAATTGTAAGGTGAAGAACGTGACTCTGAGACCATATGGGGCACACACGGGGTATAGACGGAAGCGTCTGCGTTAACACGCAATGTGCAGCTCACAAAGCGTACACATCGATTGTCTGTGTAGCGTCCTGTTTTCTTTCGATGTCTACGTTTGATTCGAAGCAACTCGCTCGTATCAGTGCTGTTGCAGCTTTCGTTTTCTTTCCGTCGCGCAAATGTTGGTGCAGACGTTCATAAACATGCATCTTATATATATTTATTTGTTTTAAAGATAACAGAAACTTATAGAATTGGATATAACAAAAAATGTCTTGTCCACAGGGAACGTGTCGCGTGTAGCAGAATTAATGTGACACTCTTTACCAGTCGGCCCATGAAGCATAATAACTAGGGATGGAACGATATCGACATTCTTATCGATACTGTCGATATTTTATGCTTGCGATGTTATCGACACTTTTAAAATATCGATATTCAGATCGATATGAATATCGATATTACATAGATATACATGGTGTCCGGCGAGAAAGTGTCAAAAAATCATAACAAAAAACTAGGGGTGATAAAAGCATGGGACTTGCTTTATGAGGCTCCTGAAGGATTTTGCCACCTACTGTAATGATTTTCGTTAGTGTAATTAATTAATTAGTGCAATTTCGCTAGTTAATTTCTGAAAAATGCCAAGGAAACGACACGTTTTTCTGCCGGAATTGGAAAGGCCATGTCTGGAATAGGGTATCGCAGTCAAAATTAGTTGATTTTGCGCACGTTTTTCAGAGAAAAATTGCTACCCGAAAAGCACCCGCAATCCTATCGCAAGTTGAGCGCTCTCGCGGCCTTTCGCTTCGCCGCGGATACAAGCTCCGCCCAAGGGCCCTCCCTCTGCGATGGAAGCAGGAAGAAAGAAGCAAACAAAATCGGTAAAGAGGAATAGTGAAACAGACCGCAATCCTGTTGTCAATCACCGATAAACGGAGTCACACGGTTAGATTGCGCCTTGGACAGAACCACAGTCTCGTGCCCTTTTATTCTCAATGGAAACAAAAATTAAAAAAAGGTGCTCGAAGTGACTGCCGTCTTCGCCGATACACAACTGGCATCTGTAAAACGCGTTTCTCGCAGCATTCTTTCGCTCTTGTGGTGGGATGGTACGGCAGAAGGCGGTCATTTTTCCTGCAATTCTTCTGGCGCTGTGGACTCCGATTGGTACGCGGCGTCCTTGATTCTGCCCCACAAGTAAAAGTCCAGTGGTGTCAGATCTGGGGACCTCGGTGGCCAGGGAACCGGCCCATGACGGTCAATCCACTTATCCCCGAAGAGACTGTCCAAAAATCTTTTGGCACAAAACATGTCATTGAATTATAATAAAGAAACTACACCACCTAGAATCATGCGGTCAACGGCATTTGTTCTTACTAGGTTGTTGCCACCTCCTGATGTGAATGACGTGTAACGTAAATTTAATTATGGAAGTTTTTGCGAACTGAAGTCGGAAATTTGACAAGTAAAGGTCACTTTTTTACCCCACCAAATGTGAAGAGCGTGTCTAATTTACTCAAATTAATGGTAATTGACAGGGATATTCAGGGCCTATCCCATCAGAAAAAAATAGCCGAACATCATCAAATTTTTTCAGCGCAATCCTTGTCAGTCCGACGAAAGGAGGTTGGAAACCCAGCCCACACCTGCAACGTAGAAAGAGAAAACACAGGTATGGCTTATCGCGTCCGACTTTCGCTGGAATAATGCTTTCCCTCTCCCAATTTCAGGAACTGTCACTTTTTCTACTATCACTCTGTGGGCTGGGTTTCGAACCTCCTTTCGTCGGACTGAGCGATTGCGCTCAAAAAGTCGTCGCGCGTTATGGTTCGGTGCTACGAAAAGCTTAATGTTCGGCTATTTTTTCCGATGGATTAGCTAGTGAATATCACTGTGGATTATCATGAATTTGAGTGAATTCAACACGCTCTTCATATTGGTGGGGTTAAAAAGTGACCTTTACTTGGCAAATTTCCGAGTTCAGTTCGCAAAAAATTACATAATTAAACTTACGATACATGACATTCACATCAGGAGTTGGCAAAAATCTAGCAAGAACAAATGCCGTTGACCACATGATTCTAGGTGGCGTAGTTTTTTTATTATAATTCAATGACAGCTGCTTCGCGGCGCTAAGACGGAATATTTTCCACACAGTCTGGCGGAAAAATCACAAATGACAAGTGTATTTACCTGCTACTGTTGCGGCTTAAGCTCTTCCCTTAGCATTTATCCTCCGGTTCGTAGATTTTCTTCAGTTCTACTAACACAATTTCTGAAAAGTACGATGTTATGCTCAGAAACGTTGAAGACAATAGCGAATGTATCAAACAGCTGGAGAAAAGGGTATCAAGCATAGAACATACCAAAACTAAGGCTGAGGGTATCAAGCGTATTCAAATGGATATTAGTGCACTGGAGCTGTACGGGCACTTGTACGGACTAGCTTGGACTACCTGAGAAACGTCATGAGGGCGTTGGCAGACAAACTGAAACCGAAACAAATCGGAAGGGGAGGGCTGGGTTCCACGAATGGGCACTTGTTCGCTGCCTCCTATTGAAAGAAAAGTAAGACCGAAGGTCGCGTCCTTTTCAGGGACCATCCTAATCTCCTCAAGGCCGTGGCTTTCGGGCGCGATCTTGTTCCCCTCTAGTTTCGAGCGTAGTTCCACTCTACCAAGCTGGTGGCGCTGTCGAACGCTATGACGTCATTTGCTTGCAAACAGTGTTATGTAAGCATTGCAGCGAGTGAAGCCATACTGTAAAACCTTTACTGCTCCGACTTGCACAACAATTAAAACAACACTACAGTAGACGTTTCGCCGCCTATCCAGGCAGCATCCTCAGTACAAATGGGCAAACCAAGGGGCACATCACTCACTTATCAAAGAGGGCGGCGTACACATCCGGCAGAGGGCCACGGTTTTTTGTTGCACGCTGACTCCGCATGTCTGATAAACCACGATTCCAACAACTTCCGCGGGCCCCATCTTATCTCCCGTGCCAAGGTTTCCGCGTTATCAAAATCAAATACATGTTCAGTGGCCCAACAGTGATCAACCAACTCGGTTTTCAATCGTGTGGCATTCGTAGCATTGGCCACATCACTTTTATGCTCTTTCAAACGTGTTATTCGTTTCCTGCCTGTCTCACCGATGTAGATCCTATCACAACCCCCGCATTGGATTTTGTACACAACACCGCTTTGTTCATGCGGTGCGGTGCGATCTTTAGGTTTTCCAAAAGTGGCGGCCAAAGTACATATCGGTTTGAAAACCGTTCTTACACCTAGTGGGCGTAAAGCCCTACGAATCGCATACGACACACTTTGAACAAAAGGGATGCACACCACAGATTTGACATTGTCGGTCCTAGTTACCCTATCTTTGACACGTCACTTTGGTTGATCACTGTTGGGCCACTGAACATGTATTTGATTTTGATAACGCGGAAACCTTGGCACGGGAGATAAGATGGGGCCCGCGGAAGTTGTTGGAATCGTGGTTTATCAGACATGCGGAGTCAGCGTGCAACAAAAAACCGTGGCCCTCTGCCGGATGTGTACGCCGCCCTCTTTGATAAGTGAGTGATGTGCCCCTTGGTTTGCCCATTTGTACTGAGGATGCTGCCTGGATAGGCGGCGAAACGTCTACTGTAGTGTTGTTTTAATTGTTGTGCAAGTCGGAGCAGTAAAGGTTTTACAGTATGTCTTCATCACCCGGCTTTTGGAGTATTTTCTCAGCGAGTGAAGCGTCACAGTGGTGGGCGTCGGTCGCATGCATAGGTGGGCATTTTGGTGAAACCTCACTCGCCCTCACCCTCACGGCCCTCACGGGCACATGCCCTCACTAGCCCTCACCCTCACCGCCCTCACAAGCACATGCCCTCACTCGCCCTCGCCCTCACGGCCCTCACAGACACATGCCCTCAATCGCCCTCACCCTCACCGCCCTCACGAGCACAGGCCCTCACTCGCTCTCACCCTCACGGCCCTCACAAACACATGCCCTCAATCGCCCTGACCCTCACCGCCCTCACGAGCACAGGCCCTCACTCTCCCTCACCCTCACGGCACTCACAAACGCAAGCCCTGGGGGTCTTACCCTCATAACGTCTCCTGTGAGTACACTCATGAGGTTGTGCCCCTCATGAGACCTCCTGTGAGTGCACTCATGAGGTCTGAGGGGCGCCAGGTCTCTGTGAGTGAAGTCACTGGTGAGGCCTGAGGTATGTGAGGTCAGTATGAGGGCATTCAGAAATGAGGTCAAATGACGCATGATGTGGTTCCAGCGACACAACCACTGGCTGTGTAGACGTTAAAGGGCTGGTGTGCCCGTTTTTAGCAATTTCGTCTACGTCGCGCTGGGAACACAGCGAAGCGTCCTGAGCTGACTGATTACTTGGCGATATGGTTCCAGCGACCCAACTACAGGCAGGGTGCACTTTGAAGGGCTGGTGTGCACGTTTTTACAAATTTAGTCTATGTCGCGCTGGGAACACAGGAAAGCGTCCTGAGCTGACTGATTCTTGGCGATATGGTTCCAGCGACCCAACTACAGGCAGGGTGCACTTTGAAGGGCTGGTGTGCACGTTTTTACAAATTTAGTCTATGTCGCGCTGGGAACACAGGAAAGCGTCCTGAGCTGACTGATTACTTGGCGATATGGTTCCAGTGACCGAACTACCGGCAGGGTGCACTTTAAAGGGCTGGTGTGTTCGTTTTTAGCAATTTCGTCTACGTCGCGCTGGGAACACAGCGAAGCGTCCTGAGCTGACTGATTACTTGGCGATATGGTTCCAGTGACCGAACTACGGGCAGGGTGCACTTGAAAGGGCTGGTGTGCCCGTTTTTAGCAATTTCGTCGACGTCGCGCTGGGAACAGAGCGAAGCGTCCTGAGCTGACTGATTACTTGGTGATATGGTTCCAGTGACCGAACTACGGGCAGGGTGCACTTGAAAGGGCTGGTGTGCCCGTTTTTAGCAATTTCGTCGACGTCGCGCTGGGAACACAGCGAAGCGTCCTGAGCTGACTGATTACTTGGTGATATGGTTCCAGTGACCGAACTACGGGCAGGGTGCACTTGAAAGGGCTGGTGTGCCCGTTTTTAGCAATTTCGTCGACGTCGCGCTGGGAACACAGCGAAGCGTCCTGAGCTGACTGATTACTTGGTGATATGGTTCCAGTGACCGAACTACGGGCAGGGTGCACTTGAAAGGGCTGGTGTGCCCGTTTTTAGCAATTTCGTCTACGTCGCGCTGGGAACACAGCACATCGTCCTGAGCTGACTGATTAGTTGGTGATATGGTTCCAGTGACCGAACTACGGGCAGGGTGCACTTGAAAGGGCTGGTGTGCCCGTTTTTAGCAATTTCGTCGACGTCGCGCTGGGAACACAGCACATCGTCCTGAGCTGACTGATTACTTGGTGATATGGTTCCAGTGACCGAACTACGGGCAGGGTGCACTTGAAAGGGCTGGTGTGCCCGTTTTTAGCAATTTCGTCGACGTCGCGCTGGGAACACAGCACATCGTCCTGAGCTGACTGATTAGTTGGCGATATGGTTCCATCGACCCATATACAGGCAGGGTGCACTTTAAAGGGCTGGTGTGCCCGTTTTGAGCAATTTCGTCTACGTCGCACTGGGAACACAGCGAAGCGTCCTGAGCTGACTGATTACTTCGTGATATGGTTCCAGCGACCCAACTACCGAGAGCGTGCGCTTTAAAGGGCAGGTGCGCCGGTTTTTAGCAATTTCGTCTATGTCGCGCTGGGAACACAACAAAGCCCAGGACACTTGGCTGTGTTCCCAGCGCAACATAGACGAAATTGGTAAAAACGGGCACACCAGCCCTTTAAAGTGCTCCCTGCCGGTAGTTGGGTGGCTGGAACCATCTCACCAAGTACTCAGTCAGTCAAGACGCTTTGCTGTGTTCTCAGCGCGACATATACGAAACTGCCAAAAACGGGCACACCAGCCCTTTAAAGTGCACACTGTGTGTAGGTGGGTCGATGGAACCATATCACCAAGTAATCAATCAGCTCAGGAGGCTTTGCTGTGTTCCCAGCGCGACATAGACGAAATTGGTAAAAGCGTGCACACCAGCCTTTTAAAGTGCATCATGCCTGTAGTTGGGTCGCTGGAACCATATCACCAAGTAATCAGTCAACTCAGGACACGTGGCTGTGTTCCCAGCGCGACGTAGACGAAACTGCTAAAAACGGGCACACCAGCCCTTTAAAGTGCTCCCTGCCGGTAGTTGGGTGGCTGGAACCATGTCACCACATAATCAGTCAGTCAAGACGCTTTGCTCTGTTCTCAGCGCGACATATACGAAACTGCTAAAAACGGGCACACCAGCCCTTTAAAGTACACACTGCGTGTAGGTGGGTCGATGGAACCATATCACCAACTAATCCGTCAGTCCAGGGCGCTTGGCTGTGTTCCCAGCGCGACGTAGACGAAATTTCTAAAAACGGGAACACCAGCCCTTTAAAGTACACTCTGCCGGTACCTGGATCGCTGAAACCATATCACTAGTGCCTTCATAATTTGTCCACGTCTCGTAAGCGTCATTTAACCTAATTTCTGAATGCACTCATACTGACCTCACACCCCTCAGGCCTCACCAGTGACTTCACTCACACAGACCTGGCGCCCCTCAGACCTCATGAGTGCACTCACAGGAGGTCTCATGAGGGGCAAAACCTCATGAGTGCACTCACAGGAGACTTCGTGAGGGTAAGACCTCATGAGTGCACTCACAGGAGACCTTATGAGGGTAAGAACATCATGAGTGCGCTCACGGATGGCCTGATCGCGGGCTTGCCCTCACTCACCCTCACCTCAAAGGCGTGAGGTGAGGGTGAGGGGCACTCATGAGGGCCCTCATGAGTGAGTTCGCCCAGCTATGGTCGCATGTAGAGCTATTCGCGCGTGCTGGCGTATATATAAACACGTGTGTTTGTTTTGCCCACCAGTAGGCAGATCACGTCACAATGCCGTAGTTCTCTGGGGCTCTATTTAGACTGTGATCACAGCCTGAACTATGAGTCATATTCTGGGACAACACTGCGGACGCACTATCGGAGATGACTATACCCAAGCAGCGCAATGTACTGAAAGTCGAATGCAATAGGGGTGGTCGGTATTCGTCTTATCAGAGTACTTCAGTTTCACGAAGCTGTTCAAGGCCATCCACCTACCCGTCCACCCCTATTGCACTCGACTTTCAGTACATTTTGCTGCTTGGGTACGGACAAAAGGATCGAGACGAGGACAGCATAATCTCAAAAGAGATTGATCTCACCTTGATCAGAACTTGAAATTGATTACGATTCATTCTTACGCACATGTGAGTGCGCGCTGACCCTCGATATGGCGTTCTTCCATAGCTTCAGTGCGACTACAGCGCTTGAGCCCTCGCGTGACATAGTGGTTAGAATTATCGCCTTCCGTGAAAAGACTGGGAGGTAACACGGGTTCGTATCGTGACTGTGCTTGTATGGGGCTCTCCCAGGGTGTCCCGGGAGGCTTCCCAGACGAATGTCGGCACCATTCCCCTGAAGTCTGCACAGAAGCAGGACGATTACTGAATATGCAAGCATACTGTGCTCACTTGCACAGGTTTTTCAGGTTTTATTTACTCTTTCTGAGTTTCAATGAGCTACAAATGGGACTGTGAGGGCGTGCCCTGTATAATAGTCCCAGCAGTAGAAACAGTACACAGACGTACATGAATATAACGAGCCTTGTGGGAAAGAAAGAAAGAAAAAAATGACATTGACAAACAATTGCCAAAAATGCATTGACAAGGAAAGTGAAACATTATGGTGCAACCTGTAGTAAGCAAAGAACATTACCGACATAGATAAAACAATTGCATAAGTCATATAAAGGGTGTCTTATGCCAAGAAAGAAAGGAGGAGAGCATTACTAAATCATACAGCTTTCGTGTCCCACTACCATTGTGATAGATATAGACGGGAATATCTCTTAAATTGAAAAAAGGAAGACAGGGTTCTGATATGCAACGGTAGGGAATTCTATACATTGTAACCAAAGAAAGACATTGAAAATATTCCATAATTTGTACATGAAGGAGGAAGTTGAAGCATGTCAGGCTGATGACGTAGGTTGTACAATGTATGAACACGATTGAGAGAGATCAAGTGGTCCGTGATAGCCCAATGGATCAACTTGTACATGAAAAGTGCGATTTTATGCTTAACAAGAGAATAAATATCTTGTATACTGACAAACGCTGAAAGGCAAACGCTATTGATTCGCACATACATCGCCAAGACTGTAGTACTCCTCTGGTGTTGCTTTTGTAACGTTGCTACACTGCAAAAGAACTGTTCATTGGCAATGTTTCATCAACATTGCAATATCACAGTTTTTTCAATGCCGTTTCTGTACTATTGTTGCAAAATAACGAAGCCGGTCTTTAGCGATTTCACATCAGCATTGCAATGTCACATTTTTGGAATATTGCTTCAATAACATCGTTGCAGGGTAACGAAAGCGGCCATTAGCGACATAACATGAATATTGCGTGGCAGTATTGGTGCAATGTCACTGCAGCTATTTGCGCTGACTGCGTGGGTATATCTTCTCCCGAAATTTGTTTTTTTATTAAACAGAGAAATCAAATTCTGCTTCAAAACACTTTTCAGCAGAATAATTTTTCCCTGACTTTTTAAACTCTCACTGAAGAAATGATTCGTAAGATTCGAGATTCGCAAGATCCGTCGATTTGCAGGACCTTCCTTGTATTCGCATTCGGATTTGAGAAATTCTGAATTCGTCCCGCCTCTGCTGTTAAGGAATATACATGACTTTCCCCGGCCTTTGGACTGTTTTCGTCAAAATGTCGGGCAACAGCATTTGGCTGCAAGGAACCCTTTTGTGAGCTGTTTTGCTGGAGACCGACATCTTTCCAGAGTTGTTCGTGTCTTGTCGTGACACCGGCAGCGGCCTCGCATCTGTGGGGAAGCGCAACACCTACATGAACACACTTTATGCACCGGGCAACCTACTCGTGGGCGATGAAGGCGTTTTCTTGACGTGCACTCTCACACACCTCCTGCTCGCGCATTCTCTACATCGGGACGCAAATAATTCTTCGACAGCAGAGGACGAAGTCATGCGCCAAGGCCACGCATGACGTTGCGCACACCATCTTTCCGCGCACGCAAATTTCAAACCGTTTGGGTTCCAGTGACCTATAATACTAATAATAAATTATAGAGCTCGGGTCCGTAAAGGACGAAGCAGGGATTCGGTGAATGCAGGAAGCACTCCACTGTAACCTTGGAAACAGATTGACCAAAACGAATTGATGCTTGAAGAGCGAACTATCCGAAAAAGCGGTGCAGTTTTGTTGAGAACGTGATCACCCTCACTTGTATCAAAGCGCAATTTTCAACATTTACATAGGGTTTCATAGAGCAACGAGGTTTGTGTACAAGAGCGCAAATTTGAATGTCGTGCACCACCGCTAGCACGGACGGAAAAGGTGTGTCTGGGTGGAGGGGGGGGGGTAGTAGACGCTCGGTGCACACCGTTAACTCGCCAACTAAACGTCCTGCAGAGGTCGAGTTGTTTTCGTTCAATAGAGATTGAGTAATTTTCAACGAGTTCGACTGCGTTGAAAGCCTAAATGTTGTAAAGCTCCTAAGGTGACGATAAATACCTCCGAGTCTCTGCATGCCTTAACAGAGCTGCTGCTACTGCTGCTGCTCTCCAACGTATAAGAGAATACCGAAAACGGAAGGGTGTGGTACAGGCCGAAACTGCTAATGCCCCAAGGTCTCCAAAAGTGCAGCTGAGCGTGTCCAAAAGCACAGATCCAGTAAATCTGGACGCCAACCTCGTCTAAGGGTTCCGTAACCAATTTCGTCCCCAGTCTCTTAAGTACTTTCGATCACCAAGCAACGGCCGCCAACGTCCCCAGGCAAAAATCTGGTGTGGGACCACTTCAAAGTGGTTTATTGGGCAGGTCCCACTTTGAATGTGGGACCATATAGTGACTGGGATCAGTTGAGTGGAATTGATCCATTGGTCCCCTCTGCAAGTGGTCCGGGATCCGGCGCCTTGGCAGCTGGGACCACTGAATGCATAACCGAAAATAATACGTGGAAATGCACATATTGCTCACGTAAATATACTGTTTATTCTGCTAAAAGCATACACTAAGCAGAAAGAAATAATCAATGCATCTCCATTTATACGTACTACGTAGTACAAGTCTGATCACTCACTGTGTCTAGACAAGGCATATGCCTGACCGTGCGATGCACTCACGGACCACAGGTAGCTTTGCGTTTTGTTGGCCATCTCAAATCTTGTATTTTCTCAGAGAAGATAACACGTGACACTTCTCGTGACACGTTCGGAATCTTCTTATCCTGTTTCTCTTTGAGTTTCTCCAAAGTTTCTAAAATGAAACATCTAATTAATAGTAACCAAAACATCACGGTAATCACCTGCGAACATCAGAAGCACCACTACGTGCAGTCCGGTTAGCGCTTCTTAGCGTGAAAACTCTTCCGGGAAATCGACAATCTGTTCCACAGGGACCATTGTCATCGCATTGTCTTAAAAAGCGCACTAAAACACACGGAAATACTGCACAGAAGTTACACGATCCTTGCTACGGCAACTGAAGACAAAACGAACTTACTGCAACGCGTCCAACTCCCAACAGTCACCCGTCACTCTCGCCTCTCACCCTCTCTGCTCTCGCATATCGCCGTTAGAACCATGGTTCTGCATTGCATCAGCCTCTGCAGTTACCTTTTCCTCGTTTTTTTTTCGTTTTCTTTCTTCTAATTATTTAACTGGGTTTTTGTCGCTGTTGAGATATATTTTTTGACATTTCGCTGGTACTTAGTATATTGTGATGATATTGATACCGGCAGCACAGCGTGGTGATGGCAATGGTTTAATGGACAGAATGAGAATGGCCGTGCATGATACGCGCCCGTCCCTGCTGACACCGTAGTCGTCGTCGTAACATTGCCCCCCTCCCCGAGCCGTGACCTCCGGGACACGACAGATGAAGAATACCATGCTGCCGGGGGCACAATAGGTGATGTGGTCGATGATGGTCGATGATGGGAATGGCTCGATGCGGTGACGTTCGAAGGATGGACGGGTGGGCGACGATGGGACGATGGTGGAATGACGCTGTGCTGCCTTCACAGGGTCGGGGCCGAGGGTATCCTCCACTGAGCGCTGTCGTCGCGGGCGTCGTTGGGCGTCTTCGGGGCTGGGGGCATCTTCAGGGCTTATTTATTGTCGTCTCCGGTCGTCGTCGTCCCGTGTGGTCCTGGGGTCGGGGCTGGGGCGTTGATGGCCAGAACAACAGCGCTTCGAAGAAGGATAGCCCGCACCTCCACCAAATGATACGGGCAGTACAGCATGGTGATGGCAATGGTTTAATGGATATAATGAGAATGGCCGTGCATGACACGCGCCCGTCCCTGCCGACACCGTCGTCGTCGTCGTAACATATTCATTTTCAGATGAGATTATGCTGTGCGCACAAATTGAAGTTCAAGCGTAAAATTTATCGCAGAAGTGTGCACCTGGATAAAAAGCAATTAAAAGAGACCATACACGTGCTAAAATAGATCAGAGTTATAGATCAAACAAAACCAGAAGGATATATGGCAACCGTGGACAAGATGAAATATCAAAGGGGGAACCGGGGAAGTCGCCCGGCTTGGAATCTCAAGTGGGTAATTGACCATTCTGGAAACAAAATGGTACCTGCGAGGCTCCAGTTGGAACCTCTGGAACTATCTGAGACCAGAGTGGTACCACTGATGTCACCAAAGTGGAACCAGCCACCTCACTTGGGAATCCAGCTGGGACCATCCCCATTCAACAGGAACCATTCCGGGACCATCAAACATCAAACTGGAACCGGTCCAGGTTGAACTGGAACCGTTCTGGGACCAGTCCAGATTTCTGCCTGGGTCGATTGCGAGAGATTTTTAGCTGTTTCGGAAGTGTCGACTAGTGCTGTGACTTATCAGTGAAGTTAGGAAGGATAATAAACAACGCTTCCATCTTGAGATAGATTGAAGCTTACCTGTCTAATCGGTCTCAGTATGTACAGAAATACTTTTGCTGATCACCACTAGCAACTGTCACATCTGGGGTACCCCAGGTCTGTATTAGGACCACTGTTGTTTATGGTCTATATTAATCACATTGTGTGCCACAGTAATGTAACCTTCAGGTTGTACACAGATGATTGCGCAATTTACAAGGAGATTTCCACTTGTAATGTTCAGTTGCAACTATAAGTGTATGCCTTGCTGGTGTAAATGACCGGTGTGATTACTAGCAAATGTCTCTAAATTACAACAAGTGCGCTGCCATGTCTCTGACTCAAAAGAAAAACCGTTAATTCAGGAGCATTCTTTGCTCAGCGTTACTATCCCCCGGGTGTCCAAATATAAATATTTAGGTGTAATTATTTCCTCCAGTCTTAGTTGGAATTCTCATGTAAATAAAGTAGCGCAAACGGCAATGGGTAAACTCTGGTACCTTAAACGCAACAACAACAACAATACATAATGAGTATGAGATGGAGTACTTCACCGCGGTAGTGCGGTACCCTACCCCATTGCGCGTGGAATATTACGTGAAGATGATAAAGGAAGGTTTAAAATACGAGAAACAATTCAATAGTCTGCAGCAACCTTTGGACTTTGGCCGATAGTTATCGCGAAAGTGGGGGGGGGGGGGATCTCTTTTATATTTATTTTTTATGGGGGGGTCTGTTTATGGGAGTAGCCGAATTTGTCGTGCGACGAATTCAACCTCTCCCTAGTATTTTCAACATCAACCTTAAACAACGCAATCTCAAAACACGCGTTGCCTCACACTAAATTGAATGCATATACACAATATTGGTTCGACCCACTCCTGAATATGCCAGCACTCTATGGGACCCTCGAGTGGACTCCAACATTCGTAAACTTCAACGCATACAGA
Source organism: Ornithodoros turicata (assembly GCF_037126465.1). Taxonomy (NCBI): domain Eukaryota; kingdom Metazoa; phylum Arthropoda; class Arachnida; order Ixodida; family Argasidae; genus Ornithodoros; species Ornithodoros turicata. The sequence goes on from NC_088210.1 coordinate 5,478,750, forward strand.
AATTGATCCTGCGATTCATTTTTAATAAATGCGTCTCATTCGATTCCGTTTCATCACTCTACTTTCTCGCAGATCTTGAATCTCGAGTTTCCTTTTCCAGTTGATTCACGGCAACTTTCTCTTCAACATTTCCAGATGTATCTCTCGTAATGATAAAAGACATGTTCGCTCCTGTCATGCTAAGTCGCGGATTATCCCCCCCACACAGTAGACTTGACGTCTTTTTTGTTTCTTCCTTTCCGCGTACGTTACGTGAGTGGAATGAAATCCCCTTTGACATAAAAAAAAAATGTTTCCACACTAACGTCCTTTCAATACGTTTATAATAGAGATGGTACCAATCCAGAACTGTACGAATCCGAACCCGGATCCGGATCCAAGGAAGGTTCTGCGAATCGCACGAATCTTACGAATCTCGAATCTTTCGAATCCTCTCTTTAAAAAAGAGTTTAAAAAACCAGAAAAAAAAAACTTATACTGAAAAGTGTTTTGAAGCAGAATATGATACATCTGTTTAATGAAAAACGGCAGCAGTTTGAGGAGAAAATATACTCGTATAGTTCTTCTTAAACGTAATTTATTTAACGTGTTGTTCAACGACTACAAGAAATACATACGTTCTCCAGTCTGAATTATTTCCATAAAACTGAGAAACAATACAAAACAAAACCATGTTACTGCTAAACTTGTGATGTAACAGATCATGCCTGAACTCTTTCATTCTAGACCAATGTAAACAAACAAACCAGAAAACACCCGTCGGTCAATGAGGCTTTATTCGGCGGACTCCGGAGGCACCGATTTGAAAAAGAAACAAACAAACATGGTTGGTGGATTCGAAAGATTCGATTCCACGACCTACTCTATACTAGAGACCTGGACAACTGGCAATCGCCTATGGGAGAGCCGAGTCGTGGGATAGTTACGGTAGTGGCCACTGCAAGCGCCACATACCATTATTGGGGAGAGGGAATGTTGCTGTCGCCCTTGCCACCGTCTTTCGTGCTACCAAGCTGTTGCTAAGCACGCGCTATTCTCTCTCTCACTGCTCAACTCAGCCCACCATGCATTGCCGCGGTTTCGGCAAGTCAAGTGGTAACGAATAGTGCCCATAGCCAAGCGGCGATTGCCAGAACTACTACCTCAGCGCTGGGAGCTTCGCGGATGTCCAGGTCTCTAGTATAGTAGTAGGTCCTGGTCGATTCGCCGTTTTGGGCACTGGGGTTCGGTTTCCTGAATCTCGAATCCTTCCCTACGGTTTGAGGATTCGATGATGCCATTGGCACCAGGTCCCCCAAACTCACCTCGGAAAAACGTGCAACGAAGAAGGCCGTCACTAGATACCCCACTGTTGCCGTTCCGGATCACTTCAGCGCGCTAAGTTTAGCGACAAAATGTTTTTGTTGTTTCTGCGAATGAATCTAGTCTTTATATGTCCAAATAAAACGCGTATAACAACTTTCTCTGTCGTGTTTCACTTTTTGGTCCCGTTTTTAAACGTGTTGAGCGATCGGAAGGATCTAGTGCACGGCTGCGTGCATCACATAGCGTACCTGTCGTACCAGGCGCCGCAGGCGCTACAGTCGTCCATTTCTCCTTCGGTGACTTGGCCTGGCTTGGATTGTGCTTCAACTGGATCTTTAGCGCGCTACAATCCACGCAAGCCAACGTCTGGTAACAATGGGGTATCTAACGGCGGCCTCCGGCATTGCACGCATCGGGATAGGAACAAATACATGGGAAAATGGCGACCTTGGGGGACCTGATTGGCACATCCCTAGTTTATACTTGACCCCGAGTTACATCCCATCGCCCGAAGCAATCCCCTACTTGTATAGCCTTACCTAAATGTTTCTTTCCTTATATTGTTTCTCAAATATTAGTCAAGTGTATCTTAATATACTGCTACGTTTGTTTACTCCTTTTATGTTTTCCATGTTTGTATTTCCTTTTCTATGAGCGTTTGTATTGCCATGCTTGCAGAGGCTGCCAAGAGGCAGCCAGCAGTATTGTCTAGATAAATACGTGAAATAAATCAGCTCCAGTGTCCAGCCGCCGACCAAGAATCTACAAAACTATCTCTCGACAACGAGTTTGGTCATGTGCGTAACTTTTGCGATTCTAAGGGGTTTAAAAGCGGCTTGACGCCAATTCCTGTTACACGTGGAGATAGATAGACTTATAATGCTCATAATAAATTATAGATGTCGAGCCGGCGAAAAGCCTAGCACGAATTCAGTCTGAAGGCTTCTCAAAGTGTTCAAGAGCCCTGAAATCCACTTTCCGCCTATCTCGAGATGTTTTCGACCCTTCTGAACCACTTTAGCGGCATCGAAAGAGGGCTTTGAAAACAGCTCGATGCTTGTTATCTGATAGAAGAACTTGCATACGAGAACATCAAAGAGTTTCTGATTTGTCCTACGTGCTTGGCTGCCTTCGACAGAAGAAGATACCTACGTTGTCAATCGACATCAGGAAAGTCACTAAAATAAAGTCACTAAAATAAAGTCTACGTCCAAAACTTAACGTACGGAAAGAGACCGTCCCTCTCCCCCAACGGAGGTCTTTTTTTCGTCGCTCGTTGTACATATCTACAACTGCACAGCCTGTAAACGTTATCCACCACTCCATTATTGCGTTCCGCCACAAGCCAACACGACAATGGAAAGTCACGCAGATCGAGGACCGTTAAAAAATATTCGGCCTCTATTGCGTACATTTTTTTTCCTAAAACGGTACGTGAGCTGACTATTTCCCGGTTATATTTTCACTTTTACGTTCAATAATTCAGGCTTCCGGAAGCAGTTTCAGTATTCAGTTGTAGATTGCTCCATGGCAGTGGAATCGGCTGTATAGCTAATGATACACGGACACCGGTTCTTGTAAACACCCAAGCTGATTCGTGTAGCTTTTTTGGGAAACTGCACAGCGCTTCGGCAACAACGTCGTTGGCAAGCTTTGTTGCGTTTTTAGGGGGGGGGGCGGGCGTATATGTTTATAAAAAAAGAGCGGATTGCTTTGTAATGTATGATCACGGAGAAAGCCAGGAAGGTTTATCTGGTTGAACTGATATCTCATGTATAGCCAGCTACTACTAAGGTATTAGTGCGCTCTTTACTAGAGTCCCCCTTTTTTTTTTCTTTTCTATCCATTCTGATGCGAGGATGCAGATGGAACTTTCCACATCCTTTATTACGTTAGCTCGTAAACAATTGTGTTGAGGAGGATAGGTTTCACGTCTCCTTCTATATGACACGTGGGGCAAAGGGGAAAAGGCACTTGGCTCATCTCAAACAGGAGGAGTGGAGTTTGTGCCACATCCGATGAAACGACGTGGTTACCAGCATTGTGAGAAGTAGTAACGTCAACAAGGTAACATCTGTACCAGCAACCAGTATCAGTGTCACATAACGCTGACAACTTGCAATGTTACTTTCTAGTGGCGCCACGTGGCGGCAACAAGTTATGCGGTCATGAGCACGTCTTATCGTCTCTTTTGTTATTCTCTTTCGTCTGTTCGGGACGCGGTGTCGGTCACTCGTCGTGTGTCTGTTAGCAGTGCGCAAGTGCACAATAAGGTATGGCTCTGCCGTTGTTCTTGAAGTTTTAGTCGTCGTCGTTTCTGCTTTCCATGCTCCAGCCCTCACAACATAGCCTGAACACTGTCCGCTTCCCCCTTGTCAGACACCTGTGACTTTACATTCGATACATAGCGTAGAAATAATGCTGGTGAGCTCTGCTGGTACCATTGATTGCATGCTGTCTTCACGCGTGAGCATGGGCCGAGAACGAATGATTTCGTTCTTGGTGAACGAATCAGTAACGTGAACTCAGTGAATGGATTCACCTTCCCTACAAAGATTCGTTAATTGGCTCACCTTCAATGAGGGTCCTGAAAAACTTTAAAAAATGAGGAAACATTTCGATTTCAAAACATTTGGCAGAGGTCGGCGCGACGCCATCTCTGAATACGAAGTGCAATCACAGCATGGAGGAAGGAAACACAGGAGCGGCCCCTCCGATAGTTTTCCATCGGGACGAGCGGGACGGCTTTCTGCGACGCGTTCGCGCCGGTGAGCGGACTGAATTTGTATGCATATGTTTGGAAGGCACGCTGGTCGGGCAGGCCGTGAAGTGTGAACGTGAGTAGGCATCTGGAAATTTGATGTTAACGGATTCGATGTCGATTCTCTGAAATACTAGGCATCAGTGGTGGCTCGCCCAAATTCCTGGTTACTGTGTGATACAATAGTGGTATATATGACAAGGGCGTGAAAGCAAGTGGTATAGCTGAGTCGATGAAAGCTCAATGTGCACGTGGGGACGAAAAAACTAAACTGTTCTCCGCACGTCCGCTCTTTTTATTTCGTGTTCGTTCATTTCTTATGAGTGCCGTGCAGATTGTGAGTTTGTTACAACAAGGAGAGATATACACAGCAACGTGTGGCTATCGGAAGCGCGCCTCTCTTCTCTTGACTCTTTCTTTACAATAGATGTGAGGTAACCGGTCATGTAACTTGATGACGTCACTGCGTCACGTGGTATCGCGACGTCACTGAATCACTCAACGAATCACTAAAACGGAGTGAATCAAAGGAATCGATTCACTAAGAAGAGTCGTTTTGCCCATCACTATTAAATCTGAAACCAGCATCTGTCCCTTGGCGGTTATGCTAAACAGTAGGAGGCGCTGGGCTCCAATGAACGACTATGCTGTCTGAGGCTTCTTGTTTGTTTGCTTTTTTTTTTTAAGTCGCCGGCAATCATTCTAATTTCGGCCTAGTTCCCCTCTAGAAGTCGGCCAAGGAGGCACTCTAACCTTCCCACTTTTTCCTGCAGTCCAACATCCATCAGTCAACTCCTGACCACCGATGCTTGAAATTTCTCATGTATCTTGAGCTGACGTGCCAGCGGACAATAAATATAGTACACCAAGGCGGAAAAACCAGTGCAAATAAAGACTAGGTTATCTGCTTCGCGGCGCTAACGCGAAAGGAAAAGCAAATCCCAAGACCAATGCTGTCAATGTTATGAGCGATGGAAACGTTGTCGGCAATTATGGACATTGCCTGGGAATACTCGCTAGTGCGCCATGAGGATCCAGGTTGTCAATGTCGCCGTGTAACAGCTTGTACAGAACGGTAAAGCACAGCGCATCCGGACCTAAGTAAACAAATGAAGGTTAAGAGAGTTGTTAGCCACAGTTGCTTCGCGGTGTTATCACATAATAAGAAATACCTTGTAACCCATCTGCGGTGTCTGTGAACGATTACCATCCGTGTTTCACGGGAAACTGTTATACATCTTTTCCGATTATTATTGCTCACTAACCGTGTATTCACATGAGAATATTCTCGTGGAACAACTTCCTCTACATGATGTTAAGTTGATGGTTTCGAACGGTGCCGGAATAGTGGAAGTGGAATACTCCAAATTAGCGGGCGACACCATCTCTTCCTGCCGTCGGCTACGGGGTGTCTGCAGCCCCCGACAGCTCCCCGTAGAGACCGTTGTCGGGGATGGTGGTGACGTAAACCGGCTTGCCGTTGTTGGCCTCACGACTGTTGCCAGGATGAGATGAGATGATGTGATAACAGATGAAGGTATTATGAAGGCCGAAATTTAAGATCTTGGGCAGTCTCTGCCAGAGTTGATGAGAACTCCGAGTTCGAGCAGACTCATAGCCTTTGGGCGAGGCCAGATTCCTGAAGAAAGCAGACGAGGCTGCGGATTTTGGAGTGTCTTTCCGTGAAAGAGCCTCTGTGATGTAGGACCTCATGCACCGTACAACTCCTGCAAGGTATTTCTGCATCCTGCAAGGCCAAGGTATTTCTCCCGCACCGCAGCATATGCACAGCAATGCAGTAGGATGTGTTCGATAGCTTCAATTTCCTGACAATGTATGCAGTTTGAGTTGTCTAGAAAGCCAGTCTTGAATAATTGCGATTTGGTGAAAGCGCTTCTTGTTCGCAACGTGAAGAGCAGAGTTTGTATACTGCGGGGAAGTCCTTTCGGCGGGACACCAAGTCAATGAATTTCCAGGATGACCCGGATCCCAGGGTGCTGCATAAGAACTATCTCATTGATGAGCAATTTTCTGTCGCTGTCACCCGGGGTTGGCAAACTAGGGCTTGTGCCCTAGGCCTAGGGCTTGTGCTTGGACCGCTGTCGGGGATAATTCACACAACAATGTGCCTGTGGCCACTCAGCCACTGTGAACGGCCATTCCCTGCTCCCATCGACTTCTACTGGCTTTCGTGTCGATCGTTCTGTGATCCCAAAATAACTGGAAAACTACTCTGAAATGTTCTGGCAAAAAACAGGCATTTATTGACGAATCACGTTGGCTCAGACGCTAAGAACATGAATAAGCGCACAGCGTAGAGCGGTTTAAATGTCGCGTTTGCTAACACCCTGTGATCAAGTTTAAGCTTGCAAAGCACGCACACACACAGTCGATTCCTAACAACGAACAAGTTTTGCCATAGCCTTTCGTTGCTTGCAGTACGTCGAGCAGATCTCAGCGAAGCAAAGTACATGCGCTGCAGGCTTATCTTTATTGCCACTGTCTTCCAAACCGGACGGGTTCAACGTGGCTTTAACTGACAATACGTCATACCAGATAGACTGCCCGACATCTGGGTCGAGAAACAGTGCTACACGCACAGATACACATCATAACAGAAGAGTAAGCCAGTCGCACACTTTGTCAACAAAAGGCATCATCAAGCCGTCAACACGCAGCTGCCCATAGGCGCTAACAAACGCTGAGCCAAGACACAGGTGCGCTAGCGAGAAAGTAAAGAGTGCCGTTTTGAATCCTAGCTCCTAGTCACGTGATTCTGACAAACCAACGGGTACCAACTTTACAGGTGCATGACCTGTGCGAGTCTCTCATTAGCTCTGCGAACAGGGATACTCTATGTCCGGCCGCGACTGCGGTTAGCTGTTGGGGTCGGAAATCTTGTGGCACTGCACATTCCTTAGGGACAGGAGTGCACGAAAATACACAACGTTTAGCGCTCGCGCTTAAGTGACAACAGAAAGCTATGACGTCTTCCGCTGGAGTATTCTTGGTAATAGGGAGTTTTAGTACATCGTACGTTATCTCCTTTGCGTACGTAAGGAATAGCGTTGATTGTTCTGCGCATGCCCATAACAGAAAGAGAGCTTCGCGCAGTGCGCTGAACCACCAACGCTATCTGTTACGTACGCTATCGCCTTTGCGTACGATGTACTAAAACTCTCTAATGTCTCCGGCATGAATGCACGGTACAGTATTGAACACTAATGGAAGTGCTTTCTGTTTTTCAGCTCCCAGTGCTACAGGAGTTTTGCCTTTCAACCAGACGTCATTGTTCTCCCGGTGAGAAGGGGCAGCCCGGTGCACCAGGTAATGGACGTCTGCATGAATTAATAGCAGAAACAGATATTTACAATGATGGCCTTGTCAACAATGTTGCACTGAGCGACCACAGCGGACCGCTATACGTCATTCTACTTCGTTAACAGGTTTATGAATCTCTTATGTGAGGATGATAATGATTAACAGAGTTTTTATGGCGCATAACCGATTGGTTGGGATTGGTTGGGATGCACCGATAATTATGTTTGTATCGAAACGGAAACGGTTCCTATTCTCCGTTTCGCTTTGATTTTTAGAAGTGCGTTCTACCATTGCGAATAATCTGTTATGCTCCTAATAATGGAACATAAAATAATAAACGCGTATGTATACGTGCGTCATAGAATCGTCCACCTATATCCTCTGATGCGAGAAATTCATTTCACAAAAACAGTTCACTTTTCAACAATGTCGAAATTTCAGAAAACCTTTCAACAATGTCGAAATAGGCCTCTTGTCACATTGCCAATTTACAGTGCGAATGAATATCCGATATAAGCATATTAATCCGCGACTGTAGTTGGGGTGTTCTGCCTTTTGTAACGCTCTTGATCACGGATACCATGCATGTTGGGGAAGCCGCCTCGATCCAGTGTGGTTCTTATGCACGACCTATCCCCAAGAATCCCTAACCCTGGAAACTAACAATGCGGCGTATATGCAGACCAGCTGGTGGTGAAACTCCGTTGTGCAAAAGCCTGACTCTAGGCACAAACAGAAGGACGACACAAAGTCAACAAGATTGGGGAGTCTGTTTGTGTTGTCCTTCTTTTTGTCAATAAAAAAATGGATAGGAAGCAAGCGAGCTGGTGAAGATGATGCATGGTGTAAAACCCCGAGACTAGGGAACACGAAGGGACAGACACGAACACGAAGAACTCTCACTTCGTGTTTGTGTCTGTCCCTTCTTGTGCCCTAGTCTGGGGGTTTTTCATCATGCATCTTCTTTTTGTGTCCAAGCTAAAGATTCTGCATTCTATAGAAACCAGGAAATGATAGTATCATGTATACTTTATTGCCTTACATGCACAGGAATTTCCAATGATGTTAAGAGCTCTGTGTTCGTCCTGCATGTAAGGAAAGAAGGGAGGGAACATTTAACTTGAAGACGTAGCTGGTTTAATCCCTGTTGCGAAAGTAGGAGTAAGAAGGTAGAGAAAACACGGGGTACGAACAAGAAAATAAAATCACTCGCTGGTTTTCGTTGGGCAAGAAGGCGAGCAATCGTTGTCCTCGTTTCTCCGTTTCGCTCATAAACCTCTACCCGAGAAACGTCATCATGACGTTGGTAGACAGACTGAAACCGAAACAGATCGGAAGGGGAGAGCTGGGTTCCACGAATGTGCACTTGTTAGCGGCCTCCTATTGCAAGAAAAGTAGGACCGAAGGTCGCATCCCTTTCAGGGATCATCGTAATTCCCTCGAGACCGTGGTCTTCGTGCGCGACCTTGTTAGCACGATAGCTTCGAGCATAGTTCAGCTCTACCAAACCGGTGGCGCAGTCGAACACTACGACGTCATTTGTTTACAAACAGGGAGAGGTCTACTCCGAATACTTTGGCAAACGACGAACCGGGCAATGACAGCACTCGATAATGGACTCGATAGCACTCGATAGCAGACTCTGGCGGGGACCCGCGGTATGGTTACCCGCACCTTCGCTCATCTCGAAGAATGTCTGGCGCAGCCGGACATTCTGAAGGGGAACGTCGAGGTAGGGATAGACTACCTGGATACGCGGAAGGCCGCGCATAACAACCTCGATCAACAGGTTCTCGAAACTCATCGACGACGAGGTGTTCGATGAAGAGACCAACGCTGTGCTGCAGCAGGGAAAGCGGATCGAAGCAGCCATCAGTTAAGCGAACCGAACATGCTCCTGCGAAGGCCTAAGGACATTAGGCACGACTCATGTACGTGTGCGGTTCAAGACGAAGGACTTCATTTTGCCCATTACTGTCATGAGAGGAACTGGATGTAATCTTCTCGGACGAGATTGGTTCAGGCCACTGAACATCAGAGTCAGTGGTATTCACCACGTTCAGGACTCAAGCCAGCTACACACCCCTTTTAAAGAAGTACGAAACGGTTTTTGGAGAAAACATGGACGGTCACAAGGGTGCCCGGTCTCACTGCAGCTGAAGGAGAATGCCGCGCCTTGCTTTCTGAAGGCTCGATCTGTCCCATTAGCTCTTAGAAGTGCAGTCGAGAAGGAAATCGACCAGTTAATCTCCCAAGGGGTGCTGCAGCAGGCACAACAGTCGGACTGGGCTACAACGCTGATCGTCGAGAAAAACAAAAACAAACAAACAAACAAACAAGGATTGAAGCATACGACTGTGCGGTGATTACCGTAGCACGGTTAACCTGAGGACAAAGGTATCATCCTACCCGCTTCCCACGACCATCGAGGTCTTCACCAAACTTCGCGGAGGAAGAATATTTTCTGCGGTGGATTTGAAACAAGCGTATCAGCAGCTGCGATTGACCACTGCAGCTGCGGAAATTTCGACTATTAACACGATTAAGGGCCTGTTGCGGGTAAAGAGGCTACCGTTCGGAATATCGGCAGCTCCAGGAATTTTCCACCGTTTCATCGACACATTGTCTGCGGAAAGGACGTAGATTAACATAAAAGACGCCTGGAGCAGGTGCTCAGAAAGCTGCAAGGGGCGAACCTTCGCCTAAGAAGAGACAAGTGCCAATTCGTGCTGCCAGAGGTTTCTTACTTAGGACATCGCACTGATGCAGAAGGTCTGCATCCGACAGGCGACAAGGTCAAGACATTGCTTCAGTCCCCATCGCCGAAGTCCAAGACCGAATTGAAAGCGTTCCTGAGAAACCGCGCCGCCATAGCAAAGGATCTGTATGAACTGCTTAAAGACGGCAACACATGGCAGTGGCAGAAAAGGCACCAATCGGCGTTCGAAAACCTCAAGAAGCTGATAAACGAATGGACTGTACTTGCCCACTACGACGAGTCGAAACCATTAGTAATCCCGTGCGACGCCTCTCCCTACGGTGCAGGGGCCGTGCTTGCACTAGCTGACGATGATGACCACGTAGTGCAAGTTTCGTTTGCCTCAGGCACGTTGGGACGTGCAGAGAAGAGCTACGCTCAACTGGATCGGGAAGGACTAGCATGGGTGCTTGCGGTAGAAAAATTTCACCAGTACGTGGCAGGAAGGAGTTTCAGGATATACACCGATCATTGACCGCTGCTTGGCATAATGGGGCAATACAAGCCGATGCCTGGAATGCTGTCGCCAAGGATGATGAGGTGGTGTCTGAAATTAGGGTGCTATGATTACGACTTGTGCTATCGGAAGGGGACCACAAACCAAAATGCCGACGCCCTCAGTAGACTGCCGTTGCCATCCATGGCCGATGAACCGTATAGTTCGGGTGACGTACTGCTGTTGGACACGTTAGAAGGAGCTATTCTCACCTATTCACACTTCCAGAAAGGATGACTCAGCAAGATCCGGTGCTGTCAGCAGTTCGCAGAGCATTGCGAGACGGTTGCCTTCACAAGTTACGGGGACAAGGCTTCGACCAGTGCAAGATACGCCGTCGGGAGCTGGCTACGGAAGGTGATTTTGTGACCAGAGGTTCAAGAATTGTTATTCCACCGGCTGCCCGAGAGCAGGCCTTGAAACTGGTGCATTGCGGACAGAGGGGCATAGTCACAGTGAAGGGTTGTGCTCGAAGCTACATCTGGTGGCTGGGAATCGATCGTGACATTGAGCAACTCGTACGGCGGCTGCTCCAAATGCTAGGTCGATCATCGCTTTCCGCACCGAGCTCCGCCACCGCTGTGGACAAGACCGATGGAACCTTGGAAGACCGTTCACGTCGACTTCGCAAGACCGGTCGACTGGCGAATGTACCTGCAGGTTGTTGATGCCTACACGAAGTGACTGGAAATTAGGCGAATGACGAGTACTACGGCCGCCGCTGTGGTTGAACAGCTACGGTATATGTTCGCCACCTTCGGAATAGACGATTTTAAAAAAAGATGCACGCGCCAGCAAGCGAGCGGCGCAAAGCATCATGGGAACTTGGAGGGACACTGCTCCGTCGTCTGCTTCGGTTACGGTTTACCCCGGCTTACAATGTTGTTGCGCACACCGGGAATGTTGTTGTTCTTCTTCTACCTCCGCCTCTGCCGTTTCGTAATGCTCCAAGGCGCTCAAAGTTCCCGTGATTCCTTGTGCGCCACAGGTGGCGCCTACTTTTGTAAAAAAGGTCTATTCCGGAGGCAGTCGTGTCGGATAATGGGTCTGCGTTTCTATCATCAGAAACCAAGGGATTTTTCAAAGCAAATGGCGTCGAAAATCGCACAAGTGCCCCATATCACCCAGCCACTAACGGCCAAGTAGAGCGCATGTTGGCGGAACTGAAGAGGGTTCTGAAACGGGACAGTGCGGGGCACGTTGACAAGTGCCTGGCACGGTTTTTGTTCAAGAAGCATGCTACAATCAACGCCACCACAGGCAAGTCACTAGCAGCCATGACGTTCCGCAGGGAGCTTCCGTCGTCGCTGTCGGCGTTGAAACCAAGTGAGCATCGGAGTTCAAGGGGGGAGGAATCTGGGTCACGTTACGCGCTGTTCAAGCCATCGATGAGAGTCTACATTAGAAACTTCACAGGAGGTCCTCAGTGGATACCGGGTCAGCTGCTTGGTCGGATGGGTCGGCGGTCGTGGATGGTCCAGACAGAGCGCGAGGACGTCACGTCGATCATATTAGACGACGGTATGATCAGGACCGGCAACAGCAGTTCCGTTCCGTGGACTGTGGACATCTCCCCTGAACGACCGTCAGAGGCAACTCCAGTGGAGCCTCAACGATTAACGGAGTGCTCGGATGTGGTGACTGCTCCCGCCGTTCCTGAAACCAGGGATCCGCCTACAAGAGAGCCTAGAAGGTCACGGCGCACGCGCAAGCCGCCAGACTTTTTCCGACCTTGCTGAACAGCTCGTAAATGTGCGTTCTACTTAAGTGGGAAGAAGTGTTGTGTATTCGGTGTTCAGTTTGTTGTGTGTAGCCAGGAGCCGACGACGAAGTTGTTTGTTCGGACTGTGAGTCCGAGAGGACTGTTCTGGAAGCGGAATTACGGTCACCAAGCTGGAAATAAACGTGGGGTTATTTCCCTCCTGAATCTTATTATCATGCAGGAAAGTCGGTTCTACAACATCACCAATTTTAGAGCGAAAACAGTGGTATAGTCGTTCCAACATAACTATTTCAAACATTTTGGAAAAGCTACACAGCAAAGACGCCTGTCTATAATTACCAAAAGCCGCAACATCACCAGTTTTGCGCAGCGGTAAAATTATAGACTTCTTCAAAGTAACAGGAAAAAATACTAGAACGTAGCGATCAATTAAATACATGTAGCTGAACTGAGGCCAGAATTTCTCAACAACAATGTACAATAAAACTAGGTATGCCATCAATACCACTGCTAATCTTTGACTTCAGTTTCTTGATTGCCAGAAGGACTTCATAATCAATATCACTTTCCGGTAAATTGTCAAACGGGTCCCTGCGTAGAGTATCTAAGCAACGACTTGCGAACTGAACCACTGAACGATGATGAACTGAACCACTGAACGATGAAGCGAAGTGACTCGCAAATTGATTGCAGATAGCAATTTGATCCGCGCACATCGTGTTGCCGATCCGAACAGTGTTGATATCACTGCTCGATGAACTGTGAGCCTTTACATGGGACCAAAAATTGCCTAGGGTTGCCATACACAGATACACTGAACGTTCGAGTGCATTTATGTGCTTCCTTCTGTCATTGACATATAACGTTTTGACAAGCACCCTGCGCATACTGTAACACTGACTAAAAAAATGTCATCTCGTCGTGCTTTATACATGCGATAATAATGCAATTTCCTGCGTAAATAATACTTGAGATCCCTCGAAAATCATGGAGGATACCTTGAGTGACAATGTCCACCCTCATCCCCTTCATCCCCATCATCGTCATAGCAGTTCGCAAAATTGATGTCAACAAATCAACCGCACGGTGGTGGTGGTGGTGGTGGTGGTGATAGGGCTTGCCGTTGTCGGCCTCACGTATGTGGGCAACGTCACGACTCACGCCCTGGGGGAATGTGCGTCCTGGGCCGACTTCTAAGGGAACTGTGCCGACCGCACGGTTAACACGCACTTCACACCAGTCGGACCAGTTACCAGTCAAGATTTCTATGATATCTATACAGTTCAGTATAATTTCCTCGTTTATAGAGTGTGTCCCTTCAGAACGTTTGTGAATTCATGCAGAAAGTTGGAAGGAAACAGAAATTGGTGGATGATAAACATCGGCATGTACCAGAGGTTCACACGCTACTTCTACTGAGGGAGACAAGTTACACAAAACCAAGTCCAAAGTGTTTGCGGCAATATTTGTAACATAATTACAATGTACAAGCTCAAAATAGCTCATAGATTCAACCAGACGAGCAACACACACAGAACAGCTACCGCGCACAGCCTCTCAGCAGAATTTGACATTCCATTGCGCAACATCTAACATTCGCAGGGTTAAAATCCCCGTAGATCAATATGCAGTTATCGGTATCAGTAAGCAATCGTTCCAGTTCATCAATGTGAGCAACAAACACATTCGGTCAAAATCCAGTGAAAAATAATAGTTTCCCACCAACAGATTGATACCGTCGACTGGCGGAATTTTAACCCATACGGATTCTTCCAAATCGCGGCGTCTTTGAAGTCGAAATTGACAACGTACTCAACACTCCCCCACCGAGCTTGCAACCAGTTTTCTTCAAATCCCTGTCACGACGAAATACGATGTAATACGCAGGGAAATATTCATTATGAAAAATGCAGTGACTATAAGATTTAGAAGATTTCGTGCGTAGTCCACGTGCATTTTGATAAAAAGTGAAGATGCTTCCTTGCCTTCCCATCAGTATCCTAGGTAAAGTTTACAATCTCATTAGTGACGACAAGATTATCATTCTGGCTGCTCCGAACCAGGCAGCACACCGAAAAACGGTCTCAAGGTGCTGTTCCTGGGTAACACATCACGCTTGTTAAGTATGTCAAATAGATCACCCTCCACTGCAACATAGAAAGAGGAGTATGTCGTATGTCTAGACTACAATTTTGTTATCGCTAGAATATAACCATTCTGATTCGGTGAGAGTTCTTTTACTATGTCTTCGGGCGTTGTGTCAGGTGGCAACCCTGACACAAGAAAACGCCTTGCGACGGGGATGCCTCTGCACCACAGAGATGCATCGTGATTCACCAGTACCCGTATCTAGTGGCACCCGGTTTACGTCGGCCGGATTTACTTACCCGGTTTTCGTCGCCTCTTCACAAGTATAAATCACTTAACTTCCTCCTCAGTTTACTGACCCGGACGACGCACCTGGTCAGCACCTGGTCAGGAACTACACCAGCCGCGGACGAAGTAGAAGTAATTCCTTTCGATGTTGCGGCTGCCGCTTCTGAAGCATATGTAACTTCAACATCTCGAGCCGCTTGTCCAAAAGCAGCTCCGCCAATACGCTGAGAAGACGTCAGTGCCACACGAAGGTGGGCTACCTCCAGCTTAAGAGCACTGTTTCCACAACGCACCAGCCGCATCTCTGTTAATAGCATTTCTACTTTCGATGGAAGCAGCGACAAAGTTTCGACATTACCCTGCTCAGTTGTTACGCGGAAGCCATCCTTCGGCCTTGTGCCTGCATCAGAGACGGTATCAGCAGATTTCCCAGTTACGCCTCCTGAAGAGAGCGTGCGCTTTCTGGCACAAAACTGCACTTGTACGAACCGTTACCGTCCTTCATCAACATCTGGTACCCTGCTGGTCCAATGTTTACGCATTTACAATGAAAATATCGGCAACATGTTCCTGTACAAGCAATATACTGCTGTCGTCCAACGATTCTCAAAGTGCAAGATCCGCATACGCCGATGCAGTGGCATGTCTTGGCTTGGCTAGGCAGTGAGCGGCTATTCTTAAAGTGCACGCACCCGTTCAGCAACGCTGCGATAGGTTTCGTGGCGTCGCTGGCGCAGCGCTGGGAGGAACCTTTCCGAATAGATTCTCGGATATACCGGTTGTTATATCGTCTCCGCAGTGACAACACGGGGGAGGAGACTGGACCCGTTCACGTTGACGACTTATAACGCAATCATGACCTTGTGGCGGACGAAGTGTGCAAGGCGGTTCGCACACCCTGTCAGCCACGGGGAAACTCGAGCGGTTTTATCTTGTAGAGGAGATGGTGTTCCTCTACATGAGTCCAGACCGGCGATGATGGAATGTCCCAGCGGGCAGATGGACGGGGCCTCACGTTAGGACGGTGCTGGTAGAACCGGCTGCCAGGCGCAGTAGCGAGCGGCAGCAGAGGCGCGTCATCGTCGTCGTGCACGGCCAGCCACATCACTCCCCCTCTCAGACGCGGAGCGGTGCATGCGGTTGAGGTCCGCGTCGATACCATGAAGAGGAGAATGAAGAGGACGACTCGTGGATAGTGGACGACTGGACACACGGCTCGCGACTGTGGCTGTTGATGCAGCAGCAGCGGGTTGGCGGGAACGCTGCGATCCGGGCGGGTTCCTGTGATGAGATGTAATGCTGAGTGCTTGACTGCTTGGGTGCTTGAGCGGTTGCTGATTGTGTTGAGCGGCGCTGAGTGCGTTGTGTGGCGTTGAGTGATCGTTGCTGCGTTGCTTGTTGCTGAGTAAGCGCGTTGATCGTTGCTGAGGGCTGATTGTTGCTCGGTGGGTGCGTTGCTGAGTGGGCGACAGTACCGCGACCCGTACGTAAGCGAGGATGCTGTTTGTCGCCAGAGAAGTGCCGGGACAGGACCATCGTGAAGCAGGTGAAGGCCGGAAACTGAACTTCCTGTGTTCTCCCTGTGTGTCCCCGGTCGAACTGGGGTCCCGGTGCAACTTGTCAACAGAAGGTGGTTCGCTGTTGGTTTGCCGAAAAATTTAGGGTGATGAATGTCCGAATTACGTCGAACCTGGTGTTCGTTGTGCGGGTTACCAAATGTAGAGGAGGTGGTGTTCCCCTACTTAAGTCCTGACCGGCGATGATGAAATGTCCCAGCGCGCAGATGAATGTGGCCTCACGCTAGCACGGTGCCGGTAAAACTGGCTGCCATGCGCAGTAGCGCGCGGCAGCAGAGGCCCGTCGTAGTCGTCGTCCACGAGCCGCTACAATCTCCAGGCTGCGAGGTTAGGACGACATGCTCACCCGCGGCGGACCGCGGACTGCACAGCAGCGTTCCAGCGTGTATAGTTTGCGCACGCGATAGCTTTTCCGTGTCTCCGCACTATCTTCTCATTCTGCTGTGCATATGCGAATGAGAACACGTCGGGACGGCCCGTTCCCGGTCTAGCAGCGGGACAGGAGTCGTGCCTCTCTGGCTTGCTAGGGGCAGGCCGCAGGTCCAGGCCCCGTCCTCACGACACACAGTGGCCACATGGACGGTGCAGTCCGGCGAGGAGACCGTCTACTTCGTGTCCCGGAGGAGGTGGAGCGACCAGCCACGCCCTCTTCGCGGTGCTGACACCGAGTCCGTGACAGCCATCTTTCTTGGCCACATTCTTGGTGATCGTCATCGTCAGATGATGGCCATCTCAAATTGACAAAGGCGGATTTGAGGACAAAGGCGGACGAGGAACTTCCCCTCGTGGTTGAGCCGTCCGTGAATACTGCTGTGGAAATCTCATAACACGAGCTCACCATATCTAGCATCAGCGGCTTCGTCACGCATGCGCCAACGTCGCCTTTCTTCCTTGTTAGTCCATAAACCGTCAGGGAGATGCCGCAAAATTCCAAGGAGGAGTGCTGGGAGCTGTGGGTGTGACCAAAGTCAGGTATATTAGTCTTCACTTGGGAGACACATGGATGTACGCTGCAGTGCTTGCGTCTTCAGAGCTTCAAAACTAGCGGGTACTGCCGATGGTGAGTTAGAAGGCAGAGGGGGAGACGTGTCGGCATAAGTCAGATGTAATTCACGGAGTAGCTTATTTTGAGGCACGTACGTTCGAAGGCCGACACCCATCTTCTTCTGTCCACTTCGTGTGGATATGGCGCAAAACTGTAGAACCTTGAACTGGTGGGGCATTCTCGGGTCCTGAAAAAATTGGTCCGTGGTCGCGTATGCGGAAATAATGGTACCGCGGGGTTCCGTGCGCTCAAAAATACAGGAGGCTGTTTGTGGGGAGTCGATGGAACGGACCCTTGCCGTGATTTCTTAAAATTCGGAGGCATTGGCTTTTTTAAATAACATTCATGTTAATGAACAATAAAAGCTGCACGCCATTCAATGAGGAACATGAAAGCGATTACGGTGCATTCGCTCCACCGGTTGAATTGAGCGGATGGCGTCTGTTCCTCTCTATCTCTTTATATTCAGTGGTATATAGACAACGCAATTTCTGGCAGATATGTACCCGCAAAATGGTACCCGCGTTCTTTTGTGGGAGGAAGGATTGCGGAAGAGTGAGTAATACGGCACGTTCCCTTCTGTATTCGTAACAATGAAATAAGACATATATAAAGGGCTCACTAGCCTGGCTCCGACCTTACGCTTGCTGTACGTGGGGGTCATCGGATGTAGTTCCCAATTCAACCTAGATGCTAGAGCTTTTCCTATTTTCTCTTTAAAGTTATCTCTCATACCTTCTATGTCGCTGAACCGTATCTTCAGCGGAAGCGGAGTTGTAAAGGCAATGGAACGATGAATGAGAGGGCGACAGATTTTATTGTCCATAAACACCGACACAGTAAAGATGCAGGGGACAACTGTAAAACTCGCATTTCCCTTTTCTTTACATTCGAGCTCGAACTCAAACTCAAAACTCGTGTCTGCCCAACAGTAGAAAATACTAGCATCCAGCGGAACTAGAGCAGCAAATGCTGCTTCGAAGCAAATGCTGCCGCTTTTTGTTATTCATTGAATGGCGTGCTGATTTTATTATTCATTCACGCATGAAAAAGAAAGACCTATGTCTCCCAGTTTCAACAAATGGGGAGAGCGAATGGTAACTCTTTGTCGGCTGTGATGTTCATCAAAATGGCAGAATGGGCCTGCTGGTACATGACTGAATTAAAACCGGAGCACGGAACACTGACAAGAACACACAGACGACACTTACTTCGGCTGTGATGTGTTTCATCAGTTATCCGCAATGCCGCCCGTGTATTTTTGGGCGCACAGGAGCATGGGATACCATTTTTCCGCCCACAAAAACAGGGACCGTTTTTTCCTACACCCGACTTTCTCATACGTATTTGTGCACCCGACGATGCCAGTGTTCGTGCGGTGCGGCATTACTGCTAGCACCTATCAATTTAGTGACCGAAGCAAGGCGACGATTCAAAGCGTGTGTATAGCCCTAGAGAACTTCGGGAAACTTTGGAGATGCGCAGGAACAATAATAGAGTGAAATTAATCTTGAGGTGTACAACTGTAGCACTGGTCTAGAAAAGAGTGTATTCCTTAGACCTCCTGTATACATGTCCGCCAGAAACGATCATGTCAAAAAGATTGCGCCTTATCATTTCACATCTAATGTATTTAGGCAATCTTTCTTTTGTAAGGCAATTCCAGAATTGAACAGTCTGTCCTCTTCGTTAGTGGAAGCCCCAAATTCGCCTTGCTTTTTGCGCAGACTTTCAACTGTTTCATTTTCGGTGTGATCATTGTTTTTGAAAATTTTGTATGAATATTTTGTAATTATGCGGTCACTGTGCTGTGTATCCCTGCACTCCCCCGCTATAATGCCTACGGGCGCTGCAGGTATTCATAATAAACAAATGAATAAATAAATAAAAGAACCGAGCGGACTCGCACAGCTAGTTCTATGGCTGTCGCCAGGTCGCTCGATGAACATGTTCGGGCGCTGTCAGACCTGCATAGCGGTAAAAAGAAAACAGGACTGATGAAGCTGCATCATTGTGTTTGAACTTGGTTGCAGTGTGCCAGGAAGCGACACGCAATGGACTCAGTACCCTCAGTGCATGTAAATGCGTCAACGTGCTCAAATGACGTTATGTTCGTTGCGAAAAGCTTTTCATCGCTGTTTTGAAATCACGGAATGACTGTACGTCGTTCATGAAAGCTTGTTGACCTAGTAGTCAGTTGTAGCCGGGACCGGCAAAAACCAGTATAGCCTACGTCAATACGAAAAGCATAAGTCGGGAGCAGTCAGTAAGAGCTGGAACCGGTCAGGCAGCGAGCCGGACGGAAAGACTTCTGTTTGGAACATTGAGGGAGCAATCGCTGTATTCTCATTTATCGCGTGCCCAGTCCTTTGTGCTGGGCCCTCTGACGCCTTCGCACTTCATCTCATCGTAAGGAGATCGGCAGCGCTTCCGAGCTGCAAGGCAGCTACCACGCCTCAGAACGCTGCAGAACTGCGCCGGTACTACAGGGTCCAGGAACAGATACGCGTGCAGCTCTGGTCCAGATGAAGAACGGAGTACCTCCTGCAGCTCCGTTTCGCCCATCTTTCTAAGCTGCAACCAGAAACACAACTGAAGGTTGGAGACCTTGTCGTCATACATGAATTTGCAAATTCATTTCAGCAATCAACAAACCGCAATTGCTTCCGCTCTGTACGCGCTACCGGCAGCGACACCAAACAACTTAGGTAGCCCAATCCACAGTTGGGAGCACGAATATTTACGCCGCTCAACTCTACAGTAAAATCGTAATGTGTCACCGCGAAAGTAATGTTCTGGAGTCTCAGACATGTCAGAAGACGGACAACCGCCCGTACGGCGTTTCTGAAATAGTTCACGGAGTGGAAGGACGCCATGAGCCTATACCTCCACTGGAAACTACTGGGCATATGGCATCCAGTAAGCCGACATTAATACGCCAGGCGAACTTTGTTGACGCTGCTGCTCCGTCGTGACCTGATCGCATTTCCCAGGTGGCGATATAGAAATAACGGATGTCATACAAGGGAATGTCTTCACCATACCATACGCCGCACTACGGCTACACTAGAAGGAAGACGGGCAGGGCGTATCTCCGCCCTCCAGGCCGAAGTTCGCATTTATTCATAGACCACCTGGCGCCGTATCCCAGAAAGTGCTGAAGTAACGCGCAGACAGGGTGCTCCGACGCACGCAGCGCCTCGAAGAGGACGTGCGATTTAAGCGCCATTGACTATCCCGGCACGGCTCGTGCTCCCAACCGATTACCTTAAGTGAGACCTACTAACCGGTTCAACGGATCCGCTCCATAGAAAGAGGAACGCGTGTGAGGGCACCTTGAGTCACCGCCAATAGAGTTATAGGCAGCCACGCATTCTGATCTCGTTTGCACGGGCCCTCGCACAAGACAGCTCCACTCTGCATGGAGAGGAGACTCCCCCCCCCCCCCCCATGGTCTGCTCCACCTTATCATCCCATGAGATAAGCATAAATTAAATGCCCACGTCAGGGAGTTTACAATTACACTTAAGAAAAAATCTCTTGTAGACCTCAACAGCGAGTCCGTCAACGCCGGGACAGATCCCGTTCAGCACTGACGCCACTGCTGCTAAAATTTCTTGACGCGCGAGCGGCTCCGAGCGTACACGCCTTTTTTCTTTTCTTTTTTTTTTTTTTTTTTTCGTCGATAGTAGGCGCTCTCGACTTAACGGTCTCGTCTGGTGATCACTGCTCGTAAAAAGGGCCAGATCGGAGCTCGGTTGTACTCGAACCCGCAAGGGTTGCATTCTGAAGGCCGCACGTTGCCTTGACACACCCTCAATTTTTAGAAGTGCTGAGAGAGTCAGGATAGCGAAGCTAATACGTGACTGAGCGCATCTCTGCATTGACGGTGTTCACGCGCATGTTCTCCTCGGTGTTCTCCCCAAAGGTGGAAGGCGATATGCAGCTCCCTGCTTTAAAACCTCCCAGTGATCAGGCCCCTACTCGGGAACGGAGCACCCTTCCGAAAACCAATTTTTCATGGCGCTTTTAATTTCGGGATCCTCGTTGTTGTTGGGATCCTCGTCCAATGACACGTTGAGCTGCAAAAAACAGCAACTAGAGCGAACATTTTGCGTGCCAAATAGAGAGAAAAGGACGCCTTGATGATCTGTAAGATCCCCAGCAGGTCGTGCACAGCTAGAGAGGAACCCTGCCAAAACTGGCGACATAAAATCTGTCTGGTCGGCAGGGACGGCCACGCGAGATAACTCAGATAAACCCATATGAATTACAATATACATGGAATGAATTATCAATTATACCAGTGGAATTCACAATGCGCTCCAGCTGCCTGTTTGCCTGCCACCATGCTGGCGGTCGTTCGTACATTTAAAATCACCCACAAATATCCAGTTTCGATTGGCGTATAAAATCATGTCATAGAGGAAGAAACTGCGGCGCACCAGAGTACAAACATTGACAACACGCAATGCGTTACTCTCGTAAAAGAAATGGGCCCGCGACACGCACCGGGCCGTGTTACGGAGAACGCTAATGGCCACTGGCCCAAAGTGAGTGGCGGCTCAACATGCGATTGTGTACACTTTGCAGACTTCACATAGTCAAGATGCATCAAAAATACAAAACACAGGCGCAAGCAGCACAGAATCCTGCCCAATATTCGGTAGACGTCGGTAAAATTGGTCAAATATTGGTTCTATATTCCCGACATTTACCCAATATTCTGTGTTTATTTGTATAACGGCACAGTACGCCAAACATTATACCAATATTGCCCAGATACTGGGAATATTAGCCCAATGTTCTCAATACTCTTTCAATGTTGGCTATGTATTGGGAATAATGGCAACTGCTGAATAACTGGAAAGAGTAGAAACTAAAGGAAATTTCTCGGGAGATCTACTGAGTGTCTCAAGCCAAAGCAGTAAGACACACACACGTTATATTGATGGTGAGTTAATACTAATTACATATAATATATATGTAACAATTAATGCTAATAATATTTTGTGTGTGTATGTAATCAAATTAAATTTAGATACCTCCTCATTCTCTCTGGGCTCTGAGGTGAGCAGGACTTCACCAAACTAAGGAATTTCCGGAGCTGGGTCGGTGATGACGGTAGCGGAAAGTCGCGAATCACGGCGACCTTGGATGGCAGGGGTAGGATACCATGCTGGTTGAGGTGATTGCCGAGGAAGTCGAGCTCCTTAATACCGAACGCGCTTTTCGTCACGTTAATTACAACGCCATGCTCTTGCAGCCTTGTGAAGAGAGTCTCCAGTCTTCTTTGGCACCATGTGCAGTGGAGAGGCCCAGTTGCTGGAGGAGGGCCGTATGATGCCGAGCTTGATCATGTGCTGGAATTCGGCCTTGGCAAAGCTGTATTTCTCTGGCACGAGGCGGCGTGGACGGAAGTGGATGGGTGGTCCGTGTGCGAGGACATGGCGGACAAAGTTGTGCTCAAGAGGGCGGATCTAATGGCTGGGTGGTCGCGGAAAACTCTTCCATGAGCGTAGTCACCAGCAGGAGCGCAGTACGGTAGTACTCTGCAGGGGGCTACAGTGCTTCGGAGTTTGTTTACATGAAGGTGGGTAGTACCGTCCAGAAGGCGGTGTCGAGACACGTCGACGAGAAGACGGTAGTGCTTGAGAAAGTCAGCACCGATGATGGCGTCAGTGACATCGGCAACGTAGAATAGCCAACGAAAATCTCGGCGCCAAGTTCAAGGTCAGGGATTGCTGGCCGTACACCGGAATGGCGTTGGCAACCTTCAAATAAAAACAAGGTCGACGGTAGCAATGACAATGCTTGGGTCGATGAACAACGCGCCGGTATCTACAAGGAATCTTCTCCCGGAGGCGCGGTCAACTATAAAGAAGAGGCGACTGTTGTATTGGCCCGGTCTCCCTATCGCCATCGTGGCTCGCAGGAGGGTTTCCCTTCCACGAGCATGGCTGCAGGCAGTAATGAGTGTCTGCTTCGAAGCGACGGCGGTACCATCACAGTGCACGCTGCGGGAACGTGGTTGCCGAGTGGAGCGACTTGAGCGTGGTAAGGAATAACGTGGCCTTGGCGACCGACTTCGGGTAGCGAGCACCGCAACTACTTCAGTGAGCTGGGAGACGCGCAGCGTCAGAGCATCGATGGCTGGGGTGGAGGGATGGTCTTGACGAGGTACGCGGTCTGGAGTAACATCCACAGTTGTATGAACGGCGTCCAAAGTCAAACATGTAGGTGCCGCGACCTCCATTACGGCACCGGTAAGACGAAATCCCTTCCGTGGAGAGCTCTGACGCAGTGGCCAAAACAATTTGTACATGTCGGAGAAGGTGCTGCAAACAAAGATCCCGGAGAAAGCTGTCGCTGGAAGACGCAAAAGTCTCGCCAAGAAGCTGCTTCAAGCGGCGTAACAGCTGGGTAGGGCGCCGGTCTCCGAGTTCCTCGGCTGCGAGAAGTTGTTGAAGCCGAGAGGGGTCGGAACGGGTCGTACGTTTGAGTAGAGCGATTTTCAGCTTGCCATAGGGTAGGTCGGAGGGAGGGTTAGCGATAACGTCATACACTTCTTCAGCAGCAGATAGAGATAGTGCCGATATGACGTGGTAGAATTTGGTCTGCAGGGAGGTGGAAATATGGAATTGAGCCTCGGATTGGATGAACCAGGTGGCAGGGGTCCTGTCCCGGAACGGCGGTAACTTGACCGCAATGGCCGAGACGGCTGCAGCAGAAGGTAGGTAAAAGGGAGATGGACATGGCGTAAATGGAACGTCCGGGACACCAGAATGTGGCTAACGGGTGCGACCCACTCTATCGAACCTTTCTAGAGATAACGGAACGAGTGTCTAATGATGGGAGTACGGATCGATAGTCGCGGCGTGGCAACGACTACTAAAAACCACAAACGACTGTAGTACCAGGACACTACCAGGTGATCCTGAAGTGATCACCTTCGGTAATCCGGGAGTTACACCCTGTCACTACACTGTCACCAACAACAGGACTCGCGTGCTCAACTGGACGAGCATCTCTTGGATCAAGAGCTCCGCTACTGGCTACCACAGCTGCAACACTAACTGGACTAGCATGACTGTTAACGGCGCTAACAGCAGAGGCACCGACAACGGTGTCAGTGGCACCCGCACCGTCACCACTAACTGCATCTCCACGAACATTATCATTGCCACCACTAACAGCGAAATGCTCTTCCGCCAAACTGATTGTATCGTGAGCAACTCCCGCTCGACATACCACCTCAGCCGTGCCACTCTCACCCGCGAGCGCCTGCACGGGAGGCGCTCCAACGGGAGCAGTTGATAGCACTCCGCCACTAGAAACACGAGATGCCCATGCCGCAGCCGAGCATTCGGATACAGCATGAGCTCCACCACAGCACTTACACGCAGCATCGCACCTCTCATGACCAAAATCACCAGAGCGAGCACACACCGGGACCGCGCAGTCTTGTTTGAAGTGGCCCTCTGCGCCACACCGCATACAAGCTCGTTTGATACCGTCATAGTTCACGGTCAAACGTTTACCACGCACACTTATGAAGTTCGGAACTGGGGTCCGCATTTCCATAAGATCGCGCCGGTTGCCCGTTTCGATACCCTCTAGCTCCTTCTGAGGGAACGTCTCGCGAGCTACATTGGTGACAGGACCGTGCTCAGTAAGAGCGGCCTCCACGGCCACATCAGAGCTGCCATCTGGCACCGAGATGACTAAAACTGTGACCAAGTTGGACTCCAGCGAGACCAACCCGATCACGTTGCCCTTAACCGTAAGCGAGCCCAGGGATTCTAGCTTATCAGCACCAGACCTCGACTTTACAAGCAGGTCGCATCTCCACCACCAATGTGGCGTGTGCTTTTCACGACTTTCCCTGCCTTCTTCCCAAGAGGAAGACCACCCGCGACACAGCCGGAGGCACTCTCACAGATAACGCTGAAGGCCGACTGGCAGAAAGGCAGTCGCGGACGAGAGAAACGAATCCCGCGTGACGTAGAAACTGCTCGATGCCTTTTTTTCTTTGCTTTTCTTCTCGGCTCACGCGCCGCTTATACATGCTTGAGCTGTGGCGTTGGACGTCACTGGTCACGTGCCGGCGCCCGTGATACGTCACACCGTCTTCTGCTTCGCCGATGCGCTCTTTGGATGCGGAGAAGGTCTTTTAAAGGTGTGCGGAACAGAGCCTTGCGCGTGTTCTAGGTTACCTGCGATCATCGTTCTGTCGCAGGAGCTCATTCTATTTGTTGCAGAAGTCGTCGCAGCGAAAAACAAAAATATTTCGCGGGTCACTTCCATGCTCCTTTAAAGGGACCGAAAAGTGAATATAACCCTATCGAAACTTTATGTTCAGCGAAAAGCTTGAACCTTCAAAAGTTCAAATATCAAAGAACTCCGCTGAAATCGCTGTAGTTTTTCTGTAATCGAATTTTCCATAATTGCATGTCCAGGGACCTAGTAGGAAACCGAGCAGTCTGTCAACAATTGCATGACCCCACGCCATCTGTCGACGACGCATGTAATACGCGCACTTCCGGGCGCTAATCCGGCGAAAACGAAAATGGCAGTGGGCATTTGTGACCACTTTCTACGTCGAGAATGTCGAGGCTCTTGAACATGAGTGCGCTGGAATTCCGCATTCGAGAACTGTCGCTCACACAGAACTGTTGTTCGTGCGTTAGCATGCTGGAAAGTGTGTTCTTCGCAGCGGAAGATTCCTCGTCCAGAGATTAATCGGAGTCACATTCGTCCTCAACAGTAGCTCACCGTGCCGTGAACATGGACTGCTTTGTGAAATTGCCATGTATCAGGGAGAAGCACTTGTGTAAGCCGAAACAAGCGCTGTTTTTTCGTCGTGCAGGTGTTCATGTGTGAAATGCAAACCGACGGATACTACGGATGGATACTAGGGTTTTTGCTGCCGAGATTTAGAGAATGCGTGTGAAAAGCAGACAGACGATTGCATCAGAACTAACGAATATTTTGAAATACTGTGCCTTGACACCGAAGTACTGCAAGTGTCTTTTACATACATCCGAGAAACCGAAGAGCATTGCAACATACACGTTAGCGCCTTGTGGTCTTTACGCGCTCCTTGAACGGCAAACTGGACGGAAAACCCTAATTTCTCCAGGAAGTTCCGTTATACCACCTGTCGGCCATTCACAAGAAGGATATGGGATGCTCCGAGAAAATACAATAGAAAGTACTCCACTGGATCTCGATCTGCGTCATGCATGTTATTAGGGATGCTTTCCCATCAGTGCGCTGTGCGCTGACCTGTAGAAATGTTGTCAGCATATTTTCATTTCTTGTTTGCTGCAAGTTTTTCTCAATGCTTTTTCTTTGCTGTCACAGCATATTATAATTACTAGTTTGCTCCTGGAGGGTTAAGTAACCTGTGGGCATAGATGTATTTGTAGGTTATACTCATGTCTCAATTGTGCATGTGAGGAGTAAGTAAGATAATTTTCATCAGTGTCATTCAGCTGAACTCTGTTCATAACCTTTTAGTATACTTCTTAGTGACCACGTTTCCAAATGTCAACTAATAATTGAACCAAGATTGGGATTTAACAATTAATGAACTCTGTTTTGCTAAACGGAGTGCTGATTCATTATCACGTCACCAACTAACATTTGTAAAGAAGGACTTTAGGGCTGACATCAAGTATTATTAACCCTTGATCTGG
The DNA here is from genome assembly GCF_037126465.1 of Ornithodoros turicata. Lineage (NCBI taxonomy): Eukaryota > Metazoa > Arthropoda > Arachnida > Ixodida > Argasidae > Ornithodoros > Ornithodoros turicata. The sequence goes on from NC_088210.1 coordinate 5,505,813, forward strand.
GTTCAAAGTTAACCATGCACCATTGGTACGTGTACATAGTACTCCAAAATGGCTAAATAATTTATTACATAAGTTCTCTGTTACTGTAATTGAGATGTACTTTTGACAGCCCTGCAAATTGAAACTCGCTTCAGTGTACACTACAAATGCATCGTAACATTTAATTGAAATATAATATAAGAGCAGAAGCAACATTTTGTCACAACTCAAACTATATCTTTCTTTTTTATTGTCCAGGGATTTAGGAAACAGAGTAGGACTTCCTGCCCTCTGATGTTTTGACTTACTTGATAGGGTTGTAAAACCTGCAACAAAATAAACAAGAGAAGTATAAACAATTTCGTCTTTCCCTTTTGAATTTAACAAGCTAGTTACATTTTACCATTTGTTCCCTTTTGTATTCTCTGTTGGTGAAAAGATTACAGGAACAATAATGCTGCAGATCAAACAATGACCTGTCATCTTGATGAAGATCAGAACATTTCTTCAGGCATGCTAACTGAGACAAAAGAAATGTACAATGAAGGTTGTACAAAAACAGCAAATCTCCGTCGATTGAAACTTTATATATGCGGATGTTACCACATCGTGTAGTTTCCATCCAAAAGTAGGACTATGCAAGGTTGTTTGGTAGGTTGTTGGCATGTTGATGTGCTATACCGTTACAGCACATCAATATAGATGAGGGGCAAACACAGTAGACAGCGTGATTGCTGCAAACTCAACTGAAGATTTATTCAACAGAACACGAAACCGAAAGCATGAGTAGAGAAAGGCAGTGGCCATGCAGTGCATGGTAAACCACATTAATCTCTGAGAAGGTAGGATCGGAAGAGCAATAAAGAGAAATGACAGTTGCGTCCGAGATAGGGGAACTCTGCAAATTTAGGACCAATATGATGTGGTAACCTTGCATGGCTCACTGCAGCTCTGACACACATTGAACAATTCCAGTAGTGGGGCTTCAAAGACAATGAACGTTTGCTGTTTCACTGGGCATTCAAGTGTAGAGGATGCATCTCTAGAAAATTAATTAGCGTTCCTTAGTCATAAAGTCGTAACCACATCTCAACAGGAAGTATTCTTGTACCCTTCAAACAAGCTAGTAGTTCTCATCGGTTTCTCCTCCTCTTGTTGACGTCATACTAATGTTCTGCACCTGTCCAAAGACTCAAAAAAAAGTCACAAAGTCTGCAACACGTAACAATTAAATCTAGTGCTTCCATCTGTGGACTTTGCATACCTGCTTTCAGCTATTTCTGTCTTGAGTACCTGGATCACACACACACACACACACGAAGCAGTCTTGCGCCACTTCAACACTGGAAGGCCCCTAAAATTAAATTTGTTGATATTGACAATGTTGAGTACGGGACAAGTAGGATAACATACGTTAAATGGAATACGTCGTCGCTATATTATAATTTATACATGTGTGACGCCTGTACATACCTAAGACGTTGTGTTGAACTCGTCACCTCGGTGAAGCAAAATCACTCGGTACTGAGCATCAGTGTGCTTCGGAAGTCTTCGCAATTCGCCTTCTACGGCATCTTCGTAGTCATCGGCAGCAAAATGAGCTCAGCACACACGACACGACTGCTACATCTAATAACCGAGTGTTTCGAACCACATTCGTTTTCGCGCACTCTCCTGTTGAATCTTGTGGTAGAAAATGCCCGCCGCCGATGGTGAACGAACATGATTTTTGCATCCCCGAACACCAAAACTACACCAGGCGTATGTAGGTCTCTCGAATAATTGACACAACAACCACGAACATATCATTCACTTCTCTTCGCGCGACCAACACGACCACCCACGACGTAAACAATAAACGCGATAACACTGACGGCCTTGCAGATGGCGCGGCGGATCGTAGCTCGTAGCGGCGAAGTAGCTGAATGCTTTATTAACGTAAAAGCTATGGAAGTGAGCGTCATTTTTAAAATGGCGTTTAGCTGTAAGATAATGTGCGTCAGCTTTGTTCTCTACAAAATTAGCTCTCACGGGGTAAAGGTTGACCAATCCCTGGGAGCCCTGGACCTGAAACCCAAGTTGCTCTTTTTCGCCGTTCGCTGGCAGCACCGTCCATGTTCCGGCAATCTTCAAAATATTTATACGTAAACAATATGCCGAATTGAGAAGTAATGCTTTCTGTGTCTTATCAAGCAACGATGTTGTGCACGACAGTGGGCAAAAATATGGGGGTTATTTTTCGCTTTTCGGTCCCTTTAATACTTAAACATAGTGCGTTTTTAGATCACAGTTCCTTTTTCCTTTTTTTTTCCCTATGCAGCAGTCACCGGATAGCTTGAACGAAGGAATCATCTTCCCCAAACGGAGAGCCGCCAATTTGGCAGGAGGAACGCTGGGAGCTCGCTGGGAACTCAATGAACGGGAGCAATTATTCCATTCCCAGATTCGGTATCCCTTATAGTTAGTCCAATAAATCCGTCTATTGTCGTCAGTGTGTAAAAAGATATGCTGATGCACGTGGAGACTACGTGGATTGTACAACTTGTTGAGAAACGGTGGCTGGGCTTCCGTATTATCTCCCAACGATGTAGATGAGGCTGCCCCTGCGCTTACTGTATAATTCACGTCTGCTTCGAACGAATTTATTCCTGCTGTTAATCACAAGTCGTCCTCTTATCCGTCGTGGTTTTCAGCGGACTTGCGTAAACTTATATGCGAGAGAAACTAAAGTTCTGGCGCAAATTTAAGGAAACCAATAATGTCTATTGGTATGCGAAATTTATATGCTGCCGATGTGAGGCGAAGCAAATCTTCGCCCGTGAAAAGAATGCTTACTCCTGTAAGATATCTTCGATTTTACGAAGGTGCCCGTAAGCGTTTTGGAGATTTGTAAACCGACGTGCAAAATAGACTAATACAAGCCCACTTTGTTTTTGTGTCGACGGTGTATACATTAATGACTGTGAGGCGATAAGTGATATCTTCGCCCAACATTTTTCGAGTGTCTTTAGGGTAGCTGACATCACAGATCCTGACTTTGTTGTTCCATGGGGTAATGTCTTCAATGTACCGTTCGTCACAGGTGATGACGTTGTGACAGCCATACGTGAACTTTCTTCTGGAAAGTCCGTCGGGAATTACTTTATGCCAGCATTGTTGCCATACATGCAATACATGCAATACATTTATGCCAGCAGGGCTGTAGTGATATCATAGTACCATTGTTGTTACACTTATTTAGCATTTATTTACTTCAGTGTCGCTATCCGGACCGTTGGAAGTTTTCCGTTGTGTCAATTTTAAAGGGGGAAATGCCAATGCTGTGTCAAATCAGTGTCACTATTGCCGACCTTTTCCAAGGTTTTTGAGAAAGTTGTACATATATATTTATTTTCTAATGTCAAAAACTTTTTTTCCGTGATTCAAAGCATGGCTTCTTACCTGTGACGTATGCTGGAACCAGCCTTGTGTCTTTTTTTGGATTATGTAGCCCCTTATTTACACGACCAGGGTTTTGACTGCAGTAAGGCTTTTGATTTGGTAAACCACTCATTGGTTGTACGTAAACTTTGTCAATATGGTTTTCCCGGTCAGTTTGCTAAATGGATGTCAAGTTACTTGGGGGGTAGACAGAATGCCGCGAATGCCTTCTCCGCTTGTTATACAGCGTGCTCGGGTGTTCCTCAGGGCTCTGTCCTGGGGCCCACTACTCTCTAATATATTTATTAATGACATTGACAATGTTGTAGACCCCGCTTGATTTCTCAAGTTAGCTCATGTTCACTGATCCACGACTCACCTATGTCACTCTTGTCAAATCGTAGGGCCATGCAGTCGTGATTTTCTCTTTTTATACAAATGTGTACATAATATCTTCGACGTCCCATCTGTGATCGAATTACTTCGCTTCCATGCTCCGGCTCCCTCTCATCTCCGGCTCATCAACAAATGATTATGATGATTATTATGAGGTTAGTACGGTTTGCAACGTGGTCCACTAAGGTACGATTTAGCCTCTGTTTAGGGTCGCATCGAAAGTAACCGAGATCTCATCCAGGAAAAGCCATGCCTAGATGACTGGTTAAGAAGGTTCGGTTCCTTCCATGTCGCCAGAGCTTCGCATTGCGGAACGCCAACTCGACCGACAAGGAAGGGAGGTTCCTTTGACCTAGATGCACAGTGTAGCACACATTCAGTTAACAAAGCGGGACAATCTGAACTCTGTCCTTGCCTATGGGCGTCACAACATTGCAGTCACTAGATACGGTACCCTACTAAGAGACTCTACTCGGAATTTTCTCGGTACTCATTTCGGTATTCCGTTTTCTGTGGGTCATGCTTCTCGTTCTCATTGAAATAGGCAAGGTAGCGTACGGCTGGCGAGCTGGAAAACAAACTCCACAACGTGGAAGGCCTGAGTCTGGGCACTCAGACTTTTACACATTACAGGCGAGGCTGCAGAGATGACGCAAAAAAAAAATGTTTTTCTGAAGCGACAGCGTCAATTCTTGCAACGCAGAGCGGTAAGGTGGCTCACAAGCAAAAGCTGCCTTGCCACTAAATGTACGGATATCCCGATTTCAATTTTAGATGTGTTCACGTCGGTAGGTGATCGTGATACCAACACATTTTCTTGTCTCCACGTTCTGTCACATAACGGTATAGTGTTGTGGCAAGACACTCTTTTTGAGAGTATATGGTTTCGCAGCCGTCGCATTTTCTCGAAATAGCGGATATGAACTCACCTGTAAGAAATGAACGACTGAAAACTTCCGAGCTCGTTAGAAATAATAGACTGGGAAACATACAGTTGTTGTACGTTTCTTTTTAAATAACCTGCAACAAGCATATAATTCGCCAAAATTAGCTATGCAAGGGAACTGAAACTGAAACGACGCTCTTCTCGAGCGACAGAAAGGGCGTTCCCGTCGAAGGGCCACGTGTTTGTAGCGATCGAGTTAATTGGTCTCTTGGCCCGATAGACCGCTTTCCGGCCCATATAAGCGGAAGCGATGTCGTTTCCGCGTTCGAGAAGTGCATAATTTTTGTTTCGCCTGCTTTGCATACCGAACTTTGGCTATTTACAGTTCAAAATACGGCTGGTTTGAGGATTTTGTTTTAAGAAAGAGGGTGGATTCAAATAATTATTGCCTCCAATTCTGCTGTCTCGCATTTTCGCAAAAAAAAAATCTAATTAAAAAGGGAATTTTCAAGTTTTACGTGATTAGTCGTTCAGTAGTTACATGCTCTTTCGCACAGGATGTCCAGCTGACCGTGGAACACCCCTTCGCAAAAATGGCATCACTCTCACACTTTCTATTTTTTGAATGTGTAAAGGATTAAGAGAGAAAAAAAGACCTTAACCCTTTGGCCCTTCAGCCTCGGCAAAGTAGGGACGTTTTTCGATCGTCAGGAGCTGGTGGTGGAAGATTCACAGTTTTGTTCGGTGTAGTCAGTCAGGCAATTGTGACCCTGCTTAAAGGAAGCATACGAGAGATGAAAGATCAGCACGAGATCGCAAGCGTTATACCCTAACTGCAGTTCGACGTCAGGAAAGTCGAAATTTGCTTTCTCGGCGCTTTGACGCTGTCCCTGCGGCTGTGTCCGGCATTGGCGTTGCTTGCGAGGAGGGAGTGTGCCTAACAATGGAATGCCAAATTATAGCAGTAACGTTCTGAAGCTGGTCGATGTACATTTTTCAACACGCTTACGTGTAACATCACGGCACCATTATTATGATTATCAGGATGGTGGCATGAAGATCGACAACAACGTAGCATATGCCCCATGCCTTTTGATCTGTGCAGTACTGTGCCCTGTTATAGACGTTCTCCTGGCCAAATGTGACGCGATTCAAACAGCTGGTGCCATGCTCAGACTCCCGTGTGGGTAATGGTACCGGCGCAAAGAGGGGACGTGTGCCAGTTCAGATGTCATGCATGACCATGCGCTCAGATATATCGAATGTGTGGCATCGGTGTAGACGCCCGATTGCAGTGCAGTTCACACGACTTGAGGCCAGGAGTGTTGAGGGAGTTTTACCACAATACAGCCGCCATCCTTTGGCATAGAAGGCGTTGCCTTGTGTTGGCTGCTTCATTCCGCTAAATCTGACTTGCTCATCTTCCTAAATTATTTGCTTTTGCTGTAATTAATTTGTCCTACGTATATGTCAATGAAATAGCCAATATATATTTTAAGCTACGTCACTTGCTCGTGTGTTGTCCTTCCCACGTCGCTTTATTATCACGTGAACTCGAGAGACCGGAGCAAAGAATGACGGGTGGTTTCGGTTTGCATCTGCCCGGTTTCCGGTGGTTCACACAGTAGCACAGTTAACTGTGTGTAGTCTTCTTCAAATTGCTGTCGTCCTCGCTTTATTTATTTCCCTAGCACGCTCCTTCGCAGACGTTCCTTCGCATCAACACGTTATGGGCGGTAACGTGCTCATTTCTGCCGCTGAGAAGCAAGGAGCTGTCGGTGCCGTAGACGATATCGCAGCTTGGATATATGATCGACAAGATTTACACTGACACCGAGAGCACTACTCCATTCTACACGCAACCAGAAGGGCCGTAGTACGCAACACAATGTACATGGGCTTGTCTCGCTTCCTTCGCTGGCCACCGTCGTCCCCGCCGTCCGCCCGTTTCGCCGTTCTGTTATGACACTTGACTTCGCAGGATTGCTCGCAAACAGAGCAGCTCGTCAGATAACACTGTCCATGCCAACGCATGCCCGCGAGCGGGCTGTCATAGGCTGGGATAGGGGGAGTCTATTGCGGACGTCTGTTCAGTGTTCCTACACATTTCTCTATGGCAGTTGAGGAACATTGGACTGGACATCGGCAATGGTGTAGGAGTTCATATAAAGAGCCGGAGACAACGTGAAGCCTCCGCTGCACCTGTATGCGTGCGAGTGCACGGTGCCTACGATGTGCTGGACATCCATCATGAGTTCCAGAAGAAGCAAAATGGCGCCGGATTTGACTAGTAGTGTAGCTTGTAGTGCAGAGTAGACTGTAGTGTATAAGATGTCACGATACGTTTTAATGCCGGCTCTCCCAGTGGCTCTGCTGCATGGTGGTGGTGGTGGTGACGAACCGGCTTGCCGTTGTTGGCCTCACGTATGTGGGCTGTGTCTCGAGTGTAGCCAGGATGGGATGAGACGGTGATAGCGGATGAAGGAATGATGACGGCCGAAAGTTAAGATCTAGGGCAGTCGCTGCAGAGTTGGCGAGAAGTCCGAGCAGTACTCATAACCTTTGAGCGAGGCCAGATTCCTGGAGAAAGCAGACGAGGCTGCGAATTTTGGAGTGTCCTTCCGTGAAAGAGCCTCTGGGATGTAGGACATCATCCACCGTACAGTTCCTGCAATAGCCAAGGTATTTCTCCCACACAGCAGCATATGCACAGCAGTGCAGTAGGATGTATTCGATAGCTTCAATTTGCTGACAATGTATGCAGTTTGCGTTGTCTAGAGAGCCAATCTTGAATAATTGTGATTTAGTGAAAGCCCTTCTTGTTCGCAACCTGAAGAGCAGGGTTTGTGTACTGCGGGAAAGTCCTTTCAGCGGGAGATCAAGTCGATGATTTTCCAGGATGTCCCGGATCCCAGGGTGCTGCATAAGAACTATCTCATTGATGCCTAATTTTCTGTCGCTGTCTCCCGGGGTTGGCAAACTAGGGCTAGTGCTGTGGTGTGCAGCAGATGCAAGTTGGTCCGCTGTTTCGTTGCCACTAATGCTGACGTGGGAGGGGATCCATCGCAGGGAGATGTCTCCGCCGATTGTCCTGTGTTGGGCACATGACGTGCTGATACACCTTGCTAGAATGCTATTGCATGTGGGGTTCATCACCATTTGGAGAGCGCTACGCGAGTCCGTGAGGATGACAGCCTCGGTGATTCCCTTGACCTGTACCGCAGCTGCTGCGTGTAATATCTCCAGAAGCTTAGCCGTCGTAGAGCATATTGGGTGTCGAACAGATTTTCCTTGCCATGCCACATTTAATGATGGTACATAAAAGGAAGACGTAGCGCTCCTACACTCTGCGTTAACGGAGCCGTCTGTGAACACCAGAGTGTGAGCGTGAAAAGTGTCACTAATTAGGACCCCAGCAGCTGCCTTGGCTTCCAGTGAGCTGGATTCGCCCTTCTGTCTTAGCCCTGGTATGTGCAACGGGATATTAGGCATTACCTCACTCCATGGAGTAACAGGTCGTACGATACATTCGTCGTACGGTACATTCGCCTGCTGCATGAGTGGTCCCCCGAGTGGAATGCACACCACTGGAAGAAAAGCAGAGGTGGGCATGGGTTACTGCAGTGTGTTCCAGCCGATGCCTTAAAATGTAGTGCCGACTCTTGCTCCAGGCATCAGTAACATGACCACGATGCAGAGGACGAGAACACGGTAAGGAGCCAAGCTTGCGAGGATGCTATTGCACTGCTGCTTTAGTACCTGCGAATAAGGACGTACTTCCTCAAATTTTCAATTTGGAGCACCTTCGCGCATCATAGCCCGCTCATTATTCGTCTTTCTTCCGTGCAGATTACGCGAACCACTAGAATAGCGACATGTACGTGCATCGAATAGATTCGCCACTGAACAGATTGCTGTTTTCGTGAGACCTTGTGAGCGCTGTGCCGCTCATGCGAATTTGTGGCTAACCGACTGGACATCTTCTTCAGCAGGAAGTAGTACGGCACATCTGTGATCCTTGGTCGACGAAAAGTTCAGAAGGGTGGTGGTATGTTGAACGTAGCAAGCTCGTACCTTAGTCAGCACGAAAAGCATCCGAACGTAAAATGGCATAGTACAGTTGGGGTAAATTACGTTCTGAAGTACGTATTATTACTCAAGTGACGTAATTTAATTTACGGTGGTGTAGTCTGTACAATTCACGGTGAACAGCAGGGAGCTATCGCTGCACTTTGGCTTCAAGGTGCTTATGTAGGGTGACGAAATCTGGGCTTGTTGGTATGAGACCATATTGCTGCTGAGCGCTATAAGACGAGGACTTAAGAAGGAGCACAACACATGCGCTAACTTCCAACACTTTAATGAATGCTTATGTGCATTCATTGCATTGCATTGCTTATGTACATCATGTGTACATAATAATGCTTATGTAGACCAGCGCAGACCAACCCACGCCAAGCAAGCGATGGAAACAGACAGACAAAACGGTGTAAAGGCAGTCTAGCTGGTCGATGGCAGACAAGCTCAAGCTTCTTTGCACCGACCCTCAGAGAGAAATTTGTCATAGCCTTGCGTGTGAACAGGAGCGCGGTACACTTTTCGGGCGAAAGGGTCATCCCAAGCTGCGTGAGGTATCCCCAAGAACACACGCAGTCCACAGGATATCCTCAAAGTGTGATCACGTCCTCGTCCGTGATGGATGAACGGAAGAGGTCCACAGATTGTCATCATAGGAGCTTCCAGTGATTGTCATTTGCGTACATCCTGCGGTCGTTAACCGGAGGACAAGCACAGGAGATGAAAATTATTTTAATACTGCGTTGTGAATTTCAATACCTCCTAACAGTAATCAAGTTCCTGGATTATTTCTCATTCCCAAATGCAACCAAAGAAGGAGCGCTCATGCATAAATTGCAAAGCAATTACAAACAAATGATATAAAATGAAAACAGATATAGGGGTGCAAATACAGATTGTCGAATTTTAAAGGAATCCGTCCACATATTGGGTTTGACGTGCAGTAAAATATAGTTTGCTATACCTTTCACTGCGGTCTCGTCGCATGAGTGTCCGGGAAGGGTCCCTGGCGGGACGTGGCACGGAGAGTGTTATTTCCGAAGAGAAAAAATGATAGTGTTTCAGTGCCCAAGCTTCAGTTGCATGCGATGCATGAATTCAAACCAAAGCAGTAAGAAACACGGACATTACATTGATAGCGATTTAATATTCCAAGGAATTTCTCACTTCATTGTTGGTTATGTGCGAAATCAAGTTAAACTTAGTTACCTCACCCTTCATTTTGACTGTGATGCGAAGAGGACTTCCGAATTTGCGGAAGTTTGGAAGATACACAATAACTTGTATCTGTTCTGTCTTGGAAAGGAAATGCTGCTGCAGTATATGCCTTTCTAAGTGGACTCGCTGGCCTTAGTGGCCTTAGGGCTTTTTATGTATCTCTATTTTTGCGTTTTAAACTGTGTTACCCATTATTCGTGATGAGAAATACACTGCAGGAATAAAGATGAGAAACCACGAATCAGTAGCTGGTGAACGAGCTTGTATATATATATATATAACACACGCTGACCGGGTGCTGCAAATGTGCCCTCACTTCCCAAAATAAATAATTCAAAAAGGTATTCGGTTGTGCTCCTGAAACCATACTAGCAGTGTCCTTGGGGGATTTGCTGGGGAAGTTTTGAGGATGATACGTGGAGTCTCATTCTAACAGTTTTCTGACAAATTAAGGACGTCAAATTAAGGACATTCGGGGACGTCCTAGGGATACCATTCCTATCCCTGAGTGACACCCCTGGGATAGCCCGGGGAGTGTGTTCTTGCGGTACGTGTGGATGTTACTTAAAGCCTGCGTGGTAATTGTGGCTCTCAAGTCGTTACAACATGTTCCTGGATATCGGTTGGTAAGGGCTATGGTACGACGAACGGACAGGGCGACTTGGTACACGTGGGAAATGTCCATTCTTTGCCGCTTCATCATCTTTGCAGATGAGGTACCCCAGTTATGAGACAGCACCTTGGCCGTGCGCCGTCGCATCTTTGCGCCAGGTGTAATGTGCGCGGCAGCCCTACCTACCCTATCTACTTATGGACTGCACCGCATTCCAGCGGGAACGCGCGATCTTGCACCGCGGAATGCAGCTGTCAACCGCCTCCCTTTTACCATCGGCAAAGTGCTTTACACCTGGTCCAGTCCTGGTCATATGCATGACGGCACTTTAGGTTGTTTCGGCCACCAACCGCCCTCTTCACCGTGCTTTGATCACCTGGACTGCCCTCTCCATCATCATCTTTCATTCTAACAATTGCATCGTGTCTTTATGCGTGTGTTGCCTACAGAGGACGTTTCACAGATAAAACGACGAGATGGCAGCAGAGCGGAGTGGATTATGCAATTCCAGAGAAAGTAATGCTAACTGCATTTGCAGGATTTGGGGAAACTGCATTTGTGTTTTGTTGCTCCATTACCGCATTTCAAGCATCTATTCAGCCACTCCGACTCCATGTTCTGCTATCGCTGTGCCGTTTCTTTCTTTCTTTCCTTTTTTTCTTCAAGCATGTGCTTCTGGACTGCCATCCTTAAAACTCCGGAAGAGCAGCACTCCAGTGTCCCCTGCAATCGATCGCTGCCGCACATTTACCTCGGCAACCACCTTCGTGTTGTGCAATATTTCTTGGTGTTTCTCCGTGACACCGATCTCCTGTCTATCCTATCATGTGTCTACGTACCCCTGCCAGATGTGTGTTCTGTTAATCTTTTTGCTGCCTCGAATATTGACCTACCGACTCCGCTGGCTGCCGACCACTAACCTTAGCGTCGTTCATCGTCTCATCATCATGTCACATCTCATTCCATCTTTCGTGCGGGTAGTGGGCCGCATCTCATGTGACAAATTTCCCCATTCATCGTCGTCGATGTATCTTTTGTTGCTTGTTCGACACTCCAGCGTATGCGGCTTTGAACTGATTAGTGGCAGAAATCGGGCCTGCAGCTTCCTCGGGTTTCCTCCGGTGATAGTTCAAGATCAAGGATCGTACACCGAGATTGAAACATTCCGCGGCAAAAAGCCTGAAGTCGGAAGTCCACAGTGCTTTGTGGTGCTTTGTGAAAAGAGCACGCAGTAGTCTTTAGTACAGTTTTCCGTTGTACGATGGAATAACTTTTGTACGGAATATTTTCAGGATGGGTCGCAGTATGTTCCTAATGGTGAGACGGAAAGAAGAGAGATAACGCTTTGCGTATTTTTCTCTGGAGTATTATGGTAAAAGTCATTCGTGTGACTACACGGCATATTCCTCTTGTGCAGAACTAGCAGCTGATGTTAATTTTTTTTTTCAGTCCTTTCTTTCCAGAGTGTTGCATTAGCGATGTTCTAAGCGAACTGTGCTTCACAACAGCATAATGAGTTCGAGTTCGAAACCTTTAGCATTCAACCTCATCAACGGCTGGGGAACTCTATGCTATCCTTTTCTTTCTGCGGCGCATCGTTGACTTTACCCCGCGGGAATCGCCAGTCTTTACAGACTCAAAATATGCAGTACAAGCTATTGAAATTTCCAGCGTACGAGACTCATCCCAACGCCTAGTCACGGATGTGTTAATGGCTTACCACCCTGTGCACGAAGCTGGCTACAGGCTTCTTCTTCAGTGGGTTCCATCCTATTGCGGTGTCGTGGGGAATGAGCAAGCCGACAGCGCCGCAGAAGCAGCTCAGCAGCCTCTCGTATCGGAAGCGGACCACTATTGCACTGCTGAGAGGAGACCGTCGTCAGCCATCGGAGGCTCCCATAGACACAATGTTCCAGAAAAATGGCGGGCTCTTAAACGACGTGATCTCCAGTAGCCATTCACACGGCACACGTCTCGTAAGGGGCTTCAATGCAGTTCGAGGTGCTACAGCGCCTTCTAGGGCACACTTCTCACAGAGTGCAGCAATTTCGCCCGAAAAAAGTTCTGGAATATTAGTTTCTCGACAGGAATAACCGTTTGCACTAAAAAAATATGGCGGTTCGGGAAATTTCATAGTCAATTTAAAATAAAGTTGTTGTTGTTGTTGTAGTGGTAACAAAACTAGGAGGTATATACACGCCACGTGTAAACGGAGCGACAGTACGCACTCCTTCACAATCGCACCCGACTTCCTGCGGCGCAAGCAGCTATACCCGCGCGCACACATACACGGAGCGGTAGTAGTACGCACCCGTTCGCGCGTCTATATACGTGCGTGGTGCGTGCGATAGTGCGCAGTCGTTCATATTCGCACCCAGACGCAGAGCCGATTTCTAAGTGCCGCTGACGTCAATGATTGCGTCGTAAACCGCTTGTAATAAACCGTTAATAAAACCATATCTTGAGGCACTCGTTGTTATCTCGATAGATAGATAGGAACTCGTTATCTTGAGGCACTCCCCACCCACGGAAGAGGAGCTCCTCGACCAGAAACTGCGCACGGAGACGCGACAAGACTAAGACTGTGTGTCGTTTCAACACAGCGTTCTGGCCCATGAGAGAAACTCGTATCCTCAACCCAATATTCAAACACGACCGTAAGAAGGCCGGCAATTATGGAAAGACGTGCAACAGCGTCGCAGCGGTGGTGCCGGCGCAATTGTGTCTATCTGAATATCGCTCTCTGGCATTGTAACAATATCTGACCTCTTCTTGTACGTGAAGTCGTTAGTCTTGACACACGCTGCATCGCGTATCGTAGAGAACTAGCGAAGTGGTTTCTGCAACATTTTTTTTACCAGAAAAAAAAAAACAGAAAAATAACGTACACAAACAGCCGCGCTCGCTTACTCTCGACTGGCCATCTGGGGTGCCCCAAGCATGGGAGGGTCGACTTATACACGTCATAACTTCTGCGCAGTCAGTCGAGATCAGTGCCTCTGTTTTTATTTTTTATTTTTAGTGAGGGCTTTTTTCTTTTGTGGTCGGTAGACATGTTCCCTCTGGTGGGTGGGGGGGAGGGGGAATTAGCAACTGAAAAGTTGACCATGGGCATGGAGGGTTTTGTTGTCGCGCGGGTTTTGCCTGCAGTATTGCCTGCGGGCAATACTTCTTCAGAGCTCTCAACAGCTGACTAGCAGATGATACTCTGAACCAATCAGTAAGCCCGGACCCTGTAACATCAGCGCGGGGTCACTGGCTGGTACTGCTCTCCGCCACCATTACTCACGGTCGCTTTTTGCGTCGTCGTTTAAATTCAACTTCTGCAATAATTATGGCTCTGTGGGGTGAGTTACTTCTTACGGTGCTTTCTACTTGTCTACTTAACCGTTTTGTAGAAAGAAAGCAGGGTATTAAAACTGAATTCTGTGCTACTTTAAATAAGACAGATGCCTACGTGTCAAACACTCGATATCGGTATTTTGCAAATTTGAGTTCTATTAGAAATGATACCTAATGTGATGACGCCATGGCGCTTGAAACGGTGGTGCACTGAATACATTATGTTCTCCTTACTTTCGTGAGAAATGTCCGTCATCTGTGTTAAGTCCGCTAAGTGGGCTTAAGTGCGTCTTTTTGGGGTGTCTTTTGGTGTCAGAGGAAACAGAAAAGAGAAGACATCTACGAAAGACACTATCGTTCAGTGCTGCCGTTTGTCGGTGTTTTTTTTTGTGAAGAGCAATGTGACATGGCAACGGACGCGACAAAAACACTTGTTTTTGTCGAGTATCTTCTCTTTGTCCCGGCAGTGTGACGGCCTCTTAAAAGAGCACGCAGGGTGACCTCCAATTTCTCTTTCTCTCTCTTTCTTTCTTTTGTGCTGCTGCGTGTTCTGCAACGAACCAAATAAGCTCCTTCGAAGAAACAGCGTGTGCAGTGACCTAGACAGCGATTCCTAGACCTCTGTTCCACACGTCGTGAGAGGATCGTGTCGGCCGTCCGCATCTGTTTTCTCAGATTGTTTTTGTAAATTTGATTGGGCATTTATAGTGAACCATGGAGGGATAATATTTTATAGCAGCTCGCGATGGACAGCTTGACGAATATGAGAGAGGGTTTTGAACCAGGTTAAGCGTCACCTCATTGCTCGTTTACGCAAAACACGTTACTGCGTGAAAATGGCGTTAATCGCAGTGAACACTCCGAGGTACTCACGATTTTGCAAGCTTCAAAACCGAAACTCCACACCTTATATAAACGCTTATGAGAAAAAAAAAGTCAGCCCATCATGTCGAACCATTCCACCACACCCTACCACACTCAGTATCTTTCAAAAATTGGAATGAGCCTTTGCTCGCTCACTTTGAAGGGCTAAAGTTGTTTCCAGTACCACTGGATATGGAAGTTCTCATTAAAGTCTATGCCCTCATGGTGCACCAGTTTCGATGAACAGTTGTGAACTTTCCGAGCAATGGAGGATTATCGTCCCGCATTTCCCCTATAGAGCTTGTCAACGAATGTGGTCTCTACCGTCATTTCCTTCGACAACAAAGCCTACGCTCAATCGAAGGGCATTTGCATATACTTGTACGCTGCGCAAGAGCTTAGTGAGATTTGCCAAACCGGCGTGGACAAATCATTAAATGCGCTCCGCTTCAGGCAATGCCGAGATTTTGCCAACCCTAGCATTCGGAGAATAATTGTATAAATGTATGTGTGTATTGCTCTCAAGAAGTCAAGTCTACCAGTGGAGGTAGAACCATGTGCATAGACAGGAACTGTATCTTGCGTGTCGGGTAACAACGCGCCCAGGGGGGGGGGGGGGGGCGGATTGCACGCTTGGCGAGTGCTGTGCAATATTGCCCATAATAAATAATTATTGAAGATGTATTCAGTCAGTGTATTGTTCATGACGGCATTAAATGCAGGATGTGTAGGCTGGATCCGCGATGCTGAAATGCAGAGCCATTTTATGTGCGGTCTAGCAAAACCTTTGCTGCTAAAAAAACGTGATGTGTTGTGTCTGTGCAGGTTTTCCTGGGTATAAAGGAGACAAAGGCGACAGGGGTGATAGGGGGTTTCCGGGAGAGGCAGGTTCTACTGGCCCCCATGGACCTCAGGGAATGCCGGGACCGGTTGGCCCACAAGGTAAACCTCTACTTGAAGGACTCGTCTAACCTCAGGATGCTTCAAGTGAGAAGGAGCACGTAACATATCTTAAGGCTTGATCAGGAAGGAAATCAGTGGTATCCAATTCTGTTGGACACTCTTATTCGATGCAGATTTCACGTTTAGAATAAACTGTGAGAGCTGCACAAAGTGGCAGGTGTACGGCGGAGCGGAGGCCGACACTGAACATCAAAGCGATAGTCTAGAAGTCAGTATTGTTCAAGATGTCTGTGTTCGTCAACACGCATTAGAGACTAGATCCCAACTTTCTTTTGCAGTCCCCAAAATCAAGCGAGTGGCATGCATGACAAGAAATAAGAAACTAAGTGTAAGAAACTAAGTACCAGAACTTTCGGAACCCCACCGTGTCCCTTCAACAGGGCGTCCCTCCTCTCCTTGCATTCACACAAACACACAAAGGTTTCTTAACTGCTTGACACGTAAGGAGATAAAACTTTCTCGGTCCCAGCTTATGCGACGACCCACATAACGCGATTCCGGAAAGATCCCGTCCTGCGACTTTCGATTACAAAGCTTCTAACATACACTTCCCTCCATACCACTCAAATGTGCCTTTTCAGAACAACGTTTGCTTCCTTTGGGGGAGCTTCCATCTATGAGACGAAAACGGGGCCGCAGAAACTAAAAAAAAAAGGATTGTAGCTCACCAGAAAATATTAGCTCATTACTGGAGATACACCGTTGTTTATGCTTATCAAACAAACATTCGTTTTGAACGCTTTTTAGTAGAGTATTCGAGCACAAACGGCGCATTGCCGTGCAGGAAATTTCCCGGATCTAGTACCGGAGGGAACGCGAGTGCCGCGCCGCGGCCAACAATTCACTCGAGGAACTGGGACGTCACGTCGTTTTCCAGCCGAGTTCGGTCTCCTTAATCCTCCTCCGTGGTCAGTCCAAAACTGACGAGACACGAACGCGAGGCCCGTGTCCGCCTGATCAGCCTTGGCTTTGTCCTGTATACAGTACTCCCCCCTCCTCTGCGCGAGAAGGAGAGTTGAAACGCAGATGGATTGGAAATGATTTCGTGACGATGGGTGTGAGAGCTGCAGTGGAACTGGTTGAACTGTCCGAGAATAGGAATGCAGGCTTCCATCGGCCCAGAGCCGTATATTAAAAGGGAGTCTGGCCATTAATGGGTCATGCCTATACCTGAAGCTCCACCCACTTTTTCAGCTTTCCGACCAATGAAGTCTTGAAATATGGGGCGCTATCAATCAGCCTATCCTCACTATTTGCCCCCCTATCCAACCTGGGCAGCGCCATTTTGGGTGGCAAGTGGATTGGATGGGATTGAAATGGATACCTCTCGCAATCTGCAAAAGTAGTGGATTGTTGGTGCAAATTTGATAAGCGCCACCTAGGGAGCGTAAGGCACGTCGGGAATTGTCGTCTGCTTCCGTCGTTGTACCGCTGCCGGCAGAACCACCTGCTGGGACACATTCTGTTGTCGGTATGATTTTTAAACAAATCTACATGAATAGTTGGAATATAAGAGGCAAGAATGTTTATATCCATGAAATCCAGCTGTTAAAAATGAGATTGTACAGCACAGCGCCGTTTTCGTTATGATTTCGTCGTGATCGCCGTGTTCACTAGGCCTAACACGTCGACAAAACGTATTATTTTCAGTTAGAGATCAGTGGATGAGCATAAGATGAAACTGATTTCCGAGAAACTTATATTAGGATGTACATTTGCAGCGTAAAATCAGGTTAATCTGTGAAAATTTTTTGGCACGAAATCTCCGCTTCACTGTGTTTGTTTTCGTCGCCATTTTGGGTGGCAGTATGGTGTCATGGCGACCCCCTTGGTAAAAAGCAAACCAATCAGAGGAGCGAAACTGTGATTGACAGGTCGAGCCTCTTTTTGTGACTCCTCCCAATGGCCAGACTCCCTTTTAATATACGGCTCTGCATCGGCCGATGTCGATGCGCTCCTCTCTATTCCGGAACTTGACCCTGAAGGACGCTGTATTGCGCTCCAGGACCGTGAAGGGGCCATCGTAGGGTCGCTGGAGGGGCTTCCGAACGGCATCGCACCGGACGAAGACGTGCTTGGCTTGAGCAAGGCCGGCTGGATAATAAGTGGGGTGCGAAGCGGAAACCCTGGTGGCAACCGGACGAAGCAGCGACATAATTTGGCGCAACCTATCAACGAATTCCACTGTAGGCGTACGATCATGGGTTACAGGTGAAAGAAATCGCCTAGCAAGCGAAAGGTGGCTCCGTTTATTAACTCCGCCATGGAGCACATGGGATCTTCTCGAACGACGCTGCGAAGGCCCAGAACGATGAAGGGTAAATGATCAACCGAATTGTTGGGGTCGGATTATGCGCGAAGGGCTGACTTGAGTTGACGGTGTCATCGTTCGACGAGTCTGTTGGCCGCAGGATGATATGGCGTTGTTTTGAGGTGGGTGCAGCCGAACAGCAGGGTGTGAGGTGCTGGAAAAGGTGGCACTCGAATTGATCATGTTAAACCATCCAAAAAGTCTCCCATGAGCATTGCAATCCGCCGCCTCAGTCCACCATACAAAATTAATAATAACGTAAAAAAAATGTGCTAGTGCAGTAGACAAAACGTGGATAATTGCAATGCAGGCAAGTTCATGTGATTGAGCTCGTTCGTGGACCGAACTGTTTAGAAATGACAGGTTTGAACCGCTATAGTTGCCTTTCGAAGCCGAACCCTTATGTCAAACTGGAACATACATTGCCCGTTATACGTGCATGAGGATTAGCCGTGGCTTTGTCCTCTGCAGAGGTTGCAGGGACCTGAGCTGAACAACCGATGCGATGCTTCTGGTGCCATCCTTCATCAGGGGCAGTAAAACACATTTCTCTGATGCACGTGGTAAACATTATTTCCGAGAACAATGGTAAACGGACTCCAATACGTATGAAAAGGAACTGTTCTGAGGCTGAAACAAACGACAGGCGAACGCAACACAAGCCTCAAGGTGCCTATGAACATGAACAACTGAAATATGGCAATGGTCGATGAAGCCAGACAGGGGCGTAAATTGAACCATGCACCTCTCGATTGCCGGTAGGGTGCGCTGTATCAAGTGGCAGTTCCAGAGGTGCGCGGCTCTATTCACGCCGCTTCCTGACTTTTCCGACGACTGTCATATTCCTGTTGTTCCCATACGTATATTCGACCAAGAAGACATTATACACTTTACGAAATCGAACGTTTGGAGAGTTCGAAATCACCGCAAGCATCTCCACATGTAATGACATTCAAAATGGCTTCAGGGGTCCTTTCGGATATTTTCCGCGTCGAGTTTCTGACATCTAGTCTGTACGACGATGAACCACGAATATTAATACTTCGCGAGGTTTTCCGGGAATGGAACTTTGTCAGGAATATCATAACGCCATCCGCGGAATTATTGACTGCTGCCGAGTAGATGGGACGTATATCGCGTCGGAGCCAGGAATTTTTCAGCTCCGTTCGGGAGACCCCGGAGGACAATAGAGAGTTGTGGTATACCGCGAGCGGCCACCCGGTAACCAGTCGACGGAACGCTGTAAATTCAACGTACAAAACACGGTGCGAAGCAACAAGATGACCGCATAATCAATGACGAGAGCGAACAATTATTGAACGTAGCAAATGTGGCCCCAATAGCGTGTTAAACTGACAGCGACCAATTAACGCATATGGAACGTAACTAAAACGCTGTTTGACGGGTTAAGGCGGACTCACTTCTTAAGAGACTCTATGGGGAATTTTTGTTCGCAGGTCTCCCGTAAAACTCTCGAAACTTCTACACGAAAACGTACAGACGTGTTCGCCTAGAGTTTTTCTAGGGAATGACACATTGTTGGAGGCCTGACTCGATCCACTGATTTTTGGCAAATTAATATTTCTCAAATTTTCAATACATGCACTCAATGGGAGATGCAACAAAATCGCTTCTCTCTGCCCGCCCGCCTTGATATTTGGGCCAAAATGATGTCTCTAGAGTAGCAGTCTGGGAATTGATTGTAATCAACAAACTCTACAAGATTGCCGCAGTTTTCCAGATCCCTGCGAATGGAAATAATGGCTTTGTCATTCGCTAGCATGCTCTGCACGCTGGCGCGGATTATATTACGAGTACTTCCTTAGAGCGCGCGAAAAAAGCATAGCGAAGAAAACAATTTTGGGCAACCCTCTCCAGAAGCGAACGTTAACTACAGGTTTTCTCGCTCAATTTAATCCAATGGTCACTCATTTTAATCCCATGGTCACTGAAATTAATCCCATTGTCATGAATTTAATCCTATAGTCTATCAATTTAATCCGACCCATATTATTGCATCTGCCGCCTTTGGAATCAGTATAACCCAGTAATTTATGACTACTGCTGCACGATAAGGAGATAAATAGCGGGTACTTGGTAATTTATTAGATAGGTATTGCGTCATGAGTTATGACTATGCGAGACTTTATCAGCTTTTCATGACTATAACCTATATGACTGAACTATTTCGGACCACCCTTGTCGGAAATGGTATAATGACATGAATAATGAGTATGTGGGATTTCATGAGGTTTTCATGACTATAACCTACTTTATAGACTACAACTGGACTGTTGCGGGGTAACCTCATTGCAGAGAGTATAACACCATGATCTATGACTATGTGGGATTTTATGGGCTTTTCATGACTAAAACCTGCATTGTATACTACGACTGAACTATTTCGGACCACTCTTGTTGGAAATTGAATAATGTCATGACTTATGACTATGCTGGTTTTTATAAGCTCTTTAAGGCTATAACCTACATTATAGACTATGACTGAACTATTTCGGACTATACTCTTGTTGGAAATTGAATAATGTCATCACTTATGACTATGCGGGATTTTGAGCTTTTTATGAATATAACCTACATGATAGACTATGACCGGACTATTTCGGACCACCCTTGTCGGAAATAGTATAATGGCATGAATTACAACTATGCGAGACTTCGTGAGCTTTTGATGAATATAACCTAAATTATAGACTATAACTGGACTATTTCGGAGTAACCGCATTGCAGAGAGTAACACCATGATGTATGACTATGTGGGATTTTACACGCTTTTCATGACTAAAACCTGCATTGTATACTATGACTGAACTATTTCGGACTACTCTTGTTGGAAATTTAATAATGTCATGAGTTATGACTACGCGGGATTTTTATGAGCTTTTTATGACTATAACATACATTATAGACTATGACTGGACTATTTCGGACTACCCTTGTCGGAAATGGTATAATGACATGAATTATGACTATGCGGAACTTTATGAGCTTTTGATAACTATAACCTACATTATAGGCCATGACTGGACTATTTCGGACCACCCTTGTCGGAAATGGTATAATGACATGAATTATGACTATGTGGGACTTCATGAACTTTTCATGACGATAACCTACATCATAGCCCATGACTGGACTATTTCTGACACCACCCTTGTCGGAAATGATATGACATAAATTAGGACTATCCGGGACTTTATGAGCTTTTCATGACTATAACCTGCATTATGGACTATATCTGGACTATTTCGGAGTAGCCTCATTGCAGAGTACCATGATCTATGACTATGTGGGATTTTATGAGCTTGTCATAACTAAAATCTGCATTGTTTACTATGACTGAACTATTTCGAACTGCTCTTGTTGGAAATTGAATACTGTCATGACTTACGACTATTTGGGGATTGCATGAGTTTTCATGACTATAACCTGCATTATAGGTTATCACCGGATCAGTTCGAGCTCCCCTTGTTGGAAATGGTTTAATGCCATGACCTATTGCTATTTCAGCATTTTATGAGCTTTTTATGACTATAATATATATGAGTGGACAGTTTATCGGTGTATCGGTTATGACGAGGGCAGTGCTGGGCTCCGTTTAATGGACCATATACATCAAACTGTCAATACCCCAACAGTTACATGCCATATCATTGCACACATTGCAGTTAGGGTAGTTCAAATTAGTCTTGTGGTAGTCATTAACATAGGCTATAGTCATGAAAAGCTCATCAGATACCAAGTAGTGATGTCATGACATTATACCATTTCCAAAAAGGTCAGTGCGAAACCGTCCGCTCATAGCCCATGTAACAGATTATAGTCTTAAAAAGCTCATAAAATGCTCAAATGGCAATAGGTCATGGCATTAGACTATTTCCAACAAGGGGAGCCCGAACTGATCAGGTGATAGTCCATAATGCAGGTTATAGTCATGAAAAGCTTATAGAATCCCCAAATTGTCACAAGTCATGACATTATTCAATTTTCAACAAGAGTAGTCCGAAATAGCTCAGTCACAGTATACAATGCAGGTTTTAGTCATGAAAAACTCTTAAAATCCCACATAGTCATAGATCATGGTATTATACGCTATCCAATGCGTTACACTGAAATAGAGCACTGCAAGGTCCTAATTTTCAGGCCCGGCCGCTGCGGCCCGCAACCGACCCGGGGCCCCACTTCTTCTATAGATTTGCAGCCCGGGCCCGACACAGGGTCGACTCCGCCGGCCTGGGCCCATCCCGTACCCGACTGTCTCCATGCGCAGGCTCGGTCCCAGTCCGCTTCTGCACTGTGTGTTCTCGAGGCCCGGAGGCGTATTTAGGTTTACTAAAGAGCAAAACGCAGCGAGGAAAAGGACGCAGCTAATTGGTGGACAGTGAGAACTACACTCGAACGGAGCGGCTGTGTTTCTCTGCCGGCAAGCCGCTGTGTGCTTAGTGTTTACTTGCTTGGCAAGGCAGCGTGCAGTGGCGCGTGGGAAATATGTATGTACGATGCGATTCAAGAGGGATTCATCTCCGCTCTATTGCGCACGCACCTGTGTTAGTTGCCCTGCCTCGAACTCTCAGCGAACGAAATATGTCAGAACGCCTAACCTAACTGACCTTCGTGTCGGACTCTCAGCGAGCCCGCCACACCAATCATTCACAAATGCGTGTAAGTGCAAGTGTGAAATCCAGACCCATTACACGAAATAAGCATGATCACATATAAAAAAGTGGTAGTTCTCAGATGAAAATATCATGATATCCCATAACCAATGGAGAAAAAGAGTGACATGAAAATTCAGCTGTCCGGTCCCCTGAAATATGTTCGCGTACATGCCCGACCATGGCGGGCATTGGCAAGCCCCTACCCAGTGGCTGAAATCCGAGCCCGGCCTTGGCCCGCGTAAAAAAGGCAAAGCCCGGCCCACGGTCCGGGCCGCACTCAGGATTTCGGGTAAGCCTGGGCCCGTGCAGTGCTCTACTCTGAAATAGTCCAGTTATAGTCTATAATTTATGTTATAGTCATAAAAGTTCATGAAGTCTCGCATAGTCATAATTCAGGTCGTTATACCATTTCGGAGAAGGATGGTCCGAAATAGTTCAGTCATTGCCTATAATGTAGGTTATAGTCACGAAAAGCTCATAAAGTCCCGCATAGCCATAATTCATGTCATTATACCATTTCCGACAAGGGAAGTCCGAAATAGTCCAGTCATAGTCTATAATGTAGGTTATAGCCATCATAAGCTCATAAAGTCCCGCATAGTCATAATTCATGTCATTATACCATTTCCGACAAGGTTAGTCCGAAATAGTCCAGTCATAGTTTATAATGTAGGTTATAGTCATCAAAAGATCATAAAACCCCGCATAGTCATAAGTCATGACATTACTCAATTTCCAGAAAGAGACGTCCGAAATAGTGCAGTCACAGTATGCAATGCAGATTTGAGTCATGAAAAGCCCATAAAACCCCACATAGTCATAGATCATGGTATTATACTCTCTGCAATGAGGTTACTGCAAAATAGTCCAGTCATAGTCTATAATGTAGGTTATAGTCATCAAATGCTCATAAAGTCCCGCATAGTCATAATTCATCTCATTATACCATTTACGACAAGGTTAGTCCGAAATAGTCCAGTCATAGTCTATAATGTAGGTTATAGTCATCAAAAGCTCATAAACACTGCATAGTCATAAGTCATGACATTATTCAATTTCCAAAAAGAGTAGTCCGAAATAGTGCAGTCACAGTATGCAATGCAGGTTTGAGTCATGAAAAGCCCATAAAATCCCACAGTCATAGATCATGGTATTATACTCTCAATGATGTTACTCCGAAATAGTCCAGCTATAGTCTATAATGTAGGTTATAGTCATAAAAAGCTCATAAAATCTCGCATAGTCATAATTCATGTCATTATACCATTTCCGACAAGGGTAGTGTCCGAAATAGTCCAGTCATAGTCTATAATGTAGGTTATAGTCATGAAAGGCTCATAGAATCCCGCATAGTCATAATTAATGTCATTATACTATTTGCGACAAGGGTAGTCCGAGATAGTCCAGTCATAGTCTATAGCGTAGGTTATAGTCATCAAAAGCTCAAAAACACTGCATAGTCATAAGTCATGACATTATTCAATTTCCAACAACAGTAGCCCGAAATAGTGCAGTCACAGTATACAATGCAGAGTTTAGTCATGAAAAGCCCATAAAATCCGACATAGTCATAGATCATCGTATTATACTCTCTGCAATGACGTTACTCCGAAATAGTCCAGTTATAGTCTATAATGTAGGTTATAGTCATGCAAAGCTCATAAAATCCTGCATAGTCATAACTCATGACGCAATATCAATGTAATAAATGACCAAGTATTCGCAATTTATCTCCTTATCGTGCAGCAGTAGTCATAAATTAGTGGGTTATACTGATTCCAATGGTGGCAGATGCAGTGATATGGGAGGGATTAAATTTGCTGACCACTGGATTAATTTGGTTGACCATAGGATTAAATTCAGTGACCATGGGATTAAAATGAGTGACCACAGGATTAAATTGAGTGACCATTGGATTAAATTGAGCGAGAAAACCTGTAGATCGCACGAGTCCGTCTTAATACAACGTATACGAATATTTAAAAAAAATGGAACGATTAGTAGTAAACTAACCACGTTCGATTAATGTGTAGTGAGTATGCAGAGGACGGTAGCAACGTGCAACGTGAAGGAGGTAAACATTGGGCGCGTTAGGTTCGTGCTCCGAGAACATTCCCTCCTTCAGGGGATCACTTAACACCTCCAAAGTCACTTCCGGTGCACGTTCCCGGGTGCACCCTGCGCACCCCTTCTTCGGAGCTGGGGAGCCAGGGGACGCTGGGGAAGAGCGGGGCCAGTTCCGGAGCGTGACGCATGTTCCGGTGTACTACCTTTCGAAATGGCGCAACCGTTGCAACACGTTGCAACCGCCCATGCTCTTTGTGTTTTCGGAATCATTGGATGTCGGCGGTAAATAGTTATAATATTATAGAGGACTGCTATGGTCTACTGCTATGTCTACTTAGAAGGTGACGACAGAAGAAAGCTCGATAGGTGGCGTGCCCTCAGCGGCTCTGGCGCTCGGCTTCCGGATAGCCTCACAAACACCATTAAGTGGAGACACCAAGGGTACGTTCCCCTGAGAACCCGGGATATGGCGCTCGGGAGCCTGCCTAACGCGCCCATTGCTTCCAGCACCGTGTGCCGGAGATTTCCGGCGCGCATCAAAAGAACACCAGGTGGCCCAAGTAACCGCAGTCGTTCCCTGCGGTACGTGCAGTATGTGGCAACACTAATAGGCTGACTCACCTTACGTATAAATCTGCTCCTAATTGATTTAACGTAAATGCTCTTCTAATTATACAGGGTATCCACCGTAACCATGGAAGTAATTTTAAAAAATATAAAAATCACTTTTCCCCAGTTTTAACCAATGGCAATGTACTCTAAGCCTAAAGGCCCACGCTAAGAATGCTCAGAAAAGCTTCTGGGATGATGCATTGATTAACTTTCGTTAATTAACTTTTTAATTATCAGCGATAGAAGATTGACCCAATGAGAACATCGGATCCCTTGGGGTCACTAGTAACGTTACCGTTTTCAGAACAAAAATTGAGGCAGTTATAACGCGAGGAAAGGGCCTGGAAATAAGGTGCCCTGGTGGTTATTTTTCGACGCTCAACCAGAAGCCCTCCCATTCATTTCCTGTGTATGCAGGGGTGGGAAATAGCTGTCGAATCAATCTGTCCCCGTGCAATCTGTCCCCCTTGCGACAGTGTTTTCCTTCCCCCCATACAGAGGGAAGGAAAACGGCCGCGCTTCTACTCGAGCGTCGAAAAACGACCACTAGATCGCCTTAGTTCCGGTCCTTTCCTCGCGCTATAACTGTCTCGATTTTTGTTCTGAAAACGGCAATGTCACCAGTGACTCCACGGGATTCGATGCTCTCATTGGGTCAATCTTTTATCGTTGATAATTAGAAAGATAATTAACGAAAGTTAATTAAAGGAACTGTAAAGTGAAATTTGACCCCTCTGTTTCTGTGTGCGACCTGGTAGTGTTTGCCTGTGTGATGCCTCACACAGAGCCTAAGCACTCAAAGCGGGTTAATTATTAGGCAACATAAATTAGAAAAATTAAATCGGACGGTAGGTTGCGCCCCGTAACAGTTAAAAAAGTCATGATGGGAGTACTCCTGTCACGTGATACCTAAGTAATACACAATGAACTTACGACCGGCTACTAATCTCCAATGAACACTACTTTTAGAATCACAAGAATTACCGAGACAATTCTTCAATATATCGAAGAAACAGTACCAAAATACTGTCAGCGCGGTCAGCGCCCTCTGTCTTCTCTGCCCCCAACCATATTGCACGGCGACGGTGTTTATTGTGGCCTTGCGAGGTTTGTGTACGCAAAAAAGTTCATTTCGTGCCGAAATTGAACAAAGCTTCACCTGAGACGATGCCAGGTATCTACTGTATGTTCGGGGATACACCAAGTGCGCTCTTTCGACAATGGTCGTTGTGTACCACAAGATTCCAATGGAAAATGCACGGAAACGAAAGTTGTTGCAAGCGCTTGGTCAAGAAATTCCTGAGCCACGCCATATTTGCTCAACCCATTTCTCTGACGACTCGTACGAAATGGTAGCAGCGGACGGTCGAAAACTTCTCACACGGACAGCAGCCCCGACACCAGTGTTTCAACATGTGACGTCTGAGGATGCGAACACCAGTGCAGATGGGGTATGTATTTACCGATACACAGGAATAATACATATGTGTGGTTCACTTGAAATTCAAATCGATTTTTGTGATGCCTACGCTGCGTAATGTACCAAACGCAACATCCCCCTTCCCCTGGGGAGCCCTGAGCTCTCGCAGGAGAATATAAGTGTCAAATAAATTATGCGCTATAGATACTGACCGCATTCTTCATTCATATCAGCGACACAGGCTTCCATCGTGACTGACAAGAATGTGAAACTCAGAAGTAAAAGCGTGTTAACGCATGATTTACCGTCAACACCTCTCAACCTTTATCCAGTGATGAATTCAACACCTATTGTCCATACACACTCATGCTCACAGGTGGGTCAAGCTCTTGTTTTGTTTAACATTTTAACTTCTGCATGCCTTGCAGGTGCATGATATGACAATATCTTCACCACTGGTGGAACCAGCTGTTGAGTCATTCTGGAAATCTGAAGACAACAGTTTTGAATGGCCTGCTGATACAAGTTTGCAGATACCAAAATCTCTTCTACTTTGCAGTGTTGTGCCCTCTGCTTCACCAGACCAGAAGAAGTACATAAAATGTGCATCATATTCAGAACTTCCGGTGCATCTCACAAAGAGGCCACTGATGTTCGCGTCACGCTTCTCACCACAAAAGCAGAGTGCCCAAGTGAACACAATTTATCTTGGAAACGTCGGCCAGAAGTGAACAAGATGGCTGCAGGGAACATCTTGCCGTCCTGCACAGTCCTTTTCAATGGGACCAGTGCAGCCAAGGTGTGAATTCACAGAGCCTTATGTTTTCACAGATTCAAATGACACCTTGCAGTATTTGCTGTTGACCAGTTCTGCGGTTACTCGAGCTAATTAATATTAAAGTCACCTCAACAGACCTCACCTACAACACCTACCAGAAAGGTCGCAGGCTCCATTTCGCGACACAGGTAGGATTATCAACTCACGGTCATGAGAGACTGAAACATCCAAATAATCTTACTGAAACACAAGCTTTCGAATAGAGTCTGTCCTTCATTAGGTATGATACAGACACACATGGTACAGGTATTTATACTGATGTACATTAGAGAAAGGGAACAAAGAAGGTAGTGAGGAGGAAATCCAAATTCTTGTTAGAAAGTATTGAGGGCACGAAAAAATAATACAAAACAAGGCACACAGGCATGGCGTAGTTGAATTTTCAGTTACAATAATTCTATCTGCAACAATGACATAAAAGGTACATGTAGTAAAAGGTAAAAAGAACAAGCTTGTACAATTGCAATATGCAAATGCCATGCTCAGGAATGCTTAATGGCCACAATGGGATGTCCACAATGTAGTCCACAAGAGGATCTTGTAACAGAGGGCTAAGATACCGATGGGTTAAGAAAAAGCTTGAACCTGCAGTCAAGTATCGTGCACGTGCTGAGCTAAACCAGTGGATGCAGCGTACTCGTAACCACCTTTACAGGTGTAGTTCCAATTCTGAGGGAAATCCAGAGCTTCTACTTAGCATGTGGAGAAGTATGAGCTGACGTATACAAATCAGCTGTCATTCAGCAAACAATGTATACAAGCTTCGAGATAATGTGTCTAGGTTTGACCTGGCACGCTTTCAACAGCCATGGCAGCCATGAGGGGCCATGTTTCGATATAAAGAGCATAGGGAAGACACTTAGCCATGACCATACCTTATCTTCGCAGAGGATGTAGATCACCTCCTGAGTGAAACACCAACAACTTGCAAAGATGTGAGCTACAGTGAAATAGTAGCGGTCTGCAAAAGGCCTGAGCCCGCACCAATGACTGCAATTGGACTGGTATGAGGGAAAACATGGGAAATTTATAATAAGAAATTGAGAAAGTGTTGCAAAGATGGATGTGCACAGACACAGAAAAGGTCTAAAATTTTTGTCAACGGTAGGAATGCCTCTGCAGAGAAGCCACTGTTGATGCCATTGGCATGACCCCACGGAAGACCTTCTTATACTGATAAAGTCATGAACGCGAGATGTTATATTTATGTATTTATTTATTTCTTTTTTTCTGGTGCCCATGAATGGCCAGAGGGCCCCCTTAATGGTGCACCATACAGACAGTCAATACAAAGAAATGAATTAAAACACCATAATTACATCAGATAAAACAAATACTACGACAAAGAGAAAACCATGTAGATGGCGAGACAGCAACTGGCCTAGCTTTGGAGCCATCATGAAGGAGGCATCGAAGTTGGCATACGACGCCAAATAAGTCACCACTGAACAAATAAAAAAAAAAACCGGAATGGGAGTTATATACAATCTGAAGCCTCAAAGAAGGCGATTTCTCGTAACTGTTACCACATACATAAAATGTTTTGTGGGTTCTAGTGTTGCAATGTGGAACATAGAAATTGACCCTTGATACGATCGCAGCTGAATCGATATATATCTATATCAATATATAAATCGATTATAGGCAAGGTGATAGCCTATGTTCTCTTAGAGCTATGAACTGGAACGTGTTTGCGGCAAACACCTGTGCACTGCACATAATAGAAAAAAAAGCATACATACATTGCGTTACTAGTTGGTGCGAAGTAGCACTTGCAAATTGATATGAATACAGTATGGGGATGTTCTCCTTCATTGTTTCCTTGTTTACTGCTATCACTTGTATGCTCATTCATAAACACAGTGATCAATAAAGCAACATTACAAGCCTTGATGTGCGTAGAATGTATTTTACTGTGTAATGGCCAGAAGGGTATATGGCAGACCTCTATTGTTCATGAAAGGGATACTGTTGTGATCAAGCAGTGTTCACGACCAAACCATCCAGTGTACTGCTGTCAAGATGGGAGGCATTCAATGCTGCCTTCAAGCACCTGAAAGAAAATTGAGAGCTTCATCTCAGTGAAAGCAAACAAACATATACATGGTCAGACAGCACCTACTGCATCACACGTCTAAAAGGCAAAAACCTTTGTATGCCTAAGAAGGAAAGTTTTCCCTTATGGCATGTACAGCACATGCTTCGAGGACTTTTCTGCAGTGCTTTCAGCTTTCCTAATAGTCCCCAAAGCCACCTGGTAAACTGTTTGTAGGCAACGTACCGAAACTTCCTGCATGTATCATGGACAACGTAAAATTATGATACGTAACTTAACTAATAACAAATCGAAGGCACACATGGACGAACTCACTAGTTCACTTTGCTGTTCCTCTTAACAGCGTACTCGTCGCTTTCTCTCACGTAGCAGAGGATACCTGGAGCAACTCAGTCTTCAGCCACAGTATTTTAAAGTACAGATTTCTTGAAATGCAACCGCTGTGCTGCTTCAGTAACGTCTCATTTCGCGGCAACAAAGGCATTCTTCTGCCGTCGGCATCGACATGCATCTGCCACAAGAACACCTGAACCGCTGGGAGGTTCTCAACATTTTCATTACACATGAAGAGTGTTTCCCACGGCGGCTAGGTGACTGCAATGACGGTAATTCATCCTCCGTCGACGATTATGCGGATGATGTCGTGTCATACTGCGTCTACCGCATGCACGCGTACGAACAAACGTTTTGCGGGCGTGACTGCTGGACTATCGCAAGCTCGAGGGCATTTAAGTTTGGAAAACTCAACATCACACGACGTGGACCTCAAAACAACATTACGCCTTCCCCACAGACCGGGAGGCGGATTAGAAAAGCGAGACTAGCCGTAGCCGACACGAGCCAACCCAGTGTTGTGTCTGAGGGAGTACTGAGCTTTGCGCTCGAATGCAATCTTTGAAATTCGATTACTCAAAGAAAGAAAGGATTTAAAAAGAAATATTTCGTAACTGAGATGTACTCTTCCTAGGCTTTCATAAAATCATAAGATAACCCTGGGTTGAAATTCACTTTACAGTTCCTTTAATGCACCGACACAGAAGCTTGCCTGTGTCCTCCTAAGGTGGGCATTTATAGGCGTCGAGTATATCGCCATTGGTTAAAAAAATACTTCTATTAAAATTACTTCTATAGTTACGGTGGACACCCTGTATATAAAATATGTGTCCGTCATTTCTGCTCCGTTTCTTGCGCAAATAAGTATATTGTCGTTGAATAATAGCGCAGGAATATATTAGCGAAAAAAGTTTCATTCTTCTAACACTTATTTAGCGCTGGTACCTTTTTTTTTTAAATGCTAAGTGTTCTCTAACGTGAACAATGAAGCAAACAAACCGACCGTTCTACTTGTTGAAAGGCTGTACCTACAACCTCGCAGGAAGCCACGTCGTTAGGCGTCCATTGTGTCTTCTTTCTTTGCGATTATGCCTGCATAAAAGTGGACAAAGACAAAAGATAAATTCCAACAGCTGGTTATGACACAAAAAATTACGTTACATATTGTCTGTACAGGCTCGCCCTTTGCTCAACATCTGCCAAACCAAGAGGGTGCAAGTGAGCTCATAGAACGATGAGAGCGGGAGTATTTCCTGGAGTCTGAGGAAGTATGAGAACACAGAAAGGAAACAAGGGACTCCGAAGTATCGTGCCGTCCGCTTCGATCTGTGTTTGCCCCCATTCTGTGTATTTATTTTTCCTCACTCAGGGACATGTTGCCGCTCTCATCTACCTTTCATTCACGCATCGTCCTCGGTGCTGAAATACAAATGACAAAGATTATACCATGAAAGATGAAAGTCACTGAAAAGGTTAGCCAGCTGTAGGGATCGAACCCACATCTTCTGGATCACCGGTCCAGGGCTCTACCAATTTAGCTAAGCTAACACGCCTCTCCAGTGACTTCCGAGGTGCGTCATCTGAAGGGACGACAAACCAGCCACTCACTCTCACTCACCCTCCTTTCACTCTTACATTTTTGCTCACTCATACACACATTCATATGACGGAAATCGACGCAAGCGGCACCTGTTGTTAAAGATTATACGGCGTGAAGCAACTTCAAAAGTGCCAACAACGCTGAATAACTCGGTGTGTAATATTCTCGGTGTGGCCTAACCTGCGCTGATTCAGTGCTCGCGATGGACACGCTGCACGCGAACGACCAGCGGAGCATGTTGCGTGTGGCCCTCAAAACGACCAGCAGAGCATGCACGCTCGAGCCATGTGCAACTTTTTGTGCACGAAAAGAGCAGCTGAATTCGCTATAAAACTCGCTACGGTTGCGCTCGCGTGTTACGTCCGCTGACGGCGAATCATTGCAACGGAACATCCTTCCGCATCGAGAGAAGGTACACGTCAAACGTTGTACGCAGGCGCAGTAATGTGCATCAGCCTTACTAGGGAGTTGTAGTATATCGTACGATATCGCCTTTGTGTACGTAAGGGATAGCGTTGCTGTTTCTGCGCACGCGCAGGACATTAACAAAGATTTGCGCATTGCGCAGAACCACCACACTATCCCTTAAAGGACAACAGAAGCGAAATTTGTCCATTGCAAAAAAGGGCCCGAACAAGGTGTAAATATTACGCAGAATTATGGTGCCGCTAGTATTTTGCGAGTACACTGTACGGATGGGCATATTTTTGACGATTACGAGCGCGCTGGGCCGCCCACCCGACACGATCGCCCATGGAGCGCGCCCGCTGCCGCAAAGCACTGCGGGAAAATCTGAGTAGCGCGTGACGTCAAATATCTCTCGAGCTCCATGTGCGGCTGCCGGATGAACGGGATAAACACGGCGAATTTCGAATAACGCCTGAGGGTGTTCGATTCG
This sequence comes from Ornithodoros turicata, assembly GCF_037126465.1. Lineage (NCBI taxonomy): Eukaryota > Metazoa > Arthropoda > Arachnida > Ixodida > Argasidae > Ornithodoros > Ornithodoros turicata. The sequence continues at coordinate 5,538,382 of NC_088210.1, forward strand.
GAGATCTCGTGGAAGCCTGAAGGCGATATATCCTATGAGAGATGGGTTCGTACATGCTTCTTCGTCTCCGTTTTTTCCCCGTAGCGGGAACCAGACGTACGCCGAAACGCCAAGTGGAGGTAAAGATTTGTGCCTTCCGTTTTCGTGAAAATACAGAAGGGGCCGCTCCTTCTTTCAGTCTGATGTACTTCGTTGACAAGTCGAGGCCTATGAGCACCCCTGGATTTGTTTTGAACCATTCGTCAACAATATGTCTGCGCACTACTTGTCTTGTTTCACCTGTCTGCAAGTAGGCATAGACGGATTCGCGGCGAGAATAAGATTCCATGTCTTTCGGAAACAATTGAAATATGACAGTCATCAAAAAAGTCAGACATCGGCAGAATTTGAACTTCGCATCTCTTGATCGCTAGTCGAGCGCCAATGGCCAATACGGCCACGGAAACAACCACAGACTGGTAGAGCGTGTTTGTTGTGAAACATATCCTGGCCGAACGCGAGGTAAGACATCCAGCAATGTAAGCAGCAAGACTCTCACCCCTAGAGAGAATGAGATCACCTTCCTTCGGATGGATTTTGGGGGCCATCCTCGGTAGTGTTGTCTTTGTAATAAACGTCACTCGATGTTTGACGCTGTGTTTTTGATGTCTATCCGTGTGGCGTTCGTGCAAGGAACACTATGTCCTCCGGTTGCCGAAAGGAAGTCGACAACATGCAGTAGCACAGCCAGGAAAGACTTCACAAGCATGTACAATTTTTCGTGTCGCGAAAATCAACCTCCGATAGCAAAACAACCGCGAAATGAAAGTCAGGAACTCCAACAGGAGAGACATCGTGCGTCACTTCCGTGGTCTGCTAGTGCGGCGCAGCGACGCTCGCCAGGGGCTCAGAGTGCTCCGTGGCCGATTTTTATATCGCGATTGTGGCGGCATTTCGACTAATATACGTAAATCAAAGTCGAATTCCGGATTGTTTTGGTACACATCGCAATATGAGGCAAACAGCTTTGCAGCTTATTTTCGCTTCAGTTGTCCTTTAAGTACGTAAAGGCGACGGCGTATACTAAAGCTCACTAATGATCGGAAGCGATCTAATCGTCATCTCGTTAGGTGCGGAACGCCGAACGGGAAGGATATAGTCACCGCGATGTAAAGCACATGCGCGTCGCTCCGTTGTCTCCCAACTGATTGTACCGAGCGTTGCTCCACCGGTTCGGATTCAGTTGCAGGTACAGTCGTTCGGTTAACGTTAGCCACGTTATGAGTCGACTGACTGAAAGCAAAAACGATTTCGGCCGCATTCAGTTCACAAAAGGTGAAGTTTGTGTTACTCAGTATGATAATGGTGTGCAATAACAAATTGGCTACAAGATGCAAATGTGTAGTACAGTAGCTATCCGCGTTTTCATAGCAAGTGACAGCACGCGAAACGACTTATTTTGCATGGGATGGCGGATATACGAACCTATGCGATTTCATTGTGCACTATGCCGTGAACAAACTGAAACTACTGAAAGGGAAAACAGCGTTTGGTACCGCTTCAGGTAGAAAACAGAGCTTGGCTGCCAGCCCTGTTTTTCAGAGGTGTGAAGCAAGCGTTCTTTTCTAACTTCGTGTTCTCACTGTGCAAGGGGAGAGCGCATCGCTCGTCCAGCTCGGCAGCTCAAGTCTCGCCGAAGCCGTTTATTCTAGTGTTGACTCTTGATTCCCCTAAAGTATGCGGAAGCGCAAGTTCATTTTTTCTGCGCAAATGGGTATTTCGGCGCCAAGTACAGTTCACCAGGACACCAGCACAAACCACAAAACCAGGAAGTAAAACAATCGCACAACTTCCCACGACATAATGCGCAAAACAGTCTCTTGGTTGGACATCAGAAATCAGCGCTTGAAATGAGCTCTGAGAAAGTCTACACGAGCTCATCTCTGGTAAGCGCTGTTTTCCAGCGGTTCATGGTAGATTGGCAGTGCGAGGAGGGAAAAAGGAGCTGTTTTCTAGAGCGGCAAACGGCAGTATGAGAATAGGCCGTAAGCAGCTGAGTGTTTCCATCTTTTATGGGTGCTTGGAATTCGGAACGAGCAAAGGAAGCTGCTTTATTTTTATGTCCATCGCAGTAGCGCAGAGGACACGCCAGCGTCTCGCCGGCTAAAGATAAAAGACGTCACACCGCCGAACGCCCCCTGGTCACTGCCTGTGCCACCCACCTTCGCACGTCTTCCGGACCTCCAGGACCGCAGAGATCAGGTTCCCCCTCAAGTTCTGCGAGCCCGTTTTTATGCTCTGGTTGACGCGAAGTTTTCTACCTCTGCCGCAGCATACAGCGATGGCGCATCTCGAAATGGCAAGCCCGCGTCGGCGTTCGGCATCCCATCCGAAGGCGTAGTGGAAAGACGTCGCCTTTCGCATCAAACTCCATCCACAACTGCGGAACTTTATGAAATTCTTTTCTTTCTGCAGCACATCGTTCACTTTACCCCACGGGATTGGGTCGTATTCACTGACTCGACATGTGCGCCGCAACCAATTGAAAATTCTGGCATCCGAGGCTCATCCGCACCGTTGGTTATGGATGTGTTAATGGCTTACAAACTTGTCTGCGAAGCAGGGCACAGGCTGGTTCTCCAACGGGTTCCTGCCCATTGCGGTGTCGAAGGCAATGAACTGGCCGACAGCGCCGTAGAAGCAGCTCTCCCGTCTCGGAGACGGACGCGTATTGCGCTGCTCAGAGGAGATCGTCGGTCTGTACTTGGACGCCTCGTGACTGCTCTGGCTACCCGCCAATGAACCGCTGACATTCTCCTCGCAGCCATGCTGAGCAGAGTTGATCCAGCGCTCGGTTTCCTCGTGCCTCGACATATCTCTCGTCAAGATGCCGCATTAGTACACCGAATGCGCCTCGATGTGTCTTTCACAGCACAGTGACGTTACCGCTTGAGGCAAGTTGACTCTCCCCACTGCAGTTACTGCGGTGCTGTGGAAGATCTAGAGCACATTCTTCTCCATTGCCACCCTATCAACCTTCCCAAACCGTACTCTCCGGATCCCTTACCGATCTAGACTCTCGCGCCCTCTGTCTCACAAAATTGCTTTGTCCCTGGCCACATCCAGCCCACCAACGCTCTACCCTCAAAGCTCTCTTCACCTTTCTGGATACCATAGGACTTGGATCCTTATTGTGAAGGGCCTATTATTTCATCCCCGCATCACCACCAGCAATGGAGTATCGCCCCTGGCGATGAAACGCCCGGCCGCCAGTCGTCATCTTGTAATCACGGTGTCGAAGCGCAAAAAAGACGGGTTCGGTTCGGGTTCGCCTTGCTTTCATTTTGTTCCGGTTCAGTTCCGGTTCGGAAACCAGTTCGCAGCCCCGAACCGGTTCAACGCTTCCATTTTATATGTTCCATAAGACTGCTTTTATCAGGAAATGCGTTGCTAATAGCTTACTGCTGTTGTCTCCATTGACGTCTTTAGCGGTCAGGTATAATCCTTTTAACGAGAGAAAGGAGAAATGGATGAACACTTATTGCAAATAGAGTCCACGCTGATGACGCGGTGCAGTCCTGCTACTTTCTGTTCCCAAAATCTCTTTTTTTCGCCAAGAAGATACACTTAAAGTAAGTCTAATAAGATGGACAGCGTTACATAGACGGCAGTAATTCGCGGCACACTGCATTTGCGGCGTGAATCGATTTGAAACCGTACTGAAGCATTTCGAAAATAAGTCTGCCAGCCTTACGTTGTCCGAGCTCACAGCAGTGTACTAGTTCGTCCACAACACAAAGGCAATGTGTCACGTCCACAATTGCACTACCAATAAGCATAACTGCATTTACATTTCAAACCACTACCAAACAAACCGGCACCGTTCTGCGTATGCTCCTTCTCCACTTCTCATGTTTATGACTTGTTTAATTTGTACTGCTCACGTGTAAAGGGAAATGTTAAGCGCTTACTTGATCACATATTCGTCCTATAGAGCTACATAACTGGCCTACTCCATTCCCGTTTCATTCGTCCGCGTGGCTCCTCGTCTCTGAAGAGTAGATGCCGCAGCGCGTGCATAGGGCGCTAGACGCGGCGCTCACAAGGACAAGTGCGCTTCAACGTGTTAAACAAACGTTGAGACTATACTTACTATACGCCTCATTTGACTGCTAGGTGAAAATTTCCGACATTCATTATATGAACGCGTGAAAATGATACAAATGTGTCTCCGTTCGGGGAATGAGAGGAACTCTTATGCTTCTTTTATATCCGAACCGTTTCGTTGTGAACGAACCGGTTACCGCTATTATTTTTTACGGTTCTGCTCCGGTTCGGGTTCAACAGTGTCATGAAATTTTCGGTTCGGGTTCGGGTTCGGTTCGATACCCTGCTTCTAATAACGTTGTTGTTTTCGCTTTATTTTCAGTTTGTTTATTTCCGTTATTTTTAACTTACAATGTAATTGTGTATCTGAATTATAGAACCGGTATTTTCTATGTAATTAGAATTTTTATGGATGCACAAAGTGTTCACCCCCCATTACTCGCATAACCACAAAAATTAATGCCTCCCCAATTCTGAATCTCTCATATTCACCCCGCACCAGTCTCTCGGCTGCAATAAAACTGTTTGACATTTTAGAGTCACCTTTTCGGCTTTCTTCTCTACTCCCAGTGGGATGAGAATGTAAATCAAGTATTACATGTTGTTCGGATGACAATCTCCTGGAATGAAATGCATATAAGAAGAAGAATATGGAGCAGGTGCTTCCAATCCCCTTTCAAGCCCCTAACCATTAAACGTAATGTAATACGAAGACTAGTTATGTGCAGAACGACGCTATATGCGTGCTACACTCGGTAAAGAAGGGCTGCAATATACAGGATGTCCAACGCAAATATACAAGTAATTTTTAAAAATAGAAAAATCGGTTTTTGTTTTTCGGTTTTTACCAATGGCAGTGTACTCTACGCCTCAAGGGCCACCTTAAGAGGGCACAGGGAAGCTTTTGTGTCGACGCATTAATTAACTTTCGTTAATTAGCTTTTGAATTATCAAAGATAGGAGATTGACCGTTACCGGAACATTACCGTTTTCAGAACAAGAATCGAGACAGTTATAACGCGAAGAAAGGGCTTGGAAATAACGCAATCTGGTAGTCATTTCTCGACGCTGAAGTAGAAGCGCTATTTCTCTCTCTCTCATTATTTTGAGGCCCTTTCCTCGCGCTATAACTGTCTCGATTTCTGTTCTGAAAACGGCAATGTTACCAGTGTAAGGGTTCCCATTGGGTCAGTCTCCTACCTTTGATAATTAAAAAGTTAATTAACGCATCGACACAGAAGATTGTCTGTGCCCTGATGAGGTGGACCTCTGGGCGTAGAGTACATTGCCATTGGTTAAAACTGGAAAGAAGTTATTTTTCTGTTTTTTAAAAAAATTATGTGGTTACGGTGGGCATCCTGTGTATAATGCTCCCGACACAACTAGAACGACACGGCTAGAACGACGGGAGTCCTTTACTGCTTTCAGGGACAAATTGCTGAATGGAGGTCGCGCCTGGGACACACGACACCGTAGACCTCACTTTCGCTCAGTAGCGCCATCTAGAAGGTGGCTCGAGAATACTGTACTCACGAACCTTGGTGAGATCTTATAAGCTCCAATGATTAAATTAGCTGCAAAATGATTTTCTAATCTGTTAATTAACTAAGTTTTCAATTGACGCATTCTGATCTTCAATTTCAGTCATTCTCGTGGTCTATTAATGGTCGACTGATTCTGTGTTCGAGGTAACTCCATTTAGCGCTTAAAGGAGATATGCAATCTCGTCTTCTGCAAAGACCCGCTTGCGAAAGGGAGTATCTCCTTCATGATGTGACATTGGAAACAAACGCCGTTGGGAAAGGCCCTTACTCTGCCCGTGTGTCAGAGGTATTAAACTGATTCAACTGACGGCATTCGGTTCCAGATAGACAGGTATAGACAGAAATAAATATGTTGAGCTTTGGAAGGTGTCCTTATGTAAGAGGGGCAGTGAAGCTGTCAGATTTTTTTCTTAGCCAGTCAAATGTTAATTGCAGTATGCCGGTAACGTACCTTATGTACTGGTAACGAGTCAACATGCAAATCCAATGGGGGTGGGCATTATGAGACGAAATACCGACACCCTGTCTCGTTTCCTAAGAAAGGGGCGAGGGTTCCGAGGCCTGAACTAAAGGAGGTCTTTCTCATTTTCCTTCACCTTCCGATTCTGGAAATAAAGCTTTCAAAACGTAGTCGAACGAGTGGCTCACGCCGGGTATCGAAACGGGAGCGCTGCAAGGCGATACTTAGACACGTGAGAATCTGTGTGGCCACATTTACTTAGCTTTCGTATGTGTGGCCGTACTATCCCTTTAAATGTGACTTCGTCCCTTTATCGGTAGCATCTCATATTTTAATATTATTTTTTCAGAGTAACCGGGCGTTAACCCCGTTCAAATGTCGGCGCGAGTTCTGCTATGGGGGCGTGTTTTCACGGTTTTTCTCGGACGCTGTCAGGTAAATGTTACGCAATTCCCCATGAAGTCGACCCACGACGGACCATACGGAACGACATGCCGCTATATCGACAAACAAGCAGCATTACCACCGCCACCTGCCGCGCAGCTCGCGACAGCCTAAATTTCGGAATAACTTTTTTTTGTACAAGCTGTTGCTCTGCTATGACCAACGCGCTCGCCTACCTCATGTAGGCTCTGCTGCGTGTATCTGGACGCGCACACAGGACTGCTCTTTTCAAGGTGGACTGCCTGCCGATTGACGACACTTATATAAAAGCGTCTGTAGTATACCCAGCAGAGAAGAAAGATTTGTGTGGACGCTCAACGTGGACATGGTTATCTTCTTAGCTGGGAAGCGAGTCAACGAAGTGCCGGTATATGGGACACCGGGGATATCAATCCAGGAATATAAATCACTAGGCTCTTTGTCTGACCTTTTGGAAGCCCAAAGAGAACAACATATGTCTTCTGCCCCTTCTTACCCTCGTCAATATTTCACGCGCATTGATTAGCCCGTCTTCTGGTGTCTTGTCTCTGGAACTTCTTGTTGGTTCCTTCATCAAATGCCGTTGGAAGCCATCCGCTTCGCGGGTCGTCCTCCACACTAGCGACTCCTAAAACCTACAAACAACAGCTTTATTTCAATACGATGAATGAGGAAACTCTTAAACTATTCCCTCTCAAGCCTTGCATTATTCTCCGAGCCCGCGCTCTTGGAAATATTTACCGTACTTCCTAATGAAGCTGTTATCGACACAGTGCAAAGGACCGGCAAAACAAACTGAATGTAGTTTGGGTTTTGTCCTTATGTTTGTATCTTATCTTAGATTATCTTATCTTATCTTGTAGCTTATCTAGCTGTTCTCTAAAAACTGTCATTATTCAGACTACGGTTGTTCATGGGCACCATAAAAATAGAAACTGGAGCGAATTAAATTATTCCGGAATACACCTTCACAATTAGAATTCGTCAACTGTGTTCACTAAACGTACTCAAATGCAGCGACAGTTGTCCTTAAAGAGACCATCGCATCCGAAAACATCTGTATATGGGACTGATACGGTAATGTTCAGCATTGCTCCACGGTCTACTTGGGAAAGTCTCTATATACCGAAAGAGCTTACACATTATATGAACGAGTTTCAAAGGTTCGCACTCCCCCTTCAGCTGAGGAAGCCCCAGCGATAGTAACATATTGATGACATGGGTCAAGCGCAAGGAATGGGAGCGCAGCGCAGGCGATGGTTTCCGAGATCGTCTGCTTCATGTTCCAACGCGTCCGACGCTAACCCAGCAGAAGTATCATTCCACAAACCGACCACAGACCTTCCGCGACATGCGGACGCCGTCCCACCCGCCCGCTGGTTGTTAGTCAAAGGCTCTCCGTCCGCTCCTTGATTGGCCTTGTCCGAGTGAGGTTTTCTTCGGTTTCGAGGGAGGGAATTCGGCCTTACTCTCAACGTCCGGCTTCTGCTCTAGCCGTGAATTGAATCGAATTACGCAGAGACCACTGCACTAATTCGCATCGAATTTTCGGCGTTACTGAGGAAGGGCGAGTAACACAGCACAAAAGTTTCCGAACCGACTAGGAGGGATGCGATAGTCACTTTACGGGACTTTAAAGGGACGGCCGTCCCAGTGGATTACCAAACTATGTTCTCAACTACTCACCACGGTGTCCATATGGCACGTGAAATAGTGGCGTAGATCGACTTCTACTCGACAAAGTACATGTCGGTAAGCGCATACGCTGGAGGTTGAGACTATGACGGAATTTCCTCTCTCTGGGAAAAGGCGATAACGTCATGCTTACACCACAGTTTTATTACGAGCTTTCAGGCAGAGACTGCCCTTGTTCAGGTACATTGCGCACATGTTACAAAACCATATATAGTATCAACATGGGTGAGGGCAGAAAAGACCTGCCCTCACCCATGTTGATGCTATATATTGTTTTGTAAGATGTGCGCAATGTACGTGAAGAAGGGCAGTCTCTGCCTGAAAGCTCGTAATATATCTCTAAACTTTGGATCCTTCCTACGTCTTCCATTCTCAAGCATACCTTCGTGACTTCGATATTCTCCGTTGTTTTCGTGGTCTTCACCAAAGTTTTACACCAATTATAATTCGGTCTTCAGAAAATGGACGCCACGGGCGCGCGAAACAGACGAAATCGCGCTAAAAAGTCTCTCCTGCGGGCCGCCCTCTCACTCCACCAGGTCCCCCAAGGTCGCCTATTTTTCCATGTATTTGCTCCTATCCCGATGCGTGCAATGCCGGAGGCCGCCCTTAGATACCCCATTGTTACCAGACGTTGGCTTGCGTTTGATTGTAGCGCGCTAAAGATCCAGTTGAAGCACAATCCAAGCCAGGCCAAGTCACCGAAGGAGAAATGGACGACTGCGCCTGCGGCGCCTGGTACGACAGGTACGCTGTGTGATGCACGCAGCCGTGCACTAGATCCTTCCGATCGCTCAACACGTTTAAAAACGGGACCAAAAAGTGAAACACGACACAGAAAGTTGTTATACGCGTTTTATTTTGACATATAAAGACTAGATTCATTCGCAGAAACAACAAAAACATTTTGCCGCTAAACTTAGCGCGCTGAAGTGATCCGGAACGGCAACAGTGGGGTATCTAGTGGCGGCCTTCTTCACTGCACGCTTTTCCGAGGTGAGTTTGGGGGACCTGCACTCCACCCCTTAGGGAATGACGTCACTCAGATGTCGGTGTCGCTGGAGACTCTGAAGCTGTGTAAGCACCAGCTGTGGAGGCAACGGGATAGGACGGAGGGACGGCACGATATGATTTTATGCGTTCCTGCCGCTTTATCTGTCAATGCGTCCCCTGCCTCCAAACCTCCGATTAAACGTGTCCTGAACAGCCATCCCATACTTCTTGCGTTCGTCGACTGATGAGACGAAACATGGTTACCTCAACAGCGACGAAGGACAATGACCGTATTTACAACGCCATCAAAGGTGGACAGAGCAAGGCGCAGTATAGATCGCACGGTTCTGAAGTACGCACTTTTCTTGCACTTCCTTTTCTTCTTCTTTTTTTTAAATCTCTGTCATCCACCCGACATGTTTCGTGCAAATTCTGATGATCCTTTGCGTCTTCGAACGACAAGCCCAGCGCGTTGTAGTCGACGCTACCGCCGCTCGTCGCCAGGAGTGGATGCATGATGTACTCGTTGGACGACGGCTGGCAGAGTCGTGCGCCGCCCGCCACGCTTCGCTTCATAGCGCCGAACTATAGACTGAACGACGGTCGCTGGCGTCGCGGAGTGGCCAGCCGCGCGCCGTTCCACTTCCTTCCGTTGCATTGTAAAACAGCCTTAAGGCTGGTGTAGAGTCCGACGTACTCTTCACCAATCGCCGCCCGCGTTCCGTGCCGACAGCTAGCGTTCGCTACGCCACGCTTCTTCATCCTTCCGGGATCACAGTCTGACGCGATTCGGCGCAGTGCAACGAAAGCACTACCGCAGATTTTCACCTTTCGTAGTGGGAAAGCAGCCATATCTTGCGACTGTACCGGGCTGTTGGAATCCGACTAAGGACAATCCCTGTTCCCATCGTTGATGCTGTTATGTTTGTACTACTGTAATACGGTTGCTACCCTCAAACATGGACAGTGAGTTGAAGCAGAAAGTCACAAGACTTCCCAGTTTTTCCCCCTCTCTTGTTTCTCTCTATAGTCCATCCGTGGTGTATTATATAGTCGCGGATGTTCCTTAACAGCCTCGATTAAAAGCTCAATGAGCGACACCATGTTGGGAAATGCGAGACCACCGGAGCCCACGCCGTGGACAACTCGCCGCCAGATGTAGAGAATTAGAACATTAGAGCATAGAACAACCAAGGAATTTCTAATAAAAAGCCAGTAGTTTATTACCGCCTACCGGGGTTTGTACCATCTTCGGCCGGATGGAAAATCCGAACTCTCCTTCATGGGTCAGCTCAGTCGCTTTTGGATACTTGTGGCCACGGCATACGGCGATTCAGGTCTTATGAACAGCCTGCGAACTCAGTCGTGCAATCTCATTCTTCTGTGCCCCACTCTCGCCCTCAACGCATTAACCTCATGCTTTCCTTTTAAAGTCATCATCTGTGATCCATCTCATCATTCTTTCACCGTTTGTTAGTCATCTTTTTTTTTTTTGTTATCCTTGCCTTTAATCTACCTCATCCTTCTTTCATCATTTGTCGGTTATCATTTATTTCCTAATTCCTTTTCTTTTTATTTATTTCTTATTCCTTCCTATTGCTTTCTTTCTTTAATTCTTTTCTTTTCTATTTATTTAATTCTTATTTCCTCATTTTCTTTATTTATTTATTTATTTCCGGAATAGCAAGCCGACGTCCCGTTTGGCTGACCTTTCCTCCGGTTTTTTTTCCTTTTCGTCTAATAAATATATCCCCCCCCCATGCGTGAAAAAAAAAAGCCAACCTGCCCTCCCCCCTGTCTTATCAGTGCGCCTGAAAAGCAGAAAACAGCGGGACTTTCAAGTACAGTGCACGTGTTGAAAAGCTTCCGCAGTGTTTACAGCACAAACCACCCTAAACCACTTGGTTGGAGATTTTCGTTACTATCATATAGCGTCCTCGATAAACTTGCTCCGGAATTGCCCCGAAACTACAGTGGTGCGTGGCGCTCTACACTGGCGGTGCCCTGGGTTGGAGGCATTATCGAACATGAAACTGCACTGCACTAGTGGATCTGATGGATACTAGCATGCGCTACCTAGAGATCTGTGCTCGTTGTGGCTCGTAGGCTGCGCGACCCGTAGCGAGAGGCACCTGGCGAGCGGCACCGATCGAATGCCATGCTGACGATGACTGTCTGCTGCTACTTGCACGGCTACATCTGGCTACTTGCCGCTCCCGCCTTCCTCCGTGCTTCCGGCAATCGCGATGCTTCTTGGGATTGCACTCTGGCGCTCGGCCGATTTTCTCGGTGTGGGTTCGGGGCAACTCAGTGCTGCACTGAACGGGTGCACTCCTTTAATCGAGGACGTTCAGTGCGCACCAATGCAGTTTATCGAGGATGGCAAGCCGCACCAGGTCGCACCGGGGCGCACCGGTGCAGTTTATCGAGGACGCTAATAGCAGCACAATGTACTGAAACGCGAGTGCAATAGTGGTGGACGGTATGTCTCTTATCAATGTTCTTCAGTTTCACAAGTCTGTTCAAGGCTTTCCACCTACCCGTCCACCCTTATTGCACTCGACTTTCGGTACATTGTGCTGCTTGGGCATATATCGCATAGCACAAACAACATACGAAGTTGTTGAGTAAATCGAGATCTACCCCTCCTACATTATTTCTTTCTCTTACGAACGAATGATTGGAACAGCCTCTCTGAGGAAATACTTATGGCAACGTTTTTTACAGACGGCCTAGGAAATGTGGGAAAACAGAAGGAAACAATTAACTGCCATTATTTTTTTTCTCTCTCTCTCTCTTTGTCACTGTAGAGCGTTTTACCACAAACTGGTGTTGGGTTTTTGGCCTGCATTGTGTGATGTATCATGTCATGTGAACCTTGTTTTGTGACCAATGCTCATTACTCACTATAACGAGTCATATTTTTGGCTCCAGAGATAATAGAAAATTAGCAACGTCCTTGAGGAATCAGTCACTCTGTTTATATAATTCGTTTTCGAGAACACGTCTGTACGAATTCCAAGGCTCAGGCCGGTTTCACAGTAACGTTTTACTGGTCCGTGTTTGTCACGGAGCGCAAACGGACCCATTGGAACCTACAGGGCTCCATTGGTTCTGGTTTTGAAGGAAACGGACGACAAAAACGTTAGTGTGAAATTGGCGTCAAGGCTGTCACCTTGACGGTGTTGTAAATATGTTCGGAACTCGTACTCGAATGATCATTTAGGGAACTAGGGGCCGTTACCACATGTAATAAAAGGTACAGCCAATACTGCAGTGTCCATCACGAGCGTCGCGATATACGGTGTGTCTTTTTTTAGGCGATACAGATTTTTCATAAAAAAAAACTATAAGGGCTATAGACATGCTCTTTTCACTTCTATCATCTCTGGGCCGCCGAACGTTCTTGGCCATGTGTTGCTTGACCCTCAAATGACTAATTACCTAAATATCGTTAATGCACTTTTTAATTATAAAAGCTACGAAGTTGTCCCAATGAGAACATCCGTTCCTTTCGGTGACCTGATATCGTAGCCGTTTTCAGAACAAAAATCCGTTCGGTAGATCGGCCGCAAAAAATTCGTGAAGGAACACAAGTTTTTTTTTCTTTATTTTGTTCATTGCGCATCTTCGGAGACCCGTCTTTCCTTTGCCCCCAGTGTGAGAGCGTGAAAGAGCACACTGTCGCCTCTTGCGTCCTGGAAAAAGGTTAACAGAAAATGCAACACAAGATAAGGGCAGTTCCGATAACGTCACCCGATACATGTGTGTTTGTTTTGTTTCAGCAAGTTAAAGCTCGTCTTCGACGCATGAGGCGGCACTGTGGCGGCATCTTCGATGCATGAGGCTTCTTCACCATCTCACATTGGGGGTGAAAGAAAGACGCGTCTCCGAAGATGCGCAATGAAGAAAATAAAGAAAAAAAATGACGTTCTTTCCCCAATTTTTTTGCGGACGACCTACCGAACGGATTTTTGTTCTGAAAACGGCTTCGAAAGCAGGTCACCGAAAGGAATAGATGTTCTCATTGGGACAACTTCGTAGCTTTTATAATTAAAAATTAACGATTTTTAGGTAATTAGTCATTTGACGGTCGAGCAACATATGGCCAAGAACGTCCGCCGGCCCAGAGATGATAGAAGTGAAAACAGCATATCTATAGCCCTTGTAGTTTTTAAATGAAAAATCTGTATCACCTAAAAAAGACACCCTGTATATTGTGACAGCTTTTTTGCTCACCTCGTCCCCTTTTCTAAAAACACTTGATTGAAAATCTGGTCTTGTTGAGCATAAAGTTAAAATCAGCAACACAAATTTTATCCTATTCTTGTAAATAATGCTTTAAACCGTCGCAAGCAACATAGGTAGGTAGGTATTTTATTTATTCGTCAAAGAAATATACAGTTTTTCAACGGGACCGCAAGGCGTACCTGTGACACGGTACTTTCAAGTTATATAATACTAGTCTGCAAGCTGATACATGTAAAAAACTGCAAACTGACACACAATGAAAAGTCATATTTAGCCGTGGAACAGAACATAAAATCCAACAAATCGCACGTACAGATATACACACACAAAGGAATTAGTAAACTATTAAACTAACAATCCACCCACAACATTTAAGAGATCTTACTTTTGAAAACTTACTTTTTCTAATGGAAGAGTATTCCAGTTTTTTCCTGCATAGTATTTAAATACGTACACATTCCAAAATTTATCCGAGGTTTGGGTAATTTAATACATAGGTTAGGTGATCTGGACTCATAAGGTCTGTCACAATAATCAACTTTAACGATGAAGATACCATATTGTGAATGAGCTTCTACATTAACAAGTGACATTTATATGTAACGAAGGTATATACACGTCCTTAACACCTAGGAAACGTAAAGCAAAGGAAACAGATTCAGACGGTGAGATACCAAATAAGATCCGCAGTGCTTCCTTTTGTAGTAACAGTTGAGGTTCCAAATTAGATTTATATGTAATGCCACGTGCTTCTAAACTATAAGAAAGATGACTGTGAATTAGTGCATAATATAGACAGACAATAGCAAACTAATGGGGACAAGGTATTTTGAACGAGATAGTGCGAATAGGCCCTGTGAAACTTTCTATCTCACATAAGTAACATGTGGAAACCAAGTCAGGGAGGAGTCTAAGTACACACCCAAAAATTTAACAGAATCTACCTTATTAAGTTTACTGCCAGAGAAAGTGATCTCCAGATTGCCGTGTGTGATGCTTTTCTGCCTGGGGTGGAAGATCATGAAGCACGATTTGGATAGGTTAGGTTTTAATTGATTTGCTACAAACCACTTTTCAAGAACTTTTCAAGAACAAGATTGGCCTTTCGGAATATTTCAACTATAGACGAGCCCTCTACAAAAATGTTTGTATCGTCCGCGTTAAGTATCACGGTGGATGACGTTATTTCTGGTACACTCTTAAAAATGAACTTCACCGCATAGCACGCTCCTAGCCAACCATAATCTCGAATGGTATCGTTATCTGCCCTGATTTGTTGGAAACGGGAGGCGTACGCCTTTTTTGTGACACTTATGCTGCTCATAATTGTCACAGAAAAGGCGTACGCCTTCCGTTTTCAACAAATCAGGGCAGATAACGATATCATTCGAGATCATGGTTGGCTAGGAGAGTGCTATGCGGTGAAGTTCATTTCTAAGAGTGTAGATCTAAGAGTGTTCTAAGAGTGTCTGTTCTAAGAGTGTACATATACAAGGAAAAGAAAGGGTCCGAGTATGGACCCTTGCGGTACACCACAGGATATGTTTCGCTCATGGGAATATACGTTATCGACTTTCTCATACTGCTTCCTATTCATTACATACGTTTTTAAGAGGTTAAGAGGTAGACCTAGTACCCCCATAACGTTCAAGTTTCATTAATAATATATATATTATGAACACAGTGCAGCGGCGTTCCGACTGCTATCGAACCTATTGCATATTTTTTTCTCAACCTATGTACTTATAATTCAATATTTCTCTAATTCAATGCAGCCGTAGAGTAGTTATAATTTACAGGGGAAGTTCGTGTTGGTACAGTCGTGAGAATTAGCATTTGTAGCTCCCCCATTGTCTGTACACTTTGTGGGAGTATTCGGCCCTGAAGGCATTCCGCCTGGACGACGAATCAGACATTGAACGCGCCCTCCAATTAGAGGAGCGAAGGAATATTGACTCGGCTGATTTGGAAGCAGACTAGCCCCTTTTAAACTGCCAAAGGCCCGTCATCTCGTAAAGCCTAATTTGCGGGCAGACGCTTGACGAATTGCCGCCGTTGTGCTGCAGACACCTACTCTGGCAGTGGTCGTTTTTTTCCAGTCCAGTCCGCACCTGCCCTGTGGTTCCTGAGATTAGAGTTCATGCAAAAGCGCCGCCACATTTTAACGTTACGCGCAAGCGCGTAGGCCACACGCAGCCGTGTACAAAAAGGGCAGTGTGGCCATTAGGATGATCCTAAAAAAGCGGCTCGTCCTGTCGGTCAGACTTGGGCGCATTTTATTGGTTGTTGTTTTCTATGAGGGCCGCCAAGACGCTAACGTAAGGCCTACTGCAGACTGCGATCCCAACAAAATGGAAGTAAAGACGCTAAAACGGTTAAGGTACCATGCTGTTTGGTCTGGTATTGCACTAAACTTGATAAAACCCCAATACAGGAAAGTAAAATAGACGGATAACAAACTGCACAGTGGTGTGTGTTGTCAGTCTCTTTTACTTCCCCGCACTAACGATTTATCTATTTGAAGGAATGGCGCCACTGATGCGTAAGATTTCGCATTCGGTAATGGAATTTTATTTCTTCATACATTTTTGCTGATTTTTTATTCCACCTCCTTATGTTACGTGATTAAAAGTTCAGTGTCTGTTCGCGTCAAGTTCGTCTGTGTACGAGGTCGTCGTGATGAGATGGGCTTGCCGTTGTTGTCCTCACTTATGTGGGCAGCGTCACGACCGTAGCCGAGATGAGTTGAGATTTAGAGACGGTCTAAAGTTAAGATGTTGGCCGGTCATGGTGGTGAAAGGGCCCGCCTCACATAAGTGGGAAACATCACGACTAACGCGCCTTCCGCTAACGCTAGGCTTCCGTACGAAGAAGTGATTCGGCCGCTCTCCTGGCCAATTACTTCTGCCAGCGACCATTTCCGCTAGATTTCTGGAGTTCACATTTCTCCGTTCAGATGGCGTTCATAAAAGTTGCCTCCGTTGTTTTGCTATGTTGGGGAGGATGTCCCGTTCAATCCCAACCAATCTAGTTTTCCCAACATATGGTGGCGCCAAGTAACCTCGCGAAGATCCTCGGACCGTGGTCGAACGCTGTCCACCAGATGCGAGGCCTTCGTCTTCTTGCGGAGTACTTGTGCTCCACCGGACTGGTGACGGCTCTCTGAGAGCCCCCATCATCACCCCCTCATCCTTTCCCAACGCGCAATAGGGCAGTGTACCGCCTCAGCGGCGGTGAATCGCCCACCCCATCACCATCCAATGTATGTGTAGTAAGTAAGGGTGAGGTATAACCTTGGATAGCTTGTAACAACAATTTTTGTCCAGGCAGATGAAAAATTGGGGGGGGGGGAGGCTCCTGGTATAGGCAGGTCCCATTAACGGGGCTCCCTTTTTTATACAAGGCTCCGACGCCACGCAGACACCAGCGCCGCCAAGCTTTGGCATTGGGTTCGAGACTCTGGACCGCTGCACACGAGCTCCTCTTCTCGACGGTGCATCGACAAGCTCCATGTTTCACGCACTAGGATTATTATTATTTATTTATTTATTTATTTAATATGCGCCCACCAACTGCTTTCGCCTCACAAGTGCTGCGCAGTGCCCACTCAGACACAGTATAACTGTATAATGCACTAAAATATCAGGGGAATGTAAACAACACATAATATTTGCACGCAGAGTCATTATATAGCTTTTGCAGAAGCGACGTAAGTGAAGTGACAGCAAGTGGGTTGACGGATCTGGTTTTCCCCGTGCACAGGAAGTTAATGGGCTAATACCGAAGAGGAACAATCAATATGCCCAAGAAGTACACGCTGCAAAAACCGGAAGTCTAGACTCAGCCGTTTATAAGGCACCGCTTGAAATCCTATGCGTCAAGAATACGGTTGTATTCATAATACATTGCCCTCCCGATGTATTTGTCGTAAATTGTGGCCTCAGCTTTACGTTGAACGCGTTCGATTCGATGACGTTGCTATTGAGTTACCCAATTCCAAGCGTCACTGGAACGTTCCAACCTACTACGAACGTGTTGGCACTTGCACAAAAGAAGCAGACACTTAATTTGGACTCGAGAATTATCGGATACTCCTACTTATACTACTCAAAAATCTCGACGGCGACCAAATGACAGTTTGCGCATGTCCTCGAAAAGTCAATGCGCTATCAATGACAACATGCAGGTCACAGCAGACGTCACTGGCTCAATTACATCACCTTATATCGTTAGTATACCTTACCTTATATCCAAAGCATATTGGTAGCCGCCTCCTGCTCAACGTCAAAATCTTGGTCTTGCTAGCATTAAGCGTGAAACAATCATTCCTGCACCAGCTCCAGACATATTCAAGATCACGCTACAACAAAGTACAATCTTGCGCAGAAGAGATTGTGCGATAGAGTTTAAAATCATCTACTAGCTGCAGCACTTGAGGGTGACATAAGGGAAATCGTTGACGAACAGTTAAAACAGTAGCGGGCCCAAATTGCGGGCCCTGTGGTGCTCCTGACAGTGATCGGTACTCAGACGACACACACTATAACTCCGTACAACATTCGCTCGGTTTGTTATCATTAAACCATATACAATGTAGTACATCATCCGTAACACCATATCGAGACGATGTCTCCAGAAGGTCATCATAGGGCACCATATCAAAAGCGTTTACGTGTCCCAATAGAATACATTGACTTGACCACGATTGGCAACCACGGGTGAACTGTAATTCAGGAAGGATGTGAGGTTTGCCCGCTCATGCGCTTAAGCTCACTCGAAGGGACGCCGGTCGCGATCCAATGCTTCGTCCAAATGGCGGAAGAAAAAAATTCATAGGATGGTGATGGTTGTGTTACACGAATGGGTGAATGTTGACCCTTTTGTTGCTGACGTAACGAGAACTAGTTTAGAGTGACATCTGTGAAGTGAGTGTTGGTGATGTGGTCGATATTCATCACGGGGTCTCCGTACTGGAAGACCAATCAATGCAGGTCTCCCTGGAAGTTGTTAATGGCCGTGTTCTGGTGGCGAACTGCGATGTCAGCGCTACTTGCAGACCGGTGAGGAAGTTGGTGGTCGTTGCGTCGAGGAGTCCCCCAGCAGTAGTATCGGCGATGGCATGTGGACTGTTAAGGTGTACACTCTTAAACCCGTACCTTTTATTGTAACTTTTAGAAACATGTAACTTCTATATAGACGTAGATTTCGAGATTTCTTATAGGTTACACCGCTGTAACGTATATTTAGAGGTTAAAAGCGACCAAGGTCATGTCTTTACAAGACGAATAGAAGTTACATCTCGGAAAAAACAAAAACAGCTTGTTGTAACTTATAAATGTACCCTCTACTCCGACACTGTAACTTCTAAGCGAAATCTCCAACGATAATTTCTTTGTTAGTTTCTTATCGTTTGTTAAATGTATCGTTTCTTGTCTTATCGTTCGACTACATGTTATCAATGCTGTATGAACACAGATTATAAGTTCGCAGTCTGGAATACTGATAGTATGTTTCTTTCTAAAGGGTGGAAAACCATTGTCAATGCCGCAACCACCAAGATTTCCGATTTCGCTGCGTAGCCGAGCCTGGTCTAGGTCTATCCACACTGAGAGCGGTTTCCTTGAAACGCTTAACGCTCGTCGTCCGTCCGTTAACAAGTGTAATCTGTTTTAATCAGTGGTTTTCCTCGCGTTTATCATAGTATCGTCAAAAAGAACGGAAAAGCTAGATGTCGCTAGCAAACAAGGATATTTTCGGTGTTCTCAGGGGAAAGTGTAGTGAGTGCGAAGATTGTAAAGAATATATAACCGAAAACGGACGTCACCACCGCAGCCCTAATTCACACACTTCATACACTGGGTAAGTGTACATTTTGTGCTAGGTACGTGCTTAATTTGATAGTAAGAGCTCTTAGCGCATGTTTGTTGTGATTATGGCAAGCGTTTTGCGGTCCTGCATATGAACGCCACTAACGCTTGCTACTTTTCTGCTCTTACTTGCATTTTGCGAGCTGCGGATATATGCATCGAGATATATAATTCGCAGCTTCCTACTTGTTGTGTTCTTACGATATTCTAAGACTCAATCGCGGAGTGAACGCCTTCCCGCATTTATGCTGCTTTATAGCTTGTGCTTTGTACGGAGTTGAATGGTTCCGTAAATGTTACTCTCATTGCTCAAACTTTTGTTCCCAGGATCCCACATGCAGGTTCACATACCGTCACCAGCGCAATGCAGTACCTCACAAACTCGTCCCAGAGCGCCTCCAACGCTGATAACGCAGTAAGGTAGTGTCTCCTGCGTTACTGTACACTCATATTCCTCAAGGTTGTGTGCGTTTTATGTAATACTGTATTGCCATTTGCGCTCGCCTCTGCAACACGAATGTGGAATAAATTTTTTTCTGCTGCAATTCTCCATTTCATTGGGTCTGTTCAGCTTGGCAAACATAGGTCAGTTGTTTTGACTCGCTGGCTTCCTCGCACTTTTATGCATTGCTTCTCACTTAGAAGATAGTTCTTTTTTCCACATACATGGTAAAGCGACCATGGTTTCTCCTCACATCAGAATCGCACTTGTGCACAATGTGTCACCTCTCGACAGACTTCTGTTTTTGTAATATACATATGTCCAAGATCTCCTTTTCTGCTGGTTCATTTTGGTACCTTGGTGTGTTGTGTAAAGGTCTGTCCATATCCCACGCACAGGGTGTTTGTTTTTATTCGAATCACACTAGCGCTCATTTGACATTTGGGTTATGTTAATTTTCGCAAATTAACCCATCCGTAGTTACAAACATTTCCGACATTTCCTGACGCATGTGTTTGTAACTACGGATCGATTAATTAGCAAAAATTCACATAACCCACCTGCCAAATGAGCGCTACTCTGTTGCGAATAAAAATAAACATCCTGTATAAAAACCGCACGTTGGCGTAACCTTTACGGGCAGGTGCTGGATTGAAGGCCGTAACCTCTAATTAGTGGGTTTCCTTGTAACTTTGATAAAAGGGGTCGCTCAGAGGGTACCTGGTAGCTTCTGAAATAGAGGGTAAAATATTGCGATTTTTTACCCTTTACTAAAGGGTACCGAGTTAAGAGTGTAGGTGAGGCATGTTGTAACTCGCGAAACTGTAAGGGGGGGCAAGGTAGGCTGCCACGACGATGTGCCAACTCTCCAATTGCCCCGCACTTATCTCATCCACGTTTTCGCAGTCAGCAAAGAGGTCTACTGTCAATTACAACTTAAGTCCTACAATTGGGACCGCCCACTCATCCGTAGATGGCTCCTGCGATTGGCTATCAGCCTTTGCACGACACCCCCGCTTCGCGATGTAGTGCCGGCCTCCCATCGCTCTCTCTTTCCCCCAGTCCCCACTTGTCCGCGCCGCACTACGTTCGCGCGCGGAGCGATTCTTGTGTGGGGGCGGGGTCAAGTGTACTTATGTTGTCACTGACTATAAGATAAAGCGTTCACTCCATCTCGCGCGTATATATACACTCCGGCCGCAACCTACATCGGTGGGGACGGATTGGAGACACGATACACACAAGCAGAAGGTGGTAAGGTCGGTAGTTCGAAGCAGCGTGTGGCAAGTCAATGGCAGCGCTGTAAGATCATTCAACCAGATTACAGGGATACAAAAACGACCAGTACTCAGCGTAGAGTGTTATTGGATACTGCGTTCATTAAGGGCGATGTAGAACTGAATTCTTGGTCAATAGAGCAGCGTTGGTATATGCGGGACTGTGGTGCGCGTTATACATCGAACTTTTGTAGTTTCTTCTAATTTTATGGCATGCGCGTTATAGATCAGAGCGCGTTTTACTCCAGGAATCAGGGTACTGTGTTTCCGTCTAAATAATGATGCAATGCAGGCACAAAGCGCCTTCTACGCAGAATGTGAAGTACTGATGATTTTCTATAATCGAGGAGGTAAATGTCCTTCCTTCTGCGGACACCGCGATGTCGGAAAACGAGGCACTAACATATATCGCTGTACAGCACGCGAATGGAGGGGGGGGGGGGGGAGCGATGCATTATATCGTACCGCCGTTAAAAGGAACAAAGGAGTGTGTTGTAAGGAAGGCAAGGTACAACTACTTGTTTTGACATGAACGCACTCTAAAAACACGCTTTGCGCAACCGTTGAATGATAGGGTTATTGCTTCCGATGCGATTCGGGACGGGGGCGTTCGCAATTTTGTGTAAATTTGGATAGATGATATTGGAAACAAAAAGGCATACACCCCCTTCTCTTCGTATCGGAAGCGATAATATAATAACACTAATAATATTTATTTTCACGCTTAGGGTGTGGGGTGAGGCCAGGACAAAAACCCAAAGGCTTCACAAGGCCTTGTAGTCCCAGGTAACGACACAAGTAATTTGCAGTCACGTGTTTTACATAATACGCTTAAAAATATAAAGGACCAGTAAGCATACACGTACGTCAAATATCTCAGCCAACATCACAAAAAAAAAGAAGAAAAGCAAAAGAAAATTAAAGGAAATAAAACATGCTTGAAACAGAAATATGAAACCAGAAAAGAACCTCTTTATATTTATATCTGTGAGACAAAAAGAAAAAAAATGTTTCTATAGATTGCAAATCATTTAGTAACCTGGAGGCCTAATAGGCAATAGGCTGAAGTCTATAATACGTCATAAAGAAAGGTATGTGTATATGTGTGCTTGTATATTATTCTCAAAAGAAAAAAGGTGAGCTGCGGATCTCCTACTTTGACCATTTTCTTGCAAAACTGTGGTGGTGGTGGTGGTGGTGGTGGTGGTGGTGATGGTGAAAGGGCTTGCCGTTGTCGGCCTCACGTATGTGGGCAACGTCACGACTGACGCCCTGGGGAAATGTGCGTCCTGGGCCGACTTCTAGGGGAACTGTGCCGACATACGCAAAACTGTAACAAGCGATATTTATAGAAGGAACCAATCTGCGGGCTTTCATATTTCTTAAACAAAATTTCGGCAAGGTCGCTGTAACCTAATCCTGCGACTGTGCCTAAAGCCCTTTTGTGTATGACGTCGACGTTGTGTTCATTGGACTGGCCTGTTGCCCCATACTAGCGTACAGTAACAAAGTTGGGAATAGGAAAGGCTGTTATATGACATTAATTTAACATTTGTTGGAAGAATGTCCCTGCACCTATTTAGTGTACCAAATGCCTCGCACATTTTTTTCATTAAAAAACGAATATGGTGGTTCCATGACACGTCATGTGAAAATATAACAGCCAATGATCTCGCCGTGTTTGTGTATTGTATCTGCAGGTTTCCAAAACGTACAGGTGAAAGGTCTGTTATTTTTGTCCTGAAAAGTACTGCTCTCATCTTTGTTGTATTTACTTGCAAACAGTTTCTTCCCTGTCCAAACCCTGATGTTTTGTCAAGAACAGTATCTCCACCGTTTACTAAGTTCGTCTCGTCGGGTGCTCACATCAGAAGTGTTGTCTACATGTACAATGAAAATCGGATTTGTGTCAAATTTAGTTATGTCAATAAGGTGTAAAATAAACAGCAGCGGCCTGAGATTTCTCTCTTGTGGAGCACACGCAGCACATAGCCGGTTCAGTTGATATTCCCGACTTTAGATGAACTGCTCTCTGGAGCATAACAACGACCCAATGAGGTTCATAGCGCTAAGTCTCTGATTCCACACGAAAACAATTTTGCAAAAAGAATGTTGTGATTGACACAATCGAAGGCATTACTTCAAAATCCCCAAAAAAGTAAGCATGTGTTGTTGAAAATTCTTAAGGGTGTGTTCTTTTTCAATTTCAATTCAATTCCAATTTATTTCCTTGCGGTTGGGAGAGCAGCCAACAGCCAATGAGGCTTGACACCGGACACCTTTTTGGTAGAGAAGTGCAAGTTTCGTTGACCTGACCTTCCGGAATCCAAACTGCCCGGTGGCAAATAGAGTCACTAAATACGGGGATGGAGTATAGCATTCGTTTTCCGCGGTCGGCGATTGGGCCGATCGTGGTACGTGGTTTCTCCTTCTAAGAACGCGCCGTTCATGAGACAATCGATGTTCTGAGGCTGGAACACATGTAGAAAGGACAAATACATACAAAACCTCAAACGCCTAAGAAATTAATGATAACAGGTGGAAGTCACTGAAAAAGGTTAGCCAGCTGTAGGACTCGAACCCACATCTTCTTGATTACCGATTGAGCTGAGCTAGCTAACACACCTCCCCAGCGACTTCCAAGGGCGCGTCATCTGAATGGACAAACCAACCACTTTCTCTCACTCATCCCACTTTCACTCTTCCATTTTTTTTCTCACTCATACACACATTCATACCACGGGATCGACGCAAGCGGCACCTGTTGAAGATGAGACAATTGATGTTCTGATGATCTAGTTGATGAGTGGTTGGTTTGTCCCTTCTGATGACGCGCCCTTGGAAGTCGCTGGGAAGATGTGTTAGCTAGCTTAGCTCAATGGTAATGCAGAATATGTGGATTCGAGTCCTACAGCTGGCTAACCTTTTCCGGGACTTCATCTTTCATCGCCGTCCGTGTTGAGTCCCTTCCATCCAAAACCGGCTTCCTCGGTTGCGAGCTGACTCGACTGCGCGCTATTCTCCGGCGGAGAAGGGGGAGACTGGCCTCCCGTTGCTAGGAGACGCAGCCGCGCCGGACCCAAGATGGCGGTCTCGCTCGCTGGCGTGCCTCAGTGTCGCTATTCTTCTCCCTATTTAGTGACTCTAGTGGCAATCAGTCCATGCTTTTTAAGAAAATGTAGTAATGGCATTTGAATTATCCTTTGTAAAAGTTTAGGAGATATAGGAAGAATGGATATTCGTTCCTTGTGTCTTTTTATCACCACCCTTATGGAGGACGACAACTTTCGCCACTTGGATGGATTTAGGAAATTTTCCTGTTAGTTGCGACACGTAAAAGGCCAGGTAGTCGCTGGCATACTTAACTGGGAATCGCGTATTGCAAGAATCAGTACCTATAGAGGTGTTTAAGTTCAATAACTCGCTTTACACCTCTGTAACGTCGGTAGTACTACATTGAAATTGGTGTGATGCCCCGAGGCCTGTGAGTATGATACGATATACGAGTATTTGTTTGCAAGATTGTCTCCTGTAATGACATCGCCACCCATAACAACACTGCGGACGTCGTCAGGGTGGCTTCGCATTACAAACAACAGATTGCAGATGTTGCCTAAGAATTTCTGATTTTTGCGGACTAGGTTCGTCGACAAGGGTGTGGTAATAGTTCTGTTTTGCTTTCCCTATTACATTATTAGCGAAATTACGGTACTTTTTCAATTCAGCTATTTAAGCAAATCCTCAGTAAATGTTAGTATATATCATACTTTTTCCGTATATGTGCTAATAAATTAGACGCCTCCAAGGCTTCATTGCACGCTTAGCCTTCAGCAGTTTTTTTTCGCCGGGAAGGAAGCTTCGTAAATTTCCTTAACTGTAGGAAGACAGTTGAAGATAGTAGAGGGTTGGGTCATGATCCACTTGGGAAAGTAACAACAAAAATATAAAGCACTGAAGCTTTCTCTTTCTGCTTCTACTTCAGCGTTTTATATTTTCGTTGTTACTATAGGAATAAAGGCAAGATATGCACTGTCCCATTGCTATACGTTAATAGAGTGTGCCAGTCTACATACGACAACCGCGAGCGAAATCTATGTAATGTTGCCGAAGTACAAAACTAAGTACAGGACACAAATTCGTTCACCAGAACGTCCGAAAAAAAATCGTTAAGGAACACCTTTTTTCTTCCTTTATTTTGTTTATTGCGCATCTTCGGAGACCTGCCTTTCCTTTACCCCAATGTGAGAGGGTGGAAGAGCACACTGTCGCCTCTTGCATCCTGGAAAAAGATTAAAAGAAAACAGAAAATGCAACCCAAGATAAGGGCAGTTCCGATAGCGTCACGCGATACATGTGTGTGTGTTTTGTTTCCGCAAGTTAAAGCTCATCTTCGACGCATGAGGCGGCACTCCTTCGCCGTCTTACATTAAGGAAAGACGCGTCTTCGATGATGCGCTATGAACAAAATAAGGAAAAAATGGTGTTCCTTCACGCATTTTTTTGCCGACGACGTACCGAACGAACTTTTGTTCCGAAAACGGCTACGATATTAGGTGACCGAAAGGAACAGATGTTCCCACTCGGACAACATCTTAGCTTTTATAATTCTACAGTTAATTAACGATTTTTAGGTAATTAACGTACCTACCTAACGTAATACCTAATTACCTATTGTACGTTAGGTAATTAGGTTAATAACGACGGTTGAGCAACAGATGACTAAGAACGTCCGCCGGCTCAGAGATGACGGAGGTGAAAACAGGATGTCTATAGCTCTTTAGTTTTTTATGAAAAATATGCACGAAAAAAAAAGCCCTAAGCTGTATATGCCTATGTGAATTGATAAGTGATCGCTTATATCACTTATAATACATCCCTGGATAATTTTCTGTTGGTCATAATTCGAAGTCCAAAAGTGTACTTGTAGTTTCAGTAATGCGAGTTGCCGTATTTATTGTGTTGGGAAACCCGTAAAACAGAAGGAGAGAAGGTCATCCCAGACACGCGAGACACCTAAAAGGTCAATATTAATATCATCACCTACAAATAACATCTATTTTCGGATGCATATGAAAGTATGCTTTCAAAATATTTTAGAAGCTTACGAGCACTGCCTTGAGGAGGGCGATATGCAACACTGAGCATATAATTTTTCTATTCCGCATGTAACACTTGATAATCCAAGGTACACGCACAATAGTCACTTAATGGCTGAAAATAGTTTGAACGAATTAACATAGAAACACCTCCTCCCAGTGAACATTCTCGGTTTAGGGAAAATGATTGTAATTAGGCAAAAGAAAGAAATCACTCTCACATTGGTACTACACCCAGTAAACACATTTACATCGATTTCCAATTCCATCAACAGATTATCACGCTTTCATTTCATTGATCTTGCGTTTAAGGGAAAAGCATAGAGTATAGCAGGCACGGCATTATTGAACGCGGTACGTTTGAGAGTATGAGGGAGATTATAGGAAGTTACCATGCAGGAGGATGTGAAAGATAGTTTAAGCCTCATTTAACCGATAACACTGTACATATACATACAGGGTGTTTCACTTAAGAGTGACCCCCAATTATTTAAAAAAAATGTACTTGAGATAAAAATTTGAAACCTTCTGCGTCATGCTTGTGAAGGTTTTTGCCGCCCAAACAGGTGTTTTCCATCAGTATGCCTCATTAATTTGTCTAATTAGCTTAATTGAACCAAACAAAAATCCGAAGGAATTGTAACTTTTTTTGCGCAAATTAGAAAGCGAATGGCTACAACACCCCATTCATTTCAGTCACAATTACAGGATCTTTCGGGATCTTTCCACAAAAATTTGACACCCGAAAGCATGTAAAAAACTACCCGAAAAACCGTCGCTCATCAAGGCACGCTCGTTCAAGTTGCCTCGCCTAAAGTATGGGGAGGAGGAAAGGACAACACAGGAAACCGCACAGAACATCCCATGTCGGTGATTATCGGTAACTGATGGCTGCGAACAGATAAGCTTGCGAAGACAAAATGCATGATTGGGCCGGTCCCCGCCCTCCCCCTTTTTTTTTCTCTTGCTCTCTCCATGCGCAGTGGGAGTGTCTTCGGGCCTCGCCGATACACTCTTAGAAATGAACTTCACCGCATAGCACGCTCCTAGCCAACCATAATCTCGAATGATATCGTTATCTGCCCTGATTTGTTGAAAACGGGAGGCGTACGCCTTTTTTGGGACAATTATGAACAGCATAAGTGTCACAAAAAAGGCGTACGCCTCCCAATTTGTACTGTATTTCAAATACATTTTCGCTGATGTACTCTGTTTCTATTTCAAATATACTTTTTTGCGGTATTTTCTACATGTCTGCCCCAGAGGACGTCAAGGGCAACAACGTTGCCAGATGACAGCAGCGCGCTCAGTCGGAGCCTAACATGACGTCACAGTTCTCAAAAATAAAAATTACCTTTCTCTAGCTTTCGCGTCACGTAGAGCAAAGATATTTTGCAGGAATGTAAAGCGAGACAAGAACATTTCAGTAACATAACTTTGATGGGATTCTAAAGGCACGAGATTTAGTCTGTAGTCTAAAGTGCGTTGAAGGTCAAGGAGGTCAGGATCGTGGTGCTGTACCTGTGCTGTACCCGGTGCCACAAAATCAGGGACGGGAGGGCAAGAGGTGGAGAGAGCGTGAAGGGTTGCGCGTGACAAGGCATCTGCGTTGTCTGCACTCTTGGTACGTTGCACGTCTCAAGCGCACCCCAAGATGTATGCCATCTGACGGATTACGCGTAGACGAATGATGTCCGCTGTCGGAAGGAAGTGACGGAAGAGCGTGCATGAGTGGCTTGTGGTCCGTAAGCAGAGTGAATTGGAGCCCCTCGCTGAAGTAACGGAAATCGCGAATGGCGAGGGAAGCAGCCAAGGGCTCACGACCAAAGGTGAGGTACCACTGCTGAGTTAGCGGGCGGGAGATGTATTGCTAAAGAACACGGCCAACTGCGCTACTTGTCGCGCCAAGGGACGTAGGGGCATTGTAGAGCAGGTGTTGTTCCTCTACACGAGTCCCGACCGACGGTGATGATATGCCACGGAGAGGCGATGACGGTGGCCTATCTCCATGGCCGCGCCGGTGGAACTGAGGCAGGTGCTCCAGGCGGCGTTGTCCACGGCCCGCTACAGTGCTCCCCGCCTCAGACGCGGAGCGGCGATAAGAAAGATAGAAGAATCACGTCTATACCGGAGGGAGAGAGCAAGAGTGACCGTGGATGACGCGCACTGCTGGACATGTCCACGGGCGGCACAGCACACGTTGCAGGCAGAGGTGGATGAGTGGGGTGGGAGCGGCCGAAATGAGGTTTGCCTGAGATGA
This sequence comes from Ornithodoros turicata, assembly GCF_037126465.1. Classification (NCBI taxonomy): domain Eukaryota; kingdom Metazoa; phylum Arthropoda; class Arachnida; order Ixodida; family Argasidae; genus Ornithodoros; species Ornithodoros turicata. The sequence goes on from NC_088210.1 coordinate 5,566,776, forward strand.
ACGTTGACGACGTCGAAGTCGTGGTCCTGCGTTGGAGTCGTGGCCTAGGGTGCCGCAACCGGCACGGGAGCGAGAGCTCATAGGGTCCCAGGAAGTGAGGCTGCGTAGCCGTGAGGATCGCCGAGACGTCGGCTGATGCGTGCCTGGCGTCGGCTGCCGCGACTGCCGAAACAGGCAGGCGAGCACGTTGCTCAGGTGTCGCGGCCGGCAGTGCGTGCGAGTTGAGATGCAGAAATGAAGAAGATGGTGGTGAGTGTGCCGGGGGCGTGGACAGCGCAGTCGGTCCCTGGAAGCAGTGAAGCGATGGTCGGTGGGCGGATGCGATGAACAGCGAGAGGTCGGGCCCTTGCGTGGTCCGTCGGGTCGAGCTGTGCGGGTCGGTCGGTCAGGTCGGCAGCGGTTTGGAAGCGTGGACGGAAACGGGACGTGAGCGGTCGGCGAGTCGGTCGAGAGGAGAAGGGCGTTATGATGCTAGCGAGATGCGTCGAGTAATGCAGTTGGCTTCCAGGAATAGCTGGCCTTGGTAGTGCTTGCCGATGGTGTCAAAAATTTGGGATGGTGAAGGGCCTAATTGCGCCGAACATGGTGTTCTTCGTTCGGGTCACCAAATCTAGAGGAGGTGTTGTTCCTCTACATGAGTCCCGACCGGCGGTGATGGTATGCCACTGAGAGGCGATGACGGTGGCCTATCTCCATGGCCACGCCGGTGGAACTGAGGCAGGTGCTCCAGGCGCGTGGCCATCTTCGTCGTTGTCCACGGCCCGCTACAGCATCATTATGGTGGCATCATGTTGAGGGAATATGAGTAATGGAGGCTTAGCTAATGATTTTCTTGCGACGATAAATGAATCAGAAGCCGTGCCCGTCCAAAAAGTTCCGCTGTGGGACTCTTCGTTGAGGTTATGAGATCCTGAAGAGGTTGTGGCAGACTGACGTCATGTGCTAAGAAGCGGCGATAAAGATTAAGGAGACCGAGAAATCCTCGCAGCCGGCGCTGGTAGCCGGGCGGAGGAAATTCTGAATGGCGGGTAAATTCTGGTGGGTAAAGAACGGATGCCCTGAGCGTCGCCAGTGTGGTCTAGGAAGTTTATGGTGGAGACGGCGAATTGACTTTTTGAGGAGTTGATAACAATGCCGTACTGGTCGAGGCGATCGAAAAGTAGACGTAGGTGCTTCAGCTGTTCTAGAGGCGTACGGTTGGCGATGAGGAGGCCGTCGATATACTCGGCAAAACAGAAAGGCAGTCCACGGATCACCTCGTCAATCAACCGTGAAAATTTTGGGGTCGGCGTTTCTCAGTCCGAAGGGCATCCGCACATGTTTGGATAGGCCCAAAGAAGTGGTGATGGCTGTTTTGGGAATGTCTTCTGGCTCCTTAGGAATCTAATGGTACGCTTTATAATGAGATCTATCTTCGAGAAGATGTTTGCGCCGGCCAAATTTGCAGTGAAGTCCTGGATATGTGGAATGGGATACCTGTCAGGGACAGTAACGCGGTTGAGGGCACGGCAATCCCCACACGGTCGCCTGGTTGGGAATCGTGTGGAGCGCAGACAACCACGAGTTTGAGGACGAACGTGTGATGCACAGTTCCAACATGAATTCGAATTCGTAGCGGGCGTCACGTAGCCGTTCGGGTGGAAAGCGTCGAAAATGAGTGTGTGCCATTTGGCCTACGGTCTTGATGTGGTGCATCACGTTGTGCTCGACGACACGGGAGGTACAAGATCACCGAGCATCGTCACGTCGGGGTATAGCTGTAGCAATTCCTTGTATGAGCCTTGGATCTCGGCAGCTGACCGCGTAAGATTGAGGGATGGAGTCATGCATGCAGTTGCTTGAGTAGAGAAGCTGGTCACAATGTCAACAAGTCGCTTGCCGCGCATGTCGACTAGGACACCAAAATGGGCGAGAAAGTCCGCTACCAGGGTAGCAAGGAGACATTCGTTAGGAGACAAAAAAGCCCAAAAAAGAAAACGAACGAGGCAGAGTGCTGCGCCACCTCGTTGTGACTTAGGGAAGTTCACTTAAACAGTGTCTGGCGGTTTTGTTCTAGATTAATTGTTTATTCTTGCTTGGCTTTTTACGCGGCAACTATTCGAACATGTTCGGTATGGAAGTTGCATTCGATTAGATTCGCGATTCGAATACTGAAATTCATATTCGGTTCGGATTTCCAGACGATCATACAAGTATTCGCTTCGATATTCGAAAAATTCAAACGTTCGCACGGTACTAACTTTTTCTATGGAATTACTATTCACTTTACACTGCGGGTATGCCCAAGTTAGCGGTACGTTTGGAGGGCAGTGGCTATGACGATATGTCGTTGCGTTTCCTATACAGGGTGTTTCACTTCAGAGTGACCCCCAATTATTAAAAACAATGTACTTGAGATAAAAATTAGAAACCTTCTGCGTCATACTTGTGACGGTTGTGAAGGTAACTAAAAAAATTCCCAAAGAAAGGTAACGTTTTTTTGCGCTAATTAGAAAGCACATGGTCACAACACCACATTTCAGTCACAATTACAAGATCTTTCACGATCTTTCCACAAAAATTCGACACCTGAAAACTTGCCATCTCTGCAAGCCCGGTTTCGGATTTCATAAGTGGCGGCGCTGTCGGCAGCGCCCGAAGACACTCCCACTGTGCATGGAAACATCATGAGAAAAACAGAAAAAGGTGGCCGGCGGGAACCGCCCAGTCACGAGTTTTGTCTTCGCAGCTTATCAGTTCGCAGCCATCTGTTCCCGATAATCACCGACATCGGATGTTCTGTACAGTTTCCTGTGTTGTCCTTTCCTCCTCCCCATACTTTAGGCGGGGCAACTTGAACGAGCGCGCCTCAATGAGTGACGGTTTTTCGGGCAGTTTTTACGTGTTTTCGGGTGTCAAATTTTTGCGGAAAGATCGTGAAAGATACTGTAATTCTGAATGAAATGGAGTGTTGTGGCCATGGTCTTTCTAATTAGTGCAAAAAAAAAACGTTACCTTTCTTTAGCAATTGGCCACTCTAGTTTGGCAATAGGTTGTGTGACGGAAACTAGCTTCGTAGCCCATATTGTGCAGTATGTTATACATACCTGTTTATGTTTCGCAAATGTGGACTTGTATAAAAGATAATAAGTAGTTCATGTATAAAAGGAAATCAGGGAGTGCATTCTATTATTTCAAACGATGAATTTTTTCTATGGTTAAAAAGATTATATATGGGTATTATTATATAGTTACCAAGTTAATAAGATTGAACGAATTATATTGAAAAGAAGACGACGAAAGATTGACGAATTGTATTCCTAATAATTGCATTGCGCTTAGCTTATAAGGAGTATGTCAAATCGAGAAAGATCGCCACATCAGTCTGCATGATTAATGAGTAACTAAGATATGTAACAAGAAAAAAATCTGCTTCGCCGTTATCTTGCTTCGTTTCTCAGTCTCTCTCTCTCTTCTACGTCTTCCATATTATAAAAAGTAGTGGTAGCGGGGGAAGATGTCTCCGCCATCCATATTTATAGCGGAAATAGGCGGGATCGCATTTCCGCTACATTTAAAAAAGCAGCGAATAAGATAGCGCCACTACGTACAACATCTAAATAGTAAATGACGCCGGGCAGTCCTTTCAACATTGTATCAACAATTCGTCGGAACATGGCGAGCGCCGACGAAATTCCAAAAGGCAGTATACTGTAAACTTATACATATTACTGTAAACAACGCTCGTGGGTGTTGAGGGTCAACAGCTTCCTGATCCTGGGACTTTCATCCACGAGAACTTGATGATATACTCCGTTCAAATATATCTTTGAAAAACGACTACCGCCAGCAAGCGCACAGAACAATTCTTCCACTTTGGGTAAGGGTGTAAATTGTAATGTCCAAGATGGGATTTAGTGCCGTTTTATCCTACAGATGCTAATAGAACCATCCTTTTCCAGTACAGGAACTAAAGGCGTGGCGAAATGACTGCCTGTTACTTAAGCAATTGTACCCACGTGCTGTAATTTTTGGGTTATTCTTCAATGCTTTTTTGAATGGCATAATTAACGCTTCTAGCTTTAATTACGCCAACCCTTCTAACAAGGCGATCACGACTGGTGACTCATCCAAGATTCCAAACTCGCAGCTCTGAGATAACTTTCGTAAACAAGCGACAAATTATGTCTGTTTTCTGCTACCACTCTCCTGTGGAACTTCGCACATTGGGCTATGACGGACGGCTTAGAAGCTAGATGACTTCAAAGCAGCGTTTCGGGTTCAGTTCTTTCAGTTCCTCTGCCGGGTTTTCAGGTGCGATTAATGATTTTAGCAAAACCTAAGTCTTTGTGCTCACCAGACTAGCAGTGCTAGAAATACGCCAGTCACCCGTCTAAGTCGTTCTGTGTTAGCCCACCATGTTAGGAGTGCGTCAACCATGCGTTGCTCACTGGCGTAGTTCACTCGCAAATACGACTCCAAACGCTCTTCGTAAAACAGCCAGTCATTCCAGCTTTCATCAAACGGTTCTACTTGCCCCAGTCGTGCATATTGTGGTGCCTTCCTCCAAACTGCATCCAAATCGCCATTACGTGCATCCTCCTTGACTTGATTCTTCAATTCCGTACCAAGTCATCAATTACATTGCTCCCAGAACACACAATTGCCCAAGCTCAGAGGCGACCTAACCTAACCTAACCTAACGCGCCGGTTTCAAAATGGAATAGGAATGACACATGGTAGTAATAATTCGTAACTTTGCGTCGCGAGACAACTCTGATCATCAGCGATGCCACAGTGGTCGGTCTGTGGATTGTCTTTGCCCACCTGAGGGTTCTTTAACGTGCTCCGACAGGCACTAAGAGCATAGCACTTCGGTGCATGTAGTTCTACGTAGATTGAGAAGTGTGGTAAATACAAAAATGGCAGTCATTAACGCGCTCATTAGAAATGACTCGTCCAAGCAATGCAATGGTGGTGGAGGTTGTAATGCAGATAGGGAAGACCATCTCGCGTTCTTGATTACCTTGAGACGAAAAAAAAAATTGACATTAGAGCAGCAGAAACTGAAATACTTGTTGATGGTTTCACTAACTGCGGTAAGATAAATTTACAAAAGTATAAGGAAACGGTGGCGTATTTCTTTACTTTGCATTTTTGTTCTCGTCAAAAGTACAATGACTTCGTCTGCAAATGGTCATTATTGCTGCATAAGTTGAAAAGACGCACCGACGACTCGTCGGTACGATTTTTTAGCTTATCTACATGAATAGTTGGAAAAAAAAAGGCATGAATGTGTCGAAGGCGTGACTTCTCGTATAGTACTGGTCACATCCAGGTCTTCTTAGTCAGTGTTCAGGCGCCCAAACTGTGAATTCTCTCCTTCACGCAACAGTCGTTGGGTGCCGCGTCTGTCAGTTCAAATCGAAACTATAGGGCTGCAGGATAAGCATTGCGGTAGTGAAATTATTCCGGAATCACCTCGTCTGCATTGCAGATAGGAATAGAATGGTGGGAACGGTTTAGGAATGAAATAGGAATGACACATGTATGGTAGTAATAATTCGTGGCTTCACGTCGCGAGACAACTCCGATCACGAGCGACGCCACAGTGGTCGGTCTGTGGATATTGTCTTTGCCCACCTGAGGGTTCTTTAACGTGCGCCGAAAGACACATGTTAGTGATCGGAGGAATGGAATGGCATCAACACTTATCAGAAGGGATCGCGGAATTAGTGTTTCCACAAAAAGAGCAGATGTCTTTTCCTATTTTCCTTCTTTTTTTTTTTTTTTACGAAAGCAACATGCTCCTATATCGACCTCGATTAGTCTAATTCTGTTTGTCGTACCTGGTCCCTCAGGGATCCAAATCACGCACCGTGGAGTTGCTTTCAAGGTCTCGCTCTGACGACTTTTGCAGCCCCATCTTCTTTAAGATAGCGTACTCTCAATATCAGTCGGTAGTGGTAACCTCGATGAAAACCGTGAAAACGGAATACCACTGTAGCAGAGGTGCTTTATAACGAAGATTTTTTTCTTCTTTTCCGCGCTTGCAAAACTGCAACTTGACTGCTACATAACCGAGAGAAGTTGTATAGGTAATGCGATAACCGCAGCTCTGAATTATGTAAGCTCTCGGCTCATTGCCGGGTTGTCGCCCAGTACTGTAAGAGGCACGCGGGCCTTGCAGCACTTGCCAAAAGTGTGGGGGGGGGGGGGGGCGTCGCTCCCCTATTTTTTGGTCACGGGGGCAACCGCCCCCCCTCCGCCCCCACCTTCCGACGTCTGTGCCCAAGCTGCTTGCATCCCATCGCCGTCGCCATTCAATTATCATGTATTAACAACTGCAGCATGACAGAAGCAACTCTTTATTGAAGGATAAACTTCGCAGGCAGGGTTTTATATCTGATAATATGGGAGAGGGGTACGCTAGACTTATCGCGTGACAGAGTCCGAGGGTAACGCGCTAATAACCCAGCGCAGCTATCACGCCTACATGACAGTCATAGGAACTCCGTAGTGTTGTCTCGAGGAATGTCACACTCACGTCGCATTTAGGTCTCCCAGAGCGGTAATCTCATACCCTGTGTATCTCCGTTGCTTTTGAAGTGAGAACGCCTGTAAGTTCAGTTTGGTAGCGAGCTCAAAATTTACGATACAAGGACATTATGCCGAATTTCATGATGCGATAACTCGGTGAGTAATAAACCGATAGCAACCAACCGGTTCAGTCCAGATAGCTTACACGTGTGAGATTCTAGCTAGCAAGCTCATTGCGACGGCTGACGTAGTCTCTGGGTGTGGCGAGCGCGTGCGAGAGAGACGGAAATATAGGGGTATGCGTACCTAAAGTCACTGGATTGGGTGGAATCACACTGGGGTCACTGAAATCCAGAGACTTTACACGTACAGGTCCAGGCAAAAGTTCACGGAACAGGCGAGCGCCGTGTTCTCTCTTCGGTGCGACACCCTACCGGCGAGCAGAAATACTATGCCTACCGGGTTCTATCGGGACATTAAAGGGACTCTGACCAGAAATGGTGGGAGCTCTTTCGTACTTGTAGTCGATAAAGCACCCAACAAGGACTCTCCATGCGGAAATTCACGCATTAAAACCCCACGGTTTCTCTAAACTCGAATTTTAAACATTCGACTTCATCCGAGTGCAGCACGCCTAGCGTCAAACCGAGAAAACATACGTTTATATAGAATATCCACCCCGGCCCACCATCAAGATGACGTCAACACGGGGGCCACTCGCAACACCCACAATTGGCTCAAACGCGTCACGTGGTCACGCAATATCTGTCAATTTCCTTCATGAAATGGCATTTCTACGTTAATATGTTTTCGTTACAGAACCTCAAAAAGAAAAATATACCCTGCATTTATCACCTGCAACAGTTTCTACGATTTTCTTTTCAATCTGTGCACGGCGTTCGATATATGCTTCCGTATCCGGTCAGCTGTAATGGATGCCGTATGCCGAACTGCGAACTTGTGTGACTCCCGGTTCATCCTCTTTGTTCGGGTCATTGGGTTGGTGTTGGAGTTGGTCACCATATTCTGAACGTTTCACCTATCGTTGCGGTGTACTGTTCTTGATCTGCTGCGAAGCGACGAACCGCAACGGCAGTCACTCGCCTCAGCGAAATTCTGTCTGCTGCATCTCAAAGGAGCATGGGGACCTGATGATACCTTCAACTAAAGAAACCAAATGTGCTCTCGTGTGGTCCTGACGGAAAAGTAGTATCAACAAGGTTAGCACATTTATTTTTCAGTTCCAAGTCTACGCACTGAAAACCATGCAGGTGCAGTCGATCATTCTCGTAGCTGTTGTGTAACGCGTATGCTTTCTTACATATCCCACAGAACCCTCCATTTTTTCAACCAAGTTATCTTGATGAGATCCTTCTGATGGCTTCTTAACTAGGCTGTGCCGCTCCGAAGCATTGAGATGACGAAGCGTCGTGGTAGCTGCACCTCTGCCTTCGAAAGATGAATCAGTCATTCCACACTGTGCTTACTGGCTTTGTATAGAGTCTGGCAAATCCGACAGACTTGGACTGCCTTTTTCAAGAAAGTTTGAAATGTAAGTTTGTGTATATTGGTTTCACATATCCACCACATATTGAGCGTGTGATGATTGTACTTTATATGCTACAGCGTATCAGCGTACATTATTATTCAACACGAAGTGTGACAAACTCGACATCAGTCACACAAAGCCAACAATTGCCTTTTCTTCAATTGCTTATTTTTATCATATCATGTTTTTGTCTATATCTCAATTTACCAACCAACAAAGTATATTATTTTAGTATAATCGTCTGATATTTAACAAGTCACAGTTTTACCATGGTTTTGGCGCACTATAGCAAGAGTTGCTTATGCGCCATTAAATTGAATCATCATCATCTTCAACTGCCATTATTCAGTTGAAGTGCCAGGTGGATATAATGATATGGCGAGATATATTTTTTTCTGTCATCCTGAAATTGCTCATTTCAGAAGAAAAGTCACTGTGAAGTTTGTTTTCGTTTTCAGAAACATTAAGAGGACTAAAACCAAACACTTTTCTTTCAGAGCATCCCTTATGCACCTGCATTTCAATTCCAATCTCTATTACAAGAATGACAGACCACTCAACAGAGATGAACATCTGAAAGTGAAAGAGCTTTAACGAAGATACGTTAATCTGTGTCAAAGGTTCTTAGTATGTGTGCGAGTCAAGGACATAGGTCTCAAGCTAATTCCTGTCTTCAGAAGAGGTGACAACTATGCTCCTTCTATCTATTAACCAGCTCCACTTTTTAGGGTTCCTTGTAAACTAATGGAGCACATCATGTACTACCACGTTGTCAACCAAGTTGAGTCTGTCGATTTCTTTTTTTAAATTCCAGCATGGCTTTAGAAAAGGGTATTCAGGCAAAACTGACGTAGTGGAATTCGTTCGCAGCATTTCAAACTGCCTTGATTTCTGGGTCCACGTAGATTAGGTATTTTTTTATTTTGTAAGGGCTTTCGACACTGTGCTCTATGCTCGCGTGTTGGCCAAAGTAGCCTAATTAAAATTTGATCCTGCTGCCTGGATATGCAGTTTCTCAACTAACCGTAAGTGTGGCGACAACTCGTGAGGAGAACCTATCATATCACCTGCATGCAGCATTTGTTTTGTTACAATCGCTTCACATTTTAATCTAGTCAAAAGCAAGGCCTTTTGGTGATCGGTCTTGTATGATTACGTGCCCCTCCGTTATGTAACACCACACTGGGTTCTTCAACCTATGAGAGATAAATAAATATATTGCCAAGTAAATTGTCTACAATGTTCGTTATTCCATTTCGCCACACTACTACAAGCAATTGTTAGAGCAGTGGCCCAGGGTATGAAGCTCGCCACTAATCATCATTCAAACAAAGTTCATAATGTAAAATCCTTTACTCAGAACACCGGCTTAACACAACAATTAAGAATAGAGAGAGTAAATGTTTCATTGCCTATCCAGGTGGCATCATCCCTACAACAGAGAACAATCAAAAACAAGATCAAAGAAGTCAAATCGGTGGTGCACATTCCTTTCATCCAACGTATTTCGTACGCTATTTGGAGGGCACTGTGCCCATCAGGCATTTTGACTGTGCATATCAAGTTGAGTGCATAGAATGTGATGCAACCTACATTGGCGAGATAGACAAAAGACGTGGGACAAGACTAAGAGCCAGTTGCCAGGGCTACTAATGCTTAGCTTAACTAAACAGGACCAAATCAGTCTACCACTATTTTGATGGTGCAGTAACCTTTGCTCATGACTAGCGATGGGGCCCTAGAAAGTTCTTAGAATCCTGCTTTATCGGGCGTGATGCTTCAGCCTGTAATACATACCGTGGCCCCCTATCGGATGCGTATGATGCCCTCTTAGATAGGCTGATGTGCTCATCTTTGGCCTCTGTTGTACTGATGATGCCACCCGGATAGGCGACAAAACGTTTACGCTCTGTTTTTATTCGTTGTGTTGAGCGGTGTTTGCAGTAAAGGACGCTACATTATGAGGTTGTCACCCGGCTTTTGGAATATATTTTCAAATAAAGTTGTTGTTTTACAAACCTCAATACATTGCAGAAATCATTCTCATTGCCTATTGTTTTGGGGGTGCCATTCTTGCAGTCACATGAAGCACTGAAGGGCCAATTTAAAAAGTAGGCAGTCTGATTTATGTTCTTGCCGACATGGCACAGCGTATGTACGAGGTAGCTCCATTTCAGAAGCCTGAGAACACTCAAAGCAATTAGTGTGCTAGCATCAGATATGGTGTACAGCATTACATATTTGCTTTTGCTAGGGCAACTAAGAAGGGTGGATAGAAAGGCAGTTACAACCTGTTTCCACAAAAGACGATCAGATTCATTAGCAATTTCCTCCAAGAGAGCCAAGGCTTTTTCTAGATTACTAGAACATGGGTACCTGGTTATCAATAACAAGAATTCATCTACCAGAAGTCGGTGTTTCACACACCCTGCTTTCCATCAACACTATTAAAAGCTGTGTCCCCCAAACCTGCACAAAATTCCTGGAGGGTCTTTACTGGACACTGTTGCTGTCCCTCTCACCAGGTGCTCTCTATGAACCTGATTCACAGCTCTGGATGCACTGCCTGAGCTAACTTCAGCGTGCTTTCCCAACACGAATGGTAACTGCTATGAGGAGTGTTGTACTTACTGTAAGCAACATGAAATGCTGTACCTTGACAGGTAATGTTGATATCCTTCTTAAGACTGTAGAGAGATGTTCCTTGCTCCCTTTATTCCAAATCGTACTATCAGACGCAAGCCCACTTGCCACCAAGCCAATGAGTTCTGCCTCACAGTCAGTGCAATCAAGGGAATCTATCACTGAGGCTCAGAAAAGCTGTTTTCCATCGGGATTCTGATCCAGCACTGAGCCGTGAGTAGCCCCGTGAAAGCACCAGGGTTTCTTTGAATTTTAGATGTACCAGCGTTTGTTTTCCTCCCCTCCTTCTTTTTATGTAGTAGCTGATTACTTTAGCCTTGTACTGCTTTGGAGATTGAAGGTGTGGAGATGATGTAAGAGGTGGAACTAGGCTTTATGCAAAATGAGGCAAAGTGTGACTATGTACAAATCTTCTGAGAATGTTTATGTATCATTCACACAAAGAGAGGATACGTGTTACATCTTTTTCCGGTTTTGATATTTATTTATTTATGAATATATCTCAAAGGCCATCGCAGGCATTACATGAGGGGGGACATCAACATGGGTCACTTAACAAATACGGAAGTTACAAGGAACAAACATATTTGGAAGACAAGACTCTATTTTTCGTTTGTTCGTCAGTCGTGCTCAAGAAATTGTTCACTGTATAGCAATGGTACACAATGTCACGAAAGGAGTGCTCATCTATCGTTCCGCAAGACTCATTAAAAAGGACTAGTGTTGTGTTTCAACACAACATATTGAACTCATGAACCATGCATCATCCTGAGAGCTATATATAGCTCTCAGGATGATGCATCTGCATGGATCATCTGGATGAGCATCTGGATGATGCATCTGTATTTAGGATGGTCTATAGATCATCCTAAATACAGATGCTGAATTATTTTAAATGTGATAGACGAGCTGTGCGAAGAGCTACCCCCTGTTAGGATCTTGGGTACTTGAAGCCTGTGCCATTTTCTGTGGGAAAGGCTTGCCAGACCCTCTTCACTGCACAGGCTGGGATGACCATGATCTTGTTTTTTCCAAGCTTGTGCCATACTCACCTTGCAAACTGGCGATACACAGTGTATCTGCATCGTCTACACAGATGTACATAAAATATAGTTTAGGCAAATAGGTAACCGGTTACAGTACAGTGTGTGTGCAATGTGATTTCTACATGTACCTGAGAGCAACTGCAGTTTACCTGCCCACACCTTGTACATTACTACACATGCTGTGTTCTTTTAGAACCCAACATTGTTTTACTTTTCACTGAATCGACAATCAAGAACACTCAATATCGCTAAAAACCTACGCTAAAACCTTATGCACAGGGCAATACATAAAAACGTGACTCAGGACACAGCACACTGACAATTACAAAATTGCCTATATTGGTTTTCTCCAGTTCAGAGCTGTGCACTGTATAGCCTTTTTATGTGCTGCGCCCTGTACTGGAGTTTTTAACGACTTTATTGCAGGACCAAACCAGTTTTGGGCGCCCAAATTTTAACATCGTTCGACAAGGACACATGTGACTTACTTGTGAATATAGTCGCTCATAGGTTCGCGCTGCCCACGGAGTTCAATATGCGACCTTCAGTACAGTCATATTGAAGAATAGAAGTTGGAAATCTTTGTGGGTTGTAATGCACTCGTACTGCAGTCATTCGGCAGTGTTTTCGAGCTCCTTGCGCCACAAGCATTCGATCTCCTTCGGCATTATGACACATCAGCCACACCGGCACCATGAACAGAAGTGCGCATTAGATATCAAAACACGAAATTTCAGAGAACGTTTACATGTTCAATCACAGTGTGCGTTAAAAAGCTCATCGCTTACCTGAAGACAGGCGACTCATGCTGTTTGCTTCATCTGTGACTGATGTTCGTAGAGCTCTAACTTCGTCTCGCATTCGCGGCATCGGCGACGTTTCGAAAGCCTACCGAGCTGTTCAGCACGCAGAACTTTCTTCTCGATCGCAGAAAGGTCAGAAAGAAGTTCCGGGCTCGAAGTCTCCGCATTTCTTCCTTCGGCGTCCATATTGAAGATCGCTTTCCGGACGGATGCCGGCGCTCTCACAAACTCATTAACAACAGAACTTCCGGTCCGGGCGCCCAGTATGAAACGTGGCCCTCGTGATTTCGTCACGCACATGGAAATTGGCGGATGTCCACTGCAAAGAGGCTAGATTTCGGTCCCGATTGCGCGAGTTGAGGGGGAAAAGCGAAGCCGGTTTTCAGCTCCCCGTTTGGCAAACTTTGCCTCCGCGCACAGCCAAAATATTTCGCGTGTGGCTTGGAGGCATATTATACCTTCGTGATAGATGCAAACGAAATATTTGTCGAACTTCTGGTCAGAGTCCCTTTAACAGGAGACTCCGGGACAATTGGAATCTATTATATAAAGACTGTGTAAATAAGTTCGGTACGTTCTTCTGAAATTATAAATAAAGTTGGTTTCGCAGTCGGGGACTCGTTAGTTGCCAAAAGAGCTGAGAAGCTCAAAACGAAACCGAAACTTCTGAAGGTTCCCTCTCCTACCTCCTGTACCATGTCTGACGTCACCGGTGTGTCTTGTGGGGGCCCCCGGCTCTTTTTCGGGCACTCGCTTTGTAACTTCTTCGTGCAACATGGATGACCAGTCATCTGCTTCCTCGATTTCGTTCTAAGCCGAAAGCCGTACATGAGGAATACCGGCGAGGTGAAGTCCAGTGTTGCTGGACTGCTTTTCCTTGGAGAAGCGCCTAATCACTCAAAAATATTCAAAAATACTCCCTTTCTAATCATCTGTGACACTTCGGAATGAGAAATTGTATTCACTGAAAGATCTTACGGTACAGATTGATGTAGCACGGCTACCTCAACACGTTTTCCGTGCGATGTCTCACTTCAAGCGATATTGGATTCATCAAAGACGCAGGACTTCGCTGGAAAGCTTTAAACCTCATTGTGAAACACTCGAAGAGGTGCTTCCAACAAGAAAGAGGTTGCACGCCCTTTCTTTTTCGGCTGAGAAGCAAAGCCTGCGTACAAGGAAAAAAAAAAGAAATAGTGAAGGAAGAAGCAAAACACCACAATGCGCTCGCGTATCGCGATTGCAGGGTGCATTTTGACTTTCTGCTTTTTCTTAACTTCGTATTTTTTTGTTTTTTTGCTTTTAGAGTTAGCGCGGCCTCCTCCTGTTGTGTTCGGCAGGGGTGTCCTAATTCAATATGCAAATCCCCATTCAGTCGGCAGCCATTGTCAAGTCCACCGTCTGCTTCTATTGTCGTTGGAGATTGTAAAACCCAGACTGCTAAACCTCCTTTACCAATATCTCGCTCATGCTTAATTCCACAGCGCAGCCTGTCTTATTGAATTCCTCTTCTGGTGACGTTTCTTGGTTCCGCATTCTTCGTCGACGGTATTTCACAGGGCGACAGGTATTCCACTCTGTTCATTTAATATCAGAATAATGAGAGTTGCAGTTTCGTGTTTTATGAATTGCTGGCGATAAAACTCATCACCTCACAATAAAGTTTTTGTTGTTTTCACGAAGAGCATCTGCCGCTTCCAGTAATAATTGGTTTGTGAGAGTCTTTACAGAGGGTTTGCCGTATCTGGTTAAAGTGTAGGCAGGGATCGGAACCGGAACTGAAACCGAACAGAACACCGGGAAAAAAACCGTTACCCGAACCGACGGAACCGAACCGAACCAGAACAATTTTTTTGCATGTCCTGAACCGAACCGGAACTGAACAAAAAAAAAATCATACGGTTACCGGTTCGGGAATCGGTTCAGAGGTGAAATAATTGTACTACTGATCGACCTTTTTTGACTCACCTGAAACGGTTATCTCACACCTTTCTCAACCGGATACGGGAAGCGTAAGCTCGCTTTCATGTAGCAAAATTACTGCCCATGAACCGGTTAAAACGGGACCGAAAAAAGTAACGGTTCCAATCGCTGTAAATGCTGACCGATTTTTTGGTCTGTGTATGTGCGGGTGGGGGGGGGGGGTGTTCTCCCTGAGCCGAACCCGAACCGATATGCCTGAACCGGTTCAAGCTGATAATTTCGGTTCAACGGAGCTAAACCGGAACCGAACCAATATGCCTGAACCCGAACCTGAACTGGACCGAAAAAAATACCGGTTCCGATCCCTGAGTGTAGGGCGAACATTATTAGAATCCGCTCATGCTACATTGTATTTTTATTAACATCTTTTCATGTGGAAACGTCTGCAAGTTCGCAGTAAGTAGCCAGGTCAAAATTTACAATGCAGGCGAAATTATGACGAATTTCACGATGCGATAACTCGGTGAGTTACAAACCCAACTACCGGCTACAGTCGGACCTCGTTTTATGAACCCTCGATATACGAATTCCCTCAACTTACGAACGGCTCCACAGGGAACCAAACTTTTTCAGTGTATTTTGACCTCGTTTTACGAACCGTCGATATCCGAACTATGAACGGATTATTAGGGAACGGACCCAAGTAGCCAAGCCATTCTGACCTCGATATACGAACGGGCGGTATGAACGTACAGAGGACAGGCCAATGGACCGGAGGATAATGAAAGTTCCTCAGTACATGCTGCCAAGGTCAAACATACAATGTTCCAACGTCGCTACGTTCCACAAACATGATTCACCATTTCCTGAAAGAATAATTCGGACGTTTACAGCCGAACGGTTGTGAGTTTGAACCAGGTCTCCGAGATGGAAACCTCTTGCCGTTCCAAGAGAAGGCGTTCAGTCCTGACAGCCGGTGACAAGCGTGATATTTGCCGTTGGAAACAGTCTCATCCGCGCGCGATACGGTACTTTGAGGATCGGGTGGATGAGTCAAGTGTCAGACTTCTGTCATCTCTTCTAAACATATAGACCCTGCAGAAAGTATCGTGCAAAGCAACAATTACGCAGTATTTTCAAAAATAAAACTTATTCAAATCAATTTCCCGTGTTTTTGTGAGGTATTTGTACACTGCACACCTCGGACCTCGATTTACGAATACCTCGATTTACGAACGATTTTCTGAGAAACGAAGGGTGTTCGTAAAGCGAGGTTTGACTGTATATCTAGATAGCCTTCGTGTGTAATATTCTAGCTAGCAAGGTCATTGCAGGGGTTGGCGCTATCTTTGGGTTGTTGGCGTGTGCCTGCGAGCGAGACGGAAATCCAGGGCTACACGCGTATCTTGCGGGTGTCTGTCTCGCGAACGCGTGAAACCACGACGTCGATCGAGGTAACTTTGGAAAGCGCTTGAGAGGTTCTACGTGGACCTTAAGTGATACCGGCTTCAACAACAATAACAATACTTCATAAATTTGCAGCGTTGAAATATCAACATTTTCCCAGAGTGTCTGCATACATTTCATTTGATTTAATTTATTTGTTCTTACTTTTTACAGTAACCCCCGGGCTAATGGGAAAAAAGCCACACTATGTGGCATGACAAGTCCCAGCCCCTTCTTCAGCAGTACAAGCAGCATTACAAGTAACAGAAGCATGTAACACACATGTAACGCAAGCAAGTAACACAGCAATACAAGTAACATCAGCGATACAAAATACAAAAAAATAACAGATAAAATAACACATGGAGGCTACGTTAAGTGAAAAACTTCGCAAGAACTATACACAACTGAAGACATGTTATTCGTTATTCGTCAGCGGCAAAGAGAAGGCACCTAATGTCGGGTTTGCTCATGTTTAGGAAGTTTAGCCTGCGTATGGACATTAAGTAATGCTGGCAACTGGTATGGCATTAGTTGTGTTCCGTATTCTGTCCGGGGCCTATGAACAACCCAGGTCGGAAGGGAACGAAAGCAGTGCAAGCGTTAATTTTTTTCAAGTTTAACAATGTTATAGAAGCTACAGTTATTTTTGTGATGCATGCGTTTATACGTTAAAATTAAGTGATATTTGTACAATTCTGTCACCCTTAGGAGGGACAAATTTGTAAATAAATGTTTTGTGCTCGTATTGTGACCTACATTTGCTATTGCCCGTACTGCTTTTTTCTGTCAGGCTAAAAGGGATTCGATATTTTTCTTGGTCCAGGTTCCTTGAAACTGATATGAAACTGATATGATATATGATATCAACTTGATATGAAACTAAAATATGATTAGAGAACCCAAGGGAACTGCAATCAGAAGAAACGGCGTCTCGAGACGGACCACAAATCCCCCAAAGTCCAGCAGCGAACGATCGAGTGAGGTACGGAGCGCAGATTTGAGTCGGAGGCAAATTCGACTGCCGGCGCGCACAGCGACCACTTGCCTTTCTACGAGCGAGGCAAATGAGTTTGGCCTGCTTCTTTCACTAAAATTCCGCGATAGACCAAAGGAGTCAGAGATCGTCGTCAACCAGCTCCGGTGGCGCAGCGGTAACGCGTGCGCTTGGAGACTGGGAGGTCCGCGGTTCGAATCCGCGGGCCGGCTGTGCCGTCTGGGGTTTTTCCTGGGTTTCCCTCAGATGTGTAATAGGCGTATGCCGGCACAGTTCCCCTGAAGTTGGCCCATGGACGCAGCTATCCTCCCCCCGAGCGGATTCCGCTCGGTCTTCCACTTCACCCTTTCCTCTCCACCACCTTTCCCTTCCCGAGAAACACGCCGCCTAATCAGGCAGGCAGACCTCTCGGGTTCCTCCCAACGACACTCCTCCTCCCCCTCCTCCTCCTCCAGTCAGAGATCGTGACGTTTTCTTGTAAAACGACAGAGCCCGCGCACATGGTGTACCTTTGATGACAGTGATTTCGAATTCGATATAAAGTACCGCTCAAGTATAGGCTAAAACTGAAGCAACTATTCTGTAGATTAGAAAATGCTATATCGGTGGTAACCAAAATATACGGACTGATGATTGGAGAGCGGGCTCTTCCAGTCACAGGGCAGTCATTTTTTTTTCAGTTTTTTGCTGCGGCGTGTTTTGCAAAGAATAAAATGAGCTCCTGCGAACGCACGACGAGTGCAGGTCACCTATAAGAAGCGCGCGCGAAGTCTCCGTTCCACATACCTTTAAAATAACCCTCCACTTCTGACAGGAGCGTATCGGAGAACGACGGAACGTCGGAATGTAACGTAGTCTCCGGGCACGTGATTCGTGACACAGCTCAAGCTCGTATGAGCAGCGCGTGAGCTGAGAAGAAAGGAGCAAAGAAAAAGAAGAAAAAAAATTAGGGCGATTAATGTAACTAACACGATGACAACGCGTTTGCAATAGACATTCGTCTTACTTCTAATTGCTTCTTATAGAATACAGAATACAGAATGCATACCTATACAGAATGCATACCTTGACCACATCCCACCACATCCCTGGGGGAATGGGCCCAGGACGCACATTCCCCCAGGGCGTGAGTCGTGACGTTGCCCACATACGTGAGGCCGACAACGGCAAGCCCTATCACCACCACCACCACCACCACCACCACCACCACATGCAGACATGACACATGACGTACGCCACACGACATGCTACACAAACTCAGCCACTCACGAAACTCTCGGAGAACGCACGAGACCCGCCTGAACACATCCAGAGACGAAGCGCAACTGACGCAACTGACCAGTGTTGCCAGGTCACTTAGACGAAAATTCATGAGGTCGGCATCAGATAATTCAGTAGAATTCGGTAGGTGTACAGTGCTGGACAAAAGTTTACGGAACGCGCCAGTGGCGTACTTTCTCTGGGCAGAGACACCCTAGCGGCGAACGGAAGCGGGCGAGTTCACTCGTTCAGAGGGATGGAAGAGTGCACTTGTGGCCTTAGCGCCCGTTATCTCTAAGATAGCGGAGAGACGTCCTTCCCGCAATAGCAACTCGCGCTCGGTGCAGTAGAGCGAAAACGAAACCATTTCGAAAGCAAAGTTGCCACTAGTATCACGGTGGGTCGCCACAAGCGCACTCTTCCTTCCCTCTGACCGAGTGAACTCGCCCGCTTCCGCTCGCCGCTAGGGTGTCTCTCCCCAGAGAAAATACGCCGCTCGCGCGTTCCGTAAACTTTTGTCCAGCACTGTACTAAAATCAAGGGCGGAACAATCCACGGCGACCTGACTATAGTGGGCCATATGATAAGTAAACAAGAAGTATCACGATATATAGGCGATAGAGTAAGTAAAATATACTCGTTATTTGGTGTGCACAGTAAAGACGTGTTTGCACACCGTCATACCATCACGTACTCCCACTCATATATATGCAGTTTATACTAATAGCGAATTCGGGTGGTCATTTCGTAGCAAAACGGCCGAGCGCTCGGAAATTGCTAGGTCGGCGACCGAGCTGGATCACGTGACCGTTGTCACCCGAACATGATTGCTAGGAATCTAGCGGTTTTAGGTACTTGGATCACGCTAGGGGCGTCGCGGTCGCAAGTCTTCGAGTTCTGTCGTCTGCTAAACCACGTGATTTCAACATGCGGGCCAATGACGGCACTTGCCACCGTTGCAGTGCGGTTGTGACGACACCGGATACAGTTGAGCAATCTGCTGCTCGATCGTTTTGAGACCGGGCAAAAAAGTGCTAGCTAGCCTAGCTAGCAAATTCCGAGCGCTCGGAAAGCGCCACGCGAACATGCGAGATTTGCTTCATTTTGACCAAGCGAACATGACTGCTCGAGATCTGGCAAAAAAAGTTGCTCCGAAATGACCACCCGAATTCGCCATTAGTCACAGTGAAGTTACAGCAGTTCTTGCCTCCTATCACTCGCTTCGTGTGCAGCTGTCAAGTGATAGTTTCTGTGGAATGCTCTTTCGTTTTTAGGAGGTTTACCTAAGAAAATATCCGTTCCACGCACGCGCTCAAATGCGACAAGCATAGGAGGTTTACAACGAAACTTCCTAGCGAAGGAAACATAAGCTCGTTGGAACTTCATGTTTGCTATGTTACCGGGTATCCTGTGGAATATGCATATTTCTGCAATGCATTTGCTATAAATTGTTTTACTTGGGCAGCTGCTCACTTTTTAAAAGGTGACTGCGTAACGCGTTGACACGATTTGACAGGCACGGGGACTTCCGTACGTCATGCAGTAGCGGGTGGAGGTTGGGTGATCGCCCCCAAGAACATCAGTTGATACGTTGGGATTTCGTTCTCGCCCCTCCTCCACTGCGCGATTCGACAAAGAAACCTCGCCCACCACCACCACCAAACTGATGGTCTAGACCCGCTCCTGACGTTGTGCAAGGATGGTGTCCGCCGTCCGCGGCTGCTGTCTCCTACAGTATTTGTAACTTGTAACTGTAACGTGTATTTGTAATTTCACGAATGGGACATGGTATGGAACCACGTTAAATGTCACCTCATTTATCTTTTCACAACACGCGCGGGCGACGATCCTCATTTATTTTGTGCTGCACCTCATAGAAAGTATGAGTGATGCTCTAACGACAGCTCCAAACGAATGTCGGTTTTTCTTAAGAGACAGAACGTTAACGTAAAAATTAAAGAATATCTGCTTCTCTGAAGGCTTCCAATCAGTGCAAGCACTTTCCGGATGACCTTTTCTCGACGTGAAAACGATCAACAGTTGCCCATGAACCGAAAACGGCTCCGACGTCGATATGGCGGTCTAAGTTGCGTTTCATCGGCCTCGGCGGATCAGTCAGATGTTGGAGGAAGAAAGTAGGTCGAATATCTCGGAAGAACTGAAAGCAAGCCTCAGCTCTCCAGGGCCTTGTCGACTGCAGTCGACAGCAACGTTATTGTTTTTTTTTTTTTTGCACAAAAATGTTCACAAGTAGTTTTTTTACGCAAATAAAAAGGAAAAGAAGGATGAAAAAAAAAAAACCTCGGTGGAGCAGCTGGTAGCGTGTCCGCCCATTTATCCCAACTTTGCACGTGAGATCGCGACCGAGGACGCCAGCATCTTCGTGTCGGAGCACAAGTTGCTTTGACACAACGTCTTCCGCGAGGGACGTTAAATACGATGTCTCATGTGCTGACACTTCAGCGCACGTTAAGGTACCCTCAGGTGAGCAAAATTAATCCACTGACCGAACCCCTGTACTGTCGCTTATGATCATAATTCTGTCGCGAGGTAAAGACACGAATCATTAAATATTAAGCTGAGTTGGTTGCCAGCAGAAGGCAACGCACGCATTTGCGCCATCAACGGACCTGTTACTTCCCTGTCCAGAAGACGCGGCCTGTTCGAAACGAAATGGAATTTTAAAGTGGGAAAATAATGTCTGGTGGCGTGACTTAGTCGCAATTGACTGGCGTGAAGCGCAATGCCGTTTATCTATTTTTCATGACCAGTGTTCCTTCGCGTGTACGTTATGGATGAACAGAGTGACAGGCAGTGCAGACCTGTCTCATCCCATAGCGCCTTTCGTGGATTGCCACCGTTCCGTTGCCTCTGGAAGCGCCGAGTAATACAAAAGTCGAATTTTGTTGTCATATATTGCAGTTCAGTTAAGATCCACTAATATGAAAAGTTTTGTCAAGAACGAGATTTGAGATCACAGCAGCGCGGAAAGGAGCACGACCAAAAACTGCTTCAAACTGAATCGCGCGAAACTGCGAGGGGCCAAAAATGACCCCATGTGTGATGGAAACGTGTTCTGACCCTTTATTATTTGCCCTCAGCTATATTCTACAAAGTTCGAGGTAACTCGTTATTGTAACTGAGTTCCTGTTTTGGTAACTTGCACTTGAACTCGGTACTTTTGCGGCGTGGTAACTTTCAGAGGAACTCGTTTCTTTTTCAGGTAACTTTACAAAAGTAACTTAAGCTAAGTTCCACGTTACTTTTAATTAGCTTTTCACTTGCGTCCACATATTTTCTTGCTTTCTCTCCGGTTCATAAAACGTGATATTCAATCAATGACAGTATTCGATTCAGGAAGTAAGAACCGCTGCCACTGAAATGAAGCTGAACCATTGTGCGCCCACAGGGAGTAAGACTCGAAGCCTACGAATTGTTGGACAGAGACGAAAACGATGTCAGCGTGTTGCACCCCTCCGCAGGCAACTCAATGTCTAACTCAACTGCTCATGCGCGCTGCACCTGTGCAGTACTATTTTGTGTCCCAAAAAGCTTAGAAGTAACTCGTTCTTTTTTTTAAGTAACTCCGTAACTGCCAGCTACATTTCAGACTGAAGAACGTTAGTAACCTAGTTACATTTTTTTACGCGGTAACTTAACTCGTAGCGAGTTCTTTTTCACGGGTAACTTCTCGATCGATGATATTCTAATCCTAGTTTGAAGTAACTTCACGGGAACGTGACGCACTGCGAGACAAAAAAGTTTGTCATTTTCGTATTTTCGTATAGGAAAGAAAACTTTGCGTCTTTCATTCCACTGGCTAGACCAAATCTTGTATCGTACGGGCCAGACAAAACGAACGTTAGTTTTGATGAGGTACTACTACAAATAGCTAAAATTAAGTCAGGCAACTCTCTGTGCCCCAGGCTCGGGCAGCGTGTTACAACCAGTCGGGGAGTACGATACCAAGAGCATACAATGAATGAGTTGATCAAAATTCAATTTGGAACTTGTATCAGGGCTCATTGCGTCTGCTGGCGGCAGCGCACCGTGGGGAAGGTAGACGTCAACAATATCGCTCGCTCATATTTAGCAGAGCCATATTAGGAGCGTCGGAATCGACAAACGAATTCGTTATTTCCTTGCTCTGCCTCAGGAAACTGACTTCGTATTCCTCTGCGATATTCTCTCCTGTCAGAAACCCGACTTTGTGTAGAAGCCCAGCTATACCCACCACCCAGGAGTGCACTGCTTCAGTGTGCTCCCTTAACACCGTTCCCCGCCATATCAGCACGTGGATGAGCGCGAGCAAGCGGCGTGCCATGTTTTTATTCTAATTCTGAGTCATTCCACTTTCATCTACTACAGTCATAACGCGTAGGATTCAAGTCACTATTATTGTATGCCACAAAGGAATATCATCAAAATATTTTTCCTCTGTCGAAATACGTCTCCAATCCGATTTGCCTACCGATTACAGATTGCTCGCCGACTTGCATGAACTGATGATGATGTCGCTGTGTTTGACGGACACAGTTACAGTTTCGCTTTTCTAAGGTTCCGGAATGAGGTAGATATCGGTAATCTAACACTCTGTCCTGTGCCTCACTGTGCTTCACGTTCGCCCACGCTAGTTTTTGACGAGGATCATGGTATACGGCGCGCATTAACACCATAGTTGAGTTGTCCTGGCTATTGCAATGCAAGCCATGATTTGGGTGCGCCTCAGTTGTGCTACGCAGATCGATCTTTTGTAGTAGTACGGTGAATAGTATACGTCTCCTCACCTGGAAACTTCTGGAGACTTGGGTGACTGAGATTTGTGACTGATGAAACGCAATTGGGCTCCGGGTGAGCGACGTTTTTCTAATCTTTTTTTTATCCCCACGGAGTCGATGGCCGCTACCTTCACGTAACAACCGTTCCATTCCCTATCGTTATCACCGTTGAAAGTTATGGGAATATATTATTCCCACTTCCATTCTCCGGGCGAGCCGCCCGGAAGCAAAGGAGTGCATTTCAGCGGTCTTAACCACTTTGGGGTGCCTGGTCCTCCAGAAGCCTTTCCGGTTCACAACAGCAGCACCCCTGAGGAAGAAGCCCTCAATACTCCGCGCGCACAGTGATTTTCAAGATTTCTTCATTAACCCTGCCTCCCCTTACAGTCTGATCACTATGGTGCGGGGCCCTCTATCGGCACAATTCCGCAGCAAGCCCTCAGAGTTAACGCAAACAGTCACATAAACCGTGCAAAGAAGATAGGCAAACCTGTTCGAATGCACACCTACTATGCCGATTGTTTCAGTTAAATCCCCGGGCTAAATAATTCGCGAACGGGTGCACCAGTTGACGAACTTCCTTTTTGACAATTATTCGTCCGATACCACCTACAAGCTGAGCACCGTGTGAATGAGTGGGAGGCGCTCATTATTTTAATAAAAATGCAAATGAGTTTCGTAAAAAAAACAACTTCTAAAGCAGGGCAGTGTCGGCATTAAAATGGGTACTACAGTGAGGCGCAAAAGGACGTAATTCATTGCTGCATAAGGGAGTGGAAGAGCGTCCTTTTGCGCTTCACTGCGACCAGCCGCGTCAAAAATATGTGAACCGAAACCAATTGATTACTGAAACAAATGACCCGCTTCGGTGGCATATTTTTCTCTAAAAGGTGCCCACCGAAGGTCCCAATAGGGGTAGTACCTATTTCAATGCCGACTGCGCCCTGCTTTAGAAGTCATGTTTTTCACGAAACTCATTTGAACTTTTATTTAAATTCTGAGCCACTCGTCCTCATTCACATGGTGCGCGGCTTGTAGGTGGTATAGGACAGATACTTGTAAAAAAGAAAGTTCTTCGATTGGTGCACCCATTCGCGAATTATTTAGCGCGGGGATTTAACTAAGACACCCTGTATAAGCCCTCTCCAACCACAACAAAAAACCGTTACCTCTTCATCACACACCAGCACACCGCATATGCCTTCTCGACCTGGTCCTACGCGACAGGAGTGACGTAGCCAGAGGACCGTCCAGGGTTCAGCCCCCCCCCCCCCGGAAATCGTACCCTCTGTAGAGAAAGGGAGACCAGACCCGATACCAGCAGCTGACTTTACTGACTGTCCACTGAACCGTAGCTCAGCCTACCAAACCAAAATTCGACTAAGGGCGAGCCCCCCGCGCCCCCATTCTCCTCTTCGTTCTCAATCTTTAACATCCTCCCCGGGGCCAGGATCCGCTCTGGCTTCGAGCAAGTAGAGCCGCTGCGCAGGGCGCATGATATGTCGTTTGTTTGGCAGTCTTAGCGTGAATGCTCTTGCGACGCCGGCTCGACCTGGGTGGCTGGCGGTTATGATTGCCGTTTTCCAGAGCAGCCGTGGTGTTGAGTCATCCTCCACGATGACTACATCCCCCACTCTCGATGCCTTTGGGTCACCGCGGGAACTTTCGTGGGCGGAGCGCAGCTGGAGGAGGTACTCTCTCTTCCATCGCCGCCAAAACATCGTGGTAGCTTGCAACTGCTCTTCCCTGAGCCTGTGCAGCGTCGTTGTCCCAACCCGCTCCTCTTCTGGGGTTGCCGGAAGCTGGATTGATCTGCTGCTAGTTAAGAAGTGCGAATGCGTAATTGGTGGCGCTTCGTTGGGGTCAGAACTCACTCCGGTTAGCGGCCTACTATTTATCACTGCTTCAATTTCGTGGAGCAACGTGGTGAGCCCTTCAATGGTCTGACGCGTTCGTCCAAGTGAGACCTTCAGTGCACCTTTCATGGTCCGAATCATCCGCTCCCACCACCCGCCCCACCAAGGTGCGTAGGGAACATTGAACTTCCAGGTGATGCGAAGGTTGGCGGCAAAGTTTTGCACATCCTTGGCGGGCAGGAGAGCGAGGACCGGCGCATCTTTGGAATGTCCGGGCGTTATCCGAATAGACTACGGCTGGGACGCCGCGTCGTGCGATGAAGCGCCGAAAGGCGAGCAGGAACGAGGCAATGGTCATGTCCATAACAAGTTCCAGGTGGACGGCTCGTGTGACGGCGCACGTAAAAAGAGCGACGTAGCTCTTCGTGACACTGGGACCCTGCTTGACATAAAGGGGGCCACAGAAATCCACGCCGATGACATGGAACGGGTCGGACTCTGTTATACGGTCACGCGGAAGTGGAGCGAATGGAGCGTGCTCTGGTCGAAGCTTCATGCGGCGGCATACGAGGCACCTAGCGATGACACCCTTCACTGCCTCACGCCCCTTCAGAATCCAAAAGCGACTGCACAGGTCAAGCAACGTCGTCTAGACCCCTGCGTGGCACAAGCGTACATGTGTGTGCATCACGGTGTGATGCGTGAACAGGTGCGTGTTTGGTAGGATGATAGCATGTTTCAAGCTGTCTGAATCAAGAAGCTCACCTAGTCGACCGCCGACACGCAGGATCTGGTCGCTATCCAGGAAAGGGTGGAGTTCCGCGAGTCTTGAGGAGCGGGGCAGTGGATCGGCATGACGAAGAACTGCGAGGGTTTCGTGATAGTCATCCTCTTGGACTTGCCGAATCCAGTATACCTCCGCTTCGGTGATCTCGGATGCCGTTATTGGGCCGCGGTTGTGTGATTTCCTGGGATGGGCGTTCTTGATGAACCTGGTAACCCATGCTGTGACTCGAAGCATTCGGCTGAGAGTGCCGTAGCGATCTATGCCGAATACAGGCGGAGGACGTACTGCTGACGCAGCGTTACACACCGATGGCAGGGGAATGCCCTCAGTGCTCGGTAGTGGTGATGGAGGACGACAGGACCACTCGGAATGAGAGGTATGGCGGTGCTGAGATAGCCATGGAGGTCCGTGCCACCAGAGAGATTCGTTCTGTAGGCGATGAGCAGAAATCCCGCGAGTCAGAAGATCTGCTGGGTTGTCCCGGCTCTTACCCTGTATTCACACGAGTCAGTTTTCTACCGGCTGACGCTCAGGCGGCAGGGAACGTCACCGCTCTCTGGTGCCACGTGACCGGCGCTCTTCGCGACGTCACCACTTTCTAATCTCCGGAGCGGCAGTCGGAGGCAGCCGGATATCTTGTCCTCCCGGCACAGATTCTGACGACCGACGGCGTCTGCTGCCGGCAGAAGGAGAAGGTGGCGCAACGGATACTTATCGCGCTTGCTTTTTATTTCATCAGAAATGTTCTGTATGTGTCCCTAAACAACGGCATTCACTGTACTATGGCCAATTCTGAATTGGAACGCCAGCGATGTTTGGCTTTACCGCGAAAGTGGTCCAACGACACACCGGCGCAGCAGCTTTGGAACAATTATGCAATGCATAGATAGATGCCTACAATGTAGTGTTGCATAGGAAGCTTTTTCTCTACGTCAGACGAAACAGACACGGAATACAAAGCATGAATTTTATAAACGTGGATATTTCTTTCGCTGGACAGACGTTGACTACACATAATCGTTCGCTTGCACCTTTCCAATACATGTATAAAAACATAATAATTGGAAACTACTCGTTCTACCGAAAGGAAAATAAAAAAATGATTTGATTTAATTTAATTTAATTAATTATTGACTACCTGTAGCCCTACATCGCAGCTTCATCGCCAGTCCATCACTTGTCGGCACGCTGTATATAGCGCCTATATTGATGCTCAGCATCGAGATACGCTTCATTAGTGCAAAATAAAACCGAATGTGACAACGTCTATTATCAAAATACTCCGACAGGCGTTTGGGTCGTCCACGCGGAGATTTGGGTTAATACTGTTTTACATTCCATAGCGCTTCTTCGGAACTTATTCTTTGGCCCATATCTTGTCCAGTTTCTCACGTGAATGCACTGTGAACCATCCACAAGGAGCCCAAGCGCAAGAAGTTTTTCTTTCATTGGTCCATCCTACGCTAGACATGAAATTCAAGCGCGGATACAGAAGGGATCGGAAAACTGACAGCCGCCGGGAAAATGACTCGTGTGAATGCTAGATAACGAGCGGGCGTCTTCAGACGCGTAGTGACCTCGTTTATCTCGGATATCCTCTCACTCCTTCCTGACTTGCTGCCGGCAGAAAACCGACTCGTGTGAATACAGTTACAATGCTGCCTTGCGGAGTCTGTTGTCAGCCGGCGAATTTCGGTCACACGGTTTTGAACGAAGACAGGTGTCCGGGACTGTGTGCTTGTGATCCAGTGGAGTGCGACGGTAGAGTCTGTCCAGAACTCCGTACGCAGGGGAGAGAGGAGTGGCATCCTTTGAGCATGCGCTGCCAGCCGCGCAGCGATGAGGCACTCGAGGAGTTCCAGGCGCGGAAGAGAGACGCTCTTGACCGGTGCTACACGTGCCTTGGCAAGGAGAAGGCATGCGGTCCATTGTTCCTGTTGATCGAACGTGCGTAGATAGATTGCAGCTCCATACGCGCGGGGGCTGGCGTCCGCGAACACGTGTATCTCGTCGTTGCCGTCCGGTGAAGTCAACGACGAAGGCAGAAGTCGCGGCAGACGAATCGAGTTAGTTAGACGAGACGAAGAGCGGTAGCTCGGAACAGCAGTCCGCCCACTGCATGACGTGCGGAGCTTGCAATGCATCATCCATCGTTGATCGCGTGCCCATAACGACTGGAAGACTAAGCGGGCTCGTATCGTGAACGGTGAGAGATATCCGAGTGGATCGAATATCCGTGCCACGCCGTGAAGAATGGTGCGCTTCGTGATGGGCTGGTTGGCGAGATAGGACGAGATGCCCTTCATAGTGAGCGTAATTTCGTCGGTGGGACGATGCCAGTGCAACCCGCGGACCTTCACCGTCTCCTGACTGCTCACTGTATCGTACGCGGTGGAGCCTTGGCAGAATTGACGGCTGAGGGTTGGCGAGTTGGAGCACCACTTGCGGTGGTCCATACCAGCTTCTTGCAGCATCGTGACTGCCTCATGATAAATCTGAAACGCGTCTTCTTCTGATGTGGCACCTACGATGAGGTCGTCTACGTCGAAAGCGTGTCGAAGGCGCTCTGTAGCAGCTGGGTACTTATGTTGTACACTGTCGAAGTGGTGGCGGAGTGTGGCGGCTAGGAGAAACGGGCTAGATGCGGCTCCAAAGGGAACACGCGTCATTCTCCACTCCTGGATCTGGGCGCATGGGTTTTCTGAACCTGGGAGGTCTTCTGGCCACAGAAAACTCAATGCGTCGCGGTCTTCAGGACGAATTAGGATCTGCAGGTATGCTTTTCGGATATCCGCGGTGAGAATGATGGGATAACAACGGAAGGACACCAACTGAAGCAGTAAGCCTGCGTTGATGTTGGGCCCCTTATGCAGTACTTGGTTTAAGGATAGGGCACCGCTGACGTGTGACAAAGTGTCAAATACCACGCGAACCTTTGTTGTCACTGCTTCTTTCCGGATTACAGCATGGTGAGGAAGATAGTAGAGGTTCTCATGAGGTACGTCCGGGGCTTTCTCTGCGCGACCTTCGATGAAATATTCGGAAATCGTGTCGTGGTACTGCCTTAGGAGATCCGGATGGTTTCGAAGACGCCGAAGCTGCGAGAGTAGTCTCGTCTGCGCGATGCTGCGGTTATCAGCCAACAGTCCACAGCAAGAGGGCTTGATGGGGAGTGGTACTTGGTACCCGTCTCCCTCAAACGTGACATAATCTTCGAACTGTTGTTGCGCTGGGTGAATGTGAGTGTTCCTGTCGGCAAGGTCAGTGATTCCATGGGTGTCCAGCTTCCACGTCTCCGCTGGGTCGAGGTCACAGGGCTCAATTGGCCCGCACGCAAGCGAGAGTGCCGTGACTACTGTAGACTGAGCAGATGTGGAGTGAGGATAGGATCCGTGAATCACCCATCCAAAACAGGTTTCCACAGCTGTTAGATCTGGTCGGAGACGTCGAATGCCGCCGATTACCATCGTCCAGTAAACGTCCGACCCAATCAGAATGCTGATGACCGCATCGACGGGGTCTGCGGGAGACGATGCATCGGTGATGTTCAGACCCAGGTCGTGTATCTCGTTCAAGATGGTTGCGTGCAAAGAGTGATTAGTAACCGCACACACTTCAGGAACTTCTAGTGCCTCGAACGTAATTGTTTCTGGATTGTGCTGGCCCCTGAACGTCAAGGCCACCCACCGACAATGGTACGTTGTTGGGCACTTGCTACGCCCAAAGGTGTATATACGGTTATGCTCTCCGTGCCAAGAACTGGGCATTGGAGCTGTGCGGCGACGTCTTGACGGATATAGGAACGACGGCTACCAGTGTCGAAGAGCACCCGAACAAGATTAGTGCCGCCGTTTCCGATGGCGAAAGCTCGAGCAGTTTGCAACAAAACAGACTGAGTTCGTCGGAGGCACGCTGCTGTGGTCACCGGTGAAGTGGATGTACATGAACTGTCTTGGCGCCCCACGTTGGGCGCCGGGATGTGTGATTCCGGGTGGGGGGTATGGACGGTGTTGACGGCAGCCGAAGAGCGATCAGGACGGCTTGGCTGGACGTCGTGAAGCAGTGAAAGGTGGTGCCGACGACATGTCATGCATGCGAGTGATCTGCATGATAGACATTCTCGCGCGAAATGGTTGCGTTTGCCGCATTTGAAGCAACAGCGATTGGCCGCGAGAAGCCTTCGCTTCTCAGTCGAAGGAAGCGTGGCTTGACATTCCGTTGTCCCATGGGCAGTGATGTTGTATAGCGGGCAACTCCGTGGATGACTGCTTGTCGGCGTCGATCGTGCTCTTAAGGACAAGGCTGTCGGGGGAGCATCACTGAAGGAGTCTGAAGGTTCACGTGCAGGAGGCTTGCGATGGGCGAGTCGGCAATCTTCTCGACTTTCTATGTGACTACGAAGGAACTTCATTACGTCCTCGACGGCCTAAATCCGTTCTGCGGTAAGGATGTCACTCGTAACAGACTGTGAGGCAGTGGACCCGGACGATTCAGCCCCGGTCGATTCAGCGCGCTCGATCTGCCGTTGCCGAAACTCGACGGCCAGCTCCTCAGGGAGGCAGAGCATCACAACGCGATGCAGTATCACCGCGTAAGTTGATTGGGGTACGCCGAGGTTGTGGAGACAGCCGGTTCTGAACTTGATCGAGTCGTAGAGATCCCTCAGCTTCTCGACGTCCTTCACAGCTGCTACTGGATGAAGACTTAACAGCTTGTCGATGTGTGCGTCCACGAGTGCTGCCTGTCGTCCGAATCTTGGTTGCAGCGTACTGATAAGCGTATCATAATTGGAGTCAGAAATCCCGATCAATTCCATGGCTCGCCTCGCAGTCCCGGACAGATAAGAGAGAAGATATTTAAACTTCTCTATCCTTGGCAGGGAAGCACACTCATGAATCGTTGTCCGGTAGTGGTCCCAAAATCCCTGCCAATCATCCACCTTGCAGAAGAATACAGGCACGTGGAACTTGGGTAGAGCGACGGACCGAACCGTGGCTGACTGGAGGCTACCGGCGGCTATGGAAGGTGCAGTCTGCGATCGTTGATCGGAGAGAGCTGTGGATGCAACCGCAGAGCTTCGTATGATGGGTTGGTCCTTGGAAACAGCGAGGCAGATGTCGTCCTGATACAGGCTGGCCGCTGTGAGGTCTTCCTCGAACTGCTCGTCGCTTATTCCTGCTTGAACGGTTGTGGCGAGATCCTTGAGCTCCTTAGACTTCTGCTCGAGGAGGCGCGCTGTATCTTCGACTTCGGGGAGCGAGGGCGCATCACTACTGGAGAAGGCTTCGAGCCGATGAGCTTCTTAACGGCGGCGCGGACGTTCCCTCGGGCTTTCTGGACTCGGTTCATTGCTGGATCGACTATGAAATCCGGCTCGACGGACCAAATAATGTAGAGAAAGGGAGACCAGACCCGATACCAGCAGCTGACTTTACCGACTGTCCACTGAACCGTAGCTCAGCCTACCAAACCAAAATTCGACTAAGCGCGAGCCCCCCGCGCCCCCATTCTCCTCTTCGTTCTCAATCTTTAGCACCCTCGGTAGTGCACTTAGGAGAGGGTACAGGGGGAAAGTCCTCACCGCCGTGTAAAATTCCCGTAGAACCCCTCCCTGTTGTAGAAGTCTCCCCCCTCCCCCGTATAATATCAGGCTTGAGTCAGGCCTACCTGACAGAAACATTTTCATTTTACAACGACCAAACCAGAACGAGAACATCAGCGCGAGAGCGCCTCACCACGTCCAAAACAGCAGCGCGTGCAACGGTTAGGATACAATACTCCTGAAATATTATACTGGCTTCGCTGCTGCAGTACAGGAACGCCATAACGCGTGAGCATCGTTTGATGAACGTGATAACCTTCGTGATCAGGATGACCGCGAAGGATCAGGATATCTGTTCACCTGCGGGATATCGTCATACATATGAGGACAACGACGACGGTGGAGATTATCCCTCGCGCTCTGCTCCGAATAAACAGCTATGGTTGTCCTTTCCCATAACAGTATATCAAATCGTCTGTGCGCATCCGTGTACTTCTCAGTGTTTTGCGAAACGTATAGCTGAAAAGAGGCAGTCAGTGATGGTGAGCTCCGTGATAGCCAGTAACATGGAACAACATTTTATTTGTTCGAACAGCTGCAAGGCCGTTGTGTGTGCGCTCATGATACACAAGGATCGTTGAAGGTTGATCGACACTTTTGCTCGAGAAAAACCATCGAGTAAGTGTAACTGAATAAGTCATTCAGTGGACGAAACGCGATCCTCCTCCGGTGTTGCCTCGCGTGAAGCAGCGGTATCTATCATGGCTGCAAGGAGTGTGTCTGTAGCTGTGGAACAGCGATTGATAATCAAGTTCCTCGCGAAGGAGAACATCAAACCTGCGCAGACCTTACAAATATTACAGGTACAGTATTCGGAACAAACGATGTCAAGGGAAAGATAGTACGAATGGTGGAAAAAGTTTCTCGAAGGACGGGTTACACTCAGGAAAAACAGTAGAATTTCCTACCCAATCTGGTTGAACGACAGTTTCTGTAGTTTAGTTTCTGTAGTAACAGTTTCTCTGTAGTTTGTTTCTATATACTCTGCAGTTATATCCAAAAGGTAAAACCGGTTTGAGTAGAAATGTGGTTGCAATACAGCTCCACCGAGATGGGTAGATAATTCTACCTTTTTTTCTTAGAGTGTATGGTGACGATTGACAAAGATGTCAAAGAGTTGCCACAGCGATGGCAGCGGTGTCGTGATGCGCACGGTGAACACTTTGAAAAACTGACATTGTTTCGTGCTTACCAAACGGTACCGTTGTATTTCAAGAAATAAATGCTGAACGACACTTGTATTTCACTTGTTTATGCTAATTGTACTTTTCGCCACAGGTAAACAGTATGTTGTGGGATAGGACCACAGAGAGATATTGTGAACACAAGAAAACATCTCCATGTTCATTACAAGGGGAAAAGCTTTTGTTAAAGTGTTTTCGTTTTTCTTTTAGTATGATGTGAAATAGACGTGGGTGAATCATTTCTGTCACGTTACATAATTCTAGACATAGGTTGTCAAATGCGATATTGTTTCGGACGGTACATGTAAGCCCTGTAGAATTGAGCTTTGTCGTCTTTGACAATTGCCTTGAGCTGATCCATGGCTTGTGAGCTGTAATACCCCTGTCAGACGTACTAATTTAGTGTCACTTATATGAAGTGCACTCCGTCCTGTAATGTCACTTTCACTACGCTCCTGCTACACGGCATAAGTAAGTGTCACTAAGCAGTCATGGTGATGACGATGGGCGAGCTTGAACTCCTACCTAACATCGGGGAGTGCGCCATACTTTCTAAGTAAAATCATTTTTCTTACGTCCAGAGACATTTGATACAGATTTTCTTCGCAGTTGAAGTCGATTGAACGTCATAAATATAATTGTTGCGAACCAACACAAGTATATTTATTTGACAAATGTTCAATCTTCTTCTTCACCTCTTTGGTGGTCTTTACTATATCTTGCGCGTGCAACTGGCCCGCGATGTCAGCATACACTTTCGCGTTTCGCTTGGTCCTCCCATGTTCTGATAGCATAGGTTTCTATCTCAGGCCACGACGCCCTGTCGTTTTTGTCTTCCATTACTCAGTACTTCACTGCGAGTATTTCGCGATTTCGCCGGTAACACTTAACCACCGTGCAATGTCAACAAATATGGCTGCCGCGAAGTGGATTACGAACTCTACTGGGCAGTCTGTGAACGAGAGTACCGGTAAATCACGCCAAAAATCCTTACGTCTTTCTTATACAAATCAGCGCTGTCTTAACAAATTTGTCCAAAAATAAATTCCGATTGGGTTGTTTCTTTCCTTTTCCAAAAATAAGCTTTTTGTTACGCAATCCCTGCCGTTGAGGCTGCGTACTTGATTGTCGCAGGCAAAGTGAAGTGAGTTTGGCGAACTCACTTCATCGTAAGTGTACTTTGCATTTAGTGTCACTAAAAGATGCCGTGTGACTCCGAAAGAATGACACTTACTGCAAGTGTACTCGCTGAAAGTGACACTAAATTAGTACGTCTGACAGGGGTATAAGTGTCGTTTTTGCCCGCTTCTGCGTGCTCGGCGACTGTCACTTTCAATCTAAGGGGAATTAGAATGTTTTACGGACCCGCAGTAGGTAAATCGATCGTAAAAAAATGAACGATTTCACCCTGTCCTTAAATCTGTATGTCATGCGATCTATTTAGCAGAGGTATACACAAGGAAAATCAACCCGGCGAGAATAAGCGGAGAGAAGACCTCGAGGTTAGGAATTGGGATGATTTCGGTTTGAAGAGCAACAGAGGAGATTGTGGCGGACGTGGACGACAACGGCGCTGATGATTGCATCATCATTGATCGAGACTGTGTTGAGGAAGATCATCGTCCTCTACATTTGGTGACCCGGACGAAGGACACCAGCATGTACGACAATTCGACCCTTCTATCATCCGAAATTTGAATTTCAATTTCGTCTGCGAACCGCCCGAGTCGCTAGGCAGCGACGTTTCCACACTTCCCGAGACCACGCATTTCACGGCGCCTCGCATCTCACACCCGCCAGCACCGCAGACTGCGGCTCCCGAGGAGAGTTGCTCGCACCGGCAACGGCCTCTGTTATTCCCGACCCAACTGACTGCGTCACCTTTCGCGCAGCGTTCACTACCATTCGCCTCGTCCCTCCACGCGCGCCACCGTCAACCAAGATATACGTCAGGCAGGGCCTTCGAACGCGCATACCTACGTCTTCGTACGTGTGGACGGCGTGCGCAAACCCCTCCAGCCGAACTACACCGGCACCTACTTAGTCATCAGCCGTGCATCCGTGTTCTTCACTATATATCCCTCAACGGCCCCAATGACAACGTTTCCTTGGATCGCCTCAAGCCTCCTTACATCGACGCTCCTGCAACTGACCCTTTTCACCACCTCATCAACGCCTGTCATCCTGTGCACCCCCGTGCCTCTCGGAAGTTCCCTTCTCAAACCTCGTCACACCATCACATGGGCTCCTCGGCTGCACTGCTACCTCAAATACCTCTCTTCCGCTCGGTCAGCTGTAGCGGCTCTGCTGCCATCGTCATTCCGCCTTGGGCATGCGCAGAGCGCCCGACCACGAGAAATATAATGATTCTTTCTCCGATCATCCATAATGAAGGTTCTGTTGTTCCTTCAAGGCGGTGAACAGACGGGCAACACGGAATCGTTACCGTAGAACAACATTCTCGCAAAATTATTCCGTCGTATTATTACGTAAATGCACATAATAGGCAAGTTTAGAGTACGCACATCAACTTGATCTTGGACCCAAGAGAAATAAGGGGCCGTCAGTGCGCATTGCGCAGAATACTGTTTGGGTGCTGAGCATGTCATTTCCTTGGGGATCCGAAGAGCATAAGGGTATCCCATTCTAAATCTGGCTAATGTTAATACCGGAAACTACAATTATCTTGTCTGTCACTTGTGATGCGTTTTATGATGCAAGTTGGCTAATTGGATGAATCGAACTAATGGAAATTGTCCCCCATCGCAAGATACATTCGACGACTATATGCCTGGGCACACACCTTGGCAGATAGCTACAGAAACCAACTGAATTCTGTCCAAAGAGTACACTTTATGCGGCACCAATGATCGAATACCGATATGCTCTGATAAATCACAAGTGCGTCAATTTGTGCTTACGCAAACACCGCGAGCCCTCAGGACTAACCGCACACTCAAATCTTCACTCACCGTCCTTGCTAACTCATTGCCTCGCGGGACCGGTTGCCGAGCAGCCAAGCCGCACAGCAAACGAAAATTCTGATACCGGGGCAGCAGGGAACTTCTACTGATCGGCATCACCGCCTCTAGTAACGCGCACAATTCTGAAAGCTTGGCCTCACGACTCTAAGTAATGTGGATGCCTCTAGTGATATAGTGGTCGTGTGAAGGCTCATCCGTTCATGCCGTTGCATTTCCTGAAGGATATCCCTGGCAGGCGCAACTGCCGTAGATTGTTTGTAGCGAGATGGAAATCAAAATGACGCTCTACGAATGGGTCACACTGTAAAGAACCAGACGATGTACTGACGTCCATGTCGTTCCCTGGGTACATAATGCACGATTCGGTTTACCTCAGCACGTCACTAGGGTTTAAACAGTGACCTCCCAATGTGCTGAGTGTGTCACTGTGTCCTGCGACGGGCGTATATGTTCCACAATATGGCAGAGGTGAAACGCTAACTCGGGCTCATTGGTACGAATTCATTCTTCAGAAAGCCAAGAGGAACGTGGACGAAGAACACAACGACACAGGCGCAATTACGACAACAATGAACAGAGTTACGGCTTCAAATACTCCTGTAAAAAAAGCTGACTCACTGTCACACAATGCAAATGATGGTAGGCTGACACATCCGTCCTTCTGTTCAGTGGTGAAAAAGGCTTTCAGTGTCAACCTTTCCGACTCATTCCTGTACTTCCGCTTTGTGATCGTATCCCTAAAACCGTGAACACACCCGCCTATGTTGCACTGTTCCGATAAGCCAGTCTCCGTTTAGACGACAAACTACACCGGGCAGACAGCAGATTATGCCCGAACAGTAAACACCAAATGCCCAAACATGAGATTATGTGAATAGGCGTACAGCATCAAAACGGAGGCTGGCACCTTATCGGAGCACTGCAACATATTCGGGTGAAAGATGGAAGTCACTGAAAAGGTTAGCCAGCTGTAGGAGTCGAACCCACATCTTCTGGATTACCGGCAATTGTAGACAATTTGATTTCTTAGGCAATTTGAGGATTTGTATGTATTTGTCCCTTGTATGTTGTTCCAGCCTCAGAACATCAGTTGTCTCACTTCGGGTGTTTTGCCGGGTTAGTGATACGGTCATAACGGTGAAATACAGTAACGAGCCCCAGAAGTTTGTTACAGTGAGCATTACTTTTCAGTGAACGGAAAGACGGATATGTCAGCCTACCATGAACTGTATTCTGTACCAGTGTTTCAGCTGTTCTTAGGGAGTGTTTAAAACCGTAACTTCGTTCATAAAGCTGTTGTTGAAAGTGCACCTGTGTTGTTGTTTCGTCCCTCTTGGCCCATTAAAGAATGCCTTGGCAGGACATTTGCACGAGGTTCACGCTGCAAGAAAATGTTAAACGCATGCAAGCTGGCTTTGAAATTGACAATATACTAGAATCCACCTAGTTCTAGTATGAAATGTGTCCGTCTTTGTGGGGCTGGTGTTCAAATAGACAGAGCTGCTGCAGCCCACTCCGGTAATGGACCTTTTTCACTTACGCGTCGTGTCCTAGCAGCTCTCCAACGAACCATGCTCGGCGCGCGTCAAAACAAATCCTCGTGAATATCACAAAGGACCAAAACCGGTCCGGAGTGGGGGGGCCGACAAGGTCCCGCCGTTCGTGCGGTCTCCGCACTGGTCCCCGCTTCTGCCGTCCCCATAGTGCGCCATCTAGTGAAGACGAAGATAATTCTCTTCGCCGCCTCAAGGTCATACGCATGCGCATCGGCCATTGTGAAAAAGGCCCATTGTCATATGGTTGCACGTGGTTTGAGTGTGTGGACACACACGTTACCATGGATACGTACCCGGAGCGCCATTATATCAGCTAGAGCTCTGAGCCTTCCGTCTGCAGAGTAGCTGCTACTTTGCAGCTTGAGAAAACTCGGGGACCGCACAGTATTTGGTGTGGAATGACATTTCAGTTATACACAGCGGGAATATCGCACATACACAGACAGACAATTTAAGAAAACTCGTAGAACACGGAAAAGCTTACACCTAGCAGCGCCTGTATTGCGTACACCCACCCACTGCGCATGCGTGTTTCGGTAACAGAGGTCCTTTTTGACTTGCCTTACTTGTCTGGCACAACAGGTGTGTTTCCCAAATCGAGGGAAGTAAATGACGTGATGACTTCATACGAGGAAACGTATTACAGGCGCAAGGCCAGAGCTCTAGCTGATATACCCGGATAAAAAGATAGCTTTTTATCCGGGGCCACCGCCATCTATGTAGATGTAATGAACCTAAATAAAATAAAAAATAAGTAAATAAATGCGCTACGTAGAGGTGATCAATACGGCGCACAACGTCGTTTACCGTATGAACACGTTGCGCTACCATATAAATTAGCAGGTACATTAGCTATGCGCACTTGTAAGCAACGATATATATATATATATTTGCACTTACTTTTTTTCGAACACATCTTTTTATGAAATCAAACAACTGAGGACAAACGTGCTGAGGCCAGGACTGGAACCTATTCCCTCCTCATTTCCGGTCAAGGACGCTACAGTTACACCGGCGCTGGATGCTTAGGTGTTTTGTGTCGTCCATGTTTGTGGTCTGCCTAATTCTGATAATTCTCGTTCTTTACGTTGTATACTCTTTTATCGTCAAATTTGTAATACGATTCGAAAACGTAGCACAAGCAAGTTAGGAGCAGGGGTCGAAACCGGTACTGAACCGTAACCGGAAACCGCGAAAAATCGTTATTTTTTGCTGAACCGAACCGTAAACATTTTTTTCTCTCCCCTTGAACGAACCGGAACTGAACCGAAAAAATATGATGCGGTAGCCGGTTCGCGAGACGGTAAAAACGCCACCTTCCCACTCGACTGCCGCGCACCAGCTCCATACATCGCTCGGAATCTTGTCGAATTCATAGAGCGTACAAATTGATAAGCCAAGAAGTCGTGACTCCATGCACCTCCTACAGCCTCCAAAATGGTTCACGACATCCCTGCACGTTTTTGTGATTCGAAGTGTAAAAAAAAAAAAAAGTGCTACACAACAGCGACACTTTGCATTGTTGCCTCGGCTGCTTGCATTCATTCAGCGTCACAGTGCGAAGGCGACGTAAATTTTACTAGTTCACAGAGTAACATCCGCAAGCAGCGCAGACCTCTAGCGACTACCAGGGAAAGAGGTTGGCGTGTGGTCCAGACCCAGAGCAGGGAGGAAGGAAACACAGGAGCGGCGCCCTCTTTTCAACGGGGAGCAACGTGTCGGCCTGCGCATAGGACCCTGGGATATGCCTATCTACCACGTGGCCGCTTTCTTCTCTCTTTTTTTTTCTTTAGAAATTGGCCATAGCCTTTTGCAATGGAGTTCAATGGTGTGCTAGCTGTACGCCATTTCCCAGCACTTTTTGGTGCAGTAAAAGATTATCTGCTGTGAACCACATGGTTCATGGTTCTTTGTACCAATGAAGTGTAGAGGCGAGGGAGTGAGAAGAAGAAAGATGGAACAAGCCATCGCCGGAGCCTGATATTAATTCTCACATGTGGTACACTGATTAGCACGGCGCACGTAAACCGGTTCGAACCGATTAATATCGGTTCAAACCATTATTTGGTTGCGCTGAACCAAAACCCGAACCGAACCGACAACCTTGAACCAGAATTTGAACCGAACCCCCAAAAAATAACGGTTTCGAGCCCTAGTTAGGAGACGTGAGTCAAATTCCTTCAGGTCAGCCTGCAGCAAAAACAGCGGTGTGTCTAGTTGGAGGGCTCGCAACCGCTGGGGAATTCCGCCATGCAACATTCGCTCCCATCGGCCGTTGTACACACCCCGCATAGTACATCATTCACAGGACATGTCCCTCGCCAAGAACGCCTCTAGGGTTTGTCATGATGGCTCCTTGTGTGCAAAGTGCTGGAAGGGCTATCTAGCGCAAACAATATTTTCGACAAACTGGGAAGAAAAAAAATATATCCTATTTTTATGCGTGTATTACTTCGGAGCTAGTATGTGGCGGGGATAACGCTTTCATGAACGGCAAGAACGGTGCATGGAGCAAAAAAGGTAGATAACCGCTTGTGTAGTTAGGACCAATGAACTTTTCGAGCGGAATATAGCTTAGCCGTTCCTCTATTTGACGGGGCGATGGAGCAACGGATATGTTGTCTATATACACGTAGGTTCTCGTCGTGCGCAAACAGGTAATACGACAGAGTGCCCCGGGGTTCAAACTCACGTCGATTTCTAATCTCCTCGAGGAAAGGGATCATCTCCGCCACACACGGACATTATGGGAAATCGGACGTCGAACCAGATAGACGGTTACTCAATATGCGCAGAAATTAAATCATACAGATATGCCGTCCGGTTTCTTCCCACAATCAATGTTCGAGGCTGTATATTTCAGTTTATTTATGCTTGTACAATACGTCGCCAGGAGGTACTGCGCTCTGGTGGTACACACTATAGACATATACATTACGCACACATACAATACATGCGTACACGTGTACGCACAATGTGCATGCCACAAAAATATTAATTAAATAGCGCGTACGTAATGAAAACAAAAAGTTAAAACTTGTGCGGGCTGGTGCGTCATGTTTTTAGCGCTTTTAATACGTACTGCTTGCGACAGGGTTGTCTGAAATCAGTACCCCGTGGTTTATCCCATGTCAAATCTCGAAGTGTCGCAGGATCATTTATTTCGAGTAAGAAACACGCGCAGCATTTGGTCTTAAACTTTTAAACACAATATTGGAACAACATTTTCGAGGGCAGCCAAGGAAATATGGGCTGCAGAACTACTAACAGGCAATTTCAGACAACCGTGTCGCGAGCAGTACATGTACGTAATAAATATATTTAATACGTGCATGTACACAGGGCATGACAGTTTGGGTTCATTTTCTATGACTGATTATTCCCCGTGATTTTGAAAGTCGCTTATCATACTTTCGTGTTTCAGGGCAACAGGGCACTTCGGGATTCCCGGGAATGGATGGGAGAGACGGTCTTCCAGGCGAGCCAGGTCTGGATGGCGTCCCAGGGCGTGATGGTGTGGACGGGCTACCAGGACGTGACGGTTATCACGGAATACCCGGGACGCCTGGCCGTCCCGGCATCAACGGAACAGACGGTATGTGTTCGCAGTCGACAACACTAAGGGCCGAGTCTCACTTGGCGACGCCCGACGCGACGTCGTGAGCGAGCGGCGGAAAAGACGCGCATTTCCGGCGTCGGGAGAAGAGAGACGTCGAGCCAATAAAAAATTGCCATGCCGAACTTCTTTCACAACGTCGGCGAGAGCTGCCGAGAACGATATACTGGTGACCAATAAAGTGACACAGGAAACGGAAATATTTCCGTAAATCTATTCCGGAAACCAAAACTCAAAACGAAATTCAAGCCTGGAAACGTTACCGAAAACCGAATTCACGTAACGTGATTCCCACTAACCTTCCTTTTTTATATGCACGTATTATATGTTTAGTTCCTTCATACCTAGCTATAGAACAAATGTGGAGTGGAACCACCTCCCATCGTCATTGTTTTGGATGACAGCTGATACACGATTTACAACTAAACACCGCTTCCCTCTGTATAGTGCATTTGTCTTCAAGGTATTCTTATAGAAATAAGTATGCATGCATTAGTATTCTCTGATTCACATCTCATCAGTCATCAGACCGATTTAATGACGATATACGTGTAGACAATTCGAATGATTCATGCAGAGAGGTTCCAGTTGGGGGCTTACAAGCTGCTCGCAATACTAAAATAATCGATCCAATCCAATCCAAACAATAGCGCAACGCAGTAAGCGCGCAACTAACTATTGGCTGTGCTCAAGTTAATACCGAAGTTGCGGCAAGTTCGGTTTACGACAAATGTCGCCAATATTCCCTGTGAAGCAAGCCCACGACGCACAGCCCCCCCCCCCCCCCCCCCCCTCTGCTGCGATAGCCGTGACGGTTCCCGCCTAAGCGTGGCCGACTACGGCAAGCACTTCCATCGCCAGCACGACGGCATCTGTGCCTGAGTTTGTCGCGAGTATGAGTGGCCGGGGAAGATAACATACGTCTTCTGCGTGTTCTTACTTAATAATAATAATAATAATATAATAATAATAATAACAATAATAATACATTATTATATTTAATATTATTATTTCCCCAAAAGTGATTGTGGTGGGAGCTGTGAAAAAGGTCACAAATGTGACTTCGCGAGTGCGTAGCTCCCAAAATATACTCAAAGCATACTCTAAGTGCGACATTGAGGAAAGGTAAAACGGGAAGGAACACCTTATTACAATTAGATTTAAACTGAACATGACTTTCGTGCACTGCCTGAAGGCTCTGCACGAAAGAGTTGTTCATTTTAAATAAAATTGTAATAAAGTGTTCCTACCCGTTTTACCTTGCCCCAGTTTAATCGCAGTTAACGACGAAAGATGAAAGTCACTGGAAAGGTCAGCCAGCTGTAGGACTCGAACCCACATCTTCTGGATTGCTGGTCCAGGGCTCTACCAATTGAGCTAAGCTAACACGCGTTCCCAGCGACTTCCAGGGTGCGTCATCTGAAGGGACAAACCAGTCACTCTCTCTC
The DNA here is from genome assembly GCF_037126465.1 of Ornithodoros turicata. Classification (NCBI taxonomy): domain Eukaryota; kingdom Metazoa; phylum Arthropoda; class Arachnida; order Ixodida; family Argasidae; genus Ornithodoros; species Ornithodoros turicata. Next base: position 5,608,773 of record NC_088210.1, read on the forward strand.
ATTCATCCTCCTTTCACTCCTACATTTTTGCTCACTCATACACACATTCATACGACAGGGATCGACGCAAGCGGCAACTGTTGAACATCAGAGAACTGATGCTCTGAGGCTGGAACGACACAGAAGGGATTTGAGACTTTGTGTGCGTTTGTCCCTTCTGTATTGTTCCAGCCTCAGAGCATCAGTTCTCTCATTATCACAGTTAATAGGACTTTTTCTTTTTTCTTTTTTGTCTCTTGAATTGTGATCAAGTATGACATAGTAGGCAGGGTTTGTTACCGGAAACGAACACGTTAAGCGCCCACGTAATTCAAGAAACTGAAGCTCGAACGGAAGCTAAGGAAACGAAACGGAAACCACTACCGAAAATCGTCAAGAAACGATAACCGAAACGAAAAAAAAAAAAAGAACTTAGATACCGGAAACAGAAATATTATATCCTGATGTCTTTACATGAAGCAACTGGTCTTCTCTGTGCCCACGCTCAGGGTTCTTCAAAGTCATGTCATTTCGCAACCAACTTATCTGAGAAACTGCGTAGTATTACATACAACCGCGAACTATAGACGACCTGCACCCCTACGTCATCGATTACGTTTCACCGCCGCGCAAAGCATGCTGGTGGGCATCTATCAATCTCATCAGGCGACGCGTTTTTCCCGCTTCTTGCCCATCACAGCAAAATATAACCTGCAACCGGTCTTCTCGTGACGTCACATGTTTGTGAACAGAGGGTAAACAGAGGGGCTCAGTAGAGCCACATTTGTCGTTCGCATGTTCACATTGTGTGCAAGTTTGTGCTGACACAATTGCAATTTTCGGTCTTGTGGCGCTATCCTCTTTGTCGTCGTCGGACGAGGCAGGGCCCCAGGGCCCGCATCCCCTTTCAGCGACTTTGCGAGTCCGAATCGGCCGTCAAGTGAACGACCTCGTAACATTCTGGCGCACAATGCTTCTAGCACACACGATTTTTGCGTTTATGAGTTCATGGTACTCTACCACTGGTTTCGTACCACCGAATCACGCACGATATCAACTGGAAACTTGGTACGAAACACATTTGTTGTTAGCGTACCTGCTGGTACATCGAGGAGTATGGTATTCTCACAATTCTTTTACACCGCATCTTTCGCGAACTGACACCTTAGTCGAAATTGTGTGTACTGACCAGCCGAAAGAAAACGATAATGATCCAATTACGACGAAGAGAACGGTGCTCGTACGTACGGGCGACCCACAATTTCGCTTTCAGTCTGGTGATTGCTGGACCTTGCTAAACTGCGTGCAAGTATGCAAGCAAAGAAAAGCCATAGTAAAAGCTGACCGTGACGTCAGTGCTTCAAGCAGACGATCCGACGGCAAAGCAAAAAATCGATTTCTCTGTAGGTACAGGGTATTCGTCCAAAGTATTTTGGAAGTACAGTCGTGCCTAGTTAATACGACCCCCGTTAATATGGACGACGCGAATTATGGACATTTTTTTTCCCGGAACGAAACTTTTGCAATGTATTTGTGTCTCGGTAATATAGAACCCCGCTTTTCGGACAATGGACAGCACAAACTGGTACTAATTCCATAGGACCCTATGTATTTTTGCCTCATTATTTAGGACACATTCTCAGGACGACAACCTGTAGGACAATCTGATGACGAGCCCTTGTTCTAAATTTCTTCTTGCCTTTGTCACTCCAGGATTCTGGGGGATATTGTGCCACCCTTCCAGGGTAACAACCCTTACGAGAACACAAAAGGGTGACGCGCCCTTCTTCGAAATTTCGCCCTTTGTCACTGAAGACACCTAACATATCAAAGGGAGGCTAGCAGTAGGGAATGTTTCTGGAATGGGCATCATGACGCCATAGTTGTTATAAAAAGCACGGGGACTTTATGTGACTTCAGTTTCTCCCAATGTCATCGTCGAGGACAGATCACATAGCTCGAGCAGTCCTCAAAACAGCGTTCCAGTTCTTCGAAGATAACGGGGACAAATCTCAAGCAATCAAAATTAGTGAAACGCTGTCGACTTTGAACTCCAGGAGGTATGCGTACAAGCAAGGTTACTGAGTTTCTTTTTTTCAAAATAAATTATATTAAATATTGAACGATTCGTTATTATGAACGATTCACTTTATGGACAATTTTAGCGAGGAACGAAAGTGTTCATATCAACGAGGCACGGCTGCACCTCCATTCAGTAGGCAACAACCTCTGTGCCTGCTCGTTTTTGTTGTGATCTGTCACAATGAATTTTCTACGGAGCAGACCTTTAAAGTGTGCCGGATCTCTCCCCTATGTTCCTTCTTCCTCTCGTGTTCCCCTCTGTGGCGTCCAGGCCACTGGGACGACGATGAGGTAACTAGGTCCTCGAGCCACGCCCTTCGTTTTCGTGGCTGGCCACCAGCCTGCAATAAATCAGTTTGTTTTGGAATTTGAGGAGTGCGCTGCTGTCTCCTCATTTTTTGTGACGCGAAACGAACGCTTGCCTTTCTGCCTTCATGGACCCTTCCGGCGACCGTCTCGCCCCACTTGCCCCGGGCGTCGACAGCCATGCCAACCATGGTGTAGACAATGTCGCCGTCCGGCTCCCGCCCTTTCTGGCCGCGGAACCCTCTCATATGGTTCGATCAAGTGGAAGCGCAGTTTCTCTTGGCCGGCATAACATCTCAGTTAGCCAGGTACCGGCGCATCATCGCATCCATGCCATCCGAGGGCGCCATGAACGTCGCTGGCGTATTTCGAATCCCCTGGCGCGCGACCCCTACGACATTCTGAAGAGCGCTGTTCTTCAGCGTACCATGCTCTCGGAACAGAAGCTCCCTCTGCAGTTCTTAACATCCGAGGTACATGGAAACTGCCGTCCTTCACCAAAAGAGTCATGCAAGCCCTACTTGAGGATAGCTCTGCTGCTTTTGACGAAGCGCTGCTTCGTGAACTCTTCCTGCAGCGACTTCCCCCTGACATGCAAATGATCTTGGCCACACCCGCAAGCCAGCCTCTCTCTGAGCTCGCCCAGCACTCTGACAAGGTCATGGAGGTAGCTCAACCAACCACTGTGCTGTTCCCCAGGATTCCCGTCCTGCCTCAAGCTCAGTCTCCCCATCCTGCAGCCCGTGTCCATGGCGCACTTCCCTTTCAGCTTTCCGCCATGCGTGCCTATAATCAGCGTCTCTCGGAGACTCTTGCGGCGTTTCGTCTTGCTAATAAACATGAGGCTGATGAACATGAGGCTGAAGCTGATGAATACGCTCCACCTGCCGCTCATTGAGCCGTTCTCGCCATTGCCGTCGGTCCCATAGAAGATTCAACCGTCGGCGCTCTCCTTCCATCGACTCCGACAACCCACCGCCTTGCTGGTTCCACGAGCGCTTCGGAGACTCCGCTCAGCGGTGCACGAGACCTTGTGGCTGGTCGTTAAAGGAACAGTCTAGAGGCACACAACTTTGTTTCTGTTTCTGGTCGGTATGGAATGATAGGCGCCCAAACAGTTTTCCCGCAATTAGTACAACCGTAGCAAAATTGGGATGCCTGCAACAGCCCCCGAATTTCCCGTGCGCAAAACACCCTCCTTCGCCTTCACTATAGACACGTGATGAGCGCCTCCACGCGGTCGCTGTATGACGTGAGTGATAGGGACGCTCCTCATTGGACCTGGGATCCATGATTGAGGTGAGCAACACCGCGCAGGCCGGAGCGTCTGCTATCGCTGCCAAGGTTACCAGCTCGAGTGGCTTAGTGGTTAGCGTGCTGGTCATGTTACGTCGAAACTGGGAGGTACACGAGTTAGAATCCCGGTGCCGGCTGTGCTGTCTGGGGTTTTTCCTGGGGACGCTTTCCGACATATGTCGGCACAGTTCCCTTAGAAGTCGGCCGAGGACGCACGTTCCCCATAGCGTCAGTCGTGACGTTGCTCACATGTGTGAGGCCGACAACGGCCAGCTCTTTCACCATCACCACAACCGCTATCGCTTCGGAGACTCTAGGCGTTCTCCGCCTGTGTGATGTCCGAGCGAAGTACAGAGTCCGAAAGGGAGGACACGAAGGCTGTCAACGACGCAACCTCGATTTTTTGGGACCGCTGACACTACGGGAGGAACGAGTGGTGCAGCACGGATCTAACAGTGTGTTGTACAGCGATACCCCAGTGCTTCCCGACGGTGTGCAGCCTGGCTGACCATTTTCACCGCACAGTTGGTTCAATGGCTAACAGATGGCACCATCATAGCGCCGTCATCGCTTGCTTCCCCGTCCCGTGCCTTTTCCTGGTGTGGTACAGGTACTGTGTACTGTGCTGTCGCACCAGGAAGGTCTTCTGCGACACCATTGGGACGTGGCAATCGGTGAGAACGTGCATGTACGTGTGTGTACGTGCGGTAGTACTACAGCAAACGCCTCGGAAGTAGTCTCTCTTTGAACGGCGCGCTGACCCTTACGTCGTTCCCCAGTTGTATACCTACAACGAAAGATTGCACAGAAGCCACGGATACTACTCTTGTGATCGCAATCCTATTCTGTGCATATATTCTTTGTTTTCCAGAAAACGTGGTATAAATCATGTAATGAATAGCAGACAACAAGACACAGCTCGCAATATTCGTAGCATATGTTTTTTTTTCTTTCTCTTTTTTTCTTTTTAATCAACGAATTGGAGGGCTCTCTACCACAAGCCTGACGTTAGAGTGGGTGTGGTCTGCAGTTGGAGCGCTCCGACCTGTCATCGATATTTCAAAAGAATTGCGCCGCGGTCAAACAACTTTGAAACAGAAATACTTTGTAGGAATGCTTTTCACATACTTCTTTACAATATGACAGCAGTTTTCGTTAGGGTGTACGCGGGACCTCAACGGTGAAAAGGACCAAGCAAGACGTGGCTGACTGTAAAGCTCACACAGGTTTAATGAGAATGACAATAGTTGTCACGAGACACGCGGCTGGTTGAGCACTCAGCTGATAAAGATGAGAATGTAAAACACACATGTGCTGCCCCCACGAACGACACATTGTTAATATTGTTAACAGTTTTTGGACACGTGGGATACCACTTTAATGCTCCTTTAAACACCTCCAGGAACCGTTGACGGTGACCACCGTTTCCCCAACCCAAGCAACGACTCGCCTGTTTTACGTCACGGACCGCATCACCAAGATCCGCTTCCTTGTTGACACCGCTGCAGCTGTCCCTTATCCCCCGCCACTTCCTGTGACCTTCTCAAACCGGCTGTGTTCCACCTCGTGGCCGTCAAAAGCACCTCTATTCCTGTCTACAGAGAGAAGCTCTTCACTCTGATCCTTGGCTTGCGCAGGGATTTTCCCTGCCTTTTCCTCGCCGCTGTCACCCGACCCATTCTCGGAGCAGACTTCCTGCACCGTTTCGCGCTCAATGTCGACGTTGCTCATCGCCTTGTCGTCGACGCGCAAACTCGCCTCATCACCTGCGCGTTTTAGGCCGCTAAAAACAAGCGTCACTCTCAGCGGCGCTTCATCACTGGCGTTACCCGCGCCCACGACCTACTAGATTATAACGACCACGGCAGGCGCACCCCTCCCATGCGCCGCATTTTTGGAAGGCAGCGGTGGCGCTTGTGATCGTCCTTGTTATTGCTTCCTCAACTTCTACAATACTTTGTACTTCAGCCTACCTTAGTATTTCTGTACAAGCTGTGGACTTCCACAGATGTTTAATTCTGAGGTTGATTATTATCATCATTCTACGCGTTTTCATAGGAGCTATCTCTGTCGTCTGCTACGGTTGTCGTACATACGCTTCTGCGAGTTCAAAATTCTAATTTCCATCGTCCAATCGTGCGCCAGTCTGCCAGGGTGCGTCTGTAGCGCCCCTGGCGGATCGTGCGGACAGGCACCTCATAGGGTTTGCTGATTGTGACATGGTCGTTATAATCTAGTAGGTCGTGCCCGCGCCATACGCCGACCTCATCCGGCGGCTCCCGTCCATGACCCGGTCACACGATTGGACGAAGCCCGTAAAGCACGATGTCGTTCATTATATCCAGACGACCGGACCTCCTGTTTTTGCGAAGCCGCGACCTTTTTCTCCAGAGAAGCTGAAGCTTGCGAGGGCCGAATTGCAACACATGTTGGCCATCGGTATCGCTCGTCCTTCCTCTGCAAACTGGTCGTCGGTGCTGCACACTGTCCCCAAGAAGACCGGAGACTGGAGGTCTTGTGGCGATTATCGCTCCCTTAATCTCGTCACCATACCAGACCGTTATCCTTTGTCTCGTCTTCAAAGCTTCACCACCAACCTCTACAGTATGAGGGTGTTCTCGAAGATAGATTTGACAAAGGCATACCACCAGATTCTCGTTGCGCCCGATGACATGCCGAATACAGCCATCGCCACCCCATTTGGCCTTCTTTGAGTTCTCGCGGATGCCTGCTGGCCTACGGAACGCCGCCCAAACGTTCCAGAGATTCATCGGCACTGTCACCTGCGGAATTCCTTTCGTGTTCGCATACGTTGACGACACACTGGTTACGAGCTGCAGCGACGCCGAGTACGTTCAGCACCTTGAAGTGCTTTTCGCCCGCCTTACAGAACAGGGCATTGTCGCCAACATCGCCAAATGCGAGTTCGGAGTTTCCTCCTTGGAATGCCTCGGCCACGTCATCTACGCTGAAGGCATTGCCCCGGTTCAGCAGAATGTCGACGCGATCGCCAGCTTTCCTCAGCCCCAACCAGTCTTCGCAGTTCCTTCTAAGAATATTTTGCCTCTCAAGCACTAGCAGAGCTCTTATGCATCCTGACCTGATGAGCTTGTGACCTAATGAAGCCTCTGCCAGATCTCGCGGAGAGAACACGACCCAAGTGGTAAAGAACATCCCGTTAAGAAAGGTGACCTTATTAGATGAATACGTCTTGTGATCCAACTCTCGCTGACAGTATCAATGAGTCCAGACATGGCCTGTGCGTCGCCACCGGCTTCATTGTGATTAAAATCAATTAACCACCTGCAAAAGCAGGCCTACAATTGCAACTGTAGCAAATGAGGAGGGCGAGTCTTATCCTGACAGCCACGCCTCCTGGATAGTGATTATATTCGCAATATAAAAACTGCAGGTTACAACTGACGGTGTCAGCAGAGTTGAAACTTAAAGGGGCTAAAAGGGGGCGTTTTCGTTTATCCGAAGGGAAGACTACTGAAACGATGTTTTACGCTGCACATGTGAACAGTTGTTCCACGCCACAATTTAAACCAAGCACCAAAGATGCACGAAGCTGATACATCTGGCGACGTCCCACGCTGAGCGACGGCAGGACCGTTTGCGGAGAGACCTGTCCGTCTCACCATTGTGGCCGATTACGTCACCGTTCGTCGGATAGTATGCCCATCATAATTGGCCGACGCTTATCTGTGCGGGAAGCCCAATGTGAGGAGACATGTGAACACCTGTGTGTTAGTCAATGAAGGGCAGCAGGAACGCGAGAGCAATCAGGAACGTGGGGGTAAGGTGGTGATGCGATATCAACCACGAGGGGGGCGAGGGGGGGTAAAAACGGCATATATGAATTAGCAAAAAATATGTTGTACCAATAGACGACTCTAGAAAATCTCAGGGACCTTAGGGTCGCTGTGAACTGCGGGACCCTGCTTATCAGAAAGGAGGAGAAGGTCTCCAAATTGTTTCGATTTCTCCTCTCCCTGCCCATGGTCCCCGAGGTGTCAATAATCTCCCACGATCTAACGTCCTGAAATCGTCCCTTTCTCCACAGAAAGAACTGATTTCAGCTAGAACAATTCGAGGTGTTCGAGAATATTCGTAGTCCTTCTACGATGTCCCGTATACTGTCCGATGTCTGCATACGCGAGAAACACGCTTCCCCTTGTTCTCCCTGCTATAAAACTGGTGTGGTTTGAAATTGTTGTGCAGGAACCCCGAAGGTGGAGCTATTTTGACACTCCTAACGTTAACGCATTAAAATATCGAGAACGACCGTTATGATGTTTAGTAGTGGGGAGGGATCCACTTAGTGGTACTCGTCCGGTTGATCTACAAGGCGCCTGGAGTAGTCCAGAGACTTTCGTTACTGCTCACTACAGCCCACCGTTGCTGACTCGTGCTCAATCGATTCGCCACATTGGGCATGATAAGCACGAATGAGCATGTTCATGAGTGAGTTTTGCCGAGGTATTGAAAGGAGTAAGCAAAGGGCCGTGCCCAGAACATGCTGTATATAGTTACAATGTGAGGATAATAAGAAAGATGAGCAAAACGAATCACTGTAGGTAGGAAATCCGCGCAATATTGGTAATTGCAACGGACGTGCAAATGATTAAAGTGAACGCCCGTGTACGACCTCGTGGAGACAGTCGCACTAAAATCCCGATTCCGTCGCTAGATATCGGAATTGCGCAAATTGCTCGGGATTGCACGGCATGCACTAAAGAATGGGACTTCCCATACATCTTTGTATCATCTTCTGAAATATCACACCGGCTTCCCAGTTTCGAAATGCTGGCTTTAACGAAGAACTGCAGACGAAAGCCGCTTATTTAGGAAACTCCTCGCTAGTTCTCGCGAACGAGTTCCTTGGCCGCCACTTAAACAGAGTCGAGTTTCAAATTAGCCCTACCATCGCCGGTATGCCGTTGACCGAGATGGAGTTCTCGCGATGTCATTTCTGAAACATGCCATTAGGGATTGCTAGAGTGAACATAAGTTGGAGGCTGCGAAGCTCCCAACGGGAATACTCCTTAAGTAATGCGTGTACTGTTGGCGTTCACCTGTCTGCTATCAAGGTAAACGGCGCCGGCACCTGCGTTCTGAACTCAGATGTTCCTCCAGTCTCATCAACTGATTCCGTAGACGTATAAATGAAGACGAGACGACCCGACTATACTGGTAATACACACGCATTAGCTGCGTGTGGTCATCTTAGAGCGTGCTTCATGTAGCATCCTGTAGGTTTCGTAACTTTCACAGAGCCGTAACTTTCAGGGAACAGTTTATGTCGGAGAGTACATGTAATTTAAATGTCCCTTGATGCCTAAATGAATCTCCCCATCAACGTCATAACTGAAACTGTCAGATTTACCGCAGTTGTTTTGGGTGAGGCTGTTTAGAACACTTTGCCACGTAAATCTACTGGATATTTTAATGAATTTTAGGACTCCGCGATCTCTGAGCCTCGTTATAATGACCAATTGCCCTTCACTCCAAGCGGGGGGGGGGGGGATATACGTTTATTTCGGAAAGGTCAGCCTGACCGAAGGTCGGCTTGCAATTCCTCAATCAAAATATATCACAAAGATTAAGTAAAAACAAATATAAGATGATGAGGGTGGCGTGATGTGTAGATGCCATGAAAGATCAACTCATAACTTGTTCATGAGGCCTGTCGTATGGAGAAAGTCGAGGAAAGCTCGAGTGACGCACCACTGACGGGAGTGTCGCACAGGGCCAAGTAATAAAGGAAGGTCTATGTGTGTGTGTCCCAGAGCAGTCAGGCGTTCTTTGAGGGTGTCGCGTGCAGTGTCGTAACGTCTGCAGTGCAGTAGTACATGCGCTGTGTCTGCTTCCACCGAGCACGTTGCGCATGCTGAGGAGCTCAGTTGGCCCATCTTGTATAGCAGTGACGGTGTTCGGGCTACGTTTAACCGTAAAAGGTGGACGATAGTTTCTTCCCTTCGGGTGAGCAGCAGAGTGGTCGTGTATTCCATCTTCGGGTCGATGGAGTGTAGGAACATGTTTTCAGGCACAGCATTTTCTATGAAGTGTAGTGTATTGCGGACGCAGAGCCGCCTCACCTGAATTCTGCTGTCGGACGACGACATCGCTACTGATACAATTAGCTCATCTTCCTCATGAGCGCGACGCGCAGCGTCATCAGCATATGCGTTCCCGTGCAGAGCCAATATGGCCTGGCATTCACTGGAGCCAGACACTGTGGCCTGAGGCGAGTAATTCATTGTAGCGCTTTGCAATCCTTGTGCAGATGTCGTTAATCGTATTAGCACAGTATGAGGCTATCATCAGTAATGCTGACCTGCTGTCAGCGAGAATGGTCCAATTGTCCGCTGATGAACGCGATATGTATGAGAATTCTGCGTAGATGGCGTAGAGCTCTGCCTCTGTGGAAGATGTTTCATGAGGAAACTTAAGTCCTTGCTGGATGTTACAACTCGACACGTAGAATGCGGCCGTTGAACTGCCTGGTGCCACAGATCCGTCAGTGTACACTTCCCTTCGTTGGTGGTGCGCAGTGTCTAAATGTTCCAGGGCAAGTTGGCGCGCGGTGATAGGGGGCACGTTACTCTTCTTTGCTAGGCCAGGGATGGCCGTGTGGACTGTATAGGGGTACAAAGGGTCCACATAGGTGGAGCATATGAGGAATGTGCAGTGGACGATGGTACGCAGCTTTTTAGACGGGAGACTGCGGCTCCGAACATAGACGAGGGGCAGTTCGACTCGATAGACTGGAGGTAATGTGATTGGTGTCGGGTGAGAAATCGCGTGTAGATACGGAGTGTCTCTCTGTCTCGCAGGACATGCGCCGGTGGTTCCTTCGCCTCAGCTAAGACGGAGTATGTCTCAGTGGTCCTAGGGACTCCTAGGCATACTCGGAGACTACGTGCTTGGATCCGTAGGAGTTCCATCTCTCCGTTTCTACTGAGGCCGTGTAGGGCCGGCAAGCTGTACCAATGGGGTTCCTACTATGATGGAGCAGTGTAGCTGACGCAGGTCAGCACACGTCAACCCCCAGGATGCTCCAGCGACGCGTCGTAGCACGTTGGTACAGTTGTTGGTTTTGGTCAAAATTGACTTGAGGTGTTTCGACCATGTCAACCCTCTGTCTATGATGATGCCCAAGTATTTATAATGCGGGACAAACTTCAGCGGTAGACCCCCAACATGTAAAGGGTACTTGCTAAAAGAGCGGCGCGTAAAAGCCACGGCTACCGTTTTGCTTGGTGTGATCGAGAGCCCGCGGTCGGCGAGGTAGGATACAATAGTGTCTAGAGCGGTCTGTAGACGTTGTTGGATCGTATCGCGGCGGAAAGCTGAGGTCCAGATGCATACGTCGTCAGCATATATTGTTATGTGGATTTGTTCACCTAACTGTAAGGGGAGTGAAGCCATAATGATGTTGAAGAGCAGTGGACTGAGTACGCTTCCTTGTGGAACGCCACGGTGAACGGGATATGTGGTCGTATCTCCCTCTGAAGTGCGCACAAATAGGAACCAATCAGAGAGGAAATCTTGGATCCATGATAGCGGCCGGCCCCCTATCCCAGCCTCTTGGAGTGTGGCGACGATGACGCTGTGCAGCACGCTGTCGTACGCCTTCATCACGTCGAGGAAAACACCAGCTGTTAGCTGTCCTTCAGTCCGAGCTTGCTGGACGCTGGAGACAATGTCTATGACATTATCTATCGCCTACCTTCCTTGGCGAAATCCTGCCATGACTTCTGGGAAAGAGGCCCTGGTTTCAAAATACCAGTTTAAGCGTGAGTGGATCATGCGCTCCATGATTTTGCCTATGCAGCTGGTAAGCGCTATTGGGCGAAACAAGTCGAGGTTGTCCGGCGACTTTCCTGGTTTTAAGCTGGGAATTACCATGGCGGTTTTTCGTGGACTCGGAACAGTTTTCGTGCACCAAGATTGGTTGATTATATCGAGGAGTGTTTGTCGTCCACTCATTGGAAGGTTTTGAATGGCTTTATATGTGACCTGATCTGCCCCCGGGGAGGTGTGCATTCCGGAGTGTTGTACTGCACTGTACTCCAAGCATCAAGATCTTTTGCAGAGCATATCCGTGCAGGATTCCAGTTCTCAGACAGAAGTATAGAGGTCCCTGCTGGATATTGCAGAATATAAATAAAAAATGGGGTAGTACAGCCTATAAAGGAACCATGCAAGAAACACTTGGGGAGCAGGCTTTCCCTATTTTCTTCGGGGCTACATGCATATTTCTTTTTATCACTCATTACTATTGCTATGCAGTGTAGCAGCAGCAGCTCTCAGTCCTCAGCGTAGCGTTCAAGAATTTCTGCGGCCCTTCTGTGTACGAGGGCGTGCGTGAAAAGTCATCGGCCCAACCTACTTACAGATATACAAACCCGATCTTTGTCACCGTAGACGCAAACAGCAAGACGAAGAAGAGTTGAGCTTGGTGCTGGTGGTGCCGCTATTTCTGAGTGAACTGCCTTGTGTTTCAACGTTATAGAAAAAAAAAGGAAAAACTGCAACGTAGAAGAGAAACTGAAGACTTGGTTAGTAACTAAGTTACAAGTAACTTGTAAATGTAACTAGCTACTTTTTGTTGTATCTAGATACCTTCGTATCAAAATAACTTAGAACTTTAAAGGGAACAGTTTAACACTTTTCCTGAGCTAATCAGTTATAAACTTGCAGTTTCCATTTCCGGCTCATGATTGAATATAAGAAATTTAAAGGGGCACTACGGACTAAATCTCGTGTCTTCAGAATGCTACCAAAGTTACGAGGTTACTGAAATTTTCTTGTCTCACTTTACATTCCTGCAAAATATTTTTGCTCTACGTCACGCGAAAGCTAGAGATAATCAGTTTTTATTTTTGAGAACTGTGCGCTCATGTTATGCTCCGATGAAGCGACCGGCTCTCGCCTGACAACGTTGTTGCCCTTCGCGTCTTCCAAGGGAGCTCACTTTTTGCACTCCGTTGAGCCCCACGGTGCATATCCTCCGACCGCTCCGACCTTCCAGAAAACGGATGAAGTGGGAAGGCATCTCTCCCATTTCCTCCTCTTTCGATCACGGTCACGTGACTTCTCCATCCCGTGGAAAGAAAGAAAGAAAATAATTGGAAGGAAAGAAAATATGGCCAGAGTGTGACGTCATTCCACACGATTCCGGAAGTTTGGGTGAGGAGAATCAACTGGGACAAACAGTTCTCCTCTCTCAGCTCGCCGCGGCACGGTTTCACTAACGCTCGTTAACTACGAATCGAGATCAAGGGTTGCTAAAACTTGAAGTAGGACTCAGTTAATTTTCGCAACGGTAAGTTGGTGACATAATGAATGTTTCACTGACAATAACTCCCTTTAATGAAGCAGAGTTAAGCGTTAAATTGAAGTAAAAGAACCGTTGATGTCGATTAAAATGTTAAACCGGGCCGAACATGTACCTTAATCGTAGCATAACTAAACCGAAATTCTTCAGTCTCCTTCAAGTTCGCATCGTGCAAAGACACTGCTACGAAATTCATCTCATCACATGTCTGTCGCTAGTATCTCGTATCTGTGCCGATCTACCTATACGGTCTACGCGATCTACGCTGGCGGCTGAACAGCTGCATTGTTTGTCCCAGTTGGGGCGGCGTCTTACCGCTGATTGGTCGGCTCCGGTCACCTGATCTACACAACGTGCACTACATGTCATCACTTCCACTACACTTTCGTGGTTCGGAAACAAAGGGCTGTGCTCCGTCCTTAGGTTTCGGTCCTCCTCCTTGCAAGGGGGAGAGCATTCTCTCGAGAACATGACGTCACTGCAATTTGTGGGTGAGACATGCGTCACCTGCTCCTGGCGTCATCGAAACTCGTGGAGGTCAGCAGATCTCCAAAAATTGATAGAAGTCCGCAGCGTTCGCAAACAGGATTGAAATTTTGCGTATAGAATCCTTGAGGTGCCTTCTTTTCATGGACTAAATAAAATAAACGCCCTTTCCGAGTCCGGAGTGGCACTTTAACTACTTACCGCTTTTGGTTAAAGTAACTATAAAATGTAACTTAGCTGTGTCACTCAGCTATTGCAGTATGTTCCGAGCGTCAGTTCTCTAGCGACATTTTCTCGAGGCTTCAAATGTCCTGCCATTTCTCTCAACCAGGAATTTCATGAATTTTGTATCACAGAGGGGACTGCTTTGGACAGGCTCATAGGAAATCTGTGTGTAAGATGGTGGTAACTTAGAGGTGGGTGCTGTAAGCAAACTTGGACCCGCACAGTACCAGCGCGTGTGTGACCCGCACCTGCACCCGCAAGAATTTAATCTAAAAGCGGTAAAACCCCGGTGCAGGGTACACAAAGAGACAACACAGACGAAGCACTGACTGACAAACAACTTTAATGGCAGGGACACATCTTAAATATACCAACTGCACACCCGACGCCTAGTGGCAGCCAAGGCCGTCATGCTGTAATCACAAAATTATCACAAAGTTATCAAAAAGCTATCACGCAAACAAGGCACCAAGTAAACGCCCCCCCGGAACAGAATTCGCGTTAGTTATCAATGAAACGCGAATTCTGTTCCGGGGGGGCATTTACTTGGTGCCTTGTTTGCGTGATAGCTTTTTGATAACTTTGTGATAATTTTGTGATTACAGCATGACGGCCTTGGCTGCCGTCCTTGGCCTTGGCTGCCACTAGGGGTCGGGTGTGCAGTTGGTATATTTAAGATGTGTCCCTGCCATTAAGGTTGTTTGTCAGTCAATGCTTCGTCTGTGTTGTCTCTTTGTGTCCCCTGCACCGGGGTTTTATCGCTTTTAGATGTCCCACCAAACAGCCCGGTTTTTATCGCTTTTTAAGAATTTAATTGGCGACCCGCACCCGCAGTGCTGTCTGTATACCCGCATACCCGCATGGGACCCGTAGGGGGAAGTGAGCGGTATACATACGCTCGGCCGCCAGCTCGAACCCTCGTTTTCTTGTTCACCGTCTGGGTGATGAAGATGACGATGCGGGCACGATACACCATCCCTATCCCAAATCACTGGATGCGTTCCTTCAGTTCGTTATTGATATGGGTGTTGGGGATTGAATATCCGACTGAATTGTAATTTCCTAGGACTATAACTAATGAATTATTGATTAGGTAATTGATTAGGTAATGATAGGTATGTAAAGTACAAAATGTGTCAAGACGATTATCGTATCACTGAAACATGGGAACATAGCCTCGACAATGCCGGTGGGTGGCCTGTCTGCGGTCCGCTTGTTGAAAAGGCATCACATTAGTTTGTTAAGTGCATTCCCACCCCAACAGGAATTAAGCCACGCGTTATTACTATCGCGGACCACTTTACCGCCGTTTCTATTTTAAAAAATCAATGGAAATTCTGAGTGCTGGCTACGTGTCTCCGACGGCTTGAATCGTATGCCAATAAAACTGCAATTCAACATAGAGCCATATAGGTCTGCATTAATAATCGAACTCGCCCAGCCAGCACTTGCCTGCTGCAGTCTGGCAGATGGGTTTATACGGCCAGCGACATAGGGCACTGCTGAGCTCGCGTGTGACAGAGCGGGATCACGTTAGTTGGCCATCAAGTGCGGGTAATGCGGGTATACCTGCGTTACCCGCGGTCGCATCGCGGGTACGCCCCGCAAAGGCAAAGTTCTTCATCTTCATCGACAACTTCAGAAACTAGAAAGTTTAGCAATCGCCTACGCGTCGTCTATAGCACAGCCGCCATCTTAATGAAACGCCAAATATGTTTACTGCACCAGCAGGTGCTGCCGCTAACAGCGCTCTATGCACCTGCTGCCAGAGGTCTTTGGTAGACGCAACGTAAGTAAACAGCCGATTGACACAAAAAAACAATTAAGATAGGCATAAAAATACACGAGCAGCCGATAACTCGGAATCACCTCAATCTATGTAATCTCTATGGGGCTCTCTGTGTCGAGGTCATCTCTGAATGGGCAGCACATCCTGAGTTCAACGTCACCGAGGTAATATTATGTCCAATCCTGCATTGAGTGGCAGCTTTTTTTTTAATTCCAGTGCGACACTTGGTTGAACTTGGGCACATTTTTGTTTCTTTGAATATCAACACATGGAGTTCTATGGGAAGAACACAAAAATGCTCATTAAAATTTCCCTATAGCGAGGACACCTTGAGAATGGTGTCAAGTCGTGTGTCTCTTCTCAGTGATCATGCTTCAAGCAAGTTTTTCACTTTGAGCACCTAAATGTTCGCGATAACATGGACAAAAAGATGTGTTCGTTGTCTGCTACGGAGGTCCACTGCGGAGGACTTCACTGTGCTGCGATCACAATCAGTGTCCGCTTCGAGAGAGGATAGGTCGTAATGGGGGAAAGAACGTTCTCCGCTGAAGAAGTTCAAATCGAATCCCGAAGCCACGAACCGAACCGAAGCCACGGGAAGCTTGTAAACCTAGTTTACCCTTCGCAAGTTTCAGTATCTGAACTACAGCACTGCACGGGCCTAATTTTCAGGCCCGTGCCCGTCCCAGGCCCGGCTGCTACGGCCCATACCCGGCCCGGGACCGACGTGTTCTATATATTTCCAACCCGGCCCGAGCCCGACTCCGCCGGCCCGGGTCCAGCCCGTACCCGACGGTTTCCATGCTCAGGCCCGGTCCCAGCCCGCCTCTGCTCTATCTGTTCTCGAGGTTCGGAGGCGTATTTGGATTCACTAAAGAGCACAGCGCAACAAGGAAAAGGACGCAGCTAATTGGTGGAGAGTCAGGAGGTACACTCGAACGCAGCAGCGGCTGTGTTTCTCTGCCGGCAATGCGCTTTGTGCTTGCTTGCTTGGGAACGCAGCGCGCAGTGGCGCGGGCGTATGTACATTGCGGCTCAAGAGAGAATCATCGCCGCTCTATTGTACATGCTCCGGAGTTAGTTCCCCTTTCTTAAACTCTCACGCGAACGAAATATATGTCAGAGCACCTAACCTAACCGACCCTCTTGTCGGACTCTCATAAACACGAAATATGTCAAAAGACTTAACCTCACTGACCCTCGTGCCGGGTCCTCACGAGAACGAAATATGTCCCAACACCTAACCTTACTGACGCTCGTGCAGGGCCCTCAGCGCGCCCGCCACACCAATCGTCCCCAATTGTGTGTGAGTGCACGCGTGAAATCCAGACCCATTCACGAAATAAGCATGATCACATGTAAATAAGTGATAGTTCTCAGATGAGAATACCTGATATCCCATACAATGGGGGAAAAAAGTAACGTGAAAATTCAGTTCAGCTGTCCAGTCTCGTGAAATATGTTCGCGTACATGCCCGACCATGTCTGCCGTTGTCAAGCCCGTATCCGGCCCGGGCTCGGGCTTTCGGGTAAGCCCGGGCGCGCGCAGTGCTCTAATCTGAACTATACTGTTGAGACAGGCTTCTTACCTCACGAACAATAATCCAAGTTCCCAATGGTCATTAGTTAGTCAAACAACGATTGTTACGTTGTGGATCGCACGCTGTACGCGCGCAGGTATTAGTCAGTTTTAGTCAGGGTTGAAAATAATCCGGATATTTTTGAAAAGATCCTTTCCGGTGAGCTTTTTTGGAGAAAACCCGGATATTTTTGGTTATTTTTGGTGAATATAGACAAGCCTATAAATGGTAACACAGAGTAAAACAGAGTGGATTCCCATACACGCTTTGGTGAACGGTGTAGACGCTATACGCCTGGATTAGCTATCGTACTTCAGTTACAGTGCCTCCAGGAAGCAAAAGAAAGCCTCTACCTGAATGGGCAAAAGTAGAAGAAAACGGGAAAGGGGAAGTTTAATCCTAAGAGTTAAAAAACTCAAGTTAAAAAGTTATAAAAAAAAAGAAGTTAATGCTGCGCGTACCTGGGCTTTTGTAAACAGCCAACACTACAATCAAATAAAGCGGGAGTTTTCCGTGCGACGTTGAATTAAGATTGTCTTTCACATCGCATCTGGACAAAATCCCTAAAAAGTCCGGATAAATTGTGTGGATAAAATAATTTTAAAAAATCCATCTGGATAAAATCCATGTGGATTAAATCCAAACAACCCTGGTTTTAGTACACCGTGGATAAGGTTATCCTGCCGATCGGATCCAATCGCAGTCGTGCGTGACTCAGAATCTTATCCACTGATTGGTTCCTGTTGATATAGGGTTGGACGCAAGCCACGTTATCAACGGTCGGCTAAAACTCTCTATTAGCGAGATTTAGTGGATCGGAAGAATTCTACGAAAACGATACCATAAAAGAAGTTATGAAATCCAAGTTTAGCAAGGTGACGTCACTCCCGCTCCAAAAATAAAGAGGCGGGTGATAGTCTTATCATTTTCGGAACTGTTATCGTAAATACTTTCCTAAAGCTCCCAAGTATTCGAATGTACGCAAAGTAGCAGAAAACGTAGCTCGACGTGTCCGGCCGTGTATGTTTCTCTGGGAATGAGATAGGGATACGTACAGGGGAACCCTCTGGATATATTGGATTTGCCTCAGTGCCTGGTTACGCCTCACAATACCCGATGTATTCGGCACTTTTTGCTTCGCACGGACGAAATTCGCGCAGCATGTGGTTAACGGAACGTCGGAAATCGATGTCGCGGAACGCTCTATCAGTTTTTTTTTTTTTTTGTCTTTTTTGCTTCTAGACGTCCACCAACAAGGGCACACGCGGAGTCGTCAGGGGAGCATGCAGTCTTTGTGATGCTCTGGAGTTTTAGCGGAATGAAAGCGGAGGCTCACTCATGCCCGGATGGTGTTTGTTTTGCCGACACTTTTCTGCTATCCATGCGGCGTGTAACCTGGGTCTCGCCCTTGTGCTTTCATAGACGTTTTTATAAGAAGTCCACCGCGAAGTTGTGACAATAAAGTGTAATATGCTTATATGCATATGTTCATTTTGTGCTCATCATTGGCTTGCTGCAGATGCCAAGTACTAGGAAGTTATTCTGGATTCATTATCTAACTGCTGCTTTATCTTTGCTGTTCTTTATCATACTGCTACAAAACTCATGTGGATACCTATAAGTATATAGGTTTTATTACAATTTTAGCAATGACGAATTTAAGAACTTTACGAACGTGCAACTTGTCACTGACGGGACGGCATATGCGCAGTCGAACTGTGGCTCAATTCCTCAATTCAGAGAGCCTGGATAAGTACGCAAATAAATATAACGCCATTGTTGTTGTTTTCACTGCTTGAGCTCTTTAGGCGGCATCTCGCAGCACTCCCTGCAGCAGGCACATCAGCAGCCTCCGAGGTGACGCTATATGCAACTTAATGCATACATAGCATCGCCTCGGTGGCTGTTGACGAACCTGCTCCAGGGACCACGCACTGGAGGATGCCGCCTGCACACGTGTTACATGTGAACGCTAGCGAGAAGCAGCATCGTGTAACGCCTATCCTATCGGTCTAAGGTGGCGCATGCAATAAGCGCCACATTACATCGCCTAGTTTAAGTGCTACGAAGTATCTGTCTGTACAGGCGGCACGTAATGCCTTTGATATTAGCAGCACAATATGGCGAAAAACTGCCCCTTATTAAGCGTTTTCGTCTAAGAGTGTGTCGCCTGCCCCGTGGTTATGCGAGTCGCTATATCTCATCGCTTGTGCGTGAGCATAACCGCGTATTCACAAGGAGCGACATTCCCCGCGGAAGCGGAAGACGCGAAAAATGTCATAGCTTTCTGAGCGCGAGCGCTCAACGTCCAGTGTTCACGTACACTGTTAACTGTGGGGAATATCCTGCAACGCAGTCACAAGATATTCTGTAGCAGACGACAAGAAAGGCGCTGACGGTGTCGTCTGCGAAGTGTCGTCTGCTAAGTGCGCATCGTGTGAATGCTCACATAACACGGGACGGAACTTCGTCGCTGTAAGCAGTGTTTTTGTTTTTTCCTCCACTAGAATCTTCCGTAAGAATGTCGCTGGATGTGAATAGACAGTAAATGTCATTTGACAAGTGTAGCAAACACGTAGTTCCACTTCCCGCGCAACTGTCTTCACACTGTTGTGTGTAACGACGTTTCACACTGCAAAAGGTCCCGAAGCTGATTTATCTCTACCGCTTCTTCTCGCAGTTCTATGTGTCTCTCTACACGGGGATCAACTAGCTAAGGAATAATGTAGAGCACGTAAAACTTATTTTCTCGGGGCAACAATTATTTCGAGAACTTGGTGTCCCTTCTTTATTGCAATTATCTGCAAAGGCGGTTCTAATTTCCTTTTCTCCCTCCGTTTTGTATCGTGGATTACCTTCACACTTCAGTCCGTATTCACCAGCCGACTTGAACCATTGGTTTAGTGACGTCGGGTTTAAATCAATCACGTGATCTCTTCGGCTATGAAGAGCGGTTGACCAAAGGGTGACCACAACGCATGCGCACTATTGACATTGGCACGAGATGGTTGAGGGGAGGGAGAACGTAGCAGACGACACATGGAGGTAAGAAACTAAGGAGATGCCCTAAGCGCCTCTCCCAATGCAAGCGAGCGTGCTGTGACCCGCGCATGGCATTGTGGTTAGTTGCCCACACACGTGACCCATAAACGTCACGGCAAGACGTCATAAAACATGGCGTCCTCCATGTCCGCGGCGTATCTTACCTGAATACAGAGACGAGCTGCGGCCGAATAACTTCTTTCCGCTTTCATAACATCTTAGAAGTTATCACACCCGTTGAAACACAAGATAGATCATCTCAGTGTGGAAGCAATGGATCACAAATCGCTAGAAGACGTACGTACGTCATCGTGACATTGTCTGGCTTTTCTTCTGTTTTGCTCAACGTTTGCTGTGATTTATCACGCGGCAAATGTTGAAACAACCCATAACCTTCAAAGTATTGTGCGAATGGACTCCTTGAAGGTAAGACGTTTGCTGAAGATGAGGTTTGCTAAACTTCCAATCCTCCGAGCAGACCGCCATAACGCCGAAACATGTGGGGATCACGTGACCGGGCAACTAGATGGGCGTGGTATTGCCAGGAGCGACCGCTAGAGGGGTCCCACGGCCCTCCGATCTTATAGCCCTCTCCTTAGTTTCTTACCTCCATGAGACGACAGGATTGTGAAGAGGAAGGCTCCCGTTCGTTTTTTGATTATGATGTTAACGGAAGAAAAGTTCAGGCGGCGCTGGCGCTGCTGCAGGTGGCTGCGGATCGCGGTGTCGGTAATCGTCGGTTATGCGTTATGCCTACCTCTGTATTTGTGAATGGCAAGCTCTTGATATGGTCGCTTAAAAGAGAGCGTTTGCCATGTTATTTGAAAGGCAGCAGTAGGTATCCTCGCGCAGGTGATCGTTGTGCTTTCGTCGGTGTTCGGTCGTCGATAGTGGATGCGTATAATAACGTCATCCGCATCGACCATCGCTTTTTTATCGTCTGTTGTGCGGCATGTGTGGTGAACTGCAACGATCAAGAGAGCCTCTCGATTGATGGGGCATTCCAGCAGAGTCTTTTATACGCTTTCGAGCCTGATATCATGTTCGCAACGTGTGTACTAGTGCTTGATCACTGTAGGCTATGTAAACAGAAAGAACACTGATGCAAGGGTGACCTTATCCTGCAGGTGACTCCCATACGCATAACTCGACGTGGTACTTTCAACGTGCCACAAATCTGCAACGCGTTAGACCATCTCTTTGCTGGCTGTGTTTCTTTGTAGTGTGACTCCTACCGAAAACGTACTCATGGTGCTGCCTTGTTTACGTCCTGGGCATGTGTGTGTGTTTTTCTTTGTTTGTTTAGCGCTGTTTTCGTCAGTTACCCAGGGCGTCCCTGCTTGTGAGCGTGGAAGTTGCCAGTGTCGTGACCCCCTGTTAGTGCGGTGCTGTGCTTACCTCTGATCTCCTTTATTTCTGCATTTCAGCATATAAGATTATTGTACAAATCATTAAGCACTAAATTGATTGTTCTGTTCAGCCAACAAAGATACATCATTACGTTGCGACTGTCTCTTGCTCTGATGAAATTTCACACAATGGGAACATACCTAATGTATATATTTGTCCTTACCTGTCATCAGCTATGATGCACTTGACATCACAGATGTAATAATCGCAAAAATAAACGGCCACACTTTCATGCCATTACACTGCATCCGAGCCATTCAGAATTTTTAGTTTATTGAGACTGTGTACACAAAATACAGATGTTAAAATGAACCAAATACCTCGTAAAGAAGGATATCCTATACCGGTTTCAATAGTGGTGTTTCAAGGATGGAGCAAACAGGAAAGGACCAAAGAAAACACACACAACAACAGCTGCAACATCAGCCACAAACAAGCCTGTGCTGCCATTTTGTTCAATAATTGTGTTGAGCTTATTTGTTCACTTTGTTTGTTGTTCACTTATTTGTTTGCTGGTTGGGGACTTATCTATTTTTCCATGCTCATTCTTTACACACTGGCATTGTAAGCAATTTCACTGGCATTATCTTCGCACCATTACATGCCAAAACATCACCACCACCAATGCCTAAAAACTCCCCACAGCTCATGCCATGCTATAATACGGCTGCCAACAGCACATCATGCACTAAGCAAGCGTATGAAGGCGGGGTAGTTGGTACGAATTCATTCCGCAGCAGAGAGACGTGGACAGAAGGACGACGACTGCATCATTCACTACGATCTTTGAAATCACTCCTTATTCAGGTTTTTTTTTAATTTATAAAAGAATTTGCATAGTGATGCAGTTACAGTTATCACTTCACTCTTACACAGATTGTAGAGGACGCTACTAGTTATCTCATTAGAAACGATAACCGCTAGCAGGCACCGATGTTGAGGGTGTTTAATAAAAGGAACCGGCATGACCGGGGGGCGTGCTTTTTTCTTGTTTTTCTGCCCGCTATCAAGACTGGGTACGTCTGCAGTTACTCGTCAATTCCCAACATTCACTCACCACCACTCAACTTTGACTGTGAAATGACATAAGAGGCCTGTGTGATGCCACGAGAAAGATAATCTCCATTGTACAATTGTGTAAACTTATTTAGGGAATTTTTACTTCAGCAGCTCTTCACCGCTTTCTTTACATTTTTTCTAGTTTTCCAGTCATGCAATAGTTCTCAGACTATTCCCAGTTTTCCATGCTTTACTGGATTGCAGATATCCTGAAATACAGACGATGATTCAAGCAACTCAGCAACTGAGCGTTTGAGGCTTACATGTTTGTATCATCCGTATGTGTGGCCTGCTTCGACTAATTTTCGTTTACACAGATGATAAAGCTATGAAAAAATTATTGCACAGGCTGCATTTCTGCACTGTGCGGTTATGCAGTTTGACTGCGCACCTTTGTACTGAGAGATTGTGCTATTTCTTGAGAAACAACACAGTGGAATACTACAGCAAGGCACACCTAGAGATGCTCATTCTAGCATAAAATCTCAGTGCTACAGCAAACAGCAGCACTGATTATTGATCTGTATCATACCGTAAGGGGAAGTCTGCAGTGGAAAATTGGACGCAATGCAAATAAGCTTATACAAAGAAAAGGATGCAACTTGAAATCATGTGCATCTTAGCTACAATGTGCTGTATTACTTTTATTAAAATTTACATGATTGTATATCTTTCTTCTGCAATTTCAGTTATTTTTTAGCCACATTGGCAGTTTTCACTTTGCAGAAGCCGACATATTGATCCAGTTGTGTCAGCGCAAATCTATGCAACTGAACAGTTTAATGTAGTGAGCATGGTGTACTGTATCATCAAGGACAAAGCCTGGGAGCAGATTTATGGGACACAATGCTGAATTTATGGAAAAAATTTGTAGATGCCTCTGCATGACTAACCACCTAACTTCAGTAATGAGTGGTGGACATGCAGAGTCTTCAGGCAACTTCTGGTAATTAATACATGTCATATGGGAGATGGTTTGCAAGATACCACCACCCAAAGCAACAGTTTCACAGATTCTGGCCATATGCATTACGTTGGCACACAAGAAGAGCATGTAACTACTTCGGCCCACTTTACTGAACTTTAGCACCCCTAAGAGTGCCATAGAAAATGTGGGGGGAGGGGGGGGGGTTCTAAAAAGAAACAGTAGTAGTGTCAATTTCCCATTAAAAAGAAATGAAAAATTCCACACACACAACCACAAGATTTCTGAACCTATGGTGAAGCTAGCTCTTACACACACATGTTTTTTGTGGGGCATGGCATGGTGTGCCTAAGCTAATGCCAGTCACATATTTGAATAGCAATAAATTTGTATAGCAATTATTTTCTTCACATATGGCATTGAAGAACGGCTTACCTGAAACAAAATAAATAATCAGGTTTGACACATATACAATCATACGTCACAGGCATTTGGTGCCAGCCATGCAGTGAAAGCAGTGTGCACGAGACGCCACATATTCTCCTGGTAATCATGTGAAGGCTTTCCAACAGTAAATGTATGTACGTGGTATCTTTTATTGCAACAGCATTCAGGCACTGTTTCGAATGACAGATCCATAGATGTTAGAATCATTTGTCATGATGCTGATAACACATTCTTAGTTACACCAGAACTTTGTGACCGTAGTATGCCCATATTCTGTTTATTCTCCACTCACTGCTGTACATTTATGGGTGGAGTGCGAGTCAAGGAAGAGGAGAGCTGGTGTGAAATGAGAGTACCAATGTACAGGACATGTCATACAGCAAAAACCATGGACACTTAGCGTGCACCTGAGCTGGTGCAAGGAGAACAAGTTGTAACATAATTGAAGTTAAAGTGATGTACTACGCATATGCATATTAGCAGGATTTGGTTTGGTTCACTATTTTGTAACTCAGCTATTCAGAACACGTTCAAGACATGCACAACACAGCCAAATTAGAGGGTAGTGTTTCGGGTGTGTTGTATGTTGTTACCGTCAATAAATTTTCCTATTGCAATTAGAGGTATTGTGGCATTTGCGATGAATAGAAGCATGATTGCAATGTGGATGCAGGTGTATATGATAAATCATGTGGCATGATTCCATAGGGATGTGTTTTTCGATTCTTAAGATTTACCTCAACACGATCAACGTGGCTCCAACCAAAGTTAGCTCGAAAGAGGGGATCCCGACGTTTCGGAGCCGAACCGGCTCCTTCTTCAGGGGTGACGAACTAACAGGGCTAACTTTGGTTGGAGCCACGTTGATCCTGTTCAGTTTCTACCCAACCTTTCTGCACACCTATGTCAAACATGTTCACGTTTAAGATTTACCTGTACAGGATATGAGGCTACACAAAAAGAGTGCACAGATCACACCAGTGTAAAGCTGCAGTGCGTCGAGTAATTTTTAACAGTCTTGCTCACAAAATGATGCAGAACAGCATGCGTACATTTTTGCTTGAAAGAAAAGCCTTGAGCTTCAGGTGACACAAAAGGGACACCATTTTTTGTTTAGCGCTGTATTCACACTGAACAGATGAGCACATGGATAAACTCTGTGACCATATGACAGCTATCAACGACGTAAAAGGAGGAGAGCTAGTGTAACATGGGTGCTTGTTTACCCTGCTTTACTACTGTCGTCTATATCCACACTGAACACATGAGCACAGAAATAAACTATGCGGCCATACAGCAGCTGTCAGTAATGTAAAAGAACGATAGCTACTGTTAACATGGGTGCATGTTCTTCCATGTGCTCGTGTGCTCAGTGTGGATATAAACGGCTGCAGTGGCTGGACAAATCTGTACCCATGTCAACGCAAGCTAACTTTCTTTTGAGTAGTTGACAACTGTCATGTGGCCATGTACAATTTATCCATGCGCTTATGGTGCAGTATGGGGGAACGACATTGCCATTTTGATGTTGCATGAACCAGCTGACTCCTTTATAATTGTCAGTACTATCTATTGATGAGTCTGTAGCCTATGTTTTGTTATATTCATCTGGAAGGTGCTATATGCAGTAATTGCAGTTGATCTAATTTTCAACTTTAAGTGCAGTTCAATGGGAGCAAGAGAGCTTCAAAGTTTCTGTACACATTGCCATTTATTCCTGTGCAATTCAAACGTACTGCAGTACGACACCTCAGATATATTGGTGGAGTCAGCATGTGGAATGTAGCAAGGATTTTTTTTCCTTGTGCGCCATTGCTCACTTATGTTCTCATGTGACCTTGACAACTAATTGAGCAGGATATCCAGAGTGCATGTTTCTATGAAAAAAGTCAGCCTTGTGGAACTACGTAATAGCCTTTACTGTCTGAATATAAATAAAAAGCTCACGAATACAAAGTTGTTGTGATGAATGAGTCCATAGCAGAAATTTTCAAGAGAGGATCTCCAGAATATATGTGCTTATACAATGCAAAAAAGCTGTCAGTGATTGGTCATGGTTATGTACCTGCAATAGTAATGACGATTCTAAAAGGTTTGCAGCCTCCTTTAGCACATTGCTGTGTAGTGTGTTTTGCAGAAGCAGCCCTAGAAAAGCACATCTACTGTTACCAAATGATAAATCAATATAGAAGTAAGCAGCTGTCCCTTTGAATGTTTTCTAATGTAGCAGTGGCAACACGATACCTGAATAACATATTTTTATTGGTCTGTTCTGCTGTGGCATGCTGAAATAAGTAAAACACACATTTCAGTTTCATCTATGCTTGCATGTGAATCCAGGGGAAATGGGGACCTCCTTAGCTGTTGCTCCGGTATTTTCATAATCGGGGAACGTAAAATCTGCTCAAATTTCGTGTTCAGTGTAGTGCAACAACATGCAATATCTCAATGCCTTGATAGTACCCACACAACAGCCGCAAGACGCTAATGCACTTTATGATCAGTCATATTGCACTGTTAGATGTCTTTGGGGATTAGACACGCTGCGAAGAGATGATAGATACGTACTGGGATGGTTGATAAGCATGCCAGTGGATAACGCCCCCAATTTCTCCATCGGGGCTCGCAACAAACATCTAGCACGTTATTGCTCTTACTGTACAATGACAGGGGCGCTTACAGTGTGTATCACAGGAGATGACACTCATAATAAGCGCCAGCACTACTTATGCTTTGTTTTTGAAGATGCACATTGACGTTCGGCCATCCGCACGCTCTCTCGGTCCCTTGGATTGGTATATGGATTTTGTCCAGTGGCACATGTCGATGTCACTCTCTTTGACCACACTTTGACGGTGCTTTTTACGTTTGTCATGCAAAAGTTCGCAATAGCGCCTTGTAAAAACAACAGCCGCATTTCGTACCTCCGGTCAAGCGTTACGCCGTTTTTGTTTACTAACCGTGCATTTTAAACGATTCTGCTTAATTTTTACCAGTTAACTTCGAATTAGTGCAACATCACCTACCACAACCAATCTACGATAGTTTTTTCAACACACACGTCCACTGTAGTTGCAACGTATACTTAGACCGGTGTTAAACTAGCCCCTCCCCTAGTTTAAAATACGTCCCATTCAAATGCATGGGGCTTAAACCACCAGTTTAAGTAGCTTGGGCGGATGATCGAAATGGAATATTTGAGGCAAATATTCGTCCCATTGTGATCAAATCTGTCTCCTGGGCGCTTCTAGTAACTATATTAATCGAAACTTACCCAAGATTTGATGAAAAATTCTTCGTGAACCGGGGATTAGGCCTACCGGCTACCATCGCTTCTGGCAGAATCTGGTGAAATACGCATGCGCTGTGCAGGAAGCTCGCTATGTGCGCCGCCATAGGCTTCACAGCAGCAGGTGGTAGAGCATGGGGTGGTGATCCAGGATTGGCCAACGAAAGTCTCACGTGATTGATTTAAACCCGACGTCACTAAACCAATAGTTTAAGTAAGTTGGTGAATACGGACTTTCGTGTTTGCTAGACAACTATTTTGTGAGAACAAATTTATGAGGTGCGTTAGCAGTAAGTACAAACAAAGTAAGTTTGCGAGTAAGTCATTTTTATTCTAGCGTATAGCCTTTCCAGGCTTGGATTTGGAGCCTGCCCCTTCTTTGGGTTCCCTTTTGATGACATTCTCGTGATACATCACATAGTTAATTCTGTCCCTGCTTAAACTGTAATGTTTTCCGTGTGTTGCTTTTCGAACGTCGCTTAAAGAAACATGCGACTTCGCCATACACGGGACCATTCAAAATAATCAATGGCTTTTCGGAGCGACCCTCCTAGCCGTAGGCTGAGGAATCCCGCACATGCAATCACTGCAGAGCACACAGAGGAGTGTAGGCCGATATTCCATCGCCGAAGTCGAAATTCGAACAGAGAGCGACACCTCAGGACAAGAGCTCCCATTTCTGTTTCCAACCTTGAAGTGTTCGAACGACGTAGCACGCAAGTCACTTCCGATTTTTCGTCGAAGAACGTCACATTATTCGGTCGCTTGTGGTGCAGCCTTCGCGTAATCAGAGCGAGTGACTCCACCTTGCCTTCAACTCAGCAATACTATTATGGCGTTCGTGCTCAGTGACTGGGATGTGTGACAATGTGAGAGATGAAATAGGGCTATAGATTAGATGTAGCGAGAATCTACCACAACAGTCGGTGTTTGCCACAACATTATGCGCTTCTCCACGGAAAAGCAGTCCGTCAACACTGGCCTTCACCTCATCGGTATTTATCGTGCACGGCTTTCTGTAGGCTTTGCGTTTACTGCTGGCGAATATTTTAGAAGTAAATCGATGAAGCAGATGACTATGTGGCACGAAGAAGTTACAATGTGCGTGCCCTAAAAACAGCCGGTAGCCCATACGAGACTAACCTGTGACGTCGCGTAGGGTACAGGAGGCCGGAGATGGAGCTTCGGGGTTCGAAGGTTCGGTTTCGATAAAGATTCCTAGCTCGTCTGGCAACGAACCAGTCTCCGACTTCCTTCTGTTTCTTCTGTATTCTTTTTTTTTTTCGCATTAAAATATCCCCCCCCCCCTCAGTCCCCGACCACCAAATCAACTTGTACCGGACTTATTTACTTACCGAACAACAAGAATGTGTCGAACTTATTTACGCAGTCATTGTGAGAATTTTCGAACTGTCCCGGAGTCTCCCTTTAAATGAGGACTTGAAAGGAAAACGGCACTGGAAGCTACGGAAAGGCGTTATCGTTTTGCAGGTCAACGGACCCACTCACAAAGCAGGCAAGACAAATGCAGGTTGTGAAAGACATGTGATTTATATGCACTGAATATTCGCCGTACTCGCCGGATCTTCCCCACCTGATTATTCTATTGTTTCGAACCACCCCGAAGAAAAAAAAGTGTTTGAAAGCAAAGAGATTCTCGGCGGTGATAGGAGCAGCTGAAGCATAATTCGCAGAGCAGACGCGCCGGATTTCCTTTTTTTTTTTTTCTTCTTTTCTTTAATATGCTTCAGGAACGTTGTGCCAAGTACGTTGACTTTCGAGGTATATATCAAATTGTAATAAAGGTTTATGACTCCAGTATGCGTTCCTCCTTGTCGGGTCGAAAACTTTGTGCTACAGCTCCTCGTACTTCTGCTCCTCAGTGCACAAGTAATTAAGGTAATCAAAGATTAGTATTTGTCCACTCTACTTTCTAGGCGTACACGCACTGTAGAGTTTCCCGAGGAAAATGTGCACCGATTGCCCACCCCAAAAAAGGCCATATGGCAGCCGCGAATACCTTCAGGTGAAGACGATGTTTCCGACCGCAGGATCATTTTTTCTTATAAAGTTTGAAATTCTGTGCGATTACATTATTGCAAAGTCCCTATAAAATATTAAGTTTAGATTACTGTTTTATCTTTCATGGACAATTATGGGTAGAATTACAATATAATTAAGGCTCCCGCCAAAAGCACAGCCGACCTAGAAGCAATCATTGGGTTTTGGCGTGGCCGTGAAATGTAATACTCCAGCGCTCAGGAATAGCGCACGTTGGAAAGAACATAAATATTTTATTTTCGTATGGCTGTTCGGTGGACTTCTTTTTTTTTTTTCGTTACCATAATTTTTATAGAAATGGTTTGAGAGCAACGCGGATACCGTTTTTGAAAGCTGATTGTACGGCAGGGCGCACATTCTGTCAAATAGAGAATAAACTACTATGATCTCGTACAAACTCGCATTGGCTAATTGCCAAATTTTTCGGTGAAATGTCTGAAAGCAATGTTGGAGCTAATCAATATTTAAAGACATCGCGTTTCTTTAAAAGAAATTCCGATACAGGCAAATACTTTGATGTATCCTTCACCAATTGTTTATATCTAAATGAGATGAGACCGAAATCAAGCGCACAACTAGCGCAAGAAACGTCGTGACCTCCTTATCTGGCGAGCAGAGCCGTATATTAAAAGGGAGTCTGGCCATTAATGGGTCATGCCTATACCTGAAGCTCCACCCACTTTTTCAGCTTTCCGACCAATGAAGTCTTGAAATATGGGGCGCTATCAATCAGCCTATCCTCACTATTTGCCCCCCTATCAAACATGGGCAGCGCCATTTTGGGTGGCAAGTGGATTGAATGGGATTGAAATGGATACCTCTCGCAATCTGCAAAACTAGTGGATTGTTGGTGCAAATTTGATAAGCGCCACCTAGGGAGCGTAAGGCACGTCGGGAATTGTCGTCTGCCTCCGTCGTTGTACCGCTGCCGGCAGAACCACCTGCTGGGACACATTCTGTTGTCGGTATGATTTTTAAACAAATCTATGAATAGTTGGAATATAAGAGGCAAGAATGTTTATATCCATGAAATCCAGGTGTTAAAAATAAGATTGTACAGCACAGCGCCGTTTTTGTTATGATTTCGTTGTGACAGCCGTGTTCACTAGGCCTAACACCGGCGACCAAACGTATTATTTTCAGTTAGATATTGATGGATGAGCATAAGTTGAAACTGATTTCTGAGAAATTTATATTAGGATGTACATTTGCAGCGTAAAATCAGGTTAGTCTGTGAAAATGTTTTGTCACGAAATCCCCGCTTCACTGTGTTTGTTTTCGTCGCCATTTTGGGTGGCAGTATGGTGTCATGGCGACCTCCTTGGTAAAAAGCAAACCAATCAGAGGAGCGAAACTGTGATTGACAGGTCGAGCCTCTTTTTGTGACTCCTCCCAATGACCAGACTCCCTTTTAATATACGGCTCTGCTGGCGAGCAGATCAGAGCGCCTCCTCCACTTAGTGGAGTCTGTTCAAAGCATGTGGACCTCAGACGTGAGAAAGCACTGTTCTCCCAGCACTTGTGACGCGCTTGTTTCGGTTCCGGCTCTTAGAAAATTTTGTGTTGAATATTTGAACGTATTTGCTCATTTAAATTGCCACTCCGGACTTGGTAAACGGTGTTTATCTTATTTAGTCTATCAAAAGAAGGTGCCTCAAGGACTCTGTACACGGAATGATTTCAATCCTGTTTGCGAGCGTTGTGCATTTCTATAATGTTTGAATAATATATGTTTGAAGATCTGCTGACCTCCACGAGTTTCAATGACGGGAGGAGCAGGTGAGCTCATGTCTTGCCCACAAATTGCAATGGTATCACGTTCTGGAGAGAGCGCTACTGTCTTTGCAACTACGCCGGCAACCGGGGATGGTCATGTGATGGAGAAGTCACGTGACGCTCATCGAAAGTTCATTTTACTTTTGCGAAAAATGAAAAGTCCCGGTTTGACTAGAACACCCCACGTAGTACGAAATTTGCATGGAATTAACATATAAGACTGCCAGCGCAGGTGAACTGGCATCGATAACGGAACCCTGATAATTCGGGGACACATAACGACATCGACTGTGTTGTTTATTTCTCCCCTCAATCGCAGGTTCCGTTAGAGATATTTGTATCCACACAGTCGCGTCTGTTTCCTCACCGACATATGCTTTATTTTTATTTTTTTTTTCCTTTCATAAATTAACTATATTGTGGGCACAGGTTGTTCCCCGCAGACACAGCAACTCGAAAACGGTGAAGGTATTGAATGCAAGCCTGCTGTACGTCAAAGCGACTGTCCTTGAGTTTGCTGACCAAGAGCGAGGGAGGCAACACCTCCAAAATGCGCGCCAATAGGAGGACTCGGAAGGCGGAGCGCTGCAGCCTCTGCTCTTGCCTAACAGATGGCGCACCGGTAGCGCTCGGCTTAGAGTCACTGTACCGGGATTTAGTCACTGTCACATGACCTGCAGTCATCTGCTTGTTCCGGTAGCGCTGCGACCTTGAGGCTGACCTGCAGCCTCTGCTCTCGCATGAGAGATGGCGCAACATTGGCGCTTGGTAGGGCACGTGTGGTCGCGATAACGCGAGGTCGCTATAACTTTGCGCCTTGACCTTGAGATTGACAATAACCTAAATTCCGATGATGTGGCAAGAGCGAACCACTATTGCAGGATGAAGTCGAAATAAATCATGTAAACATAAAACGTTCAAAAATAAATCGCATAAAGATGAAACTTGCAAAATAAACTCTTCAATATAAATCATGAGAAAATCCACGCTGTCGAAATAAACTCCGAAACATAAACTTTGAAGTATAAACGCTTCGAAATAAATCTTTTAAAATCCACATCCCTGATTGGTGGACAGCCGTCCACCAATGGATCCGTCCGCCGCGGAAAATAGTGCACTCCTCGTGCTTGGGGCTACCCAGGGATAGAGCTGTGGACGAGGATTTTGCTACACCAGAAGTAGGTTGTCTGTCTGTATGTGACACGTGGCCAGTGTTGCCAACTTAGTGGGGGGTGGATGTTTTCTGATTTGGTAGTTGGCGATCTTTTTTTTTGTTTGTTCGTGTATCCTAGGCGGCTTTATCTCTTTCTCTCTCTCTCTCTTTTCTTTTTCGTGTGTATGCGAGCTTTGTTGGCCTTTCTTTTACCAGTGCGAATGGCCATCGCCGCGCAATCTGTCTACACACCGGCATAGCCATCTTCTCCCCCCCCCCCCTCTCCGGAAGCCTGTTAGCCTCGTTCACAGCGCTCCGCTGGCTCAAGGGTCAAGAGTGCGTGTCCTGTACTCATACGCACATCGTCCTCATCACTTTTAAACTGGATATTTCGAAATCCTAAGTTGTTATTAGAAGAAATGTAATTGATAACAGTACAAACATGAGTAAGAAACATAATAGCATTTTCCGCCGAAAAGAACATCGTGTCACTCATAAACTTCCATCCGGAACATTACCTTCCCAAGCCTAACCACGGTTTATTTTAACAGCGTTTATTTTGAGGGCGTGCTTTTGTGGTTTATTTCAGAAAATGGATTTTGAGGGGTGGAATTTTAAGCGTGGATTTTCTAATGGTTTATTTTAAAAGATTTAGTTCGGCGTACAGCCCTATTGCGTAGTTTTGACGATTATGCTTTATGGATGTGTTATCACCAAATTTTTGGCGAGTTCGACGTTTCGCTCCACTCTTATGCGTGAACATTGCCTCAGCTCATGAAAAAAGGAATGAAATGTTGCTGCTTGTTCTAGTCCTCGCACTGAAATAAATAATTTAATATAATTGTACACTGTGTGTGTGTCTTTTTCTTTCTTTTTGTAAGTAGTCACGGAAGAAAATAATCGTACTGTGTGTGTGTGAGCGTACTTTTTGTTTTTGTAAGTACGTGTTACGGAAGTATGTAAAAAGGAAAGAAATGTTGCTACTTGTTCTACTCCTCGCACAGAAATAAGTCATTTGAAATAATTGCACTCTGTTTTTTTTTGTTTGTTTTTTGTTAATAGTTACGGAACTGTGTTGCTTTTTTTCGCTATTTATTTGCATTAAGTGCTGAAACTGCGTGTGCACGGGCTTTGAAAGTAAAGTTAGACGTTTAGCTCCACTCTTATGTCTGAGCACTGCCTCAGCGTACTGCTAAAAGTACGCACAAAAATTGCATTTGGCAAAATGCTCCGCAACCCGAGACAATTTTTTCCTACTCCCACGCTAACGTGAGACATCTCGTTCGCTGCATTTTTCCAACCTATCTGCCGGAAATATCCAGAAGGGATCAGGGCCTTGGAGAATTGCTTCTTAATCTTGTCACGTAGTCCGTGTGATCCGTTTCATGAGCTGTCCACAACGCCGTTCCTGTATTTTTGGGAGCACGGAACCCCGCCGAACCATTATTTCAGCCTATGCAACCAGGGGCCATAGGCTGAACCCGGTGCCTGTGCATTATTTCCGGAACCCGGTGCAGGGTAGCCTGCGGCACTGACTGTTGTTGTCTGAGCTAAAGGACCCAATCCTGTTTTCTTCCTAGAGTACTTAAAGTAATCAGTTCAAGCAAAAATACTTAATCAAGTACCATTTAGCTATTTTAGTTGTTGTTTTGACGGCTGAGTGACCAATGCGAACCTCTCTTGCCACTGCTTATGCCGCAAGCAAACTTCGGACGCGGGACCGTTTTTTTTTCCGGAACTCGCCGCTGCTGCGTGAATTTTTTTACCTTTTGTCTGCTTCTGACTCAAGTGGACTTTGTTTCACCCTTTTTTGCGTAAATTAAGTCGTATTTATAAGATTAGTGTTGTCATACACATGTCGAAATTGTGTTTACCCTGCACGATCTAATGCTTAGAAAGAAACGAGGCGCATCTGCAATACTAGGTAGCTTTATGCGACATGAAAGCCCTTTTCCGTACTATCGAACGATAGCGACCTCACTGTTCTACGGTTATCAAGCTACGCTAATTAAACTTTGTGTTGTTTTGTATGTATGTGCGTGTGTGTGTTTTCCTGTGTGCACACTTTAGAATTTTCCGGAAATGTAACTACGCGCGACAGCGATGTGGTAATGACCTGTTGCAAAGGCCGTACCCTTGTCAATAATCCTAAAAATATTTTGGTTTCTTGACCGACAACAAGCAGCTCAGGGGCGCATACGAAAGCGAGCGCAAGAGGCCCTGTAGCTCTCCATCTCGAGTTTCATATAGGGCACATTTGTCGTCACTTCATATATTTTTAACACGAATTAGAAGATATGAATTCAGCATATGGTTCGATTTTAAAACTGTTCTTATGACCGCATATATTTATCTTCTTCTGACAGGACGCAATAAAAAGCGCTTCGATCAATGTCTCACGGCCAAATATCCCTAAATAAGCAGTTGACAGTGAAAAGGAAATCGGAAAAAGTGAAAGAAAACACTTTGTTCTGTGAGTTTTTTTTTTTTTTTTTTTTCAACAATATACGTCCAAGCAACGATGTCTACCGGTTGTAATGGGTCCAGGACATTTCGGTGCAGGATACTTTGGTGTGGGACAATTCGGTGCACGGACATGGTTGGTGCACGGACATGTCGGTGCACGGACATTACAACCGATTAACATGGTTGCTTGAACGTGTATTGTTGGAAACAAACTCAGAAAACAAAATGTCTTCTTTCACTTTTTCCGATTTCCTTTTCACTGTCAACTGCTTATTTAGGGATATGTCAACGGATATGTTAGGGAACAAAATGTCTCACGTTAGCGTGGGCGTAGGAAAAAATGGTTCCGGGTTGCGGAGCATCTATTTATTTATTTATGATTTATTTATTTATTTTTTTTTTATTTATTTATGAGAATACCTCACGTGCCCTCGGGGAGCGTTGAGTGAGGGGGGGGTTACATCAGCAAGTCAGAACAGAACAGAACAGATCAGAATCATCAGAACAGATCATCAGAACAGAAGCAATTGAACACTTTGCAAAAAAACAAAAAACAAACAAACAAAAAAAAACACTTATGTGAAAACGTTAAGAAAACATATGCGATGATAATGAAATTAGACACCAAAACTGGCAGCTAGCTGGCTGCGAAAAACTGAAAAGTCGGAGTTAGCTACGATAGACTGGGGAAGGTCGTTCCAAGCACTGATGGTTTTGGGGAAGAAAGAAAATTGGAAATGAGATGTACGACATGGAATGTGGTCGATTTTATGGGCATGATCGATCCTAGAGGAGATGTAGTGGGCCATAGTGATGTACCCTGGACGGATGGTTGTGGTGTAGTAGAATTTGTGGAATAAACACAGACAAAAGTATTTCCTACGGTGTGCAAGAGGAGGAAGATTGATAGAGGCCTTTAAAGATGTAATACTGGACGGAAAAGAATAGTCTGATAAAATAAAGCGAGCTGCCCGATTCTGTAAGGATTCAAGAAGGTCCACAAGTGTTGACTGGTAAGGATCCCAGATACTACATGCATATTCCAACTTCGGCCTGACTAGTGTTTTGTATGCAAGACGTTTCACTTCAGGTGGAGCAAGTTTAAGGTGGCGACGGATGAAACCAAGTTTGCGATTTGCATCGCGAACAATGGTATGAATATGATCTGACCAAGAGAGGTTTGAGGAGAAATGAAGCCCCAAGTACTTGTAAGTATGAGACTCACGGATGACATCCTGGCCTATGTGATACTGATGTGTTAGCGGTGACCTAGACCGTGAAAAGGGAATATAACAACACTTTTATGATGATACCTCAAGGGCCCAAAGGGCGTTACATGAGGGAGGGAACACCATGTACATACAAGTGAAAGATAAATGTCGGCGAATTGAGACAGTGTAAAGTAACAGTAATACAGCAACACATGCGCGATAAAAATAATAATATCAACAAATGAAAAGGTAAGGTAAAAACGAAAAACAATGTTACAAACACAAGTAATTGGCAAATGCGTTCTTGAACTGTTCATAGTTAGTAATAGTGACGATCGCACGGGGAAGTGAATTCAATTCGACAATGGTGCATGGAAAGAACGATTGTAAATATCGCTGTGATGAACATGGGAGACGATTAACTTTCAAAGCATGGTCAAGTCTTGGGGAGATGTATGTGACTGGGCACAAGAAATGAGGTCGTATCTGTTCTAAATGAAAAAAAACTTGAAGAAAAGACAAAGGCGTAGATATTTACGACGTACTTTGAGGTCTGGCAGTCCAACTGAGAGTTTTAGGGCAGTAATACTGGACGGGAAAGAGTAATTATTAGAAATAAAACGAGTTACCCTGTTTTGTAGTTTCAATAAAGTAGATTCAATTAAGTTAACTTGGGTTATATAGTGCGGATCCCAAATTGTAGAAGCATATTCCAATTTAGGCCTTATTAGCGTGATATATGCCTGGTGTTTAACCGACGGTGAAGCACATTTTTTCTGCACATGGTTTCTGCGCAAGTATCCAAACAGACGGTTCGTCTCGTTCGTGATTGCATTAATATGGTTAGCCCAAGCAAGATTAGAACAGAAGTGTAAGCCAAGGTACTTGTATGAATCGCTTCGCACAATTGAAGAGGAACCCAGATGATGTGAACAAAGGGAAGGTTGTTTAGCACGTGAGTAGGTAAGGTGTGAAGATTTTGTAGGATTTATAGACAGAGACCAGGTTTCACACCAATAATTAATAGTGTCCAAGTCACGTTGTAAGGTGAGACTGTCTTCACTAGCAGAAATGGCACGGTAAATTACACAATCATCAGCAAAGAGTCTAACTGTAGATGAGATGTTATTTGGAAGGTTATTAATAAAGATAAGAAAGAGGAGATGTCCCAGAACAGAGCCTTGAGGAACACCAGAGGAAACTGGGAGAAGTGAAGAAAGAGAATCATTAATCAATGCAGCCTGCAAACGCCCAGTCAAGTGTAATTCCTCATCCATGTAGGCACTTTGGGATCTAGATTGAGGTTGGATAGCTTGGAAATTAGGCGTGAATGACAGACAGTGTCAAAGGCCTTAGTAATATCTAGAAAAATGGCGTCAGTGTCTATGTTACGGTCGGTACTAGAATGTAAGTCATGTACGAATGAGGCGAGCTGTGTGTCACATGACAGGTTCTTGCGGAAACCGTGTTGAAGGGGATAGAAGCGAAGAAGTTGTTGGACTCTAGGTGCGATGATAACGCTGAAAAAATTATATGTTCAAATATTTTACACGGCACACTTGTAAGTGAGATAGGCCGGTAGTTAAGTGGTGACGACCGGTCTCCCTTCTTAAAAATCGGAACAACTTTAGCCTGGCGCCAGTCGAGAGGAACCTCTCCTGCATCCAACGTTTGC
Organism: Ornithodoros turicata; assembly: GCF_037126465.1. NCBI lineage: Eukaryota > Metazoa > Arthropoda > Arachnida > Ixodida > Argasidae > Ornithodoros > Ornithodoros turicata. Next base: position 5,646,376 of record NC_088210.1, read on the forward strand.
GAAAATATGGTCGACAGAAATAATGAAGAGGTATACGGCGTATTTTTTAGGACTTTCGCGTTTATGCCGTCGAGACCACATGAAGGTCGAGACCACATCTTGCCAAATGAAATTTTTGTGCGTACTTTTAGCACTGCGCTGAGGCAGTGTTCAGAAGTGGAGCTAAACGTCCAACTTCACTTTCAAAGCTAGTGTACACGCAGTTTCAGCACTTAATGCAAATAAATAGCGAAAAAAAGGCACACACTTCCGTAACTACTTACAAAAACGAAAAAAAAAAACACAGTACAATTATTTCGAATGATTTATTTCTGTGCGAGGAGTAGAACAAGCAACAACATTTCTTTCCTTTTTACATACTTCCGTAACTACTTATGATAATTGATAATTGGGTGTTTACGTCGCGAGACAACTCGTAACTACTTACAAAAAGGAAAAGAAAACAGACACAGTATAATTATATACATTTTTTTGTTTCGTTGCGAGGAGTAGAACAAGCAGCAACATTTATTTCCTTTTTTCATGAGCTGAGGCAATGTTCACGCATAAGAGTGGAGCGAAACGTCGAACTCGCCAAAAATTTAGTAATGACACATCCAAAAAGCATAATCATCAAAACGACGCTATAGTAGTAACGCTGTCGCCGCGTCATCGGAATTTAGGTTACCGATCAGTCTCAAGGTCAAGGCTGAAAGTTATGGCGACCACACGTGGCCTACCGAGCGCCAATGTTGCGCCACCTCTTACGCGAGAGCAGCGACTGCGGGTCAACCTCAATGTCGCAGCCAGCTCTGGTCGTAGCGCTACCGGTGCTCCATCTGTTAGGCAACAGCAGCGGCTGCAGCGTTCCGCCTTCCGAGTCCTCCTATATTGGCGCGCATTTTGGAGGCGGAGCCTCCCTCGCTCTTGGTCAGCAAACTCAAGGACAGTCTTTTTACACCCTAAAGGGTGCGAAACGATTTACTGTGCAGCACGTGGTTCTTATTTATAGGATATGATTATATTTTAGGGTCACGATGTTCCCAGTTGCTAAATTTCTGATCTCACAGAAATTCACGACCACGAAATCTTGAAACATAGATAATGCTCGCTTGCTTCGTAAGATTACATTCCATGTTTAAAAAGCGGATATTGCTGATTAACGTCTTCACGAGTCTTCCATATCTGTCAAGTTGAGTTATGCTTGGCAGGGCGGACGCGCCGGCAGAGCATGTTGGTTAGCTTATTATCAGATTAGTTCATGCGGGGTATCCGCAGTTTCGCTGTTGGAAATTCCGCCTGCGTGACTGCATTTTCGGCAGCTTATTTTCGATTAGAACAGAAAACATTTATATCCAACAGTTTATTTTGTAACAGAGATATCCACCACCACCACTTATTCTAACGAAAGAAAATGACCAGGTAAACAGTTCTAGCATTATTTCAGAAGTGTTACGGTTACAGGATGAATGTTATCAGGCTGTAAGTGCTTCAAGTTGTGTTATTCAAACGCGTATAAGAAAAGGTTCTTGTCCACATAGTATTGTGATTCCTATATATTTATTTTCCGTATATGACCCTCTTTCACTCGCATATTCGCTATTTACCTTTCAAACGCTTTGACTATTTTTTTTAACCCGTCGGTCCCGATAACGAACTACACCTTCGAGGAATTCTAGAGGAAAGCAGGCTTGACCACCAGGTATATACAGCTTCTACAGAGGACTGCTTGCTGCACAGCAAATAACAAACAAACGGCAACACCTAAGTGCTAATAGCACCCGATATCGTCCCGAATTCCCGAGAAAACAAACACATCGTTCTTGCCATTTTTCTTCCTGAATACACACACAAAATTTGGCTCAAATCGAAACTTCAACGTCCTCCATCTTGCAGCGCAGGGCAACTCCTGGCGTTCGAAAATTCCCGACGAAGGGTGGCTACTCCAGGGCAGACTTGTGCCCGTTACTCGAAACAGGTAATTCATTACCGTTACTTCTGTCGAAAAAGTAATTGATTACCATTACCAATGTAATTGAGTAACGAGTAGAAAAGTAACGCGTTACTTCGGTCGTTACTCTGCATTCACGCAAATTATAACCGTCTTTGTGTGCCTCAGAAAAAAAAAAAAAATAAATACAGGTTCAACAGCGGAACAGCTGAAATAACAAGACAAACAAAAACACGTAGGACGAGGAGATCTGACTGTACGCCTGGGAAGACGTTGACCCGATTGTGGAAAAGCATTGCGTGGAACTTCCCCATGACTCACTAAACCTCCAAAGCTTCAGGTACCATCACACTGGTGTAGGAAGAGATTAGGGAGAGAGACTCTGAAATTCCAGAGCGTTATTACAATGACCTCCGCTTGCTATAGTAGAACAGCCAAAACAAAGGCTGATGGCACCAGGGGCTCGACTTGGGGCAGAACATCTGAAAGATAAGCTAATCTCTGCCGGTAAAGTAATCAATTACTGGGTAATCGATTACTCAGAAAAGTAATTGATTACTGGAAAAATTACTTTGACAGTAAAGTAACTGATTACTCGAAAAATTACTCAAAAAGGCAATTGATTACAAGTAACGCAATTACTATAGTAACGCGTTACGCACAAGTTTGCTCCAGGGTCACGTGATGCTACGTCATACCCAACTCGCCGGTTAGTCGAGCCGCATAGAAAACACGCCGTCTGCACACCCCGAGACGTCATGCGTCGGCTTCGTGTGGGCTCCCTGAGAAAAGTAAAGTGGCCTGCTCCTCCTCCGACTGTGGTTTGGATGAACTGATATTTCCGCATAATACATTGCGTAAGATGAAAGCCGTGCCCACAGCCGGTATTTTGGCGTTGTGTCCGAGCTCAGTTGTGTTTTATGAAAACGTCATGTACTCTCGTTTCGTTGCACGATTATAGTTGAAGATATACGAGTCTTTATTCATTTATTCATTCCATTCATTAGTCATTTAGTACTAGAGTGTGGGTGGTGGGTGGTGAAAGGGCTCGCCGTTGTCGGCCTCACAGAGGTGGGCAACGTCACGACTGACGCCCTGGGGGAATGTGCGTCCTGGGCCGACTTCTAAGGGAACTGTGCCGACATATGTCTGAAAACGTCTGAGGAAAACCCAGGAAAAACCCCAGACAGCACAGCCGGCACCGGGATTCGCTCCCGGGTACCTCCCAGTCTCGGCGTGACATGGCCAGCACGTACTAGAGTACGTACTGTACTAGAGTACGTAGAGTACTAGTACTAGAGAGTAACGGCTTGCTGTACGCGCCGGCAGTCGAATTTCCCTGCACCAATAATCTTCTTCGGCGCTCCCGTAGGTATCTCGATCGCTCGGTGCTGGACTTTATGGGCTGTTACAGCGGCAGCTGTATAATGGAGACTTTCCCGAGATTGCCCCCCCGTCGGCGTCGTCGGCATTCGCAAGTCCGCACAAAAACTCTTATCGCTCAGCGCTGAGAGTAAGGAGGAGAATCCCGCCGGTTTACAACTGCTATCGATGGAAAGTGAGATAGAACCCAAACTATGTCTGTTTTAGAGCGTCCAGCTGTGTGGTGCAGCTTCCCACAGGGCTCGTGGTGCCTGTGTGCTACTTCTCGCCCCGCGCCGCGCCGACACATATCCGCGACTTTATCGTGTATGTGCTCGCGCCGTAGCGCATGCACACGTTTCTCGTCGTCGAAGACTTCAACGTGGACGTTTCACTGGCCAAGAACACCACTTTTCTAAGTGCCAACCCGCAGCTAGACATGGCTCATGCATAGACTTGTCGTTCCAGAACAGGGCCCTCGTCCAGGACACCGCTCACCTCGGTAACCATTTCAGTGACCACAAATCAATACTCATCCCGTTTAAATGAATTTGTCTATACACTTTCATCCGGCCTCATTTCACCACTCGTACAGCTGGCGCTGAATTTCGTGTTACACGAGTTGAAACCGGCCTGTAATTTGTGGATTCCTCTTGAGCCGCCCCCTTTTTTTTTTATTGCCGTTTCCTTCTATTGTGATCATATTTGAGTTTCATACTGTGAGGACATCGTGGGAAGCTTTTGATATTTCAACTTTGCAAATCTGTAACATCTCGGTTATTGTTGTGGAAGCCAGAAGTTGTTATTCAGGTCCATGTAGAACCTCGCGAGCGCTTTCCAAAGTCACCTCGGTCGGCGTCCTAGGTTTACGCGTTCGTGAGACAGACTGCCCGCAAGATACGGGTACCCTTATATTTCCGTCTCTCTCGCACGCGTCCGGCACACCCAGAGATTGCGCCAGCCCCTGCAATGACCTTGCTAGCCAGAATCTTAGACGTGTAATCTATCGGGATTTAGCCGGTTAGTTACTATCGGCTTATTACTTACTTTGTTACTTACTGGGTTATCGCATCATGAAATACGGCATAGTTTCGTTACTACGAAATAAACCCGGGACAAGGAGTACAGACGAATTTTCGTTACACAGCAACAAGTTTAATGGCAGCAAACCTTATACAGGGTGTTTTCTCTAACGTGTCCAGAAATTTTATTTAAAGCGAGCGATAAAAGAGAAAGGAGAGCTACTTTTCAGCTACTTGACTAAGAAACAGGTGCTAGTAGTGAAGCAGTACCTGTTTCGTACTCAACTACCAGAAAGGTACCACTTGCTTTTCTTTTATCGCTCGCTTTAAATACAGTTTCTGGACTCGTTACAGCAAACACCCTGTATACTCAAAAACCTGCGGAGAGGAGTATAAGAGGAGCAGGGGAAGGCAGGGCAAGACGAGACAGAAATCTGCAATTCAATATTTAATTTTTATTTTTCGTGTTAAAAAAAATGCCATAGGCATATTCCGAGAGGTCTACGCTTCTATCTCTAAACTAGAACGGATGTAGACGGTTCTAAAATAAACACAAAACAGAAAAGTCAAAAATGCAGATTGTCTTGCCCCAACCCTCGGGGCAAGGCGAGACATCGGGTGGGGCAAGATGAGACACGCCGTGGTAATGAACTACACATAGTAGTTTTTGCAATCCAAGCACCTTCACAGCCCCCTGGAGTACACCGCCGACATGATGTGCACGAAAACCACACAGAACACGGTGTATTTCCCTCCATCGTCATATGCAAACAGGGCACCGCCTGTCGGATGGGTCGCTGGTCGCTCGCTTTTGAGTGCGCTTCTGATTTGCTGGAAACATCCTAGGAAACAGGAAATACTAGGCAATGCGCAAAAAAGAAATATCTCAGGAACAAGCATAATAAGCTGATTTATCAGTTTCTAAATTACATTAAATTTAATTTGCATTAAACTCAAAGTACATGAAATTGTCGTACCTTGACCCGTGCACATAATGGGATTCATTATTTTTTCTGTTGAACACCGGACAAGCAAGAATGCCGATATTTTGGATATATCAAGATGAATTGATAAAGATACAGGATGTGGACTTACATTGGCAGAATAATCCTGCGAGACGCTGCTGCACACATGACAAGAAGGACAAAATCGCGCCTTTTTTGCGGGTCTTAGTATTACAGGCAGAAGTAACTGATCTTTCTTTTTTTTTTCTCTCTCTCTCGCTCTCTTCAACGCAAACACCAGTCCGGATAATACTCATGTGCAGTAAAGCGGACATGCAGAGCCACCTATGAGTAGAGTTTCAAGCGCATGGAGCAACGCGTCTCTACGAGAGACTGCGTGGAACCCAAAATATCGCGTCTTGCCCCGTGTCTCACCTTGCCCCACCTTGATGATGATGATGATTAAAAGAAAAAAAAATGCCCCACCGTACCTTATGCTACTCATCTTGTTGCCGTGTAACGAGATGCAACAACAACAATAAATGAAGAAGTGACGATGACATGGGATGTTTCCCCGTGGTAGCCACAGGACCCTACCCCACTTAACGAGATGCAAGATGGAAAAACTGTTGGTGTTGTCTGTAGTCCTTGTGTGAGGTTTATTTCGCAGTCATGCACCAGCTTGTCAGCACAATATCGCTTTTGTCGATAATTTCGTTACGTTTTAAATTTTGACCTGGCTAACAAAACCGAACTTACAGACGTTTTCACACGAAAAATATTGATAAAGAAATAGAATGTAGCATGTGCAGATTGTAATCATGTTCATCCTACGCTTTAGCCAGATACGGCAAACCTTCTGCAGTGACACACAACCCAGTTATTACTGGAAGCAGCAGATGCTATTCATGAAACACGAAACTGCAACTCTCATTATTCGGATATTGAAAGAACAGGGTCGATTTGCCGCCGTGTGAAATACCATCGAGGAAAAATGCAGAATCGAGGACCGCCACCAGAAGAGGAATTCAATGAGTTAGACTGCGCTGTGGAATTAAGCTGAGCGATATATTGGTAAAGGAGGTTTAGCAGTCTGGGTTTTACAATCTCGAACGACAATAGAAGCAGACGGTGTACTTGACAACGGCTGCCCGCTGAATGAGGATTTCCATATTGAATTAGGAAACCCCTGCTGAACACAATAGGAGGAAGGCGCGCTGACTCTAAATACAAAAAAAAAGTCACGAAATTAAAAAAAAAAGAACAGTTGAATGTGAAAATGCACCCTGCAATCCCGATGCGCGAGCGCGTTCTCGTGTTTTGTCTTTTTCTTTTTTTTTAGTTCGCGATTTTTGCTCCTAATCCAAAAAGGAAAAAAAAAAGAAAGAGCATGCAACCTCTTTCTTGTCCGAAGCAACTCTATGAGTGTCTAACGATGAGGTTGAAAGCTATCCAGTCGACTCCTGGTTCTTTATACCGATAGCTTCAATGTAAGTCAATTAGTTTTATATTGTCAACCCCTGTTTATCCGGGCTTCACTTATCCGGATTCCGCGCTATCATAACAAAAGTGTTGGGGACGGATTTTGTTCCAGGTATTTTTGTTTCATTTATCCGGGCTGCAGCTTCCGGATCCGGACAATAATTATTTTCAGGTACCGTTGTGGAGAAGTACACAACAATCTGCTTCACTGTTCCAGTCTAGTGCCTGAGTCAGTGTGGGGCCTACATTTTTTTTCAGCGGGGGCGAGAAGCTTCAGGATATAGAGCTCACTATTCTGCACTCAAACGACTACCCAGTTTACTATTGTGCTGGTGGGTTGTGCTGGTGATGGTGCAAAGTCTCGCCGTTGTCGGCCTCACTGAAGTGGGCAACGTCACAGCTTACGCCCTGGGGAAATCTGCGTCCTGGGCAGACTTCTAAGGGAACCGTGCCGACATATGTCTGAAAGCCTCTGAGGAAAACCCAGGAAAAACCGGTACAGGGATTCGGACCCGAGTACCTCCCAGTCTCGACGCTATTGTGTCCAATGCGGGGCTGACGACCATTTCAGTGTGCACCATCTGAAGTGGTTGTTCTGAGACCGGAACACATGGAAGGGACGGACGACATAGTGTCGAAGCCCTCACAGTTCTCGAGTACATCGATGTGGACGGGCAAGACAAAATATGTGCAGCCGTAGAACGATGAAGACGTCGTTGGTACTGACGGTTGTAAGGACGACTGCGGCAATGACACGTCTCAGGAACTACGAGCGGTGGCTCTCCCAGAGGCCCGAAACGCACTTAGAACTGCCTTAGCAGACATTACAGACATTTTTGAGCGAAATAATAGTGTTGCTTAAGTTAATACAATCAATAAGAGCTTAGGAGGGCTTGGTACTTGCAGTAACCTTGTGCAAACGTGCATGGACACTGAACGAAGAAAGAAGGAAGTCACTGGAAAGGTTAGCCAGCTGCAGGACTCGAACCCGCATTTTCTGGATGTAGACGGTGTGGGTTCGAATAATTTCTGCGTTCATTGTTCATAGGCACTTAGGGCTTTGTGTGTTTGTTATTTCTTCTATGTTCCAGTCTCAGAACATCTGTTTCCATCGTGTTCCACCATGGACACTTTCTTACACATTACCTGTTGACAGCTTGCAATACGGTGTTTCACTTATCCTGATGCCGCGCTATCCGGACATTTCCTCGGGAACGGAGACGTCCAGATAAACGCGGGCAGATTATATAATGAGTTAATTAAGGCACGACAGCTAGAAACATTCAGTTTCATTCATTCGCTTTCAACTTTTTTTTTTCTAAAGCATAAGGATCGCGTGGTTTGTAATGTGACATAAGAATTTGTGCATTTACAGGAATTCCTGGGCTCCAGGGGGCAAGAGGATCTCCCGGACTTCCTGGGCCTCCGGGTGAGTCTTCCACATTCTATCAATAACACTGTATTTTGCGCCGTCGTGACATCTGCGCTTTTTTGTAGTCTTCACCTAACTTTTGAAATAGTGAAACGGAGACAGGTATAAAGAACTACGGGAACCAAACTGTTAATGAGCGTTCCGAACATATCCAAACAGTTTTGACTGGGGATCGAACTGGAGCTCAACCCGAACCGAAAGCCGCTAAAAACCGTTATATTTCTACTGACCCCAACCGAAATTATTTCCTCTACCGCTGAACCGAACCGGATCTGAACCTACATATATCTCAAGCGGTTACCGGTTTGCGAAACGGTTTTGGTGGGGTGTTTACCTCAGCAAGTCAGTCCACTGTGTTTCTCTTACAAACATTGTAGCGGAGTTTCAACAGTTCCACTGAGAGTTGAAAATCTTACTTTGAGAAATACCAACCGCATTCTTTCGACAAATGCACGAGGGTTCAATGTGGTAATGAGTTATTTTTGAATGTACCAAGTTTCCTGGGAATGTTTGGGGCAGCAGGCTAGAGATGGCAGCCTACCGCATTGTTTTTGCTTTTCGGTACACCTTGAATGAAGCTCTTGCCCTTCATTATCCAAAATATGAATTTAGCACAAACTAAGGACCTCACTTTATTCATTTGTCAACAGATGTTGCCACGCTGTTGTCGGAAGTGTAGTATTTCAGGCAATAACAAAATTCGCTTATGAGCTCTCTTCCAAGCCGAAAACAACGTTACATTCCGCCTGCTATCACAGCCACTTTCACCATGTTCCAGTAACTTATATGGTGAGGCTATCTACAACGCAGTGATAGCTTGGACGCTTTACTACACTTTGCAGTTACACTTCTTGCTGCAGAGTGGCATAAAACCATACTTCAGTGAGACCAAGTTGTATATTGTGTATATAACATGCACATGCGTATAACATAACATAGCAGTACATTAATTTTGAGCTTCGATGAATCGGTTAAAACCAGCAGAATCTCCCTTTCCTACCTTGTTCACCTTGTTCACCATAGAGACGTTGTCAAACAAACGAGTGAATAACCTGCGAGTGGAGCCATGAGGAAAATACAGGAACATTACTGCAACACACTCAAGGAAAAATAGCCGAAGCTCTGTGGCTGCATATGTTTACAGTTTGATCGTGCACTCCCAGTAGAGGAGAGCTGTTTCTCTCTATTTGGAGCTCGTCAGCCCGACGCAGGGAAGCGACACGATCTTGGGCCGGCACTAACAGTGTGTCTCGGCAAGACGTCAGCGTTCCAAGGTGATGGCGCCACATGTGGAGGCCGCAGTGCAAGCCAGCAAGTACATATACAAAGGAAAAATAGCCGAAGCTCTGTGGTTGCACGTGTACAATATGTCAGAGATCCAAGTCACCAGACCATAAGAGGACAAAGGTTTATGAACCAAACTGGGTAAACTAACGAATACAAAAGGAATAACAGTCCGCGCTAGCCCGTGACTCGTGCCGCCCTCGCTACCGCTTCGCCTTTATCCAACATACTCAGGCCGGCCTGGTTCAGGACGCAGGATGTCGAAGATGATGGCCAGTTCTCTAGAGCTCCAGCTTGTGGAGATGCTGGACAGGACGTCGGATAACCGTTCCGTCCGGAAGCCTGACGCTGCATGCTTGCACGAGGCCGTCCCGACCAGGGAAAAGTGCCACAACCCGACCAAGTGGCCAGGTCACTCTCGAAGCATTGGGCCTAGGAGGTGAAGACAGGAGTACTAAGTCGTCAACAGAAGGTGTATTCGATACCGTACACTGCAGGCGATGAGCTGAGGGAAGCTCAGTGATGTACTCCGTTTGCCTCCTGGTCCATAGCTCCTGCAGAATGGCTTGCCTTTCAGATAAAGCGTCAAGCATATGCGCTCGAGAGTGGCCGGCCTCCTCTTCTTGCACGGTGCTGGCATCAGGCAGAACTGTCAGCCGCCTTGCGACAAAGAAATGTGCGGGAGTTAGAATGGAAAGGTCGGCGGGATCATCTGACAAATAGGTCAGAGGACGAGAGTTTAGTAAATCCTCAACTTGTGGTCAAGACTGGAGTCAAGCCCTCGTAGGAAAGGCACCTTCGTCCTAGTACTTTACGCATTCTAGAATGCTTGGTGTGCGCACTAGACAGACGTATTGCTTTAATGTGACCGTTAGAGCGATCTGGTGTGGTGCACAGATACCAGACCTACAGGCGCCAGAGTACGAGCACTACGCGTTGTTACCATGAAAACCGCAATTTACAATTATCATGAATTCGTTACCGCAACTTCTTTTCCAAAAGAATGATAATTCTCTTCGCAAATAATTCTCTCGAGTGTAGAAACTTACACGCTTTCGCGGCTTTCACTTGAAACCGAAACTTTACGCTCCCATTGTCACATTATAAGGCAGGGACAGCGCCATCGGCATTAGTGGCTGTCTTGAACTCACCGAGCTGGCCGAGGTGGTTGAGGTTGCGTTCCGTCCCTTGTACACCCTGGGACCTGGATGGGACACCCTGTATATTTGTAACTTTCCTTGTGACAGTTAAGCACGTGCTGCTTGGAGTTGTGCTGTCCCTCTACTTGTGCCTAGAGTCGGGCTCTTCACATTATAAAGTTTTCCCAGCAGCTAGCCTGCATCTATGTCATACTCTTAGTGAAGAGCGTGAAGTCGATCCGCATTTCGTTTTCATTGCCGAAACTTCGCTGTGCATCTTCGTCTGCTATATTACATCGAGTCCTAGTATGTTGTTCCTCTTTGTTTGCAGCCATTTGCGGCTAGCGCATCACGAGCTGTTATTCGTGCGTTCTTGTTCCCCTGCGAGAGTAAAGCTTCCCATAACGCCAGCGTCGCCGGGCGTTCCGTCTTCGCCATCAGCGCAACAGCATCTGACTGGGATCTAATTACGCTGATCTTCAGGAGAGCAATTTTGTTGCGTCGTAAAACGCTGTGCGAGGATAACGAGACCCAGCACAACGGACGCAATAAAGCGAAAACTAAGTCTGGGGAACCGGCTTCCGCAATGGGGAAAATATTCATCACGTACGTCAGACAGTTTCGGGAAATTTTCTGCATGAAGAAAGTGCTCGTCCGCAGTTTCGGAAGCCGTTATGTGAACTGTAGCTGCGCGCCCAGCGAGCGGAGACAGTGCACGGGGATGCTTATATCTGAATCCATTTCCTGATTAGCGAAAAAAAGAGAAAGCTCCCCATCTCAAACTTTTTTTCATTGAAACGTGCGTAGACCTTATGTTCATTCAGCAAGTGCATAAAGGGATCCTTTCTTGCGAACCGCTCGCGTATAAAGCTCTCGACGCGGGGTATCAAAGGGGATATATTTACCCACGCAAAAGATCTTCCAGTTTAGTTTCATTATGCAACGCTGCGGAGTTTCCCTTGAGATAGTAAAAGCGGTTTACACGCTGAAGACGGAGAACTAAGGGCATGTTCCTACATATGGGGCTTTGCTTCAGAGCGCTGGAAAACAGCATTGCGAGCGAAGCGCTGTTTTCTACCTTCGTGTTCCCATTTCCAAAGCAGAGCGCACGGGTGTAACTCGAAACAAAGTGATCGAAGCCGCCATTGCAGAATGAAATACTGTAAATAAATGTCATCTGACTATAAAATGCACAGTCGCACGCGGGAAACTGCAAACGGCGAACTTAGGCTGACCTGGACATAAAAATGCAGACACCGAACTTGGACTAACCTAATAATAAACAATAAACTAACCAGCATGCTTCTCCGTCGTGTCCGCGCTGATAAGCCTACGGATGCTAAAATTTGGCTCTCGTTCGCTGAAACGACTTGGACAGATATGGAAAACCCGTGAATTTCAGTTGGTTAAGACCTGCTTTTAAACACGGCATACCATCTTACGAAGCAATTCTCCTTGATTCTCCTTGTTTCGAGAACGTGAAGCTCCAGATCGGGGATTTCGCAACCAGGAATATCGAGGTCCTCCCGAGAGCACAGCGCAGGGCAGCTCAAGTCCCGCAACACCTCATTGGCGACGTGATGTAGCACCGTTTCTTCTTCATCTTTTTTCCATAACCGAGGGAGGAGGAACAAAAAGCCTTCTTGCAGGTCGTTTATTGAGTGTTCATTTCTGTAAGCTATGCGGACGCGGAAGCTGAACTAGCTGGGCAAACACTCAATTCATCAATTGATTCATTCATCAACCAATTCATCAATTTCAATTCATCTGTCATCAATGGAACGCCGCAAAATTAGGAAGCAAAACAATCGTCCACCTTCCCCTATGTCATGGGTAAAACTACCTCTTGCTTGACCTTCACCAACCGGTGGCAGAAATGGCCTCATATCTGTCTGGAGCGGTTTGTAGCAGTGCGAGGAGGAAAAAAGCGGGTTTTCTAGCGCTGTGAAGTAAAGCGCTTCATGTGGGGCTGTGTTGCCACAAAGGACGAGCGAATATTTCGGATTTTTCGAATTTCGGGCGCGTGCTTGCGTGTTGTGTTCGAATTTCGTATCTAATATATAATTCCGCATTCGAATTTGAAATCGAAGCAATGTCTCTTCGAAACAGGATATATTCGATATTTGCGGAGCCCAAAATCGTTGGCCCTCAAACACCTGTACAGAGGATATAAAGGAATACGCTTGCTTGCTTCATACAAAGATCGTCATACATGTACCCCTTGCGTGTTTGTGTGCTCCTATATCCGATTATGTTCCGAATATGCTGTACGTTTAATTTTTGTTTATTCTTTCTTTCTTCGTGATATAGAAATATTTAACACAATATACAGTCAAGGTCTCTGGCAAGCTAGTATGGGAGCACACATTGATATCCGTGTTGACTTTGAGGTTGAATCATGCTGTATCCATGTTAATGGGGAAAGTGTCTGTAGAGATTACGTTAAGTAACAAAACGAAATGCACCATTAAAGAAAATGTGGCATTAAAAGCAAGGATACGTGAACGAATATACCGGCCTTTTGATTTTTTTTCCCCAATCCCTTTATTTTTGTTTAAATTCCGTGTTATCACCGCGAAGCAACTGTGGCTATGAGCGGCGTACAGACGTGGACAGATGGAGAGAGTACAGCAGGAAAGAGTGGGGGGACAGGGGTGTTAGTATGCGTCCTGGGCCGACTTCAGGGGGAACTGTGCCAACATTCGTCTGGAAAGTTTTCGGAAAACCCAGGGAAAACCTCAGACAGCACAGCCGGTGACAGGATTCGAACCCGCGTGTCACCTCCCAGTCTCGGCGTGGAAAGCCATCATACTAACCACTATGCCACGGGAGCTGGTTTTTCCCAATCCCATCGACTTGTTTTGGCCCTTTCGGACAGGAGATGCTCCGTAACCCCAACTTCCTATGATGTAAAACGCAGATGGACTGCTGCGTAGACACATATATTTCGAGGAATGTTAGGGGATCTCGGTGTCTGTGAAAATCCCTAAACGGTGTCATTCTATTGAAACAGCTACAGCACTAATTCTAGACCAAAAGAAACAATACGTGTTGGCTCGGCAATGAACTGCTGGAAAACATGCTGGAACGCGCTTGGCTCCACGGACAACGGCACTTCACCAAGCATTTTGCCAGCTCAAGAAAACGACGTTCCAGATTATAGTATACCGCCACGTACATATTTTGCAGTGGGCATTCAGTGGGGGTTTCAGTGGGCGTGTTCTTTTTGCATTTAAATGTCATATTTTGTGTGTCTCTTCTCTCTAACTGAGGTGCGCGATGGATGTTTTAATTCGGCGTAAGCATGCACGTAGGTATGCTTATAAACTGTTACCGTGGTAGCGTGGTTTCCGAAAATTCAGTGTACGTAGGTTTTTCTCGTAATTGTGGTGGCTATTCCGTGTCTGCGCGTCGTCCGAATCAAAAACTTCTCCCGCGTGCTACAACTCAGCTATACATCATTGTTTTTGTGCGGGGTCACTAGTTGTCTCCCCGTTCCCTCCATGTGTGGAAAGCCACTGGGCCTTGAACTTACATTTTGTATGTGTCGCGTGGTTTTACGCTTTGCTCGGCTTCAGTTGTCATGTATACGTGAGTGCGTCCATGCTCCATTCATCTCATTAGCATCTCGTTCATGCGACCCTCCTATATGCATGGTGTTTCATCTAAGGTGATAGAAAATTCTAACTCGCGTACTGGCCAGAACATTGTGGGACTTTCACCACTCACCTTCTCCAAACTCTTGCCATCATTAAGGAAGGCTTTGGACAATATTTAATTGAATCTTGAAAACTTCCTAGCGAACCTCACTCTTTTTAAGTGAGTCCTCCAGGGATAACCACAGACCCAACAAGAACTATGCACAGTCAGAGGTCGGCATTTCGGCCCGAAAGAACTCACGATCACGATCATCTGATAAGGCGAGCGTGAGGCTGAAGCCGACCCACGCTCACGCTCAGGCTGATATGGCGCGTGATCGCTGTGCACCATGAGCGCGATACTGGATCGCACTCATCCTCGCGCCACTGTTTATCGCAATCAGAACGTCGGACGAATGAGTTGATCGCGCATGCAGCGATCATCATGAGGGTGATTGCATGAGTGCGATCACGATATCAGGCAAAGGCCGTTCGTGTGATATCTAGGCATTATCGCACTCACGCGATCACCATGTAGTTGCGCTGTTGGCACATGGCATTTTGCACACAGCAAAGGCAGGGGCGTGAATTTCCTCTTGTGATTGGGCTTTCGGGCCAAAAATAGGCAACTCAAAGATCGCAATAGCAATAAAAAGCTGTTCGGGCCCGGGTGTGGGTCCCTTGGGCACTGGTTGTGCAGGCAACAGGTGTTGCGCCACTGCTGCAACGAAGAATCATGTCTGATCGCGTTGACGAGCCCTACACCATGGGTGACTTCGCTGTCCCCAATTGGCTGCAAGACCACTTCAAATATATCGGCAGCTCTAGTGACGGCGAGAAAACGTTTATGATGTGTCTTCACTGTAACACGCGAAAGATTGGAAAGAGAAGAGTAGTAGGAAATTTCGAGCACGGTCAGAGCACGCTGTGGATCTTTCCACAGCCCTCGGCATCCACGGTGTCCTTGATACCACGTTCCTGGTGCCTGAAGTTCGGCAGACGTCTGAACTTGATGAGTATCTTGCGGAGGAATATGACGAGTAAGATGTCAGTACCTTTTGGAAACACGATACCAGTCGGTATCATAAGCTGGTTCGTCTAGCTGAGGTCTGCTTTGGCATGCCGGCCACTACCGGTGGCGTCGAACGCCTTTTTTCGGTGGCCGGTGCAATACAAAGGGCGCGACAATCCTCACTTCTCCCGACTGCAGTGGAAAAAGTCATCCTCGTGGCGGAAAGCGTGAAGGCATCAAAAGGGCAGGAAGCCGGAGAAATTCCACGACGCAGCTGAACAAATAATTGGTATTAGAAGCACAATGTAGGCTACCAATTATGACAGATTTCCTAACTGTCGTGGTCATTGGCCTTCTCGTCACCAGTATGTCTACATGCCGAAGCAAAGTGCGGCAAGCAGAAAACGACACACACCGCCACATGTCGACATTGCAAAATTCTAGCATCGTGACAACAGACATTTGGTCTGGTCACCCGGCAACAGGTTCACAACGACACAGTGATCGACGAAGACAAGATACGAAAAACTAGAGACGTCGGAGCATGATAGCAACAGTTGAGAAAGCATCCAAAGACGAGCGTTATGCAAATATCGCCTCTTATATTTCAACTTTATGGGCAGGGGCATGTTGAGGGTAGACAGCAGTGAAGCAGAGCATCAACCATAATATAAAACTAATCAGAATGGGACTGAACATACGGCGTTGCGAACGCGCCCAGAAAGTGCGCGCTTCCCTATACTTTGCGCTTTTGCAGAATAACATGATCGCGGTGATGAGCGCGATCACGCAATAATCGCGCTCAGGGCAAACAGCCTGATCGCAATCACATTGTAATCCCCATGAGTGCCTGCAGAGGCGCGACATCGTTATCGCAATACAGAAATCACGAAATACAGATTACTGCAGTGAGCGCGATCGCGATCACCACAGGTTTTCCTGATGTTATTTCAACGCGTTGTGATCATCGCAAGGGCACTTCAATGACGATTGCAATCACAGCCACACTCATCCCTTTGGTGATCGTGACGGCGGTTATTGTGGGTTATCGCAATCATGCGTGATTTCGCATAGTATCGCAACAGAAATAGTCGAAAAAAAAACAGGTAAAATTTCCGCTTTAGCCCCGCCTGCTCGATTGTCGCAAATGAGGTCGCGCGGGAGATGCGGGGAGAGGAGGAAGTGCTCCTGCCGCTTGTTTTATCTTTCTTTTTCCCGCTTTGACCTTGACGCTAGTGACAACTGTCTTATCAGAAAGATAACAAAACAACCGTCTTATCTGAATGAAGGCAAAAGGTGGGGACTCTTCCTCCTCTAGACGCACATTTGGCGCGCGCTTCATTCTGAAAATGAAGCAGGCGTATGTATTGCATAGAGCAGTATGCATCTAATGTAATAAAATAAAAAATAATAAAGTAATGCATATTGCATATATGCATTGCAACATACTTAAGCGTATGTATTGCATAGAGCCGTCGCCGCATTCAATGGACTATATGACAAGTGTATGACATATGACATTGACAATGTCATATACTGCATTGAATGCGGCGACTGCTCTATGGTGCAATACATGCAATACATTACACATACATACATGCATACATACATGCATACATGCATACATGCATGCAATACATGCAATAATGCATACATGCAATACGTTGGTGAAACCGGCCAAGAAATTAACAACCGCCTTACCGGACACAGAACCGACACGTCCAACAAACTCCCCAAAGCAGTCGCCGAACACTTTAGCGTTCCGGGTCACAATTTTGACAACATTAAACTATATATTCTAAAAACCGGGTTCAGATCCACACGTGACAGACGTGATAGGGAGTCTTATCTCATATACAAGTTCAACGCTCTTCGCCCGTTCGGTATCAACAAACCACAAGGCACCCTAGAAACAATTCACAAATAAAATATGCTCAGACCTTTTCCTTCTATCCCCTTTATCAGCTGTTATGTTCTGCATGGCCACTGCTTTTTGCTTTCTTTATTGCATGCCACAACTTTGTATTACTTTGCTCGCTCTGGAATTTTCCCCACGTAACCACTAACCTCTTTATCTTTAGGAATAATTGCCAATTCCTGCCTGTTCCGTTTTTCTTTTTTTTTTCTTTTTTATAATCAAACTCAAACTGAACTCCTGCCTGTTGTCCCGTTTCGTCCCCGTGTTCGTGAACCTCCCATTTCTATAACCAGTCTGGAGCCTAGATCACTTCGTTCACATAATCCCCTCCACACTCTAACAAAGCGGCCATTCACTCCGGCCGTAGAAGCTCGTACGGACCCTTTCTTCCCTCCGGGCTGTTGACCCACAATTCGCACGAACCTTTAACATGTCACACCTAACCCTTTAAATACGATGCCAATGATGAGGACGGTGCCCAGAAGTAGAACAGTCTCTATTCGAAATATCGGCGGCTCCTGTCCTGGGGCAACTCCTTTCGTACCCTGTAGAATGAGGTGGGTAGCCGCCATTCCTGCGATGAAACATCTGATGTCGTTAAAAGAAGGCGCCGGTTGTTCTTATCGTCTTCCACCCTAACCCGCCGCAAAAAAGAAAGAAAGAAAAAAGAAAATATACGGAGGTTCTCTTAGTTCTCCTTCAACAGAACTCACAACAACGGCAGAGTTTGTAATCGCGCAGAACATCGCAAGCTGGGTTGTAAGTACCGGGCCAGCGCCTTCGGAACGGGACAGATGCGTCAAAATTGGTCATTTCTTCTGGAGATGTTTGACAGGAAGGGGAGAAGAAACCCAAGGAGATAGCTGAAAAGAAACGAGGGATAGTGTGTAGCCACTGTGCGGGGAAGTGTCGTCAAATTAAAAGACGCGCGAAGGATTTCCACAATCCCAGCCGCCGCATTCTAACCATCCAAGGGATCACAAAAAGAGAAAATTCGAGGAAATAACGTCCGAAAAAGTAGCCCTTACGACAGCACAAGCTTCCTGAGGAGAAAACGTGAGCGTGGACAACGAGTAACAGCTAACTACGATCTAAAGCTGCAAATCCTTTTCGCCGGATCGATAACCAAAATTACACGCATAATGACAGTGGGAAAAAAATAAAGAGGATAATGAAAAAAGAAATAACGAGACACGCCAAAAGGATCGGAATGCGGTGGGATGGAAAGCATGCTTAAAGTGAACGGTGCCCGGATGACCCACCATACAATATCCAGAGGACCATACCTGGGTAATAATGTCATTACTGTAATGAATTACTTCGTCTCTTCATTGTGGAACGATACATCATACGTGGCACACTATAGCCTGACATGTAGAAGAGACAAATAGAAGAGTATAAGCTAACTGTTGTTACATTGGCAGCATACATTTCCCCGAATTTCGGGGAAGGCAAGTTTCGTCAACTTTTGTGTTTTGGTCCCGTGTGCCTTCCACAAAACACGGGAACATTGTATGCCAATAATGGCAAAGTAATGACTTTGTGATGTCATTACTTTTTCGTAGTAATTGTAATGTAATTTCATTACATTTTAGTTTCAGTAATGAGTAATGTAATTTAATTACATTTTAGAAGTAATTTACGCAGGTATGTAGAAGACCCGAAGTAGCCAGGCGATCCAAGACAACAAAACTCGCGCCTTGCTGAGAGCCTGAGACTGAGCATCTCAGGTTTCTCACATATAATTAACATCGGCACTATTTCTGTTGACCCGAAACGTGAGTCATTTGAAACACGGAGGAAGGAAACTAAGGAGGTGTCCTAAGGGCGCCTCTCCCAAAGCAGCGGGCGTGCTGTGACCGGAGCATAGCATTGTGGTTAGTTGCCCACACACGTGACCCATACACGTGACGGCAACACGTCGTCAAACATGGCGTCCTCCGTGCCCAAGGCGTATCTTACCTGGATACGGAGACGAGGAGTGACTTTCAGTTTCATAACCTATTTTGGATCTAGAAGTTATCATACTCGTTGAAACGCAAAATAGATCATCTCAGTGTGGAAGCAATGGATCACTAAATTGCTAGAAGACGTACGGACGTCACCGTAACATTGCCTCGCTTCTCTTCTGTTCTGCACTTTCGCTGCGATTTATTACGTGGAAAGAGTTGAGATACCCCGTAACCCTCAAAGTGTTGCGCAAATGGGATCCTTGACGGTCAGAGGTTTGCTGAGGATTAGGTTTCCTAAACTACGAGGCCTCCGCGCAGACCGCCATAATCGAAACAAGTGGGGATCACGTGACTAGGCAACTAGATGGGTGTGGCAATGCCAGGAGCAACCGCTAGAGGGGTCCCACGGTCCTCCGCGTTTATAGCCCTCTCCTTAGTTTCTTACTTTCATGCTTCAAAAACCCTTCGCCACGCGGGATGCGTAGAGCATTGACGGAGAAAACACGCACACGTCGCGAGGCAGCTACGATTGTCCAATGGAATTTTATCCTATTCAAGTCACGAAGTACTTAGGCTCAAGCTGTTTGGGCATTGGAGTGACTGCTGTACTCCCGATTTCATTCGTACAGTTACAGTCAGCTTAACAAAATAGTAGCTCACGTAGACTAACTTTTTTTTGCCGTCCTCGATAGCTCAGTCGGTAACGTGCTGGCTCGCTGAGCTCAAGATCGCGGGTTCGATCCCGGCCTAGGATGGTAGAAATATGGGGGGCATAAACATTGCTTCCAGCACCGTGTGTCGGAGATTTCGGGCGCACGTCAAAAGAACCCCCGGGTGGCCGAAGTTATCCGCAGTCCTGCCGTGCGGCACGTGCAACATGTCGCCACACTGCGCAGACTAACCTTACCATTACCTTAACTAACCTTACGCTAATGCTAACCTTACGGCACCATTAGCAGCTCTTTTGGAAATGTAGCCACCTCTACATATCGCACGCTAAAGGGACGGTCGCATCCGGAAACCCATCTATGGAACCGGTACAACTCGCCATCGGTCCACAATCTGCTCGGCAATTGTTTTCGTCCGAAAAGTGCTTATATATTAAATCCACACATTTTAAAGATGCGCGACCCTCCCGCAGGTGCGGAGGCCCCACCGACGACGACATCAGCATGAGGTCACTTCCTGACAAAGGAAGTGAGAGAGGGCGTTGCCAACACCACCTAGATAGAGAAAGCATGCGCATTGCCTCCTCTCCCGCTTTCAATGAGGCTAGTGCACATGACGTCACGCGCAGCCTTTGAGCGCCTTGGAGCCACGTGACATGGGAAAACATGGTGATGCGTCTCAGGAGTCTTACTGCGGGCCGAATGAAGCAGCAGCGTGTGTTTTTGCAATTTCCCCTCGTAATTGCACTCATACCGCAACAACTCACGGCATACCTACCTACTGTGACTCCGGCATAGGTGGGCATTTTGGTGAAACCTCACTCGCCCTCACCCTCACGGCCCTCACGGGCACATGCCCTCACTCGCCCTCGCCCTCTCGGCCCTCACAGACACATGCCCTCAATCGCCCTCACCCTCACTGCCCTCACGAGCACAGGCCCTCACTCGCCCTCGCCCTCACGGCCCTCACAGACACATGCCCTCAATCGCCCTCACCCTCACTCGCCCTCACCCTCACGGCCCTCACAGACACATGCCCTCAATCGCCCTCATCCTCACCGCCCTCACGAGCACAGGCCCTCACTCGCCCTCACCCTCACGGCGCTCACAAACGCAAGCCCTGGGGGTCTTACCCTTATAATGTCTCCTGTGAGTGCACTCATGAGGTTGTGTCCCTCATGAGACCTCCTGTGAGTGCACTCATGAGGTCTGAGGGGCGCCAGGTCTCTGTGAGTGAAGTCACTGGTGAGACCTGAGGTATGTGAGGTCAGTATGAGGGCATTCAGAAATGAGGTCAAATGACGCATGATGTGGTTCCAGCGACACAACCACTGGCTGTGTATACTTTAAAGGGCTGGTGTGCACGTATTTAGCAATCTCGTCTACGTCGCGCTGGGAACACAGCAAAGCGTCCTGAGCTGTCTGATTACTTTGCGATATGGTTCCAGCGACCTAACTACACGCAGGGTGCACTTTAAAGGGCTGGTTTGGACGTTTTTACAAATTTACTCTATGTCGCGCTGGGAACACAGCAAAGCGTCCTGAGCTGACTGATTACTTGGCGATATGGTTCCAGCGACCCAACTACAGATAGGGTGCACTTTAAAGGGCTGGTGTGCACGTTTTTACAAATTTAGTTTATGTCGCGCTGGGAACACAGCAAAGCGTTCTGAGCTGACTGATTACTTGGCGATATGGTTCCAGCGACCCAACTACAGGCAGGGTGCACTTTAAAGGGCTGGTGTGCACGTTTTTACAAATTTAGTCTATGTCGCGCTGGGAACACAGCAAAGCGTTCTGAGCTGACTGATTACTTGGCGATATGGTTCCAGCGACCCAACTACAGGCAGGGTGCACTTTAAAGGGCTGGTGTGCACGTTTTTACAAATTTAGTCTATGTCGCGCTGGGAACACAGCAAAGCGTCCTGAGCTGACCTGATTACTTGGCGATATGGTTCCAGCGACCCAACTACAGATAGGGTGCACTTTAAAGGGCTGGTGTGCCCGTTTTTTGCAATTTCGTCTACGTCGCGCTGGGAACACAGCAAATCGTTCTGAGCTGACTGATTACTTGGCGATATGGTTCCAGCGACCCAACTACAGGCAGGGTGTACTTTAAAGGGCTGGTGTGCACGTTTTTACAAATTTAGTCTATGTCGCGCTGGGAACACAGCAAAGCGTCCTGAGCTGACTGATTACTTGACGATATGGTTCCAGCGACCCAACTACAGGCAGGGTGCACTTTAAAGGGCTGGTGTGCACGTTTTTACAAATTTAGTCTATGTCGCGCTGGGAACACATCAAAATGTCCTGAGCTGACTGATTACTTGGCGATATGGTTCCAGTGACCGAACTACCGGCAGGGTGCACTTTAAAGGGCTGGTGTGCCCGTTTTTTGCAATTTCGTCTACGTCGCGCTGGGAACACAGCAAATCGTCCTGAGCTGACTGATTAGTTGGCGATATGGTTCCATCGACCCATATACAGGCATGGGTGCACATTAAAGGGCTGGTGTGCCCGTTTTGAGCAATTTCGTCTACGTCGCGCTGGGAACACAGCAAAGCCTCCTGAGCTGACTGATTAGTTGGCGATATGGTTCCATCGACCCATATACAGGCATGGGTGCACATTAAAGGGCTGGTGTGCCCGTTTTGAGCAATTTCGTCTACGTCGCGCTGGGAACACAGCAAAGCCTCCTGAGCTGACTGATTAGTTGGCGATATGGTTCCATCGACCCATATACAGGCATGGGTGCACATTAAAGGGCTGGTGTGCCCGTTTTTTGCAATTTCGTCTACGTCGCGCTGGGAACACAGCAAAGCCTCCTGAGCTGACTGATTAGTTGGCGATATGGTTCCATCGACCCATATACAGGCATGGGTGCACATTAAAGGGCTGGTGTGCCCGTTTTGAGCAATTTCGTCTACGTCGCGCTGGGAACACAGCAAAGCCTCCTGAGCTGACTGATTAGTTGGCGATATGGTTCCATCGACCCATATACAGGCATGGGTGCACATTAAAGGGCTGGTGTGCCCGTTTTGAGCAATTTCGTCTACGTCGCGCTGGGAACACAGCAAAGCCTCCTGAGCTGACTGATTAGTTGGCGATATGGTTCCATCGACCCATATACAGGCATGGGTGCACATTAAAGGGCTGGTGTGCCCGTTTTGAGCAATTTCGTCTACGTCGCGCTGGGAACACAGCAAAGCCTCCTGAGCTGACTGATTAGTTGGCGATATGGTTCCATCGACCCATATACAGGCATGGGTGCACATTAAAGGGCTGGTGTGCCCGTTTTTTGCAATTTCGTCTACGTCGCGCTGGGAACACAGCAAAGCCTCCTGAGCTGACTGATTAGTTGGCGATATGGTTCCATCGACCCATATACAGGCATGGGTGCACATTAAAGGGCTGGTGTGCCCGTTTTGAGCAATTTCGTCTACGTCGCGCTGGGAACACAGCAAAGCCTCCTGAGCTGACTGATTAGTTGGCGATATGGTTCCATCGACCCATATACAGGCATGGGTGCACATTAAAGGGCTGGTGTGCCCGTTTTGAGCAATTTCGTCTACGTCGCGCTGGGAACACAGCAAAGCCTCCTGAGCTGACTGATTAGTTGGCGATATGGTTCCATCGACCCATATACAGGCATGGGTGCACATTAAAGGGCTGGTGTGCCCGTTTTGAGCAATTTCGTCTACGTCGCGCTGGGAACACAGCAAAGCCTCCTGAGCTGACTGATTAGTTGGCGATATGGTTCCATCGACCCATATACAGGCATGGGTGCACATTAAAGGGCTGGTGTGCCCGTTTTGAGCAATTTCGTCTACGTCGCGCTGGGAACACAGCAAAGCCTCCTGAGCTGACTGATTAGTTGGCGATATGGTTCCATCGACCCATATACAGGCATGGGTGCACATTAAAGGGCTGGTGTGCCCGTTTTGAGCAATTTCGTCTACGTCGCGCTGGGAACACAGCAAAGCCTCCTGAGCTGACTGATTAGTTGGCGATATGGTTCCATCGACCCATATACAGGCATGGGTGCACATTAAAGGGCTGGTGTGCCCGTTTTGAGCAATTTCGTCTACGTCGCGCTGGGAACACAGCAAAGCCTCCTGAGCTGACTGATTAGTTGGCGATATGGTTCCATCGACCCATATACAGGCATGGGTGCACATTAAAGGGCTGGTGTGCCCGTTTTGAGCAATTTCGTCTACGTCGCGCTGGGAACACAGCAAAGCCTCCTGAGCTGACTGATTAGTTGGCGATATGGTTCCATCGACCCATATACAGGCATGGGTGCACATTAAAGGGCTGGTGTGCCCGTTTTGAGCAATTTCGTCTACGTCGCGCTGGGAACACAGCAAAGCCTCCTGAACTGACTGATTAGTTGGCGATATGGTTCCATCGACCCATATACAGGCATGGGTGCACATTAAAGGGCTGGTGTGCCCGTTTTGAGCAATTTCGTCTACGTCGCGCTGGGAACACAGCAAAGCCTCCTGAGCTGACTGATTAGTTGGCGATATGGTTCCATCGACCCATATACAGGCATGGGTGCACATTAAAGGGCTGGTGTGCCCGTTTTGAGCAATTTCGTCTACGTCGCGCTGGGAACACAGCAAAGCCTCCTGAGCTGACTGATTAGTTGGCGATATGGTTCCATCGACCCATATACAGGCATGGGTGCACATTAAAGGGCTGGTGTGCCCGTTTTGAGCAATTTCGTCTACGTCGCGCTGGGAACACAGCAAAGCCTCCTGAGCTGACTGATTAGTTGGCGATATGGTTCCATCGACCCATATACAGGCATGGGTGCACATTAAAGGGCTGGTGTGCCCGTTTTGAGCAATTTCGTCTACGTCGCGCTGGGAACACAGCAAAGCCTCCTGAGCTGACTGATTAGTTGGCGATATGGTTCCATCGACCCATATACAGGCATGGGTGCACATTAAAGGGCTGGTGTGCCCGTTTTGAGCAATTTCGTCTACGTCGCGCTGGGAACACAGCAAAGCCTCCTGAGCTGACTGATTAGTTGGCGATATGGTTCCATCGACCCATATACAGGCATGGGTGCACATTAAAGGGCTGGTGTGCCCGTTTTGAGCAATTTCGTCTACGTCGCGCTGGGAACACAGCAAAGCCTCCTGAGCTGACTGATTAGTTGGCGATATGGTTCCATCGACCCATATACAGGCATGGGTGCACATTAAAGGGCTGGTGTGCCCGTTTTGAGCAATTTCGTCTACGTCGCGCTGGGAACACAGCAAAGCCTCCTGAACTGACTGATTAGTTGGCGATATGGTTCCATCGACCCATATACAGGCATGGGTGCACATTAAAGGGCTGGTGTGCCCGTTTTGAGCAATTTCGTCTACGTCGCGCTGGGAACACAGCAAAGCCTCCTGAGCTGACTGATTAGTTGGCGATATGGTTCCATCGACCCATATACAGGCATGGGTGCACATTAAAGGGCTGGTGTGCCCGTTTTGAGCAATTTCGTCTACGTCGCGCTGGGAACACAGCAAAGCCTCCTGAGCTGACTGATTAGTTGGCGATATGGTTCCATCGACCCATATACAGGCATGGGTGCACATTAAAGGGCTGGTGTGCCCGTTTTGAGCAATTTCGTCTACGTCGCGCTGGGAACACAGCAAAGCCTCCTGAGCTGACTGATTACTTCGTGATATGGTTCCATGCAGCGACCAACTACCGAGAGCGTGCGCTTTAAAGGGCAGGCGCGCCGGTTTTTAGCAATTTCGTCTATGTCGCGCTGGGAACACAACAAAGCCCAGTACACTTGGCTGTGTTCCCAGCGCGACGTAGACGAAATTGCTAAAAGCGTGCGCATCAGCCCTTTAAAGTGCACCCTGCAGGTAGTTGGATCGCTAGAACCATGTCACCAAGTAATCAGTCAGCCAAGACGCTTTGCTCTTTCACAGCGCGACATACACGAAACTGCTAAAAACGGGCACACCAGCCCTTTAAAGTGCACACTGCGTGAAGTTGGGTCGATGGAACCATATCACCAAGTAATCAATCAGCTCAGGAGGCTTTGCTGTGTTCCCAGCGCGACATAGACGAAATTGGTAAAAACGTGCACACCAGCCCTTTAAAGTGCACCGTGCCTGTAGTCGAGTCGCTGGATATTATTACCAAGTAATTAGTCAGCTCAGGACGCGTGGCTGTGTTCCCAGAGCGACGTAGACGAAATTGCTAAAAACAGGCACACCAGCCCTTTGAAGTGCACCCTGCCGGTAGTTGGGTGGCTGGAACCATGTCACCAAGTAATCAGTCACCCAAGACGCTTTGCTCTGTTCTCAGCGCGACATATACGAAACTGCTAAAAACGGGCACACCAGCCCTTTAAAGTGCACACTGCGTGTAGGTGGGTCGATGGAACCATATCACCACCCAGGCAGCACAGCGCGACGACCCAACGTCGGTGCGCCGGCGGCGACCGACCCGACCGGGTCGGCTCCCGACCATGGTCCGGCATACGGTTTGCAACACGGGGATGTTAATGGTCCGTTATCGGCAGCCTGTATCGTACCCCAACGATTGCCCGAGGTGCAGCCAATGCACACTTGCGGGTACCTCCTACCCCCCCAAACAAGAGTTAATTTGCGCGATTTTTAAAAACAAAATCAATATGTCATTGTAGAAAACTCTTTATTGCATCATAGTCACAAAATACATGGGTTCTTTAATGCATCACTTCACCAGCAATGACAACAACAACAACAACAACATAGATGAATGGATGATGAGGATGTGGGATGTTTCCCTGCGTTGAGTGCAGGACACCAGCAATGAAAGAAAGAGAGTTACATTGAAAGTATATAACCACCAGTCCCGCATATGTACGATTTACTTCACAGATATTCATTTAACACAGATTATATGGAACAGAGATAGAAGTTGGAACTCGTTACCAGTTAAGTTCTAACTGTTGAAAGATGGAAGCCACTGAAAAGGTTAGCCAGAACATAATTGTAGGCCGGTTCCACGTTAGCTCAGACAGGGACGTCCCATGGACCTTCTGAATTTTCATGAGTTTTCATATATATTTAGACGCTCATCGCAGATGATGATCAACATTGGTAGAATTAAGCATTCGAATACTTTCCGTGCAAAAAATCGAGAAATCCAGCCCTGAATTCGATTGTTGCAATTTTGCCGTGTTTCCACGTGTATACATCCTGAGTCCTACAAGATATCGTAGTGCATTTTTTTTGTGCTTTAGTATACCTACCTGCCAGCACTCCGAGCGCAAATTTAGGCGCACACGTGGAGCACTGTATCGTATAAAAAGCGGCGAACATGCTATGTCGCGCACTTTTGTTCAAACTTCGACGCTTCTTGCTCTGGCTGTCGATATCTCCGACACGTTCGTACGCAGTGGGGCCGCGTTTTAACGCGCTAATCAGTAGTATACGCCTTTGGAGAAGAAGTTTTTGCGTTAGGTGAAAGGCCTAACATCGGGCCATATCCTGGGAAAATATATACGAAATTAAGTGGGACCTTTTTGAGAAATACACGCGCAAAATCCACGTTTATTTCGAAATATGCCTAAACATTTGCCTATTTAAGCACATGCCGCTAGGAAGTATATGCAGGATAGATATATCAGATGAAAGAGCATTAAAAGATGAGTGAGCTGATACCAAGTATTGCGATCAGGGACATCTATAGCCAGAGATATCAGGCGTTGAAATCAGGACAAAAGTGCGCGAAAGGGCATGTTCGCCATTTTTTATAGCACACAACAACAACAACGAATAAGTTAATGACAATGAATGGGGAAATTCGCCACTTGAGGTGCGGCCCACTACCCCAAGGCACAATGGGGCAGGATGTGATGTGTCCTGATGATGAGGTGATGAACGATGCTAAATAGGGATAGTCACTGGAGTCAGTATGACATCAGAACGGTAGGCAAAACCACAGCACACAAAAATACTACACACACAGCACACAGGTACGCAGGCAGATCATAGGGTAGACAGGAGACCAGTGTCCCGCAGAAAAATCTTGAAATACTCAAGAACTTGACGATGGTCAGTCTGGTTAGACCCAGGGCCGAGAATGGTTGCCAATGTGAGTGGTGCGGCCGTGATCGACTGCAGGCGACACTGTAGAGCTGCTCTTTGGGAGGTGTATAGATGGCAGTTGAGGAGCACATGCTTGGTGTCCGCCAAAACAGCACAACGAGAGCAGAGCATCGAGTCAGAGCGGCCGATCAGATGCTTGAAATGGGGGGTGAATGCAACCCCAAGACGAAGCCTGTGTATAGCACACAGCGTTGCACCTGCGCGCTAAAATTTGCTCTCTGACAGCTGGCCTGTATACATAATAAAGCAGCATAAAAAAAATTCACAACAGTATCTCTTAACACTCGGGAGGTATACGCGTGCAAACACGGCAAAACTGAAACATCAGAATTCAGGGCCGGATTTTCTCAATTTTTTTGCACGAAAGCTATTCGGCAAAAAAGTTGATCATAATATACGATAAGCTTATAAATATCAAAAATACTGAAGACCCAGGAGGTCGATGGGACCTCCCTGCCTGAACTGACGTGAAACCGTCCGGTAACTAAATTTCAAATGCAGTTACACATAATAAAACGTAATGCAAATTGACGTGAAGTTAAGCTACTTTAGAAATGTAACAGGTTACCTTCAAGTTATTTGCTACTCAATATATATACTTTTCAGCTCTTGACCTGTCTATATGGTTAATTCAGACCTTGCTGTCACAATGGGCGATTCAAGACGTTTCAAAATAGTCGTGATATACAAAAATGATATCAATATCTGCTACGACAAAAGAAGCCTACATTTACGAGCCTCTTTAGGAAGGGATTTGATGATTTTAATCTCGTAATAAGGCACATGAAAAAGGAGCACAAAGCAAGTTTATGCTCTACGAGTTGTCCCCAACATACATATCGTAGAACTGTGCAAAGTTTTAATCCTGCTACTCAATGCCCTCTATCATTATCAATACACTTCTAATCGTTAAGATGCGCGATACCTGAGCTTCCTAATGCTCGGCTAAAACATAATTTGTAACATTCACCGTGTAACAACACCGTGTAACCGGAGTTAGTCGCGCCATGCACGTGCCATCTTTCATCTCAAGTCATGGGGGGAGGACTCAGCCTGCGATGTTTGTAGACCAGGATTGAACAAAAGGAACTTTGAACATTCTTCAAGTTACTTTGACGAACTTAACCCCCCACCCCCCGAAACAAAAGAAAAAGGGAAAGGAACGAGCTCTTCAAGAAGTTACTGGAGCCCAAAAGCAAAGAGCTATGCAAAAAGTTACTGAAAATAGCTAAGCAGAGTAGCCTAGTTACGGTATCGAGTTACTGGTAACGAGTTACGCCCAACAACATGGAACACGTGAACAACTTGAGAATCCGTACTACATGTGGCATGATCTTTCTATACCTTCTTTTAAGAAAATTGAAGAAATATTCGCGCACCTTTGCTAATACGAGGACAACATAGAGACAATTTGGGAACCACAATCTAAGGAAAAAGGCGTGAGAAGGTGGTAACTTCCTTAGTTACCTCCTAAGCCAACATGATAAGGGGTGTAAAAAGCTGGTAAAAAAAATTATCATCCATCCAAATTACAACAAAAAGGTGCACGCCCCCCTCTCTCACCGAATCAGAAGCGGTAACCCTATTATTCGTGGCAGAGAGTGAGGTAGCAGGTAGAACTTTGCAACCTTTTAGGCACAACATATGCGACAGCTATTACCTCCTAAAAGGTCCACCCTTTTTTCTGAGAGTGCAGTATGGCACATGTAGTGTGACTCGTACCCTTGTCTTTAGGAGAAATATTAATGTATCAAGAAGATGCCTTTTCTTATGGCTTTCTTGCTAGGAAGGCCTGTTATTACGGATACCTGAAGTTCTTTTAAAAGAAAAACAACACAGCATACCAGACTGTATTCCTTTCAAGCAATCATCACAGCGCGATAGGTCATAGTGTTGTAACCGAAGTGCGGGGTAGATTCTGAAAGTGGAAGATAGCTCGAGGTCAGGGTTACACTGAGAAAAGTACACCACACCACATGATGCACACGTCATTGAATACAGACCAAATAGCCAAACTTACAGTTTTCAGCATGACATGACAAGATCCGCTAGAAAAATCTTGACCATCATCACTGGCTCTGAGGCAGAGAGCTGGTGGTGGGCACTTCGGTGATACCTTCATCAAGGCATTGATTCCTTTAAGCACGCTCTGGTAGTGGTCCAGCATGACATTCTGAATGAAAGATCAGGATAGCTTTCATCCACTCACAGTTTCAAAGAAATTGACATATCATGCGTCGATCACATTGCGCAAACGGATTGAAGCGGAATAATTTATTCGCTTCGGAGGTTCCTTTTTTTCTTTTCTTTTATTTAGACTGACTCCAAAAACCAACCTTGAGCTGAAGTCCTCCAGCATTCCAGTTTTGTACGCACGCAGGAGATGAAAAGCACAGCTGCAGCACGCAGTCATCCTGAGAAATAGGTACATTTCGTTTGATGTCAAATACACAATACATACGATTCCACACTTTACTGAACCATATTTTCACCAAAACGGAGTCCATTATCCTAAAAGCAACGCATAAACCACAATGGATCACTGAAATCGAAACTATGCGATGCTAAGTTTCGAGAGAAGCCTTCTAGAACGCTGTCACTCATGTTGAAAAGCATCTATGAGTAACATTTATCAATGCGAGGAATACCACAAATAGATATAGCACTTACCACTCGATGAATCGCTTAAAAATGTTGGAATTCCTCAAAAGTTTCGGGAGCACGGCCGGATACATTCGTTTCTCGCAGCGAGAGCGACGGGGACTCCGACAGTGCAAACACGGCTGGATGATCGAGGAACATCATTGGCCAGATTCGAAACTGTCGGTTACGTGATTGCATCACTCGGCGCCTGACTGTCTGGAAAGAGAAATCCGTTGCTGCACCCCGGTCATGTGACTGATTATCGTGAAGTGATCAGATCAGCATCGGGGAGCGATCCTATATTTTGGTCACATGACCAAGGTCAGTCCAGACCGGGAAATGATCAGAGCAGCACCGGGGAGCGATCCTATATTATTGTTTACATGACCAAAAGGAGACCAGAGCGGGAAATGATCAGGGCACGGTCGGGGGACTACCTTATCTTCTCTTATGTTCTACCTCCTCAGTTCCCACACCGCTGGGAACCAGTCGGGCACTATTGCCCGTTCAGGAGCCGGAGCTCCCATTGCGTTCCCATTCTTTTCCCGAGGGTTTGTGCTGCCTGGGCAACTAATCCGTCAGCTCAGGACGCTTTGCTGTGTTACCAGCGCGACGTAGACGAAATTGCTAAAAACGGGCACATCAGCCCTTTAAAGTGCACACTGTGTGTAGCTAGGTCGCTGGAACCATATCACCAATTAATCCGTCAGTTCAGGGCGCTTGGCTGTGTTCCCAGCGCGACGTAGACGAAATTGCTAAAAACGGGAACACCAGCCCTTTAAAGTGCACTCTGCCGGTAGCTGGATCGCTGGAACCATATCACTAGTGCCTTCATAATTTGCCCACGTCATTTAACCTCATTTCTGAATGCACTCATACTGACCTCACACCCCTGAGGCCTCACCAGTGACTTCACTCACACAGACCTGACGCCCCTCAGACCTCATGAGTGCACTCACAGGAGGTCTCATGAGGGGCAAAACCTCATGAGTGCACTCACAGGAGGTCTCATGAGGGGCAAAACCTCACGAGTGCACTCACAGGAGACCTCATGAGGGTAAGAACCTCATGAGTGCAATCACGGACGGCCGGATCGCGTGCTTGCCCTCACTCACCCTCACCTCAAAGGCGTGAGGTGAGGGTGAGGGGCACTCATGAGGGCCCTCATGAGCGAGTTCGCCCAGCTATGGACTCCGGTGCGGCAATATGTTTTCCCAATGTCACGCGACCAAACGTGACGTCACCGCACAGGCCTCATTAAGAGTCAGAATTCGTCTGCTCCCGCGACTCGCCGTTCTGCATATAGACGAGTTCAGAAAATCTCAGAAAATCCCAGAGTGCGTAGCGTCGCTTTGAACTGTGGGAGTTTACTAAGACGAAAGAAACGGGCGGCCTCGAAACTGTTCCGATTTCTCCCCTACCGGTACATTGTCCACGACGTGTCAAGGTCAGCGAAAGCAAAATGTGAAAGATTATTCTTCGTTCCCCCACTCAGCAAGTGCCCAGGATGCAATGCGTGCGCAAAGAGCACTGGGATTTTCTGAACTCGTCTATTCAAGAGCCCGCAAATTATTGCAGCTCACCTGAAACCTGCACACTTAAGCGTTTAGAGAAAAAGTTCGAGACGCTTTCCAGAAAATCAGTTTTCAGAAAGATTGAGACCGTTTTCCCATTTAGTACGCGGGGGACGTACACAATCACAACTCGCAGACAACGGCGGTTCTTCTCCATGGCCACGACCGGCTGCAAGCACGTTCGTGATTGGCTACGACCGTTGAAAAAAACACAGTCCTGATTGGCTGACCCGTAATTGTTGCCTCACGTCGACAAGCGCGGAGGCTTTCTGTAGGTGGTGTTGGTGGCGTGCACAAGGCGCGGCGTCCGAACGCCCCCCCGACCGCCGCGACAACCCTTTTATCAAAATCGTGTAGAATTAGCGCTGTAGGGAATGACGTTTGTGCCTTTTCCAGACAGGGAATACATGACTTTAGAGAGCTTCAACTGTGGGCACTGGTGTTATCAGGAAGAAGGAGGTCGGTGTCAAGGGCAGCGAAAACGAAACGTGAAGGACTCTTCTCCTTCCTCCGTGACAGTTAGCACCCAAGATGCAACGCGTGTGCAAGGAGCACTGGAATTTCCGGAAATTGTCTATCCCGGCGTATTCACAATATCGTGCGTTTGCTCTTGTCATGTATTCCATTGAATAGCAGTCAAACTGTCTCACTATTTTGGCTGGGATTTTCGATACCGTGGTCGATGGCAAATAGTAGCAGTACGTTTATTTTCTATTGGTCATGTGGAGGAAGCATGAGGCGAAAATGCACCAAGGAGCATGACTAGGCCTCCGTCCCCTTACAAGATAAATAAGCAGCATAAGCGATAATAGCAACAGGTAATAACAAATTACAGACAACATGTAATCTAAAACTTGCAATTGCGATGAAGTATTAAGGAAAAGCACTGAGACATGCGATTACCATACAGCATACAAATGCAAAATATAAGTGCCCGGACAACGAGTGCGCCATACAGTACCCGGACCCGGAAACCAAGTAGTCATAACACGCGTACTCTATGCATGCAAAACTTAATACAATGAATTGACATAGACATCATACAAGTACCTATAGACCTATATATATATACAGTCAAACCTCGCTTTACGAACACCCTTCGTTTCTTAGAAAATCGTTCGTAAATCGAGGTATTCGTAAATCGAGGTCCGAGGAGTGCAGTGCACAAATACCTCACAAAAACACGGGAAATTGATTTGAATAAGTTTTATTTTTGAAAATACTGCGTAATTGTGCTTTGCACCATACTTTCTTCAGGGTCTATCCTGTTTAGAAGAGGTGACAGAAGTCTGACACTTGACTCATCCACCCAGTTTTCAAAGTACCGTACCGCGCGCGGATGAGACTGTTTCCAACGCAAATATCACGCTTGTCAACGGCTGTCAGGACTGAACGCCTTCTCTTGGAATGGCAATATGTTTCCATCTCAGAGACCTGGTCCAAACTCCCAACCGTTCGGCTGTAAACGCCCGAATTATTCTTTCAGGAAATGGTGAATCATGTTTGTGGAACGTAGCGACGTTGGGACATTGTATGTTTGACCTTGCCAGCATGTACTGAGGAACTTTCATTATCCTCCGGTCCATTGGCCTGTCCTCTGTACGTTCATAACGCCCGTTCGTATATCGAGGTCAGAATGGCTTGGCTACTTTGGGTCAGTTCCCTAACAATTCGTTCATAGTTCGGATATCGAGGGTTCGTAAAACGAGGTCAAAATACACGGAAAAAGTTTGGTTCCCTGTGGAGCCGTTCGTAAGTTGAGGGAATTCGTATATCGAGGGTTCATAAAACGAGGTCTGACTGTATATATAATGAAAAAAAATAGCCGGAGCTCTTTGGCTGCACGTATAGCATATGTTTGTAACTCAAACATCGCCATGCCAGTACTGGACAGCTGTTTCGGCCTTATTGGGCCTCATCAACAGTACGCAGGCAGGCAACGTTTGAGTGGATGGCGTCAGAAGGTCACGTAACACGTGATTCCTCCCGTCAGGGTGAGATAACTCACTCACTGAAAGCCCAGTGCAAAGCCAGTGAAATATAAAGTGAAAAAAATAGCCGGAGCTCTTTGGCTGCACGTATAGCATATGTTTGTAACTCAAACATCGCCATGCCAGTACTGGACAGCTGTTTCGGCCTTGTTGGGCCTCATCAACAGTACGCAGGCAGGCAACGTTTGAGTGGATGGCGTCAGAAGGTCACGTAACACGTGATTCCTGCCGTCAAGGTGAGATAACTCACTCACTGAAAGCCAGTGAAGTATAAAATGAAAAAAATAGCCGGAGCTCTTTGACTGCACGTATAGCATATGTTTGTAACTCAAACATCGCCATGCCAGTACTGGACAGCTGTTTCGGCCTTGTTGGGCCTCATCAACAGTACGCAGGCAGGCAACGTTTGAGTGGATGGCGTCAGAAGGTCACGTAACACGTGATTCCTCCCGTCAGGGTGAGATAACTCACTCACTGAAAGCCAGTGAAGTATAAAATGAAAAAAATAGCCGGAGCTCTTTGGCTGCACGTATAGCATATGTTTGTAACTCAAACATCGCCATGCCAGTACTGGACAGCTGTTTCGGCCTTGTTGGGCCTCATCAACAGTACGCAGGCAGACAACGTTTGAGTGGATGGCGTCAGAAGGTCACGTAACACGTGATTCCTGCCGTCAAGGTGAGATAACTCACTCACTGAAAGCCAGTGAAGTATAAAATGAAAAAAATAGCCGGAGCTCTTTGACTGCACGTATAGCATATGTTTGTAACTCAAACATCGCCATGCCAGTACTGGACAGCTGTTTCGGCCTTGTTGGGCCTCATCAACAGTACGCAGGCAGGCAACGTTTGAGTGGATGGCGTCAGAAGGTCACGTAACACGTGATTCCTCCCGTCAGGGTGAGATAACTCACTCACTGAAAGCCCAGTGCAAAGCCAGTGAAATATAAAGTGAAAAAAATAGCCGGAGCTCTTTGGCTGCACGTATAGCATATGTTTGTAACTCAAACATCGCCATGCCAGTACTGAACAGCTGTTTCGGCCTTGTTGGGCCTCATCAACAGTACGCAGGCAGGCAACGTTTGAGTGGATGGCGTCAGAAGGTCACGTAACACGTGATTCCTCCCGTCAGGGTGAGATAACTCACTCACTGAAAGCCCAGTGCAAAGCCAGTGAAATATAAAGTGAAAAAAATAGCCGGAGCTCTTTGGCTGCACGTATAGCATATGTTTGTAACTCAAACATCGCCATGCCAGTACTGAACAGCTGTTTCGGCCTTGTTGGGCCTCATCAACAGTACGCAGGCAGGCAACGTTTGAGTGGATGGCGTCAGAAGGTCACGTAACACGTGATTCCTCCCGTCAGGGTGAGATAACTCACTCACTGAAAGCCCAGTGCAAAGCCAGTGAAATATAAAGTGAAAAAAATAGCCGGAGCTCTTTGGCTGCACGTATAGCATATGTTTGTAACTCAAACATCGCCATGCCAGTACTGAACAGCTGTTTCGGCCTTGTTGGGCCTCATCAACAGTACGCAGGCAGGCAACGTTTGAGTGGATGGCGTCAGAAGGTCACGTAACACGTGATTCCTCCCGTCAGGGTGAGATAACTCACTCACTGAAAGCCCAGTGCAAAGCCAGTGAAATATAAAGTGAAAAAAATAGCCGGAGCTCTTTGGCTGCACGTATAGCATATGTTTGTAACTCAAACATCGCCATGCCAGTACTGAACAGCTGTTTCGGCCTTGTTGGGCCTCATCAACAGTACGCAGGCAGGCAACGTTTGAGTGGATGGCGTCAGAAGGTCACGTAACACGTGATTCCTCCCGTCAGGGTGAGATAACTCACTCACTGAAAGCCCAGTGCAAAGCCAGTGAAATATAAAGTGAAAAAAATAGCCGGAGCTCTTTGGCTGCACGTATACCATATGTTTGTAACTCAAACATCGCCATGCCAGTACTGGACAGCTGTTTCGGCCTTGTTGGGCCTCATCAACATTACGCAGGCAGGCAACGTTTGAGTGGATTGCGTCAGAAGGTCACGTAACACGTGATTCCTGCCGTCAAGGTGAGATAACTCACTCACTGAAAGCCCAGTGCAAAGCCAGTGAAGTATAAAATGAAAAAAATAGCCGGATAAAATACATATACCTATATATATATATATGTTTATAAGTCGCAATATATTTTATATATATATATACGCCTATAGTCGCTATAGACATAGACATCATACAAGTACCTACCAAATCAGTTACTACTATTCATTCAAGAAAATAATCTTTCACTTTGACAACCCGATGTTATTTATATCATCGTCACGTTGTGCGAAGTCACTTAACAATTTTTGGGGCTGGCGGGAGAGACGTTGAAATCTATAATTAGTTCCACTGTGTAGCACAAACCACGGATTTATTTACCTAAGAGATACTCATCATGCCCATCTCTCTGCGAAATAACACCTAGGAACATGGGACCAGCAGTTATTTTGTTTCTAGCGTAAAAACGAAGAACGCATTAATTGTATAGAGTGTAGTTATACAGAAATTAAGTAATTATAAGAATAATTTCAACACTATATCAAGCCTATTTCAAGACATATTTTGGAAAGGCTCACTATTGTGGCTTCTGTAGGGTAAGTTTAAACACTGCGAATTACTCTCTTTTCTATTTCATTGTAGAAAGGAATGCAATAACACCATAGTTACGAAATAGACTGAACGTGCGGGACCGTCCCTTGAAAGAAAATTACTTTACAGCCACCTTCTAATAATAATAAAATAAAACTTTGTTTTTGGATTGTACTGCTCGCTAGACGAATGTCTGAAGTCGCCTGTCAGCAGTGCTGCAGTCCATATTTCTTTGGTTGCCATCGAAAATGGTGTTCCAATATCGTATCTAAAACTGGACCCTACGCTGTTCGGGTTTCCCACTCGAACTAAATGACCTTTCAACACCTCGAAGTTTGTGATGGGATCAACCATGGTGTGCTGATTTTAGACAACCGCGTCCCAAGCAGTACTACCCTAGCACAAGCAGCACAACATATTGGGCCAATATGTTGTGCCACTTGGGCAGCATACTATAAACAGAGGGTTTTCCATGGGTGTCGAGAGGTAGTCTAGGCCATCTTGACTGCTTATGAGATTATAAATTTCGTGAAATTTCTGGTCGGGAAAAACAACAGTGTACTTTAAGGCTCGCCTAAACAACGCCAGGGAACTGGAACGTGTAAAATATTGGCATACCGGAATAGCTTAGTTACGGTTCTACTTTACAGTTAATTTAACCAAAAGCGGTCACTATAGTTACAGTTGAAAGTTACTTTTGTAGAAAAGTGACTATTGACTGCGGAAATTACCTAGTTACAGTCACTTGTAAGTTAGCCGATACCCAATATTTCTATTCCCCGTCATTGCCAGACTTCGTTTTTCCGCCGCGGCTGCAGAACCATGCGAAGCATCTGTTCATATTACTTTGCAGTTCGAGACGAGAGGACAGCGGGACAGTTTGCAGCCAACCTCTTCGTAATTTAAAGGAAGGAAGAAAAATTGCCTCAGGAGCAAAGGGGGGAGTCACGGACGGGAGAATGTGTGGGACTCCTATGGATGGTGACAAGAATGGCGTGTAGTGGAGGTAATGGCGCGCGTAGGTGAAAGCTAATGAACAGTCACTGTGGACGCTGGGGAAATGAATCGTTTAACCTTCAAGAAACAATATCGAGCCTCCAACAGACTTGTCCTGGACGAATTTCCGAGAAATTCCCGAGAATAATTTAAAACCGCCTTTCACCCCACGGATGCATTTGTGTTTTACGCCTTTATATTTCGAATGTGTTTAGAAGGCATTTGAAATGGAGCCGCCTAAGTAAACGCATATTCAGATATCACTGCACATGACGGCGTCTTTTACAACAGCGTATATTATAGTTTGCGTGTCTAACATTACCAATACATTGATTACCTAACCCCTGCTTTGTTCAGAGAAGCGTAATTTTGCGCAAATCCTTCAATTTCTGTCGCTCTTTTGTGCTGGATTTTGTAAAGCTAGACTCGCATATTCGGCTTGTGCACTCTAAACAAAACGTAACGGTCTCGGTGGTTCGGTTAGTAGCGTGTTCGCCTACTGATGCGCCCAAGACCGCGGGCTCGATCCTGACCTATTCCAGGGTTAATATCAGGGTTGCGGAATGGGGTCAGCCATTCCATTCCAATTTCATTCCGAGGAATGGACATTTGCGATAATTCCATTCCTTCCAATTCCTCGGAATGAAAACGTATGGTCAGTTCCCACTCCTGGAATGGCTTGGCAACCCTATTCCATTCCTTTAATTCCAACAATAAAAGAAAAAGGATCGGTAACCGTACTGGATAGCCTAGCAGTGCTAGAGGAGACACGGAAAAAGCACAAAGACAATGTTATTTCAGGGCAGAAGGGGGTAGAAACAACCGGGTCGAAACCAAAACTACCACCCGGCCGCCCACACCATTCTACCCCAATTCCATTACTGCAAAAAAAAAAAAAAAAAAAACGCCCAACTCCATTCCCATTCCACCTCTACGACAGTTTCCGCCCTTCCATTCCAATTCCATTAAATCCTGAATGATACCGGAATCATTCCAACTCCGGAGTGGCAACTCCGCATACTCAGGGCTGGCACCCAATGTATTGCTCTGTAGACGAAAGCGTGCTGGCCAAACGCAATGCATCCTGGACAGGTCCTGGTCGCACGTCAAGGCACATGTGACCTTAAAGCTGGCGGCGCCCGTGATCGGCGGCCACACCTATTGTAGACAATGCGGTTGTTGTCTCTGCGCAACGTTTTGGATGTCTTTAGATCGTGGTAATTGTTTCTATCCGATAATCTCGCAGTAAAACGCGCAGTTCTGCACATAAGGACTCGTCTTTTTGACTTCCAAAGATGTGATGACGGCCGCGCGTTAAGACTCACTGTTCCAATGCGATGTACTTGGAGAAATGGGCTATCATGGTGCGGAAGAAGCACCGCATAGTTTACGTTGGCAACATACGCCCATCTCTTGGCGTTATGACGACGGAAGAATGTCGGTAAGCGGCAAAACGACATGTAAACAAAGTCACGTGACCTCAAAGTGGCATTTTCTATGACGCACGACCAGGACAAGATGGCAGTTTATGCCAGAAGCACCCGCTTGAGGCTAGTTACAACAAGGGCGGGTTTGTGTCACCCCTGTGTCCGCAACCCTGGTAAATATTGCTTAGACGCCCCTCCTTCCGCGAGGGATGTTAAATGTAGTGCGTCATGTGCTGAGATATTTCAGCGCAAGTTAAAGAACTCTGAGGTGCGCAAAATTAATCTGGAGACCCGACCACTGTGGCGCCGCTCTCGATCACAGTTTTTTCCGGGGCGGAAAACAAGCAATCAGTTATATAACACCTTTACATCATAAGTTGAAGAAGAAAAGGAATTTCCAGAAAATTAGGCTCGACTAGTCCAGAGCCAAACACAATTAGTTACAAAAGTGGAAAAGAGCAAAACGCAAACGGGCAGCGTATTGTTATTCGCATTGGCGTGGATGGGGAACTATGGGTACAGTCGTAATCTCGTAATCTCGTTTAGTGTATCGTTCGCACCTTGCTATTATCAATTATGGCCGCGCTGCTCAATGAACTGTGATATTTTGCTGTTAAGTTGGTAACGGTACCGTTGCGCAACTGCATAGCGGGGGCAGCACACAGATAAGATCATTAAAGGCACGTTCATGCTTAATTCATTTAGTTATGTATTTTATCTTCAATGTATGCCAATAAATGCTTTTTTGAAGTCGAGAAACACACGAGTTGATACACAGTCTGAAGAGAAGACGTGCGCTGTACGGTACATTGAGCGGTAGCCTATATAGGACAGTCGTCGTTTGTCGCGTGAAAGACGGTGGTACGCGAAAGCGTAACTGTGGATCGACCTTGTAAAGAAGCGAATCCCTTGCAGATCCTGTTAGCTGCACATGAGCTGCTGCACATTTGTCGCTTGAGCTATTCACACTGGTTTCACCATTGGTCATAGGCGGGGTTTGTCTCTGACTCGAATGGATCAACGACTTCTATTGTTCCTGGTTGTGGATGAACCCCACGTATCGGTGCTGCATTCGTATCTGCTGGAAAGTACTTGTGCTCCAAGGTCAAGTAAATTACTAAAGTTCCCGGCCGGTTGCTGATGTTATAAAACTATATGCGGAGGCGGTGGCTGCTGGACACATCTTGTTATTTCAGTGGATCCCAGGACAGTGCGGCATCCCTGGCCATGATGCGGCTGATGCTGCGGCACGCGGAGCACATCAGAAGCGTGCGTCATGACTCATCTATTTCAGCAAGTCCGACTCTAGGACCATGTTGACTGCTTTGTGTGGCCAATTGGCTGAGGCACAATGGCTCTCTGGCGGGGCTTGCGCCTCGCTGCTACACCGCGTTGACCCGGAGCATGCCTCTACTTTCCCGACTTCGTTTCCTAGGCCGTTTGCGTCACTTTACCACCCGCTCCGCCTCAACGTGCCCTACACCCGACGTCTTCTTCACAAGCTTGGAAAGGCAGGTTCACCTAACTGCCGCACCTGTGGGACTGTTGAGGACACTGAACATATCTCTATAAGCTTCCTTAGCTCGGCTGGATGGCAGACCATGTGATGTTGTTAAGATTCTGGGCCCTTGGACACACGACCATCAGTTCTACCCCATGCAGACATTTGTGCGATTTTGTTCAGACTCCAAGTTGGTGGACACCGTGTGACTGACAGTGTGTGTTACAGTGTGTGTGAGTGACTGACTCAGTTTTATTGTAGTTAACCATTTTTTATTTCCTCATTGATCTGGAGTAGCCGGCTCTCGTAATGAATGCCTATTTCTCCATCTTTTTTTAATGTACATTCGTCACCGAAATAATGCCGAAATTCCGACGCGAACTAGTAATAATTCGTGGCATTACGCCGCGAGACAACTGTGATTCGACGCAAAACATTATATGTAATACATGACAAGAGCAGACACCGGATGTTCAGAGTATGCAGGAAGTCCCTCTCTAGAAGTCGGAGAAAACGTCATACGGGCAGGTCCAATAAGGGAGCGCCCTTCGGCGGCCAGCTGCCGGGCAGGCAGGCGTCTGCAAGTCGAGAGGAATATGTAACCGACCTGTGGCATGTCAATTCCGCATTAGCGTCGGACGTGTACGTAACACCTCCGACGCTAACGCAGGAACGTAACACAGTGTTCCACGCAACATGGTAGCGTCAGAGCTCGCACTGATAAGTGAAAGTTGACGACTCTAGGCCGTACTTTTCACTTAAGGCCGTTTCACATTGCAAAACAAAACACCAAACAGCGACAAGGCACCGACAAGACTCAGAAGGCTGTCACTATCTGCGTTCCGTGTTTCGTTGACACCAATGTCACATTGGCAAGACGGCGCCACGAACACTACGAGACACATGTTTTTACGGTGCGAA
Organism: Ornithodoros turicata; assembly: GCF_037126465.1. Lineage (NCBI taxonomy): Eukaryota > Metazoa > Arthropoda > Arachnida > Ixodida > Argasidae > Ornithodoros > Ornithodoros turicata. The sequence goes on from NC_088210.1 coordinate 5,687,952, forward strand.
ATACTTCAGCGACAAAAAAAAAATCAACAAAACATGTGGAAAGACCGTGTTTTCACTGCTTTGGCCGCAGTCCAAATTTCGAGTGGCAGACATCAGATAATCTTGCGCGTTTCTGGCAGTCCAGTGGTGCGCATTCACTTCGATCGACATTGAGCACGTTTTTCACAGTTTAGACGTCCTTCGCGAGATGACAGAACACAGGGAAAACTGGAGAAATACCACGGACGAATCATTGCCGTGACACCTGACTGATCTTGGATTCGGATATAGCACTAAACACACTTTTGGAAGTGTCGCGGGCATTGGCAGTGTTGATGTCTGATGACAGGAGTTAAACAATGGCCTCACATGTCCGACATTCCAATACGATCCAGGCGTTGACTCTTGGTAGCGCGGAAGACTTGCTATGTATTTAGTGTGCGAACGGGAAACTGACGAGCTGACGAACTCTGAGACAATCGCCCGCGCTGCGCTGTCATTGGTATAGCATTCATCATCATGATGCTATCGTCGCTGGGGCTTCCTTAGCTGGAGAGACTGTGCGAATCATTAAAACTCACAATAACTTTATTTGAATGATAATGATAACACTCGTTTAATACATGTTTATTTAATATGTACACTGTTTTGTAAGGGAAACTTGGCCATGTAGACCGTGAGGCAATGCCACACATTACCGTATTAATTGGTCTCCTACACACGTTTCCGGATGCGATAGTCCCCATAATGTCCAGATTATGTGTCACAGAGTAGGTTTGTTCCCATTCCTTGCCTGCGTTCCGTCGCAGGTAGCATCCCAGCGGTCATTTTAGAGGAGCGTGCTTAGAGTGGGAGTAGATACATTCCTCCGGTGGATCGATCAATTTCTCCCGTTTCACTTCCTTCGTGAATAAATAAAGTCAACTTTGTTTTGTTTTTACTTTCTAGGCCTGCCAGGAGCTCGAGGCAAGAAAGGGGCCACAGGTCTGCAAGGGCCTCCCGGTGAGTCTCGACAGTATGCATTTATGTTGGAAGATTGTCATAACAGTGGGACGCACCTGTACGACTTTGGATGTGGCAGGTTGCACGATAACTTAAACGCGTTTTTTTCACAAGAACAATATGACAGTATGTGACTTGCAGCGCGCGCGAGGGGAATGTGATTAGTACACTCTCTGGAGGAACTGTTTCCTCGTCAGGTCCAAGCCTAGTGTCTTTTCAGCGAACCACTGTATTCGCGCTCCAGAGCACACCCTCCTGTACAGCACGCAACCACAGATCTTAACCGTCTTGGTCAAGGTCGTGGGGGATGTCGCCGCGCCCTGCCTGCTCAGCATGCGTCGTTCTGTATTCATCAGCTTTGTGTAATCAACCGTCTAAACTGTTGCGTTTCATAAGAGTAGGTGAGTTCCTCCCGAATCGAGTGCGTAGAACGCCATTTGTTGTGTGCAGAGAGCATGTTCCGTGGCGTCCTCGGAACACAGGGGTTACGCGCATGCGCACAGGCAATCACGAAAGAGACATGTCAATTGCTCGCACGCTGTGGCCTTAACTAACGCAAATGTGCATCCAAGAATACATTGCAGCTGCTTGGTGTTATTATGGTACACGTCTTGTCGGGCTACCCACTTCACAGCAGCGTTTCCGGCCGCACCTCTAAAATCACGCTGCGGAGCTCACGCTCATTTTCTGCATTCAATGGCGCAATGCTAATACCCCTGTCACACGAGCATTTTCGATCCTGCTCGACCGAACCTGCTTGAACCCAATGCAGATCGGATGGTGCTACACTGCCACTTCCAAGCAGGATCGAACTTTGATCGTGCTTGACTCAAGACAGTTCCCATAACAGGATTGAGAATTTCAAGACGGCTCGACTGCCGCCATTTGCATCCCCGACCCCGGTGAACTGTCATAACTTAAGACGGACATGCGCGGGAAGCTACAAATGATGCTTACATCGGTATACGATAAAACCACTAATATCGCTGTTATATAGGAAACGCGAAATTAATGAGTTCCGTTTATTCATTTGCCTATATTGTCGACACCGTCAACCATTCAATGCGCATTGAAAGTGGCCGTGTAGCAGCGTCAAAACTCGAGCGTGCTCGGGAAGTTCGATGCAGATCGGATTCGAGAAGGATCGAAATGCCGGTGTGACAGGGGTATAAGACACTGTTTAGCTCATATTTTGATTGGTCACTTCTCGGATTTTGAGCAATCCTAAATGACATTTCGTTGCTCTTTTCACGTCCGCTGCATTATGCTCAGACCGTGACCAATTTTCATGCTACTTCCCGTAACCTCTGCGTTCCTTTTAAGCATTGCGTGTGATCACGCCCCCAATTCAGTCTCTACAGAAAAGTACTCCTACTCGTCTCATGCTCGATCAGTTTGAGGTCCGGGGAACTCCAATCCAAAGGACGGACAATGTAGTAACTGTTGTTGTGGTACGATATATAACTGACCGCCGCGGATCAGTTGGTGCCAATCCATAATACTTGGCTTTACTTGGCCACACGACTATCATCGTCACACACTTGTTCATCTGCGAATGGACAACGAGAATGGACGTGAGTTGTTTAAATTTCTGTGAATGGACAACGAGAATGGACGTGAGTTGTTTAAATTTCTGTGAATGGACAACGAGAATGGACGTGAGTTGTTTAAATCTCTGTGAATGGACAACGAGAATGGACGTGAGTTGTTTAAATTTCTGTGAATGGACAACGAGAATGGACGTGAGTTGTTTAAATTTCTGTGAATGGACAACGAGAATGGACGTGAGTTGTTTAAATTTCTGTGAATGGACAACGAGAATGGACGTGAGTTGTTTAAATCTCTGTGAATGGACAACGAGAATGGACGTGAGTTGTTTAAATCTCTGTGAATGGACAACGAGAATGGACGTGAGTTGTTTAAATTTCTGTGAATGGACAACGAGAATGGACGTGAGTTGTTTAAATTTCTGTGAATGGACAACGAGAATGGACGTGAGTTGTTTAAATCTCTGTGAATGGACAACGAGAATGGACGTGAGTTGTTTAAATTTCTGTGAATGGACAACGAGAATGGACGTGAGTTGTTTAAATCTCTGTGAATGGACAACGAGAATGGACGTGAGTTGTTTAAATTTCTGTGAATATACTTTCCGCATTTTCAGGGTTCTTCAAAATGCTTCGAACCCTCACTACATCGTATCCGCTGTCCGTCGCCGAGGAGGACGTGTCTAAACAACTTGTACAATTTTTTTTTTTTTTTTGCTTGGTGTTTTCCGCTGAAATCGCATAGTACTAGTAGCACAAGGGAGGAAGGGTCAGCCAAACGGGACGTCAGCTTGCTATTCCGCAAAAGAAAAAGAAAGAATAGATAAAAGGAAAAGAAATCAAATAAAAAGAAATAAAAAGGAAAGAGAAAGTAAGGTAAGAAAAAGTGAAAGGAAGAATAGAAAGAAGGAAAATAAATTAAATAAAACTACAACAAATAACAGAAAATAGCATAATTACGAAATGAAGGTCAAACTAACAAAATGTGAAAGAAGGATTAGATAAAGACAAATATGACTTAAAAAGAAAAGATGAGGTTAGTGCGTTGAGTGTGAGAGGTGACGGTAGGGCACTGAAGAATGAGATGGCAAGACTGGAATTCACAGGCTGCTCATGAGACCTGAGGGCTTAATAGCTTGCGCGCATTGTTTGTTTGTTTGTTTATGAGGAGAAGAGAGGTTGGCCACGCTCAGCAGGCCAACCTCTCCTCCCCTCCTAAACAAACAATTTACGAGCTATAACGAGGGGCGGGGCACTCGTCGAGCAGGGCACGGAATAAAACACGTGCACGGCGCTCTTCGCGCGATACGTGAATGGCGTGGTATACGTCACGTGTCACGTGCATATCTTTTTTTAATTTACCACCCGTCTTTTTTTAATTTCCCGCCACTCGTTAGCTCGTAACGACCGCAACGACGATGAAGTGATTAAGCCCCCTGTGTCGCTCATAGTACTGAGGTTCGTGATGAAACTATTGGATGAAGCACGATAGACACGAACAAGGAGAGAGAACACCACTGCTTACTCGCAACTAAAGGACAATTTTATTGCGCATAATCGAAAAACGCGCAAGGTACCTGAACGCCACCGTCAACATAGCAAAGCACAGCATCCCAGACACGCTCCACAAAAACACAATAGGGCTGCACCTTAGGGTACGCACAATAGGGAGGACGGATAGGGTATCCTTTTGATTACGTTAAGAATGTGTTTTTCTTGAAAGTGGATCCCTATTGTGTTTTTGTGGCGCGTGCATAGGATACTGTGCCCGCGTTTGCTACGTGGACGGTGGCGTTCCGGTGCCTTTAGTTGCCTTTAGTATTTTCCTTTAGTTGCGAGTAAGCAGTGGTGTTGTCCACCTCTCTTCTTGTCCACATCTGTGCTGCTTCATCCGATAGTTTCATCATGTCTGTCTGCCAACCACCCCGCCTTTGTAGGCTTGTACTGAGGTTCAGTATATGTTGGCAGCGCTTGGGACAGCACTTTACCGTACACCGGTGTGTCGCATCATTTCTCCACTGGAGTGACACCCTCCTCTCAAACGGGAACGGGCACACATATGCAGACCGATAGAATAGCCGGCCACTAGAAGGTCACTAGCAGGGGCAGCTCCGATGAAGAAATATGCCAGTGTCGTGTTCCGTGATCTTTTGCCCCAAACATATACAACGGTCGCGGTTTTGGGCACTGCTCGAGCACACAAGTGGCTTGGTGACAGGGTTCGGAAAAACCCGGGTTTTTTTAAAAAAGCCCGCCCCAGTGGGTTTTTTCGGGTTTTTCGGGTGGGTTTTTCGGGTGCTGGGACTTTTTTTTTTCGAACTGCTGCATATGACACGCAACAGCCGTTCTCCACCTATTTTTCATGTTTCTGGGAGAAATAATTGTTTGCCGCTGTAGAATTTACGGTAAAGTATAACCTCCGAAGCAGTCGTCCCCTCGACAACGATTAGAAAAAAAATACCATCAATGTAGGTTATGGAACGACTGCACGCGATAAAGCGCACGCTTGCATAGCAACGAAGAGGCAAATCCCGGAGACAGCGAGTTTCACCATATCACCTCACCACCTTCACCACCTCATATTTCTCGATACGCGAAGGGAGATGAAACGTTTTCCTTCTTTTCTTTTTTTTTTTTTCTTCGTTTCTGTATTTCACCCGTGTGTGGGCTTTATTGGGTTTTTCAGCCCGGGTGGACCCAAAAAAACCCGGGTGGGTTTTTTTAAACTGGGTCCATTCGGCGAACCCTGCTTGGTGACATGTTACAAGCTAGGGTTGTGGCCTTCCTGTTACAGGGTCTAAAAGAGCTCAAGTAAATGCAGTGGCGATTTTAGCTACAGTTAGGTTATCAAATATAGCCCTGCAGATCGCCATCGTACGTTGACACATTTTTCAATCGCGCGAATGTAACTGCGATCGTACGGGCGAATTCCACTGGTCGATCTGCAGCAAGAACCCAAATCGGCTACAGCTGCGTTTCTCAACCGGGATTCTCAGAGCTTGTCCTGAGGTTCCGCGGGCACGATGCTGTTGAACACCCGCGGGTGTAACTTGACCACCTTCTAAGGCTCGATCTCGGACATCCTCAGACCCTTCTCGATATTTAATGGCTACTAAAAGAGCTAAAATTAACACAAGAGGACGTCTTCTTCTCTTCATTTTGGCGCCTTTAGTAGGCTCTTAAAACATAACTTGACCACATATCACCCACCATCATCCCGAATGGGATGATGGTGATCCCGAACGATATGTCATTCGGGATGACGGTGGATTTTAAGACCGTAGGATGCAGTACCAACGGGCCAAGTCTGAGATATTTTAATACATTTATTTGATGTTTGGTATTGGGATGGACATCGATATCGCAGGACCCAGGTTGCCACGGCTGACCGTCATTGCAAAAAGTAGAGCCAGCAGTCGTCGTCTTCATCGTTGGGTCAACTTGCCACTCAACCCGACAATTTCCCCGCAGCCCGCTCTCGCTTTCCTCTTGTTTTTCTAAAGACTGCAAGCACTCGGAAAGTAGGAGCTACTTCGGCGAAATATCGGAGCTGCTCTCCTGCCAATACGTGGACTTGGGATTTACAGGCATCAGTGGCAACCCGTTATCTTCAGGGAAGTTGAATGAATCCAGCAGACCTCAAGCGGCGTCTTGCGACGAAACGATAAACACTTAACTAAACTTTAGTTGCACAATGGAATAATCAGTTATACACATGAAACATTTGCTACGTGTGCGACATCTAGTCCGCCGCACCCGCTTTTATGCACAGTTATCCCGGTGGAGCAGGTTCCTTGAGGTCATGCTGGCACGATCACGGGTTCCCTCGAGTAATATAAGTTGAGAACCACTGGGCTACACAGAAGCAAAACCTAGCACGGAGAGACCAAATCCGAATCCACCACCGAAAAACAATCGCGCTCAAACCATGAAACCTTGGAAGTCGTTGCCCATATCCGGCAACGTCCGCGAGACTGCGCAACACTTGGTCTAGCTCGTCCTTGAAGCCGTGAAGCCTTGAAGCGACGATGCTTCGTTGGAGTCCAGGCTGAATTCGACCTTTCTCGGCGGTACAAGAATGACACACTGTGGCGTGAGTTGAACTGGAAACGACCAAAGAAACACGCTTTCCCCCCGCGCAGCAGAGAAAGACGCTTCTGAAGGACCACTCGAGCTGGCCATCATATGTCAGATTGGTTGGCACCTACAGCAGGACTGTATTGTTTACTTTTATGTGTGTTTTTTTATCGCGATGTAAATTTAAACGGAGCACTGAAGTGACTCCCAAATTTGTTTTTGTATTTCGGTGCAGAGTGTTATCCAACGAATAAAATGAGTTCCCGCGAAGGAACGATGAGCGTAGGTGACCTACAGAGCGAGCACGAGGGCTCTGTTCCGCACACCTTTGAAAAGTCTTTCTCCTCGTGAAAAGAGCGGATCGCAGAACGAGAGGACGTCGTGACGTATGCTACTCCCCCTACGTATGCATGCGTACATCCCCCTACGTGACCAGTGACGTACGCGACAGAGCTCAAGCACGTGTAAGAGGAGCGAGAGCTGCGAAGAAACAACGAACAGACAAGGCACGGTGCCTTCTCGAGCCGCGAGAGCACCGTGTCGGCCGACTAAGGCCTGCCTTCTCTGAACGTTTTTCTTCTTTCTTGTGAACTCGATCGCACAGCTTTAACGCACGGCAGATCTTAAAATATTTCCCATGGTGACTCCTGGTGGACAGGTTGACAGACGAGGCAGGATTTCGAGCGATGTTAAATGGTACCTCATGGAATTTTAAAGAGATTGGAGGGAAACATTTTCGCCGCTGCAGTCTTTTGCGTCAGCCAGGACAGCCTTCGAATGAAGAACGAGTTGGCAGATGTGAGAAACGTCCGTCCTCGATGTTTTGAAGCGTCAGAGCGACTGCGTAGGGACTGCGAGCAGGACATCAAGTCCCTCTTCGAGAATAGCTCCAGTGCTTACATGAGTCCCCTTCTACAGTCAGGAGAATCTAGACGGAGCAAGTCGTCTCACGCAACGTTGAAAGAAGGAAGTCACTGAAAAGGCCACCTACAGGATTCGAACCCACATCTGCTGGATTACCGGTCCAGGACTCTACCAACTCAGCTAAGCTAACACACCTCCCCAGCGACTTTCAAGCGTGCGTTATCTGAAGAGACAGGCCAACCACTCTCTCACTCACACACGCATTAATACGACGGGATCGACGCAAGCGGCATGTGTTCAACATGGTGGCAATTGATGTTCTGAGGAGCTGAAACACATAGAAGCCTCTGGACATCAATTACCATCGTGTTCACATAACGTGACTGACAAGAGTTACTTGTTCTTTTGGTCCATTTATGAGAGTCACCATCACAAAAAAGAAAAATGTTAACTAAGATAACGTCCTATTTAGGCACGTATCTACGACTCATATCAACGGCTTAGAAGGGCTAGGAACATGCACGTGCCCGTCAGTGGCGGTCCCAAGGGGGACGGGCGTTGGGGACGGGCGCCCGCCCCCCACCACAAAAACATAGCCTGGTCCACTTTTAGTCTCTTTCCCTGTGATACTCTCAAGGAGAGCGAAGACCGTGCACCCCCAAACTTGTTACTCATAAGACTTCTCATCGTCTAGCATACCAATCCTTCCCGCTGACCGCAACACACGACAGACGGGACCTAGCTAGGATGACATGATACATAGGATGCCAGATAGGTCGACATTGTAGAGGAGGTGGTGTCCCTCTACATAAGTCCCGACCGACGGTGATGGTATGCCACGGAGAGGAGATGACGGTGGCCTATCTCCATGGCCGCGCCTGTGGAACTGAGAAGCGGGTGCTCTAGGCGCGTGTCCATTCTCGTCGTTGTCCACCGGCCGCTACAACTTGAATGCGGTCCAGGTAGAGTACAACAGGCATTATGCTGGGCCCTATACCTAAAATGGATTACGAGTAATACGATTTCGTGCGAGAAAAGGTTGAGCCTTTCCAACGCCGCAACACCGACGAACAGCGGGAGAGCGGAACTATACACATCGCACGACGGTGCATCAACTTGTATCAACAAAAGTACGTTTACCAATGTTAATTTGGCCCTCGGTGGCTCAGCCGGTAGCGTGTCCACCTGCTGATCCCAAGATCGCGGGTTGAAACCCGGCCGAAGACTGTGGCAACTTGGTGGAAGGGTACAAGTTGCTTAGACACAGAGTCTTCCGCGAAGGACGTTAAAAGGACGTGTGTCGGGATTTCGGTGCACGTTAAAGAACCCTCAGGTAGGCAAAACTAATCCCCAGACCCGACCACTGTAGCGTCGCTCATGATCGCAGTTGTCTCGCGACGTAAAGCCCCGAATTATTGTTAATAATGTTAATTTATCCTACGCTTCGAGAGATATTTATGCGTCAGTGAGATGCGCGGCTCATCCCTTCGACCTGCACTATACGAGCATGCATGCACAACCGGCGACTATTCATTGCTGTAGGCCCAGAGACTAAAGGGAGAAGGGAGTACTGCGTTAGTCACTTGATATTCACCTAGTGCTAGTCAGGGCATTTTGGTAGGGGATGGGGTATATGTTTATTGTGAAGAAGAACGAAGGACGCGTGTAGCTCTCGTTATTAAAACAGAACTTGACCTCCTGCCAACCATCATCCCGGATGATATCGTTCTGTCCCCTTGAAAACTGGAGGCGTACGTCTTTTTTGTGACAAATATGTACCGCGTAAGTAGAATTGCGTACTGCATAACTGTCACAAAAAGGGGCGTACCCCTCTCGTGTTCAACAAATCAGTGAAGAGAACAATGTCATTCTGATGATCGCTGGCTACACTCTTAAAAATGAACTTCACCGCATAACACGCCCCTAGGCAACCATCATCTCAAATGATATCGTTATCTGCCCTGATTTGTCGAAAACGGTAGGCGTACGCCTTTTTTTGTGACACTTATGCTGTTCATAATTGACACAAAAAGGCGTACGCCTCCCGTTTTCAACAGATCAGGGCAGATAACGATATCATTCGAGGTTATGGTTGGCTAGAAGCGTGCTATGCGGTGAAGTTCATTTTTAAGAGTGTAGGGGCATGCTAGGCGGTCAAGTTTTGTTTTAAAAGTGATATACGCTGAGTCGGCTTGCTATTCGCTCTAAAATTTCCAGGAAACGGGGAACCTGGGGATGGACATGCCCGTAAACGTCATTCGTAGTATATGGCAACGACGAAACCGTGAGATATGGCTACGAATACAACAGGAAAACGCGCCTTCGACTCTGGGCAGCGTGGTGGAGGACAACAGTTTCGTTGGGCTTCGCTTTTTCTTTAGGCTGTGCTCCATGAAATCAGCCCGGGCAGAGTACTACAGAATGTCGATGAGAATCTCAGTATCCTCTCTACATGTGCGACAGGTACAAAAGTTGGCCTAGAAGACTCTGAAGCTGATGTTTTTTATTGTTTTTGTGTCACCACGGGAATGCATATGTGGCTGCGAGTTATATACAGACAGAGGACAACAGAAAAGAATAAAAGAAAGGTCATGGTCTAGGAAGATATACCGACAACCTTCGGAAAAGCTTGCCGGAGATCCCAGAGGAAGTCTCAGCCGGTTGTAGGATTCGAGACCTACCACCTTCCAATCTTCACCAGGAGCCTGGCATCGCGAACAACAAAGGGGATGTTGGATCCACTTGGCGGCCACGCTACTGGAGGCGATGTAACCGCAGCTGTAGAGATCGGCTGAGTCAGCGTAGCGAAATCCTGGCGCGAACAACAGCACGGACGAATCCAAGGCTTCCGGTGCGGCAGAATAAAGCGGCACCGCATGCTGGAAGGGCGAGCTCAGCACGAGTGGCCCGCTGCAGGACACGACAAAGCTTCATAGCAATTTCGGCTCAAACTTCGTGAAGCGGCGTCGCACAGGATGTGCTTCATCTCGTCGGCATCTATATCACATGTAGACCCGTCTTGGCTTGAGGCCATTCTATGTACACATTGAAAACAGGAGTCTATGGAGCCGTTAGAAAGCGTGCCTCAATAAGCGAATACTGAATGCCGAAAACTGTTAGCGCTGTTATCGATGCGCAGTCCTCTCCATCAAGACCAGTTCCCCATCTACCTGTACGTATGCTGTGAAAGAATTTTTCTTTTTGAGAACCTCATTCATTCACTTAATATTTCATCGTATCTCCATCAATGCATCTTTCTTTTTTTAAAAAAAGAAAGAAACAGGGCCCCTCATAACTTCCTTCTCGAAGTATGTTCATTTCAGCCACGCAAGGGACAAACTCGAACGCATTATTATAAGATATTGCAATATCTCATATACAGGAACTATAGCATTTAAAAATGTATTGGTGCTCGCTACAGTATAATTTCTGATTTATATCCTGAAATTAGAGACTATGAACTTTCGTTTTAATCTCTAGTGTGTTTAAAATAATAATAAAAAAGTTGCGTCCATGAGGGACAAATACGTGTAATCGGAACGGCTGCTCTCAGGGTCACTTCCTGTGAGCATGTAAACACAGACGTTATTTACACATCTTGTTTAGTGGCTCTCATTCGTGTCACCTCCAATGACCCGCTCACCCAGAAACGGTCCTTAAGGGATTCTCCCACATCCTCCGGGTGTTATCTCTAACCGGAAGACCGTAGGGAGCTGGTGTGGAGGAGAGGCGAAGAAATCACGAAACGATGATTTGAGGTAGGAAGGAGCTGAGAATCATTTACCGATGTAAGAAGGACTAGGGAGGAAGCTCATCAGATATGGCCGGCGATCGTCAACACAAATCAAATAAATCAACATAACAACAACAACAACTTTATTTCCAGATGATCCATGGGGAGTTTCATCTCTAGTAAATCAACATAAATCGCACATATCACTGTGCACAATTTATCTCTGAATTTCTGTTATATGGTTACCTCTGCTGAGTGGTTCGAACGCAAACCGTATACAGTGAACCCTCGATTTATGAACCTTCGATTTATGAATTCCCTCGTTTTATGAACACTAGCACAAGGAACCAAACTTTTTACATGCATTTTTCCCTCGTTTTATGAACCTCGATATTCGAATAATGAATGGAATTTCTGGGAACCAACTAGGAGTTGCCCAGCGTTTTTGCCCTCAATTTATGAACGGATCGTTCCGAGGCCAACAAAAACCTTCAAAGGGATTATTCCTGGTCTTATGAGTGACGCCTGCACAGACAAAACGTTTTCCAGGTATTGCACCCTCGGTTCTTAACCCCTCGAAATCCGAACAACAAACGGGTTTTTGCAGAAGTGTTCCTGACCTCAATTCATGAATAAGGTGTCCGCTGTCACCCGGAGATTAATAAACGTAGGTTAAAAACCCCAGAGGAAATCCGAGACCAGTTGAGTGCGAATGTGCTGACATCTCCTCTTTCCAAGATTGACACAGCGGAAGGCATGGTTCAAAGCAAAATTAAACTATTTAGTATTGCATACTAAACAGAGTGTGAATGCGCTAACATCTGTGCTTTGTGAGATTGATACAGCAGAAGGCATGGTCGAAAGCAAAATTACACAATATATTGCATTATAAACACAATACCAACTCGGAAATACTGTTCCATTTGCTCGATAGTACTCACTTAACGGAATTTTCGATTTACGAATCCCTCGATTTATGAACGATTTTTCGGGGAACCGAGGGTGTTCATAAATCGAGGGTTGTCTGTAGTTTCTATCTCTAAATTTCACTTACAGCACAAGCAAACTGTTATACTCTTATACGTAAGGAAGTCTTGCGGAAGGTTTCCTACCTTTCAATGTAGTCTCGTTCGACTTTAATGCATTCGTTGCATCGCCCTGGGAGCTTATGCTTCCAATATCCAAGTTTTTGGCTTGTACGTCAAGCTAGCTGGGCACAGTTCTTCGAACCTCGTTGCTGGTGTAGGTTTTTAAACCTCATAAAAATTATTTCATTTCTCAAAATAAGTGAGAACCGTACGGAGCCAAGTCTGGATTGTAAAGAAGACGAACGTGTTAGTCAGGATTGCCGTCGAGCGACTTTCAGTGTCATAACAAGCGTAGACTCGAAGACTCACTTGGAATGAACTCCTGCCTTCACATTTTCGTTAAACTGTGTTAGAGTAGCTCTCCCCTTATTTTGATGGGTAACAAAATCCAGGTAAACACACTTAATCTACGACAAGGACTTATGATCTTGTCTGTGGGAAAATATAATTTTTCGGTTTGGCAGGATGATGAAAGCTACTCTATTTTTGCAGCAGATTGAATTGACGTGTCTTATCAGACGCCACGCAACAGTCTTTAAAAATGTTGGTGGTTTTCATTATTTTTTTTCTGCAGAAAGTTGAGTGGTGGCCACTAAACGTGTTGCCTTGAGTTCACGTCTAAGCCATACAACTCCCATTACAGCTAGAAACCAAGCTAGCGAAGAGGAGCATCTCAACAAGTCAGCCACCGTGATAGATACATTAGGCCTAACATGTTGTGAACGGTATCTCCTAAAAGCTCCGTGCGTCATTCTTGCATGTCGCAGTAGAAGGCTAGAAATGTACAGTACCCGTCCCTTAGCGAATAGAGAGCGATCCAAGCGCAGACGATGATAGAAGATAAAACAAACACACTGCCCACAGGGCATAGTACACGGGGCTCAGCGGAACGAAGCGCTACTTGGATTGGATTGGATCGCAGGGTGCCGAAGCAGACTGGCGTTCACGCGTTGAAATCCGGTGGCCGAGTCCCCTCTATGGATCGTGGAGCCCCATATTTCGAAGCTCGGATTATCGCCTCCGCCTGTATTGTCCTCCGTCTCTGTCGCCTCCGCCCCTCCTTGCTCTCCCCCATTGCTCCTCTCCCAGCTGTTCTTCTGGTCTCTCTCCTTTTGATTTCTATGGTCTAAGCTACTGCACAAGCTGTTCCGCCGCTGTCAACTCTTCGCCTCCACGCTTGGTTTTGGAGTGACGTTTTATCCTGGAGAAAGGAAGTGCAGTATACTTCTCCATTCCCATCATGACGACGTACACTCTTAGCAATGAACTTCACCACATGGCACGCTCCTAGCCAACCATCATCCCGAATGACAACGTTCTCGCCCCTGATTTGTTGAAAACGGGAGGCGGAGCCAAGTGGGCATCTTCACGATTATAGAAAAAACAATAATAACAGGAGAAGAGACTTGCTGAGTTGTAGCAACATGGTACTTGGTAAGCCGCTCACGACGAAGCCGCAATACGACGCGACGATACGACGCGATACGATACGACGCGACGAAGCCGCAATACGACGAAGAGACTGGAACTCTGGTGGAACAGAAGCCGACAACTCCGTGACCAGTTATTATTTTCCGCTATAGGACGCGCGTAACCTGAGCATTGCCCGCCCGATACAAAGGGCAGAGCCGTCATCATCATCATCATCACTGTGAACCAACGTACGAGCCCGTACCCACACGGCTGCATCATTACACTTCGCAGGCGTCAAATCACTGATGTCTCCCTTCACCTGCGTTATATCGACAGAATACGCACTTGGAGCATGTGCTTCTGACTGCAAACTTTGATATAGACTTACCTCCAAAGCACGTGGCAACAGTCACTCCGGCACCAATATCCTGCCACTAAGCTTGCACTTGAATTCTTCCCTGGCAACTGCGGCATCTGTAGCCTGCGTGCTGACGTCAGCATTTCCGTTACTTTGCCATCGGCCTTTCCTGAACAAAGGGGGCTTATTCAGTTTCGAAGGACCGTACGAAGCCAGGTGCCCTATTCGGCTTAGGAAATTTGATTGAAACAGTGAGGTAGTCCGAAATGTGACAGGGTAGTATCGTAATACAGCTGGTGGACGAAAGGAGTAATTTGTATATGCGATCTAGGGATCAGTATCGCCCTCTTTGCTACCTGGTAAAAAGGAGTTGAAGGGACATCTTCATAACGACTGACATCAACACAGTCGGCAGCCTTAGTTACTGCAGACAGTGTAAGTACACTCTCTGCATATCTAGATGAGCCATCACGCACAACTGGAGCACAGTTACAATCGCCTAGTACAGCTGTGTGGAACTCCCGAAGTGTCCAACAGAGCGCAACAAGTTTAACAAAGATCTCTCCGGTTCTGCGGTAGGAGCGTACACATTGACAAAGCTCACTACCTGACCCATCAGAGTGGCATCTACTACCAGCATTGCCTTATTCGCCATACAACGTCCCTAAAAGTATGGCCCGATAGTGACATCCGCACCAAAATATTACATCCGCATTAGCTGCCCTCCGAAAAGCTAGAGCGAACTCTGTACGCGCCCTCGAACAGACTACCCACAGCATGAAGCCGCTCCTGAGAGGAAATCTTTGTTTGCTATAAGGTCACAACATCACAGTAATGACATTAACGAAACATAAAACAGTGACATACTTTCCCCGACGAGAAAGGCACCGAACGTTGATGCTAGCAACCTTTATAGCCTCCATTATCGAGTGGAGTGTCCCATCTTGCCGCGCACGCGGCCATGCTGTCTACCGGGGGACGACGAGCACACTGCAGCTGATGACGTCCTCGTGAGCGGGCACATTTCCTGCTATTTGAGCGCGATCTGCTGCTTACCACCGTATATAGTCGGCTCCTTGCACTTCCGGGATGGGGCAGAATCAGTGCCCTCATTCTGAGTAAACGATTAGCTGCGGAGTCATCGGCAGTCCCTTCCGTATGATCTTGGTATTCAGGAACGACGCCTCAGAACCACCATTTCTGATTTGCGTGTGTTCTAAAGTGGCAGGAGTGCTTGCTGAGGGCGCCATTGGTGCTGTAGTTGCAGAAGAACCGGAGGCACCTTCCGGCAGAGGAAGTGGGACCTCGTGGAGGGGCACGGGATCTCTCGCAGACACGCCCTCTAGCAGTACAGGGAAGATTGCAGTCTGACCACGCCATCTTGGACTACTGCGGCATGACGCCTTTCCTGAGGCTTCGCTGCATCCTGGTCCATCGCTGGTCCATGGCACCACGGTTGTCACCAAGGACAGCTCGTTTGACTGTTGCCGCGCATGTACGTGGGTAAACATCGCACATGCGTCCAATGCAAGAGTCGCACCTTGGAGCGGCACATTCACGACGAATATGTTTTAACGCTGACATAAGGGACGTTCGCACTGCACAAGGAGCTGGATCCCAAACACTATGATTAGATGCGACATATCAGCATAGGGGTCATGCCATCTTCAACGCCGACTCGCACAAGGCGGACCAGAGAATCAACGTGCCTCAAATTTGGATCGTCCCATTTTTCACGCTCTATCTTCACAGTGCTACCTAATGGGCGGAAGAACACGGAAGTGCGGCATCAGCTACAGCCGTTTGCACCCACAGGATACGCAGTTCGAGTTCTGATGCTACTGTGGATGGCACTAGACACGGCTGAGGTTTTACGACCAGGTCGCCATGATTCAGGAACGTGTCACGCAAGTCCGCCTCTCGAAATTCTATCAGTAGTACGTGGTTGAAGCGATGTTAACCCAATCCAACCACAGAGGAGAAACGTATTATATCACAAAGTGCCAACTTGAAATAATCCTTGTTGTAAGGCATTCAACGTATTCCAGCATGCAGTGACGGTAGCGAGGGTTAATCCGGCGGGGAAACGAGGTAGCAAATCTTGTGTTCCGACTGCTGGGGACGCATACTTTCAACAGCTGCGGAAGTGGTAACTTCAGGCACAGCAACAGGGGCGAAAGGACAGATTCCCGACCGATTAAAACCGTTATATTTCTCTCTCTCTCTCTTTGCATGAAACGAACGAACCTTCGCCTCGCGTCGTCGTCGCCGTGTCACGGCTTCGGTAAAGGTGAGATGGCAATGTTCATGTGGATTATCTTATGGAAAAGAGGCCAGAATGCGCGCGCTGAGGGGAGAGGAAGAAAGTTGAGGTTTAGGAAAAGAGCACCCTTAGTGATTCTGCTTCTGACACCATAGAGATGCCGCGCCCTGCTGACGCGCAAGCTTTGCGCCAGGCACGAGAACACGGACGGAAACGCAGAACTTGCGAATACCCACCTCGTCGTACAGACGAGGCCCCTAGCAAGAGAGTGCATGCCACGCCAGGTTCCCAATGTGCGTGCCGCTGAAGGTAAGACAGTGCGGACTCAGCGGCAATGTCCTGCTGGACGCGCCACTGAAGCCGAGGCAAGGAGGCGTCAGAGGCAAGCGAAAGCCGATGCAGCCACAAAGGGCTTCACGAGGCAATTCAGGGAGAACTCATTTGGGTGCTGTTGTTCAGTGTGCGATCGCTTGTGGTTCAAGAATGATCTCAGAGCGCTCCCTTTGCTCTGCTTTGACTAGAATTTCCAACTGCGGAGCCGACCACTTTCCGCTTGTGTGCATCGTGTCTGCGGCCGGCTCGCAGGGGGCAAGTGCCTCACTTGCAGACTTGTACGTAGGGTGTAACGGGTAATTGCATTACTAGTAATCAGTTCTGAGTAATTTATAATGTAATCGGTTACTTGACAAAGTAATTTTTTGAGTAATTCAATTACAATTTTCAGTCGTCAATTACCAAGTAATTACCAAGTAATTGATTACTTTGATACCAAAGAGTCCACGTTGTTCGGGAAGACAAAACCAACAGCCCTCTGCAAATTCCGAGACAGCCGTCTTATCTCCAGGAGTTTTTCGGCAACAATTTCTTACCCGAGGTCAATTGCGAAGTGTTCCGCACGTGTAGTGTGTTTTTGAGTCCACTGTCCTCTCCCCATTAATGTGGACTACGTCTATCAGTAATCCTGCCTCCATACAGCAGGTTGGATTGTTGGTTGTACCATGAACCTTATGACTCATTTCTGGGAGCAAAGGTTAGGACTCTTTTGTCTTCTCTCACTATGCGAGATACACAGAGAACTCTCGACCCCGATAACCTATTGCAGCTCTTTGCGTTCATGAGCTCCTGTCAGCCTTCTTCGGAATACTGTGGATGTCACAATTATGTCGACCATTTGCAATGACTTGTCGCTGTGGCCTCAGCTATCTGGCATGTTCAGAGCGGTAGAGAGAAAGGACAGAAACAACACCTTGTTCAAATGCCTGCTGTGCCTCCCTCAAGAAAAATTCCTGTCTGCTTTGAGCTTTATCTCATGTAATTTCTCGGTGCCTTGCGGCCTGCAGTATAGGCTCAGACGCTGCTCTTTGTTCTCTTCCTCTCACATATCGAAATAAATTGGCAAAGTAACGTGTTACGTTTCCAGACGTTACCTCATTACTTTTTCCCGCGAGTAATTTATAACGGTAAAAATTACATTTTCGTGCAGGGTAAAGGTAACGGTAATCAATTACTTTTTTAGTAACGTGTACAAGTCTGCCCACTTGTCTACGTCCAGCGGATTCAGGTGCACCGGGAAAGCGTCCGATATCCCGCCGTTGAATAGCGTTGAATGTCGTTAGACTCGTATGACCTCTCATTTCATTCATACAAACCAGGTGCGTGACATACGGTCGGGGTAATACGGTATTAAGAGGAGGTCGTTAACGCATGAGTACACGTGCACGAGATTATCACTCCGTTGCCACGGAACATCGAACAATATAGGGCGTTAAATATACACTTGAAGCGACGCATGATGGCTGAATCTACCCACCGTGCCGGTGCAGTAAAAGTACTTGGCCTCGTTCGTTCTTGGCCCTGGCCACATCTTCTAGCCCAGAGCACACTGCAAGCACTGTAACGTCAAAGCCGACACGCGGTCTCTGGATCAGTTCTCGGACTGCGGCACAGACGTCAACGAGGAACGTATAGAGGTGGTACCCGAGTGCATTGACATGTCAAGGACAAGCACCTCGTAGTGGCACCGGGCGAAAGGAATCGACACATCGAGCATATGTACGATGAGCACGTAGAAGATCTGTCCTTCACTCAAATTTACCTAGGTGAACCGACTCGCGTTAAAGGAGCAGTCTAAGACCGAGAAAAAAAAAGTTTTTGATCGTGATGGAATGTCCGATCATTAAATAACGTTTTCACGCTAGAAATATGAGCGTAGCAGAAAAATATCGCGCGCAGCAGTCGATTGATTCTCACGAGTGCGGAGAGCTCTCTCCTACTCTTGTGGAAGACACGTGAGAAATGACGGGCACCCCCGTCACGATGTGACGTTGCACGTTGCGTCCACTCCTCGGGCTCGCAAGTGACCTCGACTGCGATCTCCTTTCGCGCGCGTTGTCCTGCCGAGAGACGCATGCGCATCAGAAACGGCTGCTTTTCTTTTCTTTTTTTTTTACAGAACATGTCGTCGGAAACATTGGTCATCTGATCAGTCTGCCGCCAGTGAACTTTCTTCGATTCTTTTCGGTTGCACAGCGAAGACACGCAGTGCAACGAAATCGGGAACCCGCGTGTGGATTGAGGTCAGCACTCCTCCAAAAGGGAATGGGGACATGCAGGTGCAGTGCGCGTGGAAGTTGCGATCGTTGAACTGGTTCAATAAGTTGCGAACAGAAAGAACGCACTTTGTTTGTCTTGTTTTCCAGGAACAAATACGAGGTCAGCCACGTCATGTTGCATCGCTTCGCGAACAGCACGAACCGCCACCCTGCTTATCGCCTCATGTGAAACGCTGACACTTTTCCTTAGTTGGAGACGTATATAATAAACAAAAACAATGACTATAAGGCACACGATCGCGTTACCATTATGAGCGTAATGTTTTATTGTTCGTTTGCACCTCTGTTTTATGCCTCAAACCAACAGAACATAATGAACCGCTGTCAACAAGGAGCATGCTATGTCCGAAGCAGACGAATTTTCCGTAGCGAATGAGAGCACGTTTAACGTTTGACGTCACAGTCAATGGGGAGTGGCTTGTGGCTGGAGCGCGCGAGCCTCCCGTCACGGAAACGATTTTATAAATCGAATTGCGCTGTAACGAACCATTGTTCAGCCGAAATATTTTACGAGAATGATTTTTACACACTGCTTGACAAATTAAAAACGGTTTTCAGCCATTCAAATTTCTTTTCCATGCTCCTTTAAGCCACATACAAATACAACGCTCTTGAAACACGCCGTGAGTGAGATTAGACGCACAGATAGCATATGGACGACACCGTTGCACTTTTGTACATATGAAGTCGTCACAGATATGTCGGTGGCCTTCAGCAACACGGATACGCTTCAGACGTCAGCCAAGCAACAAATACTGGATAAAGATTTCGTGTGGGGTGCCATTGAACACGACATATGGCCTTCACGCACGGCATCCACAAAACGGTGCACTATTAGGTAAAGCGTAAGAAGGACCTTTTTGCCATGATCAGACATTTCGGCAAGTCGACGGCGTACCGCACTCTCTCCGCGTCAGAAGTGCATTGGCCTGATTTCTTGGACCTACTTCCAAAATTGAAATTGGACTCCGCTGAAGTTGATGTTTCAGTCTAGGAAATGAACTGCACGTACTGAGCACAGCTGGTCAATAAGGACCCCGTGGGGTGCTCGGGTGCTTGAACAAGCGGGTTAGAGTGGCTCCAAACATCCTGACATATAATCGCATCTCCCTGTTCAGACCGTACTGTGTAGATGACCATTCCAAACGCATTGAGTTCCAACGCGGGAACAACGCCAACCACACATTCTCCTGCGACTTCAGGACGCGCCCAATAAGGCACTGTTCATGCAGTTATCGGCAGCACTGGAGGTGATCAAGGAACCAGTGAACCCCCAGGAGCACCAAATCAACCCGCAGACCGACCATTGTGGCGTCGCTCACGTTCACAGCTGTCTCGCGACGTAAAACCATGAATTCTGAATGAGTTTTAGTATAACGTACGCTGTCGCCTTTTCGTACCTAGGGGATAGCGTACGATATCCTGAAACTCGCTATTAGGGAGTTTTAGTGCATCGGAAGCATTCTACGAAAACGATACCATAAAGGAAGCTGTCAAATCAAAGACCAGAGACGTGACGTCAGCCCCATCGAATGCGATTGGCTTATCATATTTTCGGAAACGTTATCGTGAGTACCTTCCGATATACTAAAACTCGCTATTATCTCGAGCGCAGAAACGACACGACCTTCGGCTTCCCTAACGAACAATACCTTTATGTTAATTGTGATGACTGGGCTGTTTCATTGCCAGGGGCGATAACATGTTCGAGTCGAATAATAGTGAATTGTAGAGCGTCGTGCGCTATCGCTTTTGCGTACGTAAGCGATAGCGCGGTGGTTCCGCGCACTGTATGAAGCTCTCCATATGTTCCTGAGGTGGTGCGCAGCACCACCACAGCTATCCCCTAAGTACGGCGAAGGGGATAGCCTACGGCGCACTAAAACTCGCTAGTGAATCGCCCCCACAGTGAGTACCTGAGTCGTAGAGTACCAAAAATGTTTAGTGTGCTTGAAGGGTAGAGAGTTGGTGGGCTCGATGTTACGCAAACGCGCTGTTCTCACTGGTTATTTATAAGAAGCTGTCAAGAAAAACAAGACACCCTGTATATATATTATGTATATTATCAACAGTCCGTAGCGGAAATGACCTTTCTCTAGCTCTACTACAGGGCAACGGTTAGCTGTGCTCCCGCCTTCCCTGTTGTATGTCATTCGACTGCAAATATTAAAAGATTGAATAATATTACTAGATCCCTGCGCTATGCCCTCTTCGGGGGGGGGGCAGTTTGTTTGTAAGGAAAAAAAGAGAGACGAGGGCTGGGGTAGTCTTTGCCCGTTACCACATTAATCCGAACAAAACTCAACGAGCCAGGAACGTTTGTTACAAACGCATTCAGTCGTTTATGAAACCCTTCCTCTTTTATTCTTTTTATTTCTCTTTATTATTATTTTCGTCAACATTACCAGCAGCCTTCTCTTCCTCCCATTATGAAAAAAATACAGCTATAAAAATTACGGCAGAAATCGCTGTGAAGATTGTCACTTGTAATGTTTACTGTATGGACGCTGAGGATGGGTCCAGAACAGAAGTCCGTGCGTAAGCTTGTAGAATGTTGTTGTCACGAGCGTTGTCATCGGTTTCTTCCTCACCCATTCAAATGCGATAGCATTAAGAGCTCATCGCGTGAATTCTCCGACGGTGTAGAGTAGAGGCTTGTGGAACCCGAAGTAGCTCACGTACATAGCAACCACTAGCTTGTCTATGGCCCTTACGAAGACACATCCCGTATGGGTGATCGGAATTTTATCATCACTCGCTAGAAGCCAATGGAAGGCTTCCTTCATAAAGTCCACGGACCAGTTGTTCACACATAATGTCCGTATTGAAGTCTCCCATGACTATCACGGGCATGTTGTTCCTTCGAGAGGTTCCTTCAAGTTTTCTACGGAGGTGTTGCTTGCAGAGTACTCGAAGAGTTTGGCTAGAAGGGACCTCTTGATCTTGCCTTTAAAGGATCCCGGTGTAATGTATACCGGCACGAAGAGAGTAGGGGCATCCTTGTATTCCACTTCTACCAACTTCGGTGACAACGCTGAGGTAACTTCGCCAATTACCTCGCCTACCTCGGTACCTCGTTAAAGAGAGAATATTAATGAACGCACACCGAAGGAGTCTCGTGTGTTGGGTTCTGTGTTGGGTATAGTTGGCGACTACCCGATACTATGAGCAAGAGGAAATGCACACCTTTCCCTCTCCTGTACCACCATCATCATTCCCCTCTTTCTTTCACTCTTCAGTGAAAGGAATTCGGTGAAGGTGAATTCGGAAGTGTGGCTGCCATGAGCTGAAGTTCTGTTTTAACACTGCAGCTATATCCAGTAGTCCACGAGATCTTTCGCACGGCAAGTCTTGTAGCCGCGCTCGAACACGTGATCTTGACGCACCAGCCAATTAGTGCAGTGCTTACGCTGCGACATACCTCGCCTCATGAAAGCCCGAAGGGTCCGCTCTCAAATACACGCATTTTAAACTACACGCGGAAATGGCGAAACTTTCGACGTTGAAATGCCCTACTGTTCTACGCACAATCGATGGGATTGCCTTTGCAACCTGCTTTATGGGAAGCGTCAAGGTAAATTGCGGCAACTTTTCACCGCCAATGAGCTGTGACCATCCCCGTATCCCTTTCGGTGCCGCTCTCTCGTATTTTTTATTTTTATTTCTTTTCTTTGTCGATGGATCTATACTTGATCCGCGCAACTGGGCACTCTACGTTGGAGGGAGCTTGGATGTAGGATGGGGACATAAATTTCAATCCAGGATATGTTTTTCTCTGCGCGCATTTATTGAATGTACCTAACATGCCTCCGCATTTGAATGTCCTTTTCAACGTTTTTTAATGGTTTCGATTTACTTTTTTCCAGACGCTCACAAAACGATCTATCGTCTTCTTTCAGGGGCTTCGAGTTTTTCGTGCATTAATGTATGAACCTAAAGTAACGCGTGTTCAGCGTCGTGGTTACGTTCACTCAGATTCGAGTCTTCATAATTCATTACCTTCTGATACAGTTTTCAAGCAAGTGTGAATTAGGCATTTCAACTCTCACAAGCATGTTGGAATGTCACTCTGGAACTCAGGATGCGACTGGTTTGCCTTTTTCGATACGGAAGCTTTGTCTGAAAGCTTCCGTAGACAAGCGATACTTCTTTAAGAGTGCAGACTTGGCCTTGTCATAATCCTCTGCGTCCTCCTTGTTCAGCCTGGCAATTACGTCAGCTGCCTCACAAGGGAGAAGTGTCAACAACTTTTGTGACCAAGATTCTTTCGAAAATTCGACCTTCTCACATGTCCTTTCAAAATTCACGAGAAAGAGACCTATGTCCTCTCCTATCTTAAAAGGCTGCATAAGATCCTTCATTTTGAAAGTTTCAGTCCCCCTCTCATTAGGCGGGACGGAAGCACGATTGGATCGTTCAACCTCTAGTCGTTTTATCTCTAACTCTAGCCTTTTGACTTCCAATTCATGTGCTTTCTGTTTTTCCTCACGTTCAATCAACTGTCTCTCTTCCCGTTCCTTTTTCTCTGCATCACGCTTTTCCACAATCAGTTCCCAGCATTCTAGTAGCTCACTATCTTCCGTGTCTGTTTCACGAATGAGCTCTATGATACGTGGCTTCCTTTCCCCCTTCCCTACGCTGATCCCTAATTCCTCACACAGAGCAAAAAGATTTGGCACGCGCAACTTACTTAGATCCATGACGCTCATTTAGTGCCGGCTATACTCCAAACTGTACTGTTTTTCCTGAAGTTGACACTTATACGCCTCAAAGAAATCAACAGGTCTCCAACTATCGCTACAGTTTCACTAAGCACTGTGAAGCTAATAGTCTGGCAAACGAATGGAGAAAACCGAACACTCACCCGCACCAGAAGTCATGACCCGACGAAGTTCATCCCGACGCTGCCAACCAGTTGTTAGGACTCCGGGTGTGGTAGCAGGTCGAAGGAGACTCAGCGAGGGAAGATAGAGACGTGCAGTTTATTCACATGATGTCAGAGTAGAAAATGGGAGAGATGGGCTGTAGTGCCCAATGCTATATAAAGTCTTTGGCGCGCAAGGTCGACGTGGTTCTCACGCACCGCACAGTTCGGTTCCTTTCATCTTCAACTGGCGGCAAACAATTGATCTTTGACGGCGAAGGTACTGGCGGATCTCAAGTGGATCTCTGGTTTCGCTGCAGCGTGTTTTCGCGTATGCAGCTGATCTGGTGTCGTCCGGTATGGCGCCAGTCGCCAAGTCATAACAGCGCGCAACACCATCAGAACTCCCGTGATTGGTTGCAGAAGCCAGCGCTTTATAGCCGCTCGATGTTTACCGGCAAGCGCTTCCACCACCATCGGCTCTGAACTTTACACAGCTCATTCGGCTAACATCGAGTTGGTGTGCCAAGTATGGCAAGTATTTTTGGGACACCCAAAAAGACACTTTTGCACTGAATAAAATAGGATAAACAGGATAAAGAACGGCAACATTCGGGATGATGTGTGGCTAGGAGCATGTTATGCAAAAAAGTTCTCTTCCAGGACTGTAGTGACGTCGGAGATGACAGGTAATGTGACACTTTCCGTTCCACATGCTCGCAGTGAAAGTCCATTGAAAAAGAAATGGTTTGCTCCAAGGAAGAATTGAGCCATTTGACTATGAAGCCAAATGTGCTACCGTGGCGGGATCATATTGCGCGTTGTGGTGTCCTCTGCGACGGTTGAAGTATATCAAGATTGGTTTTGCAGCGCCGACTCCTTCCGTATCGTGGTACAATAGGAAGAGTTATCGGAGCATTCGCTTGTAGTCCACTGTCTTCTAGATTCTCCGCGGGGGAGGGGAGGGGGAGAAAGCACGTGACGCGACGCTTTCCTCAGCAGTGTCTTTACCGAGTTTGGTGAACACCGACCGTTTACTTCCCACCTGAAAGAACTCTTCAACAGGGATCAGATGCTTCGTTTCGAATTCGCATTCGGCCGTTGCATGATGTGTGCATAACATAAGCGAATATATTATATTTTTTGGGGTTCTAGTTTCGATTAAACTGAATGAGGACCTGCGCAATGATCAATAGTTTACAGTTCCCACTTTCATGACGGTGAACAGCCGCTGGATAGCGCATCACCATCAGATGCACCGACCGAACGGCAACTTTATTTCGAGATAATGATTGAGGTTTTTCCATCGCCACAGCCCAGAGGCGATATTTTTCCCCCGGTAATTTGGTTAACGAGTCTCCCAGTGAGAACGGATCCCCTGAATAGGGGATTCAGCATTGCTCATCACCTCATCATCAGGATACATCTCATCCTGTCCATTGTGCATTGGGGTAGTGGGCCGCAACTCATGTGGCGAATTTCGCTATTCATCATCATTAATGTATCTGTTGCTGTTGTTGTTGTTGGACCTGCAGTGCGATACACCCACCGGTAAGAACGAGTTCGCTGAAGTCGGTGCGGCTTCGTTTTAGTATTACGTTGGACGAAAGTATCTCAAGATATGTATGTTGTCGCGGACAAACATGTCTATTTCCAGGACAACGTAGGTCTAATAATAATAATAATCCGTTGTTTACGTCGCGAATTAACTATATCAACATACGTCCGCGAGCAGGCGTTTTCTCTGATGAACCTGAGTATGTCAAAGATACACTCATAACTATAACAAACGAGCACCACAAAGTTGAAATTGCGCAATCACTCTCACACGATGTTGACGCAATAGCTACAAACAAGAGGTGCAAAGTTTCCTCGCGACACAGCAAATACACGGGATGAAAGGAAGGATGAAAAAGACATCAAGACAACATGCGCGACGAAAAGTGGCGCTTTCTCCTCTTCTGTCGATCTCCTCTCCAAGGACTACTCGGAAAGTGAATTATGTTACACTGAGGCTTCACTCATGATTATGACTTTATGGCACATGATCTCAGCCACTCTGCGGGGGGAGGGTGGGGGTGGAATGTTTCCCCCGCAGAGTGACTGAGATCATGTGCCATAAAGTCACTCTGCATGAAACGCACAGCTTCCTAGTTCGTACCTTGTTTGTGATCTTCCTAAATAAAAAACGCTGCAAAGCACAACAAAACGCAAATTATGGTGCCATAAAATGCTACCGCGGCTTCAGCTACCGCGCCGTATATGTTGCTGTGATGGAGTAACTTTTGAGTGTCCGCAAATGAACCTCGGCCATTTCTCAAGTGTTTTTTTTTCTCTCTTTCTTTTTCAGTACGGTATGTAAGTTCGTCATGAAACACACATGTGAGGAATATGAACCACGTCACGAGTGGACGAATATGGAAAATATACGCCACGGAAGTTACGCGTTTTTAGCCTTGCACCCCTTACGAAACGCTTGTCAGGAAATGTCTGCGATTTTCCAACAACGTGTTTTATATGAGTGGAAAGAGCGTTTAAACATGATCTGAACAATTCCACTCATGTGAACTTTCTTGTATTTGCAAGAAAGCAGTTACGCGCCGAAAAAGTGCGATATTATTTTTTTATTTTTTGCCAATGAGGTGGCTTTGCGATTTTTTCTTTTTGTTTGTTACCTAGACACTTGCAAAACGTAGAGCCTCAACAATAGAGCAAACAGTACAGCAGCGCATACAAAATAAGTGTGGACAAAATTAACTGCATAGCCGTAATAGTTACGAAGATACAAGACCTGAAAATTGTGAGGAAGCGTAGTGCTCGAAATAGCCATTCTTGAAGATTACTTTAAAAAAGAAACAGCTGTAAGATATTTTCAGCTATTTCTCAGGCCACTTTATTCCGAAGAACTAGGCGTCAACGTATACTGGAAGGAAAGAAAGAAACAATCAGTGATCGGCAGAACCGCCCTGCCTCACTCGGCTTGAAATCACAGAATTGCAAAATCAAAGCTTATATGGCTGCGAGGTCTGAGAGCGACCATGTTTCAAAGTGTAGGATATCACTGATCAACGTGCTTTCGATGCTAATCCAGGTTGTTTTAGCAAATGAAATGTACACTTAGCGACGGTTAGGCTTAGCAGAGCGGAGGCTCTAGACCAACATAAAACGGTGCGACATTGGTTAGTTTATAGTCACGAGAGACCCGTACAGGGTCGGCCACACTTAAAAGTATCGTGGGAGCGCATGACCTGCAAGTATGCCAGCGCCGGATAACGGATGCTCCTAGGTTTGAGACCTCGCGCCTGGCGAATGTTCGCCACCTCTCGGTTGGGTCCGTCATTGCTCTCGTAACACTGGCAGGCGGGGTCACCCACCTGCTGTTGCTATTCTATCGATGTTTTGATCAGTGCGTGGCGCGACGTAATCTCTGTCTTATCGGAATCGAGAAGAAAAGTAAAAGAATATGCCGCGCCACGTACTGATCAAAACATCGCCAGCAGAGATTGAATAGCAACAACAGGTGGGTCTCCCCGCCCGCCAGTGTTATGAGAACAATGACGGACCCAACCGGGAGGTGGCGAACGCTCGATAGGCGCGAGGCATGCGCGACGTCTCAAACCCAGGATCATCCGTTGCGCGGCGCCTGCGTACTTGCAGGTCATGCGCTCCCGCGATACTCTTAAGTGTGACCGACCCTGTACGTATAGTGTTGTAGTGAGACCAGGGTTAGACGGAGGGCCGTGCAGTCTGGTCGGACCCACAGTGATGTCACTTTCAATGCCAAGTTCAATTCTGCATAAAATACTGTTTTATTTCGCTCTGCATGAGTAATTTTCGTGAAATCTTTCGTCGCCAAAGTGTTCATCAGTTGCTTCGATCCGTTCACGACAGCTTCCTGCCGATCACAACTGGACAGGTTACCTCAACCTGCTCAGCAAGATGGTTAATTTGTATTGTGACATCTATGTATAAATGTAGCGCACCAGCTGACTGATATTCTTCCTGCAGGTACCCCCGGCGTCAGCACCTGGGTTGTTTCAGGACAGAACGTGACGGACGCGACCAAACTTTTGAGTAAGTGAGTACGTTCACTTTAGACGAACGATGATCTCGTTTATTATCATTAATTATTAAGCTAACTTAATTCTTCCTCCGTTGATGTTTCTGTGTCCCGCAGTTCCTCCTTCTGTCGTCGACTCGGAAGAAAACCAGCAAGTGCTGGTTCAGGAAGGGGAGAAGTTAAGCCTCCGCTGCCCCACAACGGGGCTTCCCAAACCAACTGTGACTTGGAGGAGGGACGACACACTTCCTATTCCCTTTGGATCATGGTACTGTGAGTATGAGGCCTTCAATGCCACGTGTAATCATTGGTGTACTTATGGCTACTGCATGGCTAAGTAGTAAGTACAACCCACAAAACCAAAAAACATACGGAAGGAGTCTCAAACTCAGCCAAAGGTTGATGCAAAACGGAACCCATTTAAGCGACAGGGTGAGAAGGGAAAAGATTTCTCTGACGGGCCAAAGGTCAGCGACAGCTTACTCCACACAGTTCTAACAATTCCCTCATAATTCTAACAATAGTGACTCCTCTCTCTCCTGTTTTCCCTTTTACGGGCTAATTTTGTTTTCCGCCGTCGATGAACTTCAGCGACTTGGTTCAACCTTTCGCTCTCAGTACGAGACTACATCCATATTCACATACACATACCGTACAAGCAGCATGACCGAGATGGAAAAAGCATGACGGTGATAGCCAAGGTCGTGGGATGTGGCCAAGGTTGACTGGGTCAACTTGGCCCAAGGTTCGAATTCTACCACAGGCTATACTCTCTGAGGTCATTCCGGAAGATTTGCCAGACGAGTGACGGCGCCGTTCCCCTTCAAGTCGGCCCAGGACGCATACTAACCTAAAGCCCCAATACTTCGTAAAAGTAGCGCGAACCTCTGAGGATCGCCGCTTTGCTCCTTTTTCACGCGGTCTACGCCGTCTTGCCTCTTTTATTGGGCTTTCGTTATCACGATTTGCGGAGCCTCTTTCGTAACCGCCATACCAGCAGCAGAATGCAGGCAGACGTAGGGAGTGCCAATGGCAAAGAGTACGACTGCACTTGTTTCTGGGTCTCCCTGTCAGTGTTTTACGCAAAAATTTGTTCCTGTACGCTCACGTGCCATACAAGATGTGGCGAAAGTAAGAAATGTTTGCGTTGCGTTTCATTGCAAGAGTATTTATAAGGGAACGCCACCATCGAAGCTTTGCAAATAAAAGGCTTTGCAGCCCTTTGCGTTTTGTCAAGCACACACCGTTATTACTTTCATTTTAGCTTACCCACGCTATGGCCCTGCAAAGCTTTTGTCGTCACCGCGTAGCCACGTTTTGCGTCGGGTTGCGCCCCGGTAGTGAATTTTTGTTTGTGTTCAGGACCATTTCACGGATGGGTCACGCTCCAGTCAGTGAACATTGCATGCATTCTTGAGAACGTAAAACAGTGAGGCAAGTAGTTGACCGTGCAGTATACCGTTCTCCTGTTTCTAAATCAACATACATAACAGAACACTGTCGTTTCTTATGAAAGGAATTGGCTCAGAGCGAGAGCTGCCGACATTTCGAACAGAGACTGTTCTTCTTGGCACTGTCCTCGTGTCCTTTGTTGAAATTCCTGCCCGATATGTGTTGCCTTTTTGCAGTTGCTGTTTTTGTACGCAACTACTTCACTTTATTGAACCAAGTTGAACAAGCTCGTTTGAACCAAGCAGGGGTACTGTTTGAATCGAGCTGCTTTTCAATACGTTAGAACATGGCAGGCCGTTCAAAATTTGAAGATTATTCGAATTAACCCACCCGCGGTGTACCCGGGATTCAGAGGCGGGTGGAAGTGCGCCCTCGATGCAGCGGTTTGGCACCACAACCGATCCCACACTGCGGCCCTGGGATGCAGCCCACTCTTCGTATCTACAAATACCCCGTCGTCATTTCCAGCTGACGAACAGCTGGGTGTGAACAAACACGTCGTTTTACAAGAACGGCGGCGAACACCACAGGAAACCCAGGCATACGGCTGCAGGATGAAACAGAACTTTGACGCCCGTAGAAACACGAAATTACCGGAAATTCGGGTGGGGGACGAAGTGTTGGTGAGACAATGATTACGCGATGCTCACGGTACCTTCAGTGGACTATATGCTGTATGGGGGGCAGTGCATCAAGCAGGGATTCTGAAAGCCGTTGGATACACGGGACCACAGGGAGCTAAGCACACGGCTACGATAGGGAATGTTATTTTATACCATCCACGGAGGGCTGTATGGCTTATCGGAGCTTTAATAAAGAACAGCGTAATTACTTAAACAATGCCCTACGATAGCTACTCCGATATCTATTCTTAAGCCATCGACATATCTCAACTATGGGAAAGAGACGTTTTTTTTTTCTCTCCTACAGTTTATACTTTCTGAAACGACAAACAACTGGGAAGCAAAATAAAACAAGCAAACGAGTATATGTGCGTCCTTTCAACCAGATGCTTGAATGAGGAGGTTTGTAAAAACTGATAAATAATAATCCGTCGAGCGGTCATCATCCACAACGCGTGTGATGCCTCACTCCAATCTACCTGCTCATTGCCACAAACACGGCTACAGCACGGCTGTCCTCTCCTAGGGAACAGCAATACAGGCGGCGCCACTGTGGAGGCGAAGGGAGAGAAGTGAGCGTGAGGGGGGACGGAAAGAGGACTTGTCGCTACTTTTACTATTCAGGGACTTTATACTAAGCGCCTCTCTCTCCACCTGTCAAGGTCTCTACGCCGTTCATAGCCACAGTTGGTTCGCGGCGCTAACACGAAAAACGTCAAACCTTTCATATTCCATCGTTTTAACAAAGCAGATGTTTCAAGAAGAAACAGTACCGAGGGAGGCGAACCTCAAATAAAGAGACGCATGAGTCGCTACGAAATGATTCAGTATTCCCCATTAATTTGCACAAAGCTGTAGAATTCTTGTGATTAAATGTACTCCTTCAGCTGTGTTGCATGCAGATACACGCACTTTACACGATGTCAGTTTTTCTTTCTCTGTATGTACCTTCCTAATAAAGCATACGCCGAGTAGCCTTTTCAGACAAACACTTGGTACAATCTCACTGCCACAACAGTAGGAACAACAACTTTATTGTGAGATGATGAATGGGGAGATCCATCACCAGGAGCGATACTCCTCACCATTGGTGGTGGTGATGCGGGGGAATGAAATAATGATTCGTTCATAATAAGGATCGACGTTCTATGGTGTCCAAAGGTGTCAAAAGAGCTTCGAGAGCGTTGGTAGGCTGGATTTGGTCATGGACTAAGCAATTGTGATAGAGGGCGGACGGTATGGACGGAAGGATGGTACTGTGGGCAGTGAAGAAGAATGTGCCCTACATCTTCTAAGGCAACGCAGTGACAGCATCTTCACATCTTCACCGCAGTGACACCAGTGGGAGAGCCAACTTGTCTCAAGCAATAACGCCACTGGGGTGTGAAAGCCACATCGAGTCCGATGAATTAATGCAGCACTTGGCGAGAGGCGTTTCGTAGCATGCGAAAAGCGAGCGTTGGATCAACTCTCCTCAGCATAGATGGGGGATGGGGAGAACGCCAGTTGCCCATTTTCAGTACGCGACGGGTTTCACGAGGGGTCGGGAATGGGACGGGGGGAAGAAGGGGACGGTCGCATCTCAGTAGCGCGATACTTGTCCGTCTCCGAGACGAGAGAGCTGCCTCTGCTGCGCTGTCAGCCTGTCTATTCCCCACAATAACACAATGGGCTGGAACCCACTGCGACCAGCCTGCGCCCTGCTCGTACACGTGGTGGTAAGCCATTTTACATCGGTGACCACAGGTGGGGATGAGCCTCGTATAACCGAATTTTCAATACCTTGCAGTGCAGTTCTTGCAGTCAGTGAAGACTTCCTATCCCCGCGGGGTAAAATCAAAGATGTGCTGTCTGGATTTAGCGGGACAGAACAAGGGTCCGTGCTGAGCGGCTGCCAGGAATCAACTGGAGCGCGTTCGTTTATTCCTCGTTCTTTTTGCATCCTTGCCACCGAGGGCGGATTGATCGGTCGGATGATCGGGGGATTGCGCAGTGAGGGCTACTTTCAACTGGCGGTCCAGGCGCTCGACCAAACCATTCGCCGCGGGGTGGTAGACTCCGAGGAGGCTGGTGAGGGCTGAGAAGAGGGCACAACGGAACCGTGGTCCCTGGTCCGTTGTGACAGTGGATGGACAGCCGAACCGTGCTGCCCAGGTGGTCACAAAGGCTTTGGCGACGGTTTGGGCTGGGATATCTGCTAAGGGAACAGCCTCAGGCCACCTCGTAAACCGATCCACAGAAGTCAGGGTGTACTTGTAACCATGGGATGTGGGTAGTGGGCCGACTATATCGACATGGACGAATCGGGCTCGTGGAGGAAGGAATTTGTGGAGCTGGGTCTTAGTGTGCCGCCCAACTTTCGAGCGCTGGCAGGAGAGGTAGGTTTTCACCCATCGCTGTACGTCCTTATGGATGCCTGGTCAAACGTTTCGTGCCGTCAGAAGTTTCTGAGAAGCGCGGACACCAGGGTGGGCCAGACTATGGGCAGCGCCGAAGATCTTCCTGCTGAGCGGCTGCCAGGAATCAACTGGGGTGCGCTCGTTTATTCCTCGTCCTTTTTGCATCCTTGCCACCGAGGGCGCTACAGTTGCAGAAAGGAAAGGATGGCATGGAGTTCCGCAACTACTGATGAGGTTGGATGCGAAAGCGGTAGTCATTGTACTACGAGTTCGGATGGTATGACGAAGGCCGAGGCGGACTTGCCTTTCTGGATGCGCTATCTGTATACAACAACAACAACAACTTTATTTTGAGGTGGAGAGTGGGAAGGTTCATCGCCAGCGGCGATGCTCTACCCCATTGCTGCTGGGGAGGTGGGGAATAAAATAAGGATCCCCTTCACAATAACGATCGAAGTCCGATGGTGTCTAGAAATGTCAAAAGAGCTTTGAGCGCAGATCGTTGCTGGGCTGGATTGGGCCAGGGACCAAACAATTTCAATAGGGAGAAGGGGCGAGAGTCCAGCTGACTAAGGGACTCGGAGAGTGCGGTTCGGGAGGCACTGAAGAAGAATGTGCTCCAGATCCTCAAGAGCACCACAGTGGCAGCTGGTGGGATAGTCAACTTGTCTCAAGCGGTAACGCCACTGAGCGGTAAAGGCCACATCGAGTCGCATTCTGTGGATTAATGCAGCATCTTGACGAGAGGTGTTTCGTGGCATGCGGAAAGCGAGCGTTGGATCAACATAGATGAGAGGAGAATGTCGGTTGTCCATTGGCGGGAAGCCAGGGGTGTCACCAGGCGTCGCGGAATGGAACAACGGTCTCCTCTCAGCAGAACAATACTGGTCCGTTTCCGATACGAGAGTGCTGCTTCTGCGGCGCTGTCGGCCTGCTCATTCCCCACGACACCACAATGGGCTGGAACCCACGTGAGAACTAGCCTGTGGCTTGCTGCCTAGACATGGTAAGCGTAGGCGTGGTAAGCCGTTAACACATCTGTGACGAGGGGTGCGGATGGGCCTCGTATGCCGGAATTTTCAATAGCTTGAAGTGCAGATTTGGAGTCTGTGAAGACTGTCCATTCCCGCGGGGTAAAATCAGCGATGTGTTGTAGAAAGAAAAGGATGGCATAGAGTTCCGCAGCTGTTGAGGAGGTTGGATGTGAAAGGCGTCGTCCTTGTACCACGCCCTCGGATGGTATGACGAATGCTGAGGCGGACGTGTTGTTTCGGGATGCGCCATCTGTATATGCTGCCATAAACGTAGAAAACTTCTCGTCTACAAGAGCATGAAAATGGGCTCGGAGGACTTGAGGGGGGACCTGACCTGGTATCGAATTTTCCTGAGGAGCGGGTGACGGGGAATGTGAGCACGAAAGCGTAGGAAGTGCCGAGCCGTTTCACGTTCACGTAGAACCTCAACCGTGAGTTCACCAGCTTCAGCCAGGACTTGCCGTGTTTCAGCCATTCTTGGAACTCCGAGGCAGCGACGAAGGCTTCGTGCAAACAGGGACCGAAGGGTATTTAATGATGATGCTGACATCCTGTGCAGAATAGGAAGGCTGTAAAGGACAGGCGCCCTCACCAACGCCGCGTGAACTGCGAGCAGGGAACTCTGATCACAGCCCCATCCTGAGCCAGAAAGATGTTGAATTGCGGGGAGCCATCGCTGCACTTTCGTTTCAAGGTGTTCAATGTGGCTAGCCCAACGCAGGTCCGAGTGGGTGACAGGGCCAAGGAAGCAATGGAAATGTATAAGCCTAAGCCTCTTGGCACCAACCCAAAAAATGGAAATTTGTCATAGCCTTGCGTGTGAAAGGCAGCTCGACGCACTTTTCGG
Organism: Ornithodoros turicata; assembly: GCF_037126465.1. NCBI lineage: Eukaryota > Metazoa > Arthropoda > Arachnida > Ixodida > Argasidae > Ornithodoros > Ornithodoros turicata. Next base: position 5,722,167 of record NC_088210.1, read on the forward strand.
GCGAAAGGTCCATCCCAAGTTGCGTGAGGTACGTATGTGCATTGGTTAAAGGGATAGTCGCATCCGGAAGCGTGTTCCGGAACTATTATGGTCATGTTCCCTGTCGTTCATAATGTACGCCGGCAAATTTTCTCCGCACAAATCCACTTGGTTGACTCAGAAACGATTTTTAAATGTTCGCGCTTCCGGCGCGCACGTCAATCCCCGCAAGGCGCCGACACTGGATGACGTCACCCGGATAAACCAACCATCAGGAGGCGCTCCTTCCCGCCGCAGATTCTGTGTGTGTCTGAGCGTGCGTCTGACCCTTTTTCTTGTTGTCTTGTCGCGTTTGCTTTGAAGTACTTTGAACTACAGCGTGTGGCCTAGGATTTCACGCCGTTGACGTGCGATGTCACAGCCAGGAAACCGGTGCTACGTGCTCGGGTGCAGAAAGACTTACAACGCGAATCCCGAGCTTGCATTTCACCGACCTCGCAATGGCGAAACGAAACGAAAGTGGGAGGCAGCGATCGCCAGCCACTACTGTGGTGTGGCCCAAGGATTGAATGTTTCACGCGTCTGTTCCTGTCATTTCGCCGACGACGCCTATTTTGATGAAGATGTATTGCAAGTTCGGCTTGGGCTACGGCAGAAACAGAAGCGGCTGAAGATTGACGCCGTGCCTACCACATTCGATCAGGAACAAGGGCAGGAACCAGTAACGGAGGTAAGCGACAATTTTGCGTGGTCACAGCTATGCGCTGCGATGAAAAATATCAGTTGTCACAGTAAACATCATCGCAAACACCTGGCCTCGCCGCCGATTGTAACGTCACAGTCACACCGGCTACTAATGTACACAAATTATTACAATGATTGCAGCATCCTGATGCAATAGTACGCGAACTCTAGAGAAAAAAGATTGGTGTGTTGTTGCTGTGCTAATTGTCGCCAGTATTATGCCGGAGTAACGTAACACTCCCACATGACTGCATTATTCTAATCTTATTGTAGCTTGTGGATGTTTCTACAGTTGATAGTGTAAGCCTGATGGCAGCATTCAGGGATGTGAAAGCATCGCAATCTGTGTTTGGCTACGTCCGAGACACTTGCATCAGTATTCTACTGCAGCCTTGTTGCTAATTTCTGGCTCTATTTCAGGCGGCAGCAAGCACGTCAACGGAATCAACTGGATTTGGTATGTTTTGTCAAGCCACGAAAATATTGCAATTTTTTTGCACGCCCCACAAAATAATGGATATGTACAAGCCCTGAAAATTGTCGAGTTCTGTGAAAGGAATCTTGTGTGATGTGGCTGCCAGTGTTTATAACGTAATGTCGACAGGAAAATAACTGTGCCAGTGAAATAGGGACCGCAAAGGGGAAGATTTATTTGCATAGTCATTTTTATATTTGTTATTGTACCTGCTAGGCCCTCAACGTATTCTTTTGAGTGTTCATACTCGAGGCCATATTTCAGATGTGAAGGTCATGGCTGAAGCAAGTGCTGGGGACCCACATCACGGCGTATCTCACAAGGGGGTTGTCATCCCCTGAATCCAGGAAGAGGAAAACAATGGACAGACTTGCATAGCGTATTAGTACACCAGATATAGATCTGCCAACATGAACCCTCCACATCCCTGTGGCAGCGTACCTGTAACCGCCCAGACTTCACACCACATTAATGTAGAACCACAGCACAACATAAAAAGCGTAGGTTTATTTGCCTCCCATACATAATGGGAGGCAAATAAACTTATGCTATTTCGTTATTCCCACTCCGTCATACTCCACTGTACAATAAATCGATACAATTATAGGGTCATTCTTTATTCCCGTCACTACACCGCATTGACAATCTGCACAGAATTCAAAATATTCCCACCTCGGCACTAACGTAGTGCAGTACAGTCTCGATTTGATGTCAGAGCTAATACTGCCACGTGTAGTAGTTTTTGCTGTACAGATGGGTAGACAGTCTGTTGACTGCAACTGGAGATACAGAGTGACAAGACAAAACATCCCCCACACTGCAATGACGAAAAGACGAAAATTGCTGCAAGACGAAAATTTTGCTGACATAGGCACACTTTGTGTAAATGAGCCCTTGGTCATCCCTCTTGCCTCCCATCAGAGGTTTTGGAGGATACTATAGGTGTGTGGTGTACGGGTAAACCTATCCGTACACCACACGTATAGTATCCTCCAAAACCTCTGATGGGAGACAAGGGGGATGACCAAAGGCTCATTTACACAAAGTGTGCCTATGTCAGCAAAATTTTTGTCTTGCCACTACATGTCTCCAGTTCCAGCCATCAGTATGCACCAGCTTGTCTCTCTTGTCAAGACACCCTTGCTTCGATGGTCCTAACGCTGATAGCCTTGATAGGACGTAGATGGGAACTCCCTCCTGATGGCTCAGACAATGCATCCAGGAACCTGTCTGTTCCTTGGACCAAGGTATCCCCAGACCCATCTCGTGAATGATGAGTATGCCGTGAACCTTAGGCAGCTGGAAAAGACAAATCCACATGACATTTCTTTTTGTTTAGCATTATATCTTGTGGGCATTTGCATACCTGCCAAATCTCCCACAGTGTTGGGAAGACAATGGCCAGAACAGACACTATCCCAACCTTGGAGTTCAAAGCCTGTGCATTCCTTTCTTAGTTCCGGGGTCTCCTGCATTTTGACTGTGGAAGGTTGGCAGGTGTGCAACATAGTACAACAGAAAAATGGTCCGCCTCTTTCAGGATGAACCCGATTCCAACAGCTAACTCCCGAACCAGCTTCCCTCCAATTCCGGCAAAATCCAATTTCTCCCAAAATATATTACTCTTACATTCTTCAGTAACATGCTCCCCCCCCCCTTTATTGGCACCTCAAATGCTTCTGTTTTCAGACTTGTAAGACTATCCTTCAGAATTCCCACTGGATATCTGTCAATCAGGGTTTTGTGTTGCCAATCAGGCCATGGCTAACTGGCATAATTGAGAGCATGTCGAGACTAGCTGAGGCGACTGTGTTGCTTCACTTTTCCTAATGGAATTGTTGGACCAGGATTCTGGGTCGTTCCACGGCTGTCGGCCACGCTTATGATTTATGGTGGACAAATTTGCGTAGGCCAAAAAGCTGCTGAGAATAGCCGCCCTTTTGTATACAACCCCTGTCCACTTTAGGTTCGACAATTTGCATAACCAATAACACCCGACTAGCACCCGAGTTTACCCTTCCGAATCTTGATGGGAGGTCATTTAAACCGAAAAAATCATTACGGTCGTAATCATAGCAAACGGAAGAGCACTGCAGCAGGCTTACCTGTGGTCCTGAGGATTGAGTCGCCTAAAATGTTGATCATAGCGGCAGAATTGAGGCGCGTACACCACTAGAAGCTCCCTACGGAGGCAGATGTCCCTGAGTAATGGGTGTTGTGTTATGCACTGCACGGCGGCACTGTTGCACATTTCTACCACCCTGGCAACAGAATGGCAACACAGGCGCTCGTCGGGCTCCTGTGGGTCGCAGGCTCCACACACACACACCTGCCGACAACAATTTCAACATTCTAAACTATTTCGCACAACCGACGGCACGGCAACCATGCAAAGAATACGTCACTTGAAAATGTCATCCCGCGGGTTAGCCGCAGCCACATCTCGTGCATGGTCGGCGGGTTCCAGAGGCATTGGGTCCGTAGAGTATGGGTCATCATCCAGCATTAACTCGTCGCCGCTACCGCTTACATGTTCGTCAGAATCTCCCCCAGACAGAGAAACATCACTCTCGTTTTCAGACTCCATGTTTGCTACCTTCGCGCCTTCGCCTTCGCTTCGCGATCGGCAAACAGGCGCGCGGCTCGCATTTACCCAGGGCGCGCGCTGATTGGCCTTATCCGGGTGACGTTTGCTCCCACTTTTAGAGAGCGAGGGCGCAAGGATTCCGGTTTCCTTTTCATCGGATTGCGCGAAAAGTACGCCGCGGATCGAAATGGTATTTTCGGGCCCATTTCAGTGGTCGGCAAGGAATTAGAATTCGCATTAGTTTCGAAATTGACCTCGGAGAATGCGACTGTCCCTTTAAAGCCGTCTGCAAGCGGCTCTGAATGGCTGGTTGTGATTTTTTTACTGTCAAAAGGGCTACGTCACCTGCAGCACACAAATGTGCGAGACGGTATCATACGCGCTTGATGTCCAGGAAAACGGATACGACGATCAGCCGATGAGCGCGAGCATGTTGGACTGTAGAGTCTAGGTCGATAACTGGATCCATGGAGCTTCGGTGGCTACGAAACCCAGCCTTTTCTTGAGGGAACACACCTTGTTTTTCAGGCCACCAGTCTAGGCGATGCAAAACCATTCTCCCCATCAGTTTTCCCATGCAGCTTGTCAGGCTCACAGGGCAAAAGCAGGATAGGGCATTTGGGGGTTTGCCTGGTTTCAGGATGGGAACAACAAATGCCTCCTACCAGGTAGCTTGTAGAGGTCCCTGTTGCCAAGACGTATTAAACACGTGAAGGACACCTTGAAGTGACCGCTCGTCAAGGTTTCGCAGTGTCGCATAGGTGATTTTATCGGGTCCAGTGTACGAGCCGACGTTCGCAAGCCTCTACGCTGTCAGCTCTATTAGAGTGAAGTCACGGTCACCCTCCGGTGCACCGGGGCAGTCTTGCTGAATTTCAGCCGTCAAACGCTGGACAAAACTGCTGTGTACCGGAGTCGCCGAGGCAGCCGCTGGTGTCTTTAGTACCACACAGAAGTCGGTCGCCAGCGTGTTTTCGTCTACACCGTTAACGATAGCCAAGGCCGCGAGAGGATTATTTTGAGGGGGCGCCACAGTGGGATTTTCTACTCTAACGCGTGATTATGAAGAACAAGTGCTGAACTTACGCAACAACGTTTCACGAGGGAATGTGAGGCAGCAATGTTGACAATTCATTCAGGAAAAAATCTACTCTTTTGAAGAGAGTCGAAAACAGGGAATCCATGTTATGATATGGATTCGTCCGTTGATAAAGTTGGCCAATCTTTGGTGGAGTAGTTAATGGGCCCGTGGACGTCTCTCAGATGATAAGGAAATTCGTCAAGTCACTCCGGTAACTTTTTTTACACCTCCCCATATGTATATGTTGAAATAAATGTTATTATTATTATTACACTGACTGACTGACGAATGCGTTATTGATGTGAACATCAATTGAAATCTCCTGTCCCCCCCCCCCATCCACACTGGTACGTGCGAAAGCAAGTGGTGCGCAATATGGTTTGCTTACTTGATGAAATCGACGTTATATCGGCACTATGAGATCAAAGTCGACATACTGCATCAGTGCAGTGACAGTGAAACTTCCACGGCGACGACAGTACCGATGGTTAACAAAGATACTAACATTGATATTGAACAGGTGGATGTCGAACAGGCGTGAGAACCGAAGCTGCAGCACACTGCTTTGGAATGGAGAGCAGTACTTAGGGATTGCACCAGGGCGGAATGCAACGCCGATTGATATAATCTGCGGCAGGCAAACCGAAGAGTTGTCCTTCCCATCATTATACTACAGTAGGACAAGAGATGTTCTGAGGCTGGGAACAACATGGCCGCCATATGGAACAACAATATGTTGTTCCAGCCTCAGAACATGAGTTCTCTCTTGTTCAACAGTTGCCGCCTGCGTCGATCCCGTCGTATGAATGTGTGTGTGAGTGAGCAAAAATGTAAGAGTGAATGGAGGATGAGTGAGAGAGAGTGGCTGGTTTGTCCCTTCAGATGACGCACCCTTGAAGTCGCTGAGAAGGCGTGTTAGCTTAGCTCATTTGGTAGAGCCCTGGACCGGCAATCCAGAAGATCTGGGTTCGAGTCCTACAGCTGGCTAACCTTTTCAGTGACTTTCATACTAAAGTAGGCCGAGACAATATAGCATGGATATCTCGATTACTCTGTACATGATAGCAACATTTGGAATTCGTCTAGCCGTAACATCGCAGCATGTGCTTTAGATTGCCATCAAGATACTTCTTTTGCGTGCTGTATGGACGGCATGTATACGATACACTCTTAAAAATGAACTTCACCACATAGCACGCTCCTAGCCAACAATCATCCCGAGTGACATCGTTCTCTCCCCTGATTTGTTGAAAACGGGAGGCGTCCGCCTTTTTGTGACAATTAACATTTCTACATAAGTGTCACAAAAAGGCGTACGCCTCCCGTTTTCAACAAATCAGGGGAGAGAACGATGTCACTCGGGATGATGGTTGGCTAGGAGCGTGCTATGTGGTGAAGTTCATTTTTAAGAGTGTACATTCGCATGTGTTTGAGCATCCGCCATATACTTCACGATCAACAACAATTTTATTTGATGGTGATGATTGGGGAATTTCATCGCCAGGGGCGATACCCTCTTGGATGCAAGATCGATGATACCTGCACGAATGCATCGACCGGAATCTTCCACAGAGGGTTGGCAATCCATTTTACGCAACTAATACATACTTTCAGTCATTTCTGCCCAAAACTTCTTTTGTTTGGAACCACCTTCCCGGCTCTCTTTCATCCATTACTCACCCTTCATTATTCAAGAAAGCTCTTTGTGATCAACTGAACGCCACATAGGGATTTTTTTTCTAATTGTTCATTGTTTGTAGTGTATCTTCTGTATCAATCTACTGATATTTGAACTTCCTGTTACGCCCCTCCCCTCTGTAATGCTAATAAGCCCTGAGGGTATCATAAATAAATAAATAAATAAACCTTACGTTTCTGAGATCGATACCAAACTGCGTGCTCGAGCGGAAGGTAAGAAAGGCCCCTTTGCGCTAGCGGTGTCAGCTTGTGTGAGCAGGAAAAGCCGACCATGTTGTTACTGAGATTGGACGGCATTTGTTGCGAACGCTGCATCGTTTAACTTATTCGTAGCCGTGTTTAGTGTTTAAAGACACATCACTTGATCCTTACCGAGCAAAACGTTGCACACTAATCAGCGAGAATTCGGTTGTGTGCTGCATCTACTTCCACAAGTTGACCGGCACCGTTATGACTATGTTACAGAACATATACCGCTTAGCAGACATCGAGTGCCCGATTACTTACTGCAGATCGAGTTTCAACATCGTGCCAGTGCTCACATTTTACTCTTGTTCGAGAATAACCCCAAATAGCCGGTGAGGGCGGTGAGTGAAGACATGCCGTCAGACCTCGGCAAAACTCACTCATGAGCGCGCTCACTCATGCTCACTCACGTTCAATTCGGCTAGTGAGCGTGAGTGAGCAATCCTAGAGCTGAGTAGGCGGTGAGTGAGCCTGAGTGAGCGAGCCGAGAGCTGAGCGGACCATGAGTGAGCATGAGTGATTGGACCGAGAAGTGAAGGGGTAGTGAGTGAGCGAGCCAAGAGCTGAGCGGGCAGTGAGTGAATGAGCGTGAGTGCGCACTGAGTGAACGTGAGCGCGCGATTCGAGAGTTGATGGGCCAGTGACTGGGTGTGAGTGTGCGAGTCTGGAGCTGAGTGGCCAGTGGGGCTATGAACTGAATAGTGAGCGGCCCATTTGCACACGCTCACTAATTAAATAAACATCCTAACTTTTAAATTTTACTTCGCACGCTTACGGAACCTCTGTTTTACGCATCGGGACCTTCAGCGAAATACAGTGCAAGAAAAAAACCGCGTCGACACTAAGTGATTTTTCCGTGTAAATAATTGGTTTCTGTTTACATATTTCTTGCGCAGAGTAGTGCACCAATACGCTCTTTGGATCAGCTATCCGGCTGTCAATTCGTGTTCATCCGCTCGGTTGACACACGGGGGTGATAGAAGATAAGGAACAGCCGTAAGACCGCAAGACGCTTACCACTTACTTACCTCGAGTTATCCTTTGCCACAAACTGAATTTCGGTCTTACATTTCTCACTTCTCTTATCATTGACCAGTGTTGAGTAGTCTGTTTATAATAAAAAGTGTTTACAATAAAACACGGGCTTTCATTCGTTTCACTGCAGAAGACGGTGAAAACGACGCACTCACATGGAAGCTTTGCGTGTCGACACCCCAGCCCACTCTAAAAGTTTTGTTCCTTTTGTTCCTCTAAAAGTTTTGTTCCATGGGCGCGTCTTTCTTTGACGGGCTGGATAAACGTGCCATACCGATGCTGTTTGTATAATGAAGTGCTGAATAAATCTCACACAGCGTAGTAGCTGTTTGCGCCGTAAATTTGTAAATTTCGAAGGAATGTGAACATGCCCGATACTCTTCCCAGCTGCAGAAATAATCATATAATTCTGACAGTGAAATGCACAGACGCTAAAACGGTATTGCGTCCAGCGCCGAGCCACTATTGTGTCATTCCTTCTTTGAATGAATTGATTTTTCCTCTTGTCTGACGCTTATAGCTTAAGGCTCTTGCCCGAGCCGTGACATACATTATGGTTGGTTGAGTTGCATATTAAAATCGTCAGCGTAACCTTCGGATGATTTCAGCTCCCCCTACCGGCAGAGAGTTTCCTTTTTTCTCCCTCGGTTTGAATAGATCACCCGGTCACGCTCTCTTCGGGAGAGATACGGAGGCGCTTTTTCCCCCGTCCTTGAATTATGCAGTTTCTATGAATCTTAAATAATTCAAATGCCTACCTGGTTGTGGAGAGGAAAACGACGGAATCCAGAACGTGCAGCACCCGTCTACGTGACTGACCTTTAACCTTAAGTTCGGTGTAATTGAAACTGAACGAGAAGACCGCGCTGTACGTACTTTCGGAAAAATTCCCGTTTGATCTATACGAACAGTCTTGCACCGTGACGAGAAGGTAGGTCACTGATTGTCAATTTTCAACCGAGTTGAGGCTTCGAAGACGAACGGTGCATTCACAATTATTTATTTCCGCGTACGGATACGGCTCGGTCTTATTCTGTAGTACAGAGAAAGCAACAACACAGAGCAGAGAAAGCACTATACAAGAAACCAAGCCCCCGTTCCAATGCAGGAGGGGAAACACAATTTACGTCCCCGAGCACCTCCAAAAATAAGTTTGCAAAGCTCGTCTTTTTTCTTGACGAAAACTAAAATCGGTATATTTCTGCACGCTTCCGTGACAAACGAAATCTAACGAACCCTGATGACAGGTCATGGCCACTGTAGGATTGAGTACGCTGGCGCAGGAATTATTCGTCGGTGACTGCAAATCAGGAGCCACTTTTGGAGCGGGAACCGTTGGTATGCAATCCGATTAAACCTAAGTGCCCGCGAAAGCGTAGGCTAAACGCGTGCTTGAACTCGCCGAAATGTTAGCACAGTGGCTTATAACCCGTCGCTCGCCAAACATCAGTCTCGCGTGTAAGTAAGGCACGTTGCAGGCGCTTAGGGATATGCGTGGGATGACCCGAAGCATTTGACATGGGTCTTCGTGTGTGCCCTTAGGCTATGCCATAGCGCAGCAGCGTTGTGTGAGGAGTTTCCCCCAAAACGACGGCAGCATTTTCGCGTCTTGTAATTAACTATAGTTCTCTTTCTAAATTGTAAAACGAAACTAGCTTTTTACTTCCCTCTACGTTCGCCAGGGCCCATTTATTAATTGTTTTGCGCTAACTCGCGGCATTCCTTCCTTCCTTCAGGATATATTCAGGATATTATATATTCAGGCTATTATATATATATTCAGGATTCAGGATATAGGACGTGTAGAAGGTGCAGCGCGAGAAAATTTCCGTAAATCCATGTTACATTTTCTTCCTTCTGAATCTGCACCGCATATATTCCTTGGCGATATGGCTTGCTCGCACGTAAAATTGTGCCGACTGCCAGCGCCAGCCTTAATGAGATTTAAAAATTAATTCGTTAATTGATAAAAATGGGCGCGGGGTCCTGCCGGGAAACGTGCAGCTCGCTTCTATTTCTTCTTTTTCTCTCCCTACATAGTAGAGAGGAAGCTCTGGAAACGACAACGAAGATAAGGTTTTGCTTTTGATTATCGTTGCTTTACGACACGAAAAGGCAGCGAAGTGTATCGGGGGCTAGGGAATAACGCGGCCACGTCTACAACGAAACTTCGGACGACACACTGGTGTTTTGCATTTTTTCTTCTCCCATTAAGCACCATATGATCTGCAATAGGCGATTTCAGATATTGCCCTTGTGCTCCGCACGGGGGCCCTCCGTCGCCCATGTCACGGGAACGCGTCGTGCAAATGTCACGCAATGCGTCGTGGGAAATGGTTTACATTTGTGCTTGCCTGCCTGCTGCTCGAAGGAAGGAGGGAAAACCGAAACCGTTTGCGCTCTTCTTCTTCTGTCTGACTCATAAAAACTAAATCCCAAGGTGCAGTGGGGCATTCGCAACACGGCGCTGTCTTGCGGGCCATCCATGCAATTTCTGAAATCGTCTATTGCCATTTTTGCAGATTGAAGCGCTTGAAGCTTTATTCCGCAACTTTCCAGAACTAACTTAATATGTATTAGTTCGCGAAATTAATTACCAAAGTTCATTAAAGCTGGCGCTATCTGTTACATCAATATGACGTCGGAGTAAACCATGCCGCAAATACGTATACGTGTGCAGTCCAGTTTTTGATCACAAAACAACGTGGATTTATGAAGAGTGAAGATTTTACAGCGGTACCTGTTAAAGGGAAGGTATTGGGAAATCGTTGTGGTTGTAACACAAAACCCTCCGCTTCTTCTCTCTTCTATTCTCTGTCTCCTTCTGTCTTCTTCTTCCGTCTGTTGACGGTCGGTTTCGGTGATGCAAAAGAAGTTTAAATAATCTAAAGCTAATTAAACCAGTTTTGACATATACTTGGGAATGGGTATGTTGTTGAGAAGGTGTCCCGATTTTTTCAGCATTTGCTCTTCCGCTTTTGTCCCGATCTTAGTAATATTTTTGTACCTCTTATCCCACCTCTACACGTCACTGACTTCACAGATCACAAGGCAGTACTCGTCACTCTAAAGTTGTTGTGCACATATCAGTGTCATATATAAGAGTGTCAACATCCACACGCAACAGCTCCGCTGAAATTAGCATTACACAATCGCAACCGTCCTGTTATTTTTGTTTATTTTTTTATTGTCCCGCTTCTTGTTACGCCCCTTGCACATGTACCCTAACATATTTCTATGTTCTAACTTAATTGCATAATAGAACAATAACAATAATAAAAACAACATAACAGTACATAACATAACATAAAAACAACAATTACAGTTGTAGTTAGAAATCGCTGCAGTATTTTATTAAATTTTCTCCGTATTTAGCGTGTAAACCCTGTACATCCACCGGAGCATTTTTATGGACAAAAAAATAGTTTAAAAATTGGGGCGGCCTCAGTCGTGTATAAGCCGCGCTGTTTTACATGAAAACGTCACGATGTCCGGTACCTTTCCTCGGTTTCTCCACGGTGCTGCTTCCTCATAAAACACTTAAACAAACACACACTTAAAGGGGCATTAAAATGCAAAAACAACATGCACTCAAATGAAACTCCGTGTTTGAATTAGTATAACGGAAGCAGAATTACTCCACACAGCGCTACCGTTTAGAAGAAAAACGCAATGAAAGCAGAGCCGTCTTCGGCAGCAACGAATGGGATCCCCGGGAGGCAAAGATTGGCGGCATCCAATCAAACAGCAGGAGAAGCGCGCGCATAGAAATCGTGGCCGTGTAGATTTGGGACGGGTCCGATAGTAGTGTTCCGTACAGTGGCGTAGCCAGACCTCCAAGGTAGGGGGGGGGGGGGGGGGGGGGGCTCGATACGAAAACTCCCCCCCCCCCGCTGATCATGTGTGCGGCAACACACACATACTTGTGCACACTGCAGAGTGCGAATGAAAAAAAAAAGAGTTGATTGGACGTTCACAATACGATTACATGTATAGGCTGCCATGACCAATGAGGTGGTGTCATGAGATTCGAAGTATGTTGAAAAGCTCATACATTGAAAACCATTCAAGAGTGCTGCTTAGATAGACGCCTTGATCTGCAAGAACTTTCGCGAGCGTCACACTGCCCCCCCTCCCCCCATATATTACGTTCTCCTCGGATTGGCATGATTTGCGTGGGTCGGTCCGTGGCAGGTAGGGGGGGCTCGAGCCCCCCCTAGCCCCCCCGTGGCTACGCCACTGGTTCTGTATATGCGCGGCGTGATGCGCACTACCGCATTTTTGAGTACCGATTCACTGAATAGACCTCTGCCCGCACTCTTAAAAATAAACTTCACCGCATAGCACACTCCTAGCCAACCATCATCTCGAATGATATCGTTATCTGCCCTGATTTGTTGAAAACGGGAGGCGTACGCCTTTTTTGTGACAATTATGAACAGCATAAGTGTCACAAAAAGGCGTACGCCTGCCATTTTCAACAAATCAGGGCAGATAACGACGTCATTCGAGGTTATGGTTGGCTAGGAGCGTGCTATGCGGTGAAGTTAATATTTAACAGTGCGGGAAACGTCATCATGACGTTGGTAGACAGACTGAAACCGAAACAAACACAAAGGGGAGGGCTGGGTTCCACGAATGGACACTTGTTCGCTGACTCCTATTAAAAGAAAAGTAGGACCGGAGGTCGCGTCTCTCTCAGGGACCATCGTAATGCCATCAAGGCTATGGCTTTCGTGCGCGACCTTCTTCGCTCCTAGCCTCGAGCGTAGTTCAACTCCACCAAATTGGTGGCGCTGTCGAACACTATGGCGTCATTTGTTTACAAACAGGGAGAGGTCTACTGTAGCCCACAACAGTTCTCGCGAATGTTCCATTGAGAACATTTATCTTCACATCCCTGGGACAGCGACGCCAGTCCCCCTCGCAACGCGCAATATGTTTTTCACAGAGACTGCTTCATGGCGTGGCACGTCCGTGCGCGCGCAGCATGGGCTAAAAACACCGATGCACGAGCTGAAAAGACGTTCACTGCTTAGGCAGCGTTCACACGGGGCAACTTTTTGCAGCAACTATGAGCAACTTTGGAGTTGCTGTCAGCCGGCAACCTCCAGCAACTCGAGTTGCTCCGAGTTGCTGCGAATCGCTCCCGGACCGAAAATTTGAGAAGTTGCTCGTGCATCGGCCAATCAGAGAGGGAAGCATTGCCACGTGACTCCCGATGGCGTTGTGGATTTCGTTCGTGGGTTCATAGGTTCAAATCCTGGAGGTGCAGCTAAAAAATAACTTTTTCTTTTTTACGAACTTCACGGAAACATATCAGTTGCCACTTCTGGACGGCAATAATGATCTATTGGAGCAATAAAACTGACTGAAAGTTGATAAACAGCAGCTAAAGAAAAGATTCCACCAGTTCGATTCGAACCCACATTGTCCGGTCGCCATAAGGTTGCTTGTGGGTGGAGCTACAGAGTTGCTGCGTGTGAACGCGGACTCGAAATTGCTCAAAAGACGTTGGATTGAGTTGCTTCGAGTTGCTTCGAGTTGCTGGGAAAAGTTGCCCCGTGTGAACGCCGGCTTAGCGCAGAAGCAAGATAGAGTCCGGTATAATTTCGATTGTTGTTCCGTAACGGAATCAAAGTTTTGAATTATGATAACAAGTACGAAACTGACACAGCGTGCAACGTAATTTGAAGTGAACTTGTTTTTGCATTTTAGTGCCCCTGAAAAAGGGGAGTATTCTATAGAAAACACCTTTTTGGGATGGAGTTGTCTTCTGCTAATATAAATAAAATACTCCCTCTCAAATGGCTAGTCTAATACTACCAGCTCCCGTGGCAGCATGCCGAGACATACAGTTCGACGTTCTTGCCGCCCTGAACAGCCGTGGCTCTTAATATACAGCATAAACCGGAGCGCAATGCGTCACAGGCACGCCTCGTTAACGTGATAACATTGCGGGAGCAGCGAAGAGACCGGGCACCCATCGGTAGCCTATATTAGCGTATCGAATGGATCATATGCTATACAATTTGTTGCCGCGCGTTTGTTAAGTGTTGCGGGGCGGAATACGTTGGTAAGGGTGACGGGAATGCGTTTTTGCAATTAACGCGTGCACCTGCCACGAGTCAAAGATACCAGCTAAATACATAACACCATTCCCCGAAAAATAATGTGTTCTTAACACAGGTTCTCTTCTGTAACGTGACTAGTTGCTGAGTGGAGCTCTGAAACCAGCATAATATTTCTTTCACAAATTAAGACGCGATTTTAACAGCATATTCCACGTTCAGGTTCGGTGTGAAAAAGGTGCATTGGACGTAAACACCTCTATCAACACCTCACTTTACGCGCTTAATGATCGACATTAGATAAAATGCGGTGTGTATGTCCATATACACCTTTTCCTTAGCTATACCTGTACCTACACCACCTATACCTTTAGTAATGTCCTTCTTGCACCCTTTGCTTCGGTCTACGGGATAGAAAAGGGTGTTTTTATAAGAATACACCCGTTTGAAAGCGACTAACAGTGTAAAATCATTTACTGTCTACACATCTGTAGGTCGTCTAGGGTCTTGTAAGTGGTTCGAGCCCAATATGTCACAATGTATTGTTTTGAATCTGCGAGAACAAGAGCGTAAGCTACTTACTCCATGCAGCTCGTAGACATATCGGAAATAAAATTTTCGGAAATGGGATTTATCCGAATTCAAAAGGCGCCTGTACGGTGCCTATCGTGCACAGTGGTGGTAATCTTGTTAGTAAGACGCTTCCCTGCCGATATAGTGGCATGTCGCTCGAGGGAGATCGTGCGCAGACTTCACAGGGTATTTCACAGGGCAGCTATGCCGACACTTGATAGACGGCGTCTGAGGGCGTTGCAAGAATACGTCCACATAGCAGGGATTCCAAACCAGGTTATATCTCTGTCACGGAGCCGAAGGCGGTTAAGCCCTCAGCTAAGGATGTTGGTGCACTGACGTCCGCTATACGTGTTCAAATTCCTGATCCTCCATTGAAGAACAGCTTGAGGTAAAATTAGCTCGAGTCGTTCGGTTTAGTGATGCTTTTTCATGTTTCAAGAAGCATAGTGGCCGCACACATTACGTAATGTCAGTGTTGTAACCCGTTACCGACATATGGTATCGCGATACGGATACTCGTTACTTCAGTAAAAAGTATCGATATTCCCTTTTTAAAGTAACGGAGCACCGCTACCGTTACTAAAGAAGTAAGGCAATACTTTGCCCGATACCTTTGTTGGAAATACGAAGTTGATGCAGCAGAGAAAGATGGCTTACATGAACACCCCATTTGTATAATAGCAAATTGGGAGAAGACAGTTTTGCAGTAAAAAGACAACATATTTATTATGTAGCTCGGACACTCTGCTTGACTTTTATCAATAGATGATTCTCAAAGTCTTCTTCTGCCATCCTGGCAGACCGTGGTCTCTCCGGCAGCTGACAGAGGCCCATATGGCAATTACGTTAGGGTCAGGCCCACCCATGCCGTGGAGACCAATGACGAAGGAAACCTATCCGATGTTAACAATACCACGGTATATGTGAACATGGCTCAGTGTAACACGGCAGCTTAGCGGTCGAATCCAGAGCGCATTGTCAAGAAGTTGACCTCTGTTCGTTGTCCTAAACTATTTTGTTGAGCGGAGCGTGGTTATTTCCTCCAAGTTCGAAGAAGAAAAAGTGACATGTATTTGGTATAATTCCCTTAGCAGAGCACATAGGCGTGTCCAGAGGCTTCTTGGGGAGCGCTAGGCGGGCCATTGACAATGAATAAGTGTAAGAAATACGGTCGGTGAAGGAAAGGTGGGGCACTAAAAGAAAGTATCGTTAACGATACGAAGATCGTGTCATCGTAAATTTGTAACGGAAATATTTTTCCGATACAGAGTTTAAAAAGTACTGCGACCCGCACTCCGATACCGGAAAAAGTATTGATTACTGTAACGGCGTTATGTACAACACTGCGAAATGTTAAAAGAGTGCATAAACTGAGCACAGGCAGCACTCGCGTAGTTGATTTTCGTTGCTAACATCAGAGTTGAGACAGAGTGCACTCAATATTAAAAGTATGGGGCAGTCTTTTTTGCGAACAAAGAAGGATGACCCGGGAAAAACAGACGCGACCATAGCAGCCGGAAGGTGCGAAAGCGTCATATAGATGACGAGGGTTAATTTCAGCGTCATTCAGCGATTTATTCTCATTTTCCGTTGCGCTCACCATGCAAAGCAACGGAAGTATAGTAGCAGAGCATTAGTATGGTTGTGTTCAGTGATGGGCACTTGATGAAGTACTTGAGCACTATACCCTAAAACTATTTAAAATTAAGTTTCTTTGTACTTGACACTTTGCATTTTGAATTGTGGACGTTGTACGTTATAGCATGATTGCCGGGAACCATCATGATCATGCAAAGAAAACTAAAAAAAATATCAACAAACGCGTCTTATGTGAAGCCCAGAAAGTGTTAGTTTCTACTCGATATAACGGAAACGGTTCTTCGTTCACAGGAGGTTTCTTCGTGAGGTACTCTTGGAGTGTATAAGTGGAGAGTCATTTTCGGAATTATTTATTTTCGAATGCATAATTGTTTTACCTAAGTATAGTGACCAGTATGCCGACCACAAAATTGGCGACCCCTTCACAAGCCTCTGGTTTCCGCGACGTCCGTTGTATGCTACGCTGCCTTATTCGCACCTGATGTTGCAGCTCGACCAGGCAAAAGCTTTCGATCGCGTGGGGTGTGCGTGCTTACTCACTGCGCTTCAGTGATATAGCTTTTCTCCGAACATCTGTGGTATTCTTGGGCGATTGTGCAGCACCCACCTTGGCTGCCTCTTCATGTTGCATCGCTGTTCTCCAAGAGTTCACCACAACCAGGGTGCCCGACCGAACTGCCTTCTTTCTCCCGCGTTATTTGCTTCGGCCATTGACCCTTCCAATGGGCCATCGACACGAAGGCGACCATTAGCGCCACGTCTTTCATCAGAGCATATGATATATCATCCCCATCAGCACGATCTCTGCAGCGTCACGGTGATGCTTATAATCACAGAAATCAATATACCTCATCACAAAAATCAATGACACATAACTGATGCGATGTAGCACTACAACACCATAATTGTTTGTAGGGCAAAAACCAAGAAGGTGGCGTAGCAAGGAGACGCGGTGCTCAGAGCTGCTGTGACGTTGTGGGCGACGCACATCATTGCCTCTCATTTCTTGTTTCGCTGCTGTACAATTTGGAAAACGTTGTCTCGTCCTCAGCCACTGCTGAAGAGCGCTCTTAGCAGTGCTACCATATATGTGTTACGGGAGTAACTGCATACGCGTGATTCCGCTATGAGTATTCACTCAGAGTGACGGTTCAGTGACGCAGTGAGCTCTATCGATTCAGGCAACCCCCAGTGACGCCATTGCATCACATCTTTTCAGGAGAGACAATGTCGCCCTTGGCGGTGCAATCCTGATTGGCGGCCATAATTTTATGGGCTCCCTATTCGTTTGAAGCTTACATTTCTTTTGTCGCTTGATTTGGTTCATCGAGTCCCCAAAGATTTACTGTTCTTCCCCCGTAGCGGTACCCCGGGCTACATCACTGCTAAGAGAGTAGTGGAGAAGTCAATAAGATTCCTAACGAGTTCGGCCTCATCTATGGCTGTGTTTCAATACTCGGCGCAGGAGAAGCTGTCTGAGTGGACAGCTAGATAGACGCCTTATCGGCGGAGATTTGGAACAGACTTGCGGACTTGGCGCCGCTGTCGCCATCTGCCATCGCCCGTAGGAACATCAATTCCGCACTTTGTTTAAACGCCGCGTAATTCATTAATAAACGCTGAAATAATTCAGCTCACATGTCGATGCATTCTCCCTGCGTATCGTTATATTTCAGAATACCTAGTGACCTCAGTATCATTACTTAACAATGATCGGCAAAAATGCCGGCACGGCTCATTCATATTACGGCGTAGCCTTTCAAGAAATGCGCGTTTCTTGTATTTTCTTGATGTGTTCATATCATTCGTATATGTCTCCATTTCCTCAGTGTTCCTTGCATTTCGTTGTTCTTCACATTTTGGAAAACTCCACTCCGCCATGTATTAACGCTGGGTCCTTATGGCACTACAATAAATAAATTCAATAAAATATCACTTTTTGGACTTATTGTTGAACGCCGTAAACACGTCAGACCTAATCGCATCTATGTTGCAGACAAGTGTATTAATTTTCAAGGCTGCTGTCAATGACGACCACTCAGACGCATAGCTAGTCTGCATCGATGCAGACTAGGCGAAAGACGCCTGAATAGCAGTCTAGGCGGGAATTGGAACGAAACTTAACATGGCGGCACTTCCGGTTAGACCGCCAAGTAGTCGACTTACCGGAGTATTGAAACACAGCCTATATCTCACGGTTTCCTGGGTATCAAAGTCTCAAAAGAAAAGGGTAAAGAGACTCTATCATATCTATGTACGGGACACAAACATACATCGTAAACGAAGCCCGCTTTCTTACCTTCATCAGTCGTCTGTTATTTTATCCTTTGGAAGACCTGGCATGACTCGATTCCGTAATCACTTTACTAAACAAGGAACAGGTAAGGGCTCTCTCTCTCTCTCTTGTGACCACCACAAGGAATGAGATGGTTTGCTTCTGCAACTTCAAAAGTCATCAAGTATCTCTCCGTGCTCAGTTTTGAGTATATGATTGGCTGGTTGTATCGTGCAACTGCCGAGTTCTCTGTCCCCAGGTGTGTGGGACAAGCTTCTCGGGGAAATAGTGCGTCCTGGGCCGACTTCCGATGGTCGACATTTACCTTAGGGCGTCTCAGGAAAATCCAGGGGGAAGCACACGGACTGCACGGCCAATGCGTGGGTTTGCATCTTAGTCAGTAACGGCGTGGAAGACGATCATTTTGGCCACTAAGTGACGGGCAGTGATGGCCACTAACTACTTCTATAGTAGTTTAACTATAACTAGTAACTACTTTGCGATGGAGGAGTTTAACTAGTAGTTCAACTACTTTTCAGGGGAGTAATTAAAACTACTTCTTTAACTACTGCAAAATAGTTTAACTACATCTATAACTACTTAACGTTGTCCATCAACAGCAATCCCTTGTAGTGTTCTTGGACACCTAAATATGAATCACAAGCAGTGAAATGATACTTAAAATATACTCTTGTGTCTACGTCGCTTAATTCACATACTGTCGTAAAATCCACAGCCTGTCTCTTGTATATTATGCGCTGACAAAAGAGCTTGCTGCGGAAATATTTTCTATGGAGTGAAACTTCCGCTATAAAGGTAAGTACAACATACAGCAGACCATGTACGAGATTTACACTCATGCTCCTTCGTCACAGATCAATGCGCCACACACAAATATTGTGGTGGGTGCCGATTGCGCCATTGTGGACCGTAAAATATTTTTGCTTAGCCTAGATGGTCGATGACATAGCCATCCTGTATGGTTATGTGCACACAAGGATGGTATTACGCAGGCCGCTATGATCGTCAAATACCGAGCTTGCGGCGGGATTCTTTCTGTGCCTACGTGATAAACTGTGTTGCAGTATTATTTCACAGCAAATGAGCCTTCACTAGAGAAGCATTAAAAGTGAAGATTTAGTACACATGCATGGCATAATTGCTCTGCACCTCCGTTCTCATCAAACAAGTAGCTGAAAGTAAAACTCGGAAGCACAATCGTGCCGTAAAGCTTGCGACAAAATCGGAAGTAGTTGGAGCTTGCAGTAACCTAACTACTGTAGTTAACTACTCGAAATAGTAGCTTAACTAGTAGTTGCCACTACATCTCTGCAAGTAGTTGATAACTACTTTTTAACTCCAATCAGGTAGTTTAATAATAATAATAATTGGGGGTTTACGTCGCGAGACAACTGAGATCATGAGCGACGCCACAGCGGTCGGTCTGTGGATTGCTTTTGCCCACCTGAGGGTTCTTTAACGTGCGATGAAAGCTCATCACACGGCACCCCGTATTTAACGTCCCTCGCGGAAGACGGCGTGTCTAAGCAACTTGTACCCTGCCACCAAGTTGCTGGCGTCCTCGGCCGGGTTCGAACCCGCGATCTCGGGATCAGAAGGCGAACACGCTACCGACTAAGCCACCGAGGCCGGTCAACCAGGTAGTTTAACTAGTAGTTTAACTACATGTAGTTAACTACTGGCCATCACTGGTGACGGGGATGGTTCAATGCCTAGAGAGAGATGAGCTCCCACGCTCGTTTGTACGCGCTTCGGCCACCGTTAAAGCAGTGCCCTTCTTACGTCAATTCGTGAAGCAGCTGCATGATCGCGACGCTAATGGACCACGAAGCCACCACGTCCTTTCCGAAACTATACAAGGCTTTTGGTTCGGAGACATGCCGATGCAGAAAGAGAAGGCTATACACTACACTTTTTCTTTCGAATGCAGTGACATCACTGGAAGGCGACACTTTCAACGTGAGCCGAGTGGTCCGGGATCACATGGGCGTCTACGTGTGCATTGCGTCCAACGGAGTTCCTCCACCGGCGATGAAGAAAGTTTCTTTGGAGGTCACTTGTAAGTCGTTCTTACCCGTCAGTGTGTCGTACCATGTCGCCCTGGGGTGCTGGAGGAGGGGCATTGATGACAAGGCAATTACATTGTTACATTGTAGGTTCTAGTACATGCTTTCATTGCGTTTCAGCGCGTGCTCTGTGGCCCTGTGGCACAGAGAACACAGTGCATGAAAAATACCACTCTCTTTCATAGAAATGCTGTTCGAAGTGTTGTCCTTCGGTTACTTGCACACAAATCAGCTCGGCCTAAGTTTAAACTTCCTGTTCCTTCTACTGAAATGAGTTCATATTTCCTTCAGGTTGTCCATGAGCAATGCAGCTGAGCGCCAGTCCCTGCAACTCTGTAATTACTTCATTGTACTTATTGTGTTCCGGTCACAGGCTATTTATTACAGTATATCACATTTGTCTAGTTCTCCATATTGATGCAGCACTGTTTTGTGCAGTATCAAAGTGCGGTTATACTCACACAAAACAAAATAAATTGTATGCCTCTAGAGAGATGGAAAACTAGAAAGGGTTAATTGACGGGGAACGACACAATGTCGTACATGACATGTTCTGAAAGTACGAAACAATAAATTTACTTGAAAGACAAAAAGCGAGACATAAATTAGGGCATCACTAATCGGTTCGGATGTTCCCGTTCCCAGTTCCTCCATTGATCAAGATCCAAAACTGGGCGATCGGCGTTACAAACGGAACAACGGCAGAACTGGAGTGCATCGTCGAGGCGTTCCCGCGTGCCACGAATTCCTGGCTGTTCGGTGAATCCCCTTTGGAGGCCAACTGGAAGTACCAACTCCGTGAGGAAGAAGAGGGATCCTACACGTCTCGTCTGAAACTCAGAGTTGCAGCTCTGGAGCCCAAGGACTACGGCATGTACAAATGCGTGAGCCGGAACGCACGGGGACACGCCACAGGCGTCCTCACTGTTTTTGGTAAGCGTATCGGAAACATGCAGTCCCCCTAATAGTGAATTGGCGCGGTCATCTGCTGGCAGATTTCTTTCCAAGACTCTGAGCACTTGTGTGCGCTTCGTCAAAACGTAGTAATCTCGCGTGTTCGCGTGGCGTTTTCCCAGCGCCACGAATCCGATAACTAGCACATATTTTGCCCGGTCCCCAGCTGGCCCGGCAGCGCGTTGCCCAACTGTACCCGGTCTCGTCATATTCACGTCGCCAGGGTCCGCATTAGCTCTGGTTGGCTCGCACCATACGCGCACTCCAAAATTAACATGGGTTAGCAGACGACGACACTCACTCTCACCCAGTGGCGTAGCCAGACCTCCAAGGTAGGGGGGGCTCGATACGAAAACGCCCCCCCCCCCGCTGATCCTGTGTCGACAACACACACATACTTATGCACACTGCAAACAGGATTAAAAAAAAGGAACGAAAATAGTTTATTTAGACGTTCACAGTACGATTATGTCATGACCAATGAGGTGGTGTCACGAGATTGGAAGTATTTTCAAAAGCTCATACTTTGAAAACCATTCAAGAGTGCTTCTTAGATAGACGCCATGAACTGCACGAACTTTCGCGATCGTCACACTGGTCCCCCCCCCCCCCCCCCATATATTATGTTCTCGGATTTGCACGATTTGTGTGGGTCGGTCCGTGGCAGGTAGGGGGGGGGGCTCGAGCCCCCCCCTAGCCCCCCCGTGGCTACGCCACTGCTCTCACCCTCTATTATGGGTTAAGAGTGGCGGCCGCGATGCCCCAAGTGTGATCCAAGCGACTACAGAATGGTGTAGATGAAGGTTAGCTCGTGGATGAACTCCATAAAGTAAATGCCTGTATCTGGGTACCCCCCGCAGAGTCACTCAGGGTCACGAGCACACGACGTGTCACGTGTTCGTGTCGTCCCTCTGTGTGCACAGACTCAGACTTTTACAATATGGAGTCTAGGTGACTGAATCCGCCTAGCACTGATGTTCGAGTGGCAATAGTTGCGTGGTCCAGCGCGGTTTTCATACTAGCAACTTCCGAGCGCTAGGCCGTGTTGGCACAAAATTAGCACACGAATTTGCCATTAAGTATCCCATTAATCTCGGTTGCAAGCTGTAGATATCACGACAGCCAGAGCCGCGATAACTTCCGTCTGCCAGAAGTGTGTTGAATCGGAGATATACATAGATATCGCGATACGCACTGGCGGTCACAGTTTCTGAAGTGTATCGCGTGTCTCCATCGATTGGTTCTAACAAAGAATTTTGACAAAGCGAAAATGGGACCCGCCTCAACGCTTCGTCAAAGGAAACGCGGTCACTTTGCGTGAAAAAACAGCATTTGATACGTGATGTTACGTGCGTGCAGCAGCAATTGAGCTAGAGAAGTAGCCCAGTTAACGTCGAGGAAATATGCTTGAAAGAGGCGTGTTCCACAAGCGAGTTTTCTCGCATACGAGGACGATAAAAAACAACGGTCGAGTCATGTGTCTCAATGCATTGTCGGAATACGCGAAGAGAAATCGACGGACAAAGCCATTCCCATTCCTAGTAGCGTCGACCAGCATCGTCTGCGACTGTGCACTAGCGATGTTCTAAATCTCCGGTGGAAAGCAATTGGGACTCACCAGAGGAGTCCTTCATTGTTCTCTGTTTATATCCAGTATGTGCATGTCCGGTAGAAAAGAAGCACTTGGGACAGCATATGGATTCCCGATTTTTGTCGTTCCCGATCCAATTTCTGATTCTAGTCATTGGCAAGATGTGATTTGAGCACGCGACAATTAAGCGCATGACATCTCGCGCTTCTTCACCGGCGGAGCCACGTCGATGCAAATTTTCCGAAATAAATTAAGACGAAGTGTCTCAACCCAACATTGCATTCCTTGTCACCTTTCCATATCCCGGTACCTCTTGACTCGAATGTTTTTGTAAAGGTCCGTTTCTTTCTAGAGCTTGACCCTTCCAAGATGCCTGTGGCGCCTGAGGAAAACACGTATACTCTGTACGGGCACGGTAAGCACGATTATGGAACTTAAGTGTTTTAGTTTTTCTGTCTGTGTCGGATTAAGGTTATGCTTATGCTTTCACTATTCCTTGTATGTACTCTCTAAAAAAATGAGTAAAAGGAAGAGACGTTTCAGCATCTAGTCAGCCAGATTGCAATTACTCACCATTTTAGTCTGCTGACTCCCACATTTATTTCTCAGGACTGCAAATAGTTACTGAACTTCGCAAATGAGCTCTGGGATCCAACAGTCTACGTAAATACGTGCTCTTCGTGAATTTGATGGACTAACTTAGCTAACTTAGCAATTTCCCACCCAACACTGAGAAGGAAATAGAGAGCGGTTCTTCCCTGGCAAACTGTGCCGTATCCGTGGCACGAGATTTTATATCACTCGGCATATCACGGTTGACGGTTTAATTCAAAGTATTTTCATTCATGCACACAAATTATGTACTGTTGGGGACACGGTTGTCTAAACTCTCCAGCCCCTGGCCGAGCAGCCCCCTATCGGCGACGTCGCGCACGGAGGAACAATATCATTACAGTCACAGGGGTGGCATCCAATGTATTGCTCCGTAGACGAAAGCGTGCTGGGCGAACGCAATGCATCCTGGACAGGTCCTGGTCGTACGTCACAGCAAACGTCAAGGCACACGTGACCTTAAAGATGGCGGCGCCCGTGATCGGCGGCCAAATCGTTTGTAAACAATGCGGTTGTTGTTTCTGGACGACGTTTTGGATGTTTTTCGATCACGGTAATTATTTGTATCCCATAATCTCGCAGAAAAACGCGCAGTTTTACACATAAAGCCTCGTATTGTTGACAACTTCCAAAGATGTGATGACGACCGCGCGTAAGACTTACCGAGCCGATGCGATGTACTTATAAACTAAGGTGAAATGAGCTACCATGTTGCGGAAGAAGCACCGCATAGTTTACGCTGGCAAAATACGGCCATCTCTCGGTGTTAAGACGGTGAAAATATGTCGGTAAACGGCAAAACGACATGTAAACAAAGTCACATGACCTCAAAATGACGTTTTCTATGACGTGCGACCAGGACAAGATGGCAGTTTTGCCAAAAGCACCCGCTTGAGGGTAGTTACAACAATGGCGGGTTTGTGTCACCCCTGTGATTACAGTCTCCGAGGTAAGACCGCGCAGCGCCACCTGTCGGAAAAGAGTACCACTGCATCCTCAGCGTCTGCTAGGGAGAGCAGTTCAGCGTGGCCTCCCCTCGGGGAAGGTATTGGTTACTTCCTTCGTGCGCGACATCGCCGATAGGGGGTCGCTCCACCACGGGCTGGAGATTTTAGACAACCGACCCCCAACAGTACCTTCAGTACCTTGGCTGTTACAACGGAGCGTGAAGTGGAGTCCCCATTCCGTGACATACACTTTGTCCCATGCATTTAGTCCTGAAAGGGGTTATTTTTTGTGGCAATGCATTTAGTCCCCAAAATGAGTAAAATTACAGTTTTTTTTTTTTTTTTTGAGTGCACGTGGCAACAGGAATTCCCCTCTCACAGTCCTCTACTTCTCCTGTACGCATTCCGCATGCCTTTTTATGGGGCGGTCAGATCCGTTCCAGTTCATTTCCGAACTAGTGCCACTTTATTCATCGTGCACCACTGGCTACGGCATCGAAAATCGCACGCGAAATAGTGGCGTAGTTTGTCCGTGATTCGACGCAATACACTGTTACGATATATATCTGAGATATGAATATGTCAGAGATGCGTGTCCTATGCACTGTGTTCTAGAGCGTACGTGCCAGCCGCACAGAACAACTTCATTGTTGTCGTCGCCGTCTACATTTTTGTCTTTTCTTTTTTTTATCTTTCTTTTTTTTCTTCTCATTTGTACGATATGCAAATAAGGCCGGGCCGCATAGTGCGTTTTCTCTTGCGTAAAAGCTGAGTTTTCACGCCCAGCGCGAAATTTTGTACGTCGCAGCCGCTCGTAGCGCGTGATTCACTGCATGCAGAGTAGGTTTGATATTTCACGCAGCAGTCAGTTCACAGGCGTCCATAGCAACCAATCACGGCGCAGCAAATTCACTACTGGTTCCAGGCCAGCATCCTACTTCCTTTTTAACAATTGCCGCTCTAACGAAAAAGCTGCAGAAGGAGTACAACAAGTACAACTACTTTCGCTCGTGAGGGTCCATTTTGCCAAATGCAAATCAATTACAAAGGAACGCACACAAAAACGACCATTTCAGGACGGAACAGGAAGGAGAGAAGAATGCGTGTGTATTCTCATCGAGCAGGAGTAGAGGTGTGCGCCGATGTGCCGCCGCCGAGTGCATAATCCTCGCCGCCGCCGCCGCCGATGCAGAGGGATCGGCGCAGCGCCGACACCGCAAGAGCTGACCGTTGCAAGAGCCCGTACACGCTCTTTGTATTGGTTACATCCGAAATATAACTCTGTTTTTTCCCGACAGTCGTCCATTCAGAGTATGCTGTCAATAATTTGTACTTAAAACCTTCGAAACTTAGTGCTTAAAAAACTATAAAATGACGGCATCGTGTTCACGCTGCACTTTCACATAACACTTACAGGAGCGGGACGAGGGTGGCGAAGGGTCACGCCGATAGAAGGAGATCGGCGTGGCGCCGCCGACGCCGCCGGCACAAAACAGGAGATACGCCACCGCCGACAAAAATGCCCTCGGCGCACACCTCTAAGCAGGAGAGCTACCTATGCAAGAATGTTGCCAACCCTTCGGAAAGCACATCCGCCAAACCCGCTGTGCACGCAGCAGCGGAATTTGCGCCCCCATGCTGTTTGACAGGCGCATTTTTTCACGGTGCGCGGCCATGCAGAGTTTTACGCAGCGCGGTATTCACATACACACGCACCATGCGGGCCGACCTTTACACTCTACTGCGAGGGGAGGGGGGATAATAGTAAGAACTGCTGTCCTGGGCAATATTTACGCGCGGAGAATATGAATGGTATAATGGTAACGGAAACCACCGGAATTTGGGCCGGTAACGTTATCGGAAACATAAACGCATATCATGCACCACTATTACCGGAGAAGTCGGCCCAGGACGCATACTAACCCCCTGCTCCCCACTCCATCCTGCTGTCCTCTCTCCATCTGACCACGTCTGTACGCCGCTCGTAGCCACAGTTGCTTCGCGGCGTTAACAGGGAATTTAAAAACAATATCACCGGAAACGGAAACTAAAATGGCGTTCCGTATGTAATTCGGGGAAATGGCTGAAAGGGGCGCGAATGGCGGTCGCCTTAAGCCACCTTGGTCGTCCGAAAACAAGCTGAGAATAAACATTAACAAAACGAAGGCGGTCATTTTTCGGCCAAGAAGTAAACCAATCGAATTGAAATCTGCCATAACCAGTAACTCTAATGCAATTCCGGTCACATCTGAAACAAAGCTCTTAAGAGTCCATTTTCATGAGCACATGAGCTGGGATAGCCACATTGCCTTCATTAAGTCAAGCTATCCAAAGCGGCAGGAGTCATTAAGGGGTATAGTTTTGCCTCAAAAGGCTAAACTAATAATCTACAATGCTATCTTCCAGTGGCATCTCAATTACTGCTCTCTGGTGTGGGG
Organism: Ornithodoros turicata; assembly: GCF_037126465.1. Classification (NCBI taxonomy): domain Eukaryota; kingdom Metazoa; phylum Arthropoda; class Arachnida; order Ixodida; family Argasidae; genus Ornithodoros; species Ornithodoros turicata. Next base: position 5,749,162 of record NC_088210.1, read on the forward strand.
AACTACCACTAAACGAAATTTGCAGGTATCAGCGACGACTCAGAGGAAATCTATTCGGGGCGTAATGAACATACCTGCAGTGTCCGATATCAGTAGAGCCTTCGGTCAACTAGGTATTCCCCCAGTGCAAAACCTTGACAAGTATAAGCTTGCGCTGGCGTATAGAGATGCTTTTAAGCGGCATAATTGCAGTTTTCTTGGTTTAGCGCATTTAACGGAAGCCTTGCCAAAGTATCACACCCGCACAGCTGTAACATGGCAGAGACCATTTTCAAGGACAAATTATGGGCACCAAAAAATCGCCTATCAGATGCCTCTATTACTCTCCCATAACCCAAATATTGCGTACATTAATAAAAGGACGCTTCAGGACACTTTGTTCTGTTGAGCATTTCCTACTACTTCTTTATTACCCCTGTTGTATCTTCTGTATTGTATTGTATTTTTTTTTCAAAGCTGTTATTGTATGCCAGGTCCCGATATGTGTTGTTATTTCGTCCATTCATCTTGTTGTCCATACTTTCGTTTTCGCCACTGTCAAACTTATTCACGGGCTTGGAGCCCTTTCAAGCTGCATGATGCAGCTTTATGCTCCAAGTGCCACACTGTATTTCAGTGAAATGAAGCTTTTGATTGATTGATGATTGATATAACCGCGCTAAATTACTCCTCACGGCACTTACGTTTATTTATTCTCACGTTTGTGATGACAGCTCCCCCACCGAGAGTCGTGGAAGTCGAGTGTCCTGTCTGTCCTGACTGTCCTTCTTCGCACGAGTGTGCGCCCAGGCGAAAAGGTTTGTCCATTTCACGCTTTCCTCTTCATAACTGAGTAGATAAGGACAAACGAGCGAGGCTACTCTCTGCTAAGCTAGTTGGAAGTGTAGCTCATAGTGCATAAGACCGTGTCTATGCAAGACCATTTTCAGTTTTGATGAGTGACACAGACAAAATGTTCACGAAGACAAAGTTCACAGACAAAGTCCACAGCTCCACGGTGCTCATTTAGTTCCAAAGCAGATGTGAGGAAGCACTGTATAGACCCATCTGAAAGACATAGGCATTAAGAAACGTGAGCCGAACGAAGAATGAACTGAATGAAGTCGTGCAGATGAGCTTCGATTATATTCTTATACATGGAAATATTATCTTTCCCGATTCAGGAGGTTCTGGAGTTGCTACGGTCGTCAATGTGGAGACAATATACAACCATTCGCATTGGCTACCCCTGAGACCTCGCGACCAAGGTAAGTGATACGCGAGTTTGTTTCTACACATCCATCATTCAGTGTAGAAAGCCTGCCGCATACTACAAATGGTGCAGTGATTCTCAACTTACGTCACTCGAGGGGAACCCGCTCTTGTGGCAGCGTACGACGTCAAGGAACGTACTACACTGGGCCAAGTGTGTGCAAGCGGGTGAGGCGGACTTGATGTCGTACGACTAGCAAATTGTTTATTCCGTTTAACTGGTTATTTGCATAATTACGATTATTTTACTTACGTATTGTTTCGTCGTAAGATGTCCCTTGAGCTTTGCCGGGTTCATTCAACTGTTTCACAGTACTTTCCCGCACAGAACTCATGGGTAGTCCATATAGGTAGGACAGTAGCTTCGAAGTTTTTTCGAGTTAGCTCCGACTTTCCAAGTGCATGCAGAGCATGGTTCACAATACGGCTTTTTTTGCGTGCGGACGTGGGCGAACGTCGGTTACCGTGTGACGTGTGTGCGAGATCTTCCACATCATATTCCGACGCAGGCACCGGCCCTTTGCTTTCCCGCGTTCCTCTCTTTCTCTCCTTATGATTTCTATATGTACCGGAATGGATTTCACGTGCAGTTTCGAGAGCGCGTTGTTATAACGGTTTACCTCTAACGTCTCATCGTGGTCTACGAGGCGTGTATTTTCCGAGATGCTCCGATATTAAGATATCGCAGGACCTTTCAAGACGTCCGGGTTTTACCATCTTTTGTAAATCAGTTTATTTTCATCAAAAATACGATATGAAGCTGATGAATAAAACCATTACAGAACTATAGTTAGTAACACGCTAGTTATTCACGCTTGATAATAGTAAGAAGGGTCGCTTGCTGATATGACGAGGTGGAGGGGTGATACTGAGGGTGATAATGAAGGATAAAGGGGCCGGGCTAATGATATACTTCATTTATTAAGTGGTACAACAGCGCGTCCGAACGCTATAGAGCCTAGTCGCCATATCTAACTGACAATAGGCGAGGAAGCTAGGTACAACAGAGGCGCCGTCGTACATGAGCGGTGGGTGGTGGGACTACATACGTTCGATTCCCAGCCAACTCTAAAGGACCAAGTCCACTTGGTACGACAAACTGGTAAAATTGTACATGCGATGCAAAAAGTACAAAGTGCTTAAAACAACTTGGTGACATGACATAGATAGCGAAGTCTTTTGGCTGAAAAAGTCGTAAGAATTCATATAGTCATCTAAGTGACGTGGCCGCTGACATGACGAAACTTTGTCACGCACTGAGACTTGCAGGTTTCACCTCGCGGTCCTATCACAGTATCATGTATAAAATTTATGTGGTAATAAAAAGAAATCCAAATCCAAAATACATTTTGGGTCACCAGTAAGGGACTTTAGCATTTTTCTTTGGATGCCGAATTGTCATGATGAGTCGTGCAAAAGGTGAAGACTGGCAGGACACATTGAAGCTGGGGCTACTAAGTTCAATTGTCCTGATGTGCTATGGCGGCAAAAATGTTCATTGACGATGGTGAAAATAACTTGTGAGTGGGCCTCGGCGGCTTGCTCGAAGAAGCTGAGGCATTCAGGGTCTTGACGTGAAGATCCTGCAAGGACTGCTCGAACTGTGGAGTAGCCTTCTTAGTCTGCTTATCCAGAAATTTTCTATCTGGGGATATCGATAACCACTACGGCTGTAAGGTGTGGCATTTGGCAGGAGGTCAATACGGTGCTGGAGACCTGTGTAGTGACAGATGTCATCGTCATGTCGGGAGAACTGGATGAATGGGATGGCTGGCACATCCCATTCATTACTGTCCCGCATCCAACATATATCGCAAAAGACATCCCGGGAACCTCAACGAAGCATAGTTGGGTGTCTCGTTTTTTTCATTGTAGGCATATTCTAGGCCAGGATTGAGGGCATCCCAGGGATGCCTCAAACAACCCTAATGTTACATCCCAGTTATGTTCCTGGGATCAGCTTGTGTTGTTGGGGAGAAGGCGTTGGAAACGCTTCATTCGCGTGACGGCGTACGTGACCAAATCAGCCTAGATGATTTTCTTGACGGGGACAATCATGTCGTAGCAACGGAGAGCCTTGCCGACGCACTGCGCAAGACGCACTGCCACAGACGTACCAACACTCTTAAAAATGCACTTCATCGCAAAGCACTCTCGTAGCCAGCCATCACCTTGAATTATGCAGTTCATAATTGTGTGTGAAACTTATGCTGTTCATAATTGTCACAAAAAAGGCGTACGCCTTATGTTTTCAACAAATCAGGGTATGACAATGAAAAAATGGCTAGGAAACAAGCGAGCTGGTGAAGATGATGCATGATGTAAAACCTCGAGACTACACTCTTAAAAATGAACTTCGCCTCATAGCACGCTCTTAGCCAACCATAATCTGGAATGATATCGTTATCTGCCCTGATTTGTTGAAAACCGGAGGCGTACGCCTTTTTTGTGACAATTATGAACAGCATAAGTGTCACAAAAAAGGCGTACGCCTCCCGTTTCCAACAAATCAGGGCAGATAACGATATCATTCGAGATTATGGTTGGCTAAGAGCGTGCTATGAGGTGAAGTTCATTTTTAAGAGTGTAGGGAACACGAAAGGAAATGTCAGCGGCTCTCGTCCTGAGGCACTTCCCTTCATATATACCAATAAGTAATACAAATACAATCGTAAGTTCTCTGTTTCTCTCGTCACGATTCCTCGCCTTAATCAAAAATGTTTTTCAACGAGTGCTATATGAATTTGAACATTTGGAAATAGCGATTTGCGGTCTTCGCACACCCATGAGTGTTTAACGGCTTTTTCTTTGCCGTTTTCCTTTTTAGTCGTCTTTTTCCTGAATTCCCGGCAAGGCCTACACTCTTAAAAATGAGTTTCACCGCATAGCACGCTCCTTGCCAACCATCATCTCCAATGATATCGTTATCTGCCGTGATTTATTGAAAACCGGGGACGTGTGACATTTTTGTGACACTTATGCTGTTCATAAGTGTCAGGCAAACAAATCAGGGCAGATAACGATACCATTCGAGATTATGATTGGCCAGGATCGTGCTCTGCGGTGAAGTTCATTTTGAAGAGTGTAGTGCACCTGCCGTGTAAATTTCCTGGTAATTTTAGGCTTTCCAAACCTAAATGAAGAACCCGCGCATAATACTTTTCTGCATGTTACGAAAGCGTCCAAATCACCGTGTCCATCCGAACCATGAACCTTGGTAACAGCATCTGACACCTGTAATTACCATCTCTTTCTGCGCAATGAACAGAATGCAGATCGTCATCGCTAGCGGGCAGGTGCGATGCCTGAAGCGTATGGGACATTCAACGGGGTTGCTTTCTCATTATCCTCCCACAGCTACTCAACAGCGGCACCTCGCGGCAATAATGTGGTCAGTCCGCGACGCGAGACTCCCAATTTGGCATCCTCATTGCCACACCTAGAGGGCGCCCACCGACGGGAGAAATAAATAAACAATGAGAAGGCTTTTCTGCGTGTCCACGAAGCTACACATCCCATCAAAGCTTGTCTTTGTCGGCTTCCCGGAAGATATCGTTATGTGGAGGCTATACTCGCGAGGTGCCTTATGAGATGTCTATCGCGTGTATAGGGAGGAATTGAAGGGACAAGGAATGCAAGAGAACGGAAAGAAACTTGTTGCTACGGGTTCCCTTTGGCTGCAGACGAGCTTCTCATACAAGTTACGATAAGAAATATAGTTTTTCAACGAGACCCGTGACATGTCTCGCTGGTTGTCATTACGTCAGAGAGGGAACCATCGTTATTTGTGTCGGCGTAGATAGGTGGTCAACGAACAGAGACCACGCTGATATGATTCGCCGCTTTTCGTCAAGCGTTTTAAGATGCACCATTAGGACAAGGGAAATGATGCCCACGAAAAACATAGAAAAGCAAATAGGAGACCGTCCGTTGTAAAATACCCACCTTGCATACCTATAAACCACTTTACCCATCTCCTCATCAAATGTGCATACTTTATGCTGTCATCGCATCAATATCCCAATTCGAGAATCCGAATTCCACTGCCCAAAACGGCAAATCGAATATTTTAAATCCCCCAACCACACTTGTTTGTTCCTTTTTTTAAAAAAAATGGGTGCCTCCGGAGTCCACCGAAAGCCTGATTGGCCGGCGGGTGATTTCTTGTTTTGTCTGGTTACATTGCCCTGAACTGAAAGAGTAGAAACAGGAACTCTCATTACAAGTTTCAAAGTAATATGGTTTTGCTTTTGATTGTTTCTTAGTTTTACGGAAAGAATTTGGACTGGAGAGTCTATATATTTCCTGTAGTCGACGAACACGCAAGGAAGAAGTATATGTCGTATGTTTCCTCCTGAAAGTGTGCTATCATTTAATTTGTTTTTCATTAAACAATGATATGAAATTCTGCTTCATAACGCTTTTCATTAGAAGTCTTTTTTTCCCTAGCTTCTTGAACACCTTTTTTAAAGAAAGGATTCGAAAGATTCGAGATTCGTAAGATTCGTGGACTCGGATTCAGATTCGAAAAAAATCTGTATTCGTCCTATTTCAAATCCGATCCAATCCGATCCAACCGTAAACGATTTAGGGTGTATCTCAGGATATCGCTACCCGGGAGTAACAGTCCCTCCACAGCCTATAAGCACACGGGACCCTGGTCAGTCTGAGCAAGGGACCAGCCCCTTGCCTCCAATATCTGACCTCCCTGCTTGGGACAGGTGTAGTCAGTCTTGCGTTTCTCTGACTTTTGGTTCCCATCCATGTAAATATTTCCCATTTGGAAATTTTATGACTGAAATATGCACTTTTCAAGGATTTCCGTGATTTTACGAATGTTTTACTATACCTAAATCGATGAGAAAAAGAGTTCAGAATTTTTTATTAGGAGGTAGTCCGGCTTTACAACTGCAAATTTTGATAGTGTTAGAGGCTGAGGATGAAACTCCCCATTCATCATCTTAAAATAAAGTTGTTGTTGGAGGATGTGCTTATTTTTAGAAAAAATGCCAAATTTGTACGAATGTTGAAGTGTTTCCCAGAATTCCCCAAATTTTAAATTTTGCGGTAGACTACTGAGACTGCGGTCAGTAAGTGGAACGGGCGCCTTCTAGAAAACGCGTTTAAAGGTACTGTACAATTTTAAACTTCTTGCTCATTTGGAAGCTTGGGTGCTCAGTACACAAGCGCCACAGATTTCGTTCAAATCCACCCCGTACCTTTTTATAAAATGAAGTTTCAATATTACGGGCAACTCTGTGTCTAAGACCCGACATGAACTCCGCAGTCCCCGCCATGTAGAGCGGCCGACATAAACATGCCAATAACAATGGAGCGTACAGCGACATCTGTCGACCGCTACCATCACCACACGGCTTGCCGGATGTGGTGCATTGTTGCGTGGGTGGCTTTCCTGGTGATTCTGCTTGCAGTTTGTTACTCATTTCCACGATGTACCCATGTTCTTGCACTTCTAAGAGAATATTTGTCAGGATCTACCCCTTTTGAACAAACTTTTCAACGAAAGTTCATGAAGCCGGGCTACTTAGCCGACTACTAGCCATGACTTAGCCGACAGAGGGTTGGGGACATGTAACAGTGTTGCTCGACGAATAGATGATTGTTTCCCACCAGGCGTCGCCCCGCGTCTTTTCACCACAATTTCAGAAGTGATTAAAAATATTTAGAATTTTCTGTGGCACATAAAGTTTGCGGTGTGGGTTTCTTTCGGCATGAGGTTTCAAAGGCCGCTGCCAATATTAACAGCTTGCCTGCTGCTTTACAGTACCTTTAAGTTTTCGGCTTATTCGGTGCAGTAGTACGCTGACGACGTGCTTCCATAGGGAGCATGGTTTTTCTTCGTAGCCCCGGAACGCAGCGGTGTTTGAACCTAATATTTGGGATTTGGCATACCTACCACCACAGTGAACTCGTGGCACCATCGGCACACCACAGTCGGCTCATAATTTTTGACTCGTGACACGTGCTTTTTTTTCTTCTTTTTTCGTGACAATCGGCTATGGCACCGCTGAAACACTTGGCGTGAAATTAACCAAATAGTAGTAGTAGTAGTAGTAGTAGTAGTAGTAATTAACCGAATAGCTGTCGGCTCTTACGCTCGTTTGGTATAGAAAGAAAAAGATGTGACAGACCAGATTGGGTGAGCTTTAAATATGTGCGAAGTGGAAAGACGTCAATTTACTTTTCAACTGCCTGTCTTGCTGTTGCTCTTGTTTGTTTCTGCGTTTGTTTGTTTGTTTCTATGTAGTAAGGAAAAGTTTGCACGAATTAGCTTATCTAACAAAAACAAGTTAGGTTATGTGCCTACTGACCCGTACGTGAAATAAAGAGACAGCCAGTTCATGGAAAATGATGCGTAGGCGTATCAAGGGGATTGTTTATCGTTAAATTTCTGGCTACGAAATGCATTCTAGCCGAACCGCGATTGGAGGCTGGCGTATAGCCGTTGCTTGCTCTCGTTTCGCTCCACACTTTTTTTTTTGTTGCTGATATTAGTTAAATGTTTTTCTTATCCGGATGCTGGCTGGTTGTTTCTACTTGGAACAAGAACACAGAGAAAGTTCGGCCAAATTGTTGAGAGGTTATTCCAGCAGATTAGGAAGAAATACTGCACGGTTAAGAGGAGGCATCGCAACATAACAATGTCCTTGGCCAACTGTCGTTCAAAATGCCGTTATTTCCCCCGACTTGTTGAGAATAGGAGGTATGCGCCTTCTACGGGAAATAATGCCAAATAAGTCGTACACCACCCATTTTCAACCAATCAGAAAAGAGAACGACATGACCAGGAATAATGGCTGGCGAGAAGCCAGTTAAGTGGTCAAGTTCTATTTTAACATCGTGTTGTATTTTCTTCTTTTTTTTTTTAACGGAGTATCTTGGCTTTGTTCTGGTTGCATTTCGCGCGTATTGAAACTAATGGCAAATTCCGTTGGTCGTTGTAGCGCAGAAAGTGTTGCACTTGGCTCGAGCCCGCACGTTACACTGCCGCTTCAATCCAACGTACGTCGCGTTTCATTGGTCCTTTTCGTTGGCTCTTCGTTCGTTAGGCTGAACCCACATAGGCACACCCCACTGCGGTGCACGAAAACGACAAGCGGAATTTGCGATGAGTCCGACCAATCTTTTTAATCCACGTGGGACACTTGCTCTGTTGAATCTCGAAACGAACAATGGAGTGCGCCACTCTGAACATGGTTGAAAATGGGGGGATAATGTGACTTTCTCCTGCACATGATGTCCACTTACTCAGCATAACTGTTATTTGCAGAATGCCGTGCCAAGCGTCGCTACCTCCTGAAGGTTGGCAAGCCAGTACTTTTTCGCCACAACAACGCCACGTGGGGAGCCTGGATGCGCGACAGCTACAAGAGAGCTTTCGACCCCAACCGCTTCTGGGTAACCCTGGACACCGACCGCACAACCTTATTCGAGTACGTGGAGAACATCTTCGCCAAGCGCTACGCATTGCCGTACGCTTTCGCCGGAAATGCGCAAGTTGTCTTCAACGGCTCTCTCTACTATCACCACGAAACTACGGACAGCATCGTACGGTTCGACCTACGGAACAAATCGACTGCGGCCATCAGTCTGAGCGAAGACTTTGCGACGACTTCGATGCTCTACCGCACAGGCCATAACGCCATGGATATCCTCTCGGACGAAAACGGACTCTGGGTCGTCTACGGAAGCAAGACTTCGAACAACACGATCGTCGTGAAATTTAACGAAGGTCTGTTGGTTTTCCTCAGAACTTGTTAAGTAGCGATGGCTGTAAACTGGCTCAGCAAACAGCAGTAGCGAAGGATATCCATCAATTACCCGAGGCATCTTTCATTTTAAACAGTCGCTATACGAGGAAATCAAGGTAGACAGCAAGTTTCGGAAAGAAGGGCGTTTTCCTGGCAGTTGTACTTAAATACCGACTTGATGTTGTGTCTGCGATCCTATTGCAGGTACCAATAAAAACCTTTTCGCAATGGGTTATTCGTAGACCTCGCAAAAACCCGTGCTTTGAAGATTTTGGAAATGCATATTTTGTGAGGGGCATGAAGCTCTCTAGCTTTGCAACTGCATATGCACATGTCTTTCGGCCGCCTATGTGATAGAATACTCGTAATAGCGAACAATTACATTATATATTTAATATAATTGTATATAGCAAAATCAGAGGCAGGCAGCGAAGATGTAAGGAGAAGGAATGGGGGAGTTATTTATTTACTAGTGGAAAGTTAAGGGGGGGGGGGGGGGGCAACGTTGCGGCGGAAGCTCCGGCTTCGTCAGGACTGAAGAATGATAAATGACACTTGAAGTTTTATACAATGCTACAATGACGTCTCAATCGGGTGTCCCGCCACCTGGCGGCCGTCAGCAGGTCAAGTACAAGGAAGTGATTGAGTCATGTCCGGTGGAGAGGTCATCGTCCAGGAAGAGGGATAGAATTTAATGGCTGTGAACTGTCGTCCTGCTAAGAAAAGGGGATCAAGAAGCAGTAGGCATCTAAGCAGATAAGTTTCTTATCGTTGAGAGTACACCAGGGTCCTCGTTTATGGTAGATTGGATTTTGCAGATAAGGTAAGATTCCTGCTACCAGTCGCAACTGAAGTTTGTTTGAAGAAGGAAAGTTGAAACATCGTTAATTGAATGCTGGCTAAAATGACGTGAAACAGGAAGAAACCGATCGGTTATTGCTAAATCTAATTCTGAATGTGGATTTTGTCTGGCCAACGTACTGTGTTTGGCACGCGTTACATTGCAAGAGATAGATAACGTTGGACGACTGGTCTAGGTTTGCTCTAATTGTCACCCTGAAGCGAGAACTAGTACTTTCGGTTATGGTGGTATTTTGCATTGATTTCCACATTTTACATCTACAGCCTTCACATGGGTGACAACCCGTTGGTGAATCATTTCATTTGGTTCGTTGATTTTAGAATGAATTAAGCAGTCTTGCAGATTGTGTGCGCGCCTGTACGCGACACGGGGTGGCTACGGAAAAGTTTCCTTTGTGCGCTGGGATTGTGGAAGTATGCTATAGTGTCGATTCAGTATACCCTTAATGTTTGGGATATTTCCAGCAAATGTCACGATCAGATTGATGGCGTCCTCTTTTTCGCTATTTTTTCGCGTACCAAATAGGGACTGCCGACCGAAGGGATTGGCTGTCACCCATGGCATACAAAGTTTGCCATCCCTTACAGCCAATCCCTGTTGCAGTAGAAGAAAAGTTCAGAAGGCCACGAAGTAAATATACAGTTATGAAGGAATGAAAGGCAAACAACGAATGTAGGGGAAGCAAAATAGGGGTGACTTATTACAATTTAAACTACTACAAAGTTACCTAGCGGTACGGTATGGTATGGTAAGGGGATGATTTCTTACAATTTAAACTATTAGAAAGGTATCTAGGGGTATGGTCAATGTTGAGGCTGAGGCTCCGCCTTCGTCAGGACTTGAAGCTTTCGTACATGTGTAGCATGACGTCACAGTCGTGGTTCGGGCCACCTGACTGACACGGGTCGTCAGTGAGTCAAACTCGGGAATGTGGTTGTGTCAAGTCCAGGCGTGAGGTCATCGTCCTTGGGGTCGGCTGAAAAGGAAAAGAAAAGGAAGCAGTACCTTATTTAAGCAGTCATAGTTCTCATTGTTGGCAATATACCGGGGTTTTCGTTAATGGCGGACTGGAATTTGTAGATGAGATAAGATTCCCGTTGTTCTCCTGATCGATCGGAAGCAAAGTTTGATTGAAGAAGAAATTTGAAACTTCGTTAATTGAATGGCCCGGTTGGCTGACATGGCGCGAAAATGGAAGGATTTTCTTTTCCTTTTTTTTTTTTTTTTTTTGTCACGTCTGATCGGTGGTTATTGAACCTAATTCTAAAAGACGTTTCCGTCTGGCCTACGTGCTGTGCTTGGCAGGCGTTACACTTTAAGTACACAACTTTAGAGGAGTTGCAATGTAGACCTGCGTTGATTTTGACTGAAAAGTTTTTGAAAGAAAGAGTTTGTGCTCTTAACTGATTGAGCCGTTTGCATTAGTTTGCGAATCTGACATCTACGACCGTTGCATGAATGGCAGCGAGTTGGTGAATTCTCCGGTTCTGCTACTTTAGAGCGAACTAAGCTATCTTGTAAAATGCGTGCATTTCTGTAGGTGTGGGTCGGGGAAAATTTCTTTAGTGCGTGCGGACTGGAGTAGGACGCTATGATGGCGATTCAGTATATGGTTAGTATTTGGGATGTTAACGGCGAATGTTACGGTTAAGTTTATGGTATCGTTCTTTGAGTTTTTTTGTTTGTTTGTTGTTTTTTTTTCGTTTGTGGGATAAGCTTTTGCGATCGACTTTCCGAGCCTTGTTCAAGGCGTCTTGGACTAGGTTGGCCGGAAATTGACTGTCTACAAATGTTTCTTTTATTTCGTTAAGATTCCTCTCCAGGTCATCATCCTTGAGCAGATTTTCCTGTATCGTAGAGCCCTGCTGTAAGGGATAGCCAATTTTGTGTGTCGTGGGTGGCAACTGTTGAACGACAAATACTGTTGGGAATCCGTGGACTTACGATAAAGATCAGTAGTTAAAACACCACCAGTTATTTTAACTTGGACTGTAACTTATTTTTACCGGACCTTCGAATGTGGTATTGCGGAAATTTGGAATGGTGCGGGGCCGAATTACGCCGAACAAGCGTTTCTTCGTTCGGATCACCAAATATAGACGAGGCGGTGTTCCTCTACGTGAGTCCTGACCGGCGGGCCCCAGCGGGCAGATGTGCGTGGTAGAGCCCTGCACGGGCCGACTTTTCCGGGCCCGACCCGGCACGGGCGCATCGAAAAATGGCCCGGCCCGACCCGGGCCCGGACCTTCATATTTTTATGCGGCCCGGCCCGGCCCGGTGACCCAGTGACTAGAGCCCGGCCCGGCAAATAAGCAAATAGAGCCCGGCCCGGTGACCCGGCGAGTAGATCCCGGCCTAGTATTTCCAGCCGCGACGTACGCGTTTCTGGCGATTATCAAACAAATTTATAAGTAAATTTATAAGGAGAGAAGACAAACATACAAGTGATGGCGGTTTAACACCGTAACCGCACGAGACCAAATTAAATCCAGAACGCACGCGGGCATGGGCGTTATCGTTACACTGTCAAGATTTTGCGGAGGTAGAGCATGCTGTTGACAAACTGCTTCTCCCAGTCCCTACCCCTCTCACCAAGCTTTGCCAAAGTGATTGTGAAATATGTGAGGAGTGAGGAGCAATGTAAAGTGGCTTGGAGAATGTTCTAGACGGTCGAATCATATGCATAATGCAGTATCCTTTGCTTGTCTTTGCAAAATATGCACATGAATGACGCAAGCGCATGATGATATGAACTAATGCATCTCCATTGCGTGGAATTAGCTGCGTGTCCCGGCCGGGCCTGACTCTCGGGAACATATTTGTCGGCCCGGCCCGGCCCGCGGTGCTGGCGTATTTTGTCGGCCCGGGCTCGGCCCGACCCTGAGCACACAGCCAATAACAAGCCCGGCCTGGGTCGGGGGCCCGGGCCCGTGCAGGGCTCTAGTGCGTGGGCTCACACGGACGGACAGACGGACGGATGTGCGTGGTCGGTGCTGGCCGAACTGGGCGGCAGGATCAGTGGCACGCGGCAGCAGAGGAACGTCTTCATCGTCGTTCATGGGCCACCACACATGTAACACACAGAAAACCAGCTACGTTGTTGAGTGTGTGCCAAAATCAGGGATCGGAAATCGAAACTAAACCCGATCCCAGAACCGGTAAAAACCCGTACTTTTCGCTGAACCGGAACTGGTCCGAACCACAATATTTTTTCTCGCGTTGAACCGAACCGCAACTGAACCAAACAAATAGCATATCGTTATCGCGAAATAATCGCGTTTTTATTAAAATTATATTTAAAAAGATTAAATTGATATTCGATGCTGTATTATTTTTTGCTTCTTTCTTTTCACAGGCGTAGGCTTCCTTGTACGCGATTTTTGACGTTCAGCAGCCCCACGTTTTTATTTTGGGTGTGAAAATAACGGCCAGCCCCTACGTTGTTGTTGTCAGCCACTGCTGTGCCGGCAACAACAACAACGATGCATTTGTGTTATTTCAGAATCGTAAGGATGTGCTTGCTTCTAATCCATAAAAATCTGCTCAAAATTCGCTTTCCTGAAGCGGTTGAAACCGACATTTCGCGCTGCTGCGCAGCTGAACCCGAGCCGTAAAGAAAAAAAATAACGGTTCCGATACGTGGCCCAAACAGGAACCTTCTAAAATGCGTTAGTAGAAACGTGACAGTGCATTCAGGAAAGCGAAAGGGAACCGAATGTTAGTATTGACAAAATTACAAAAGGAAATCAACTGTCTACAACCGTAGATTCATCTGTTGCCCTTTTTCTTCTACAAATCGGGGCTCGGTGCTAAGGTCGTACAGTCAGTTCAGCCTCAGTAGGTTAGAAGAACTGCATTTGTCACATTCCTGGATGATATTCTGTATGTACTGTTCCGGTTCGGCAGTCGCGCGTCAAAAAGTTTCCGACAACGTTACAAAAAGAAAAGACAGTCGCTGGAGCGTGGTTTCATGATCGCCGAGACAGCTTTTGTGCGTGTTCAAGCATAAATGTACTGCTAAATAAAAAGCAGGCTAATTGTGTAAAGTAATTGGGATAACGAGAGCACAGCAGCCGCAACCGGATTATTAAATTAATGTTCATCAACGCTTTGTGAGGACCGTTAAAGAATTCCTATCATCCAGCTGGGTGTAGCGGCAGTACCAGTTTTAATTAAAATACCTTTTTGTTCTATCGTCCTGTTTAGGTTCCATGAGGGTGGAGCGCATCTGGAATCTGACCTTGCATCACAGGAAGATCGGCGAGTTGTTCATCATATGCGGTGTCTTGTACGCAGTGGACAGCGTCACAGATGCATCTACAAGAATCAGCTTCGCCTTCGACCTGTACTCTGACACTGCCTTTGACATTGCGCTAAGCTTTAGTAATCCCTTCCGGAACACATCTATGATCAGTTATAACCCCAGTGACGGTGCTCTCTACACTTGGGACTTGGGGCACCAGCTACTTTATCCGCTGCTATTCTCCAACTTCACTAAGGGACCTGACGGCGATGTGTGACGCCTGGAACTGACGGTGCAATCCAGTGCCATTCTGTAGCGGATGGTACGAAACTCTGGTGCCTGCCACAGCTGTGCTGTAGTACTTGCCTTTACGTTGTACGCTTCAACAACAAGTAAACGAGTAATTCACGAAAAAGCCAGTGAATGCTAGCACCATGGGCAGAACTAGAGTCACTAAATATGGAGCAGAGTAGCGACACTGAGCCACGCCGGCGAGCGAGACCGCCATATTGGGTCGGGCGCGACTGCGTCGCCTAGCAACGGGGCTTCAATCTCCCTCTTCTCCGCCGAAGTAGAGCGCCGAGTCGAGTCAGCTCTCCGCCAAGGAAACCGGTTTTGGATGGAGGGGACTCAACATGGACGGCGCGTTCTTGGAAGGAGAAACCACGTGACACGATCGGCCCAATCACGGACACCGAACGGCGGCTCCGGTGCGGAAAAGGAAGGCGATACTCTGTACCCATATTTAGTGACTCTAGGTTGAACCTGGACCCTGGGCTCGTTTGCTTATCTGCACGCTTACCACGAGATTACCACGTTGAGAACATAGAGGTTACTGGTCATTGCCAACCTTAAAGAAACGATTTAACGTGGCTCGAAACCCTGCATCGTCTGTCAACCTATCCAACAGGAGTCAACGTGTAAAATATTCTGGCTCTGCTGTGTGTTATAACTGCGGAATCAAATTGACAAAAACAGTCGGAGAAAGGTGACACGATTCTCGCGTGACGTGCACTGCCCCCCCCCCCCGTTCTCCTTTTCCCTCTTCTTGTCTTTTCAGCCCTGGCGCCGCCTACACATGTTTGAGGTGCCGCTGTACGTCACAAGTCACGTGCCCCGGTATAATAATACGTCACGGCGTTTCCTCGTTTTGCGATGCGCTGTTTTCACGACTGAGGGCTTTTGAAAGTTGTGCGTAACAGAAGACGCGCGCTCTGTAGCCACCAGCGCGCGTCGTTCTTTAAGAGGAGCTCATATTACTCCCGGCAGAACACACTGCAGCGAAGAACTAAATGAAATTAGGGGTCACTTTACTGCTCCTTTAAAGGAGGTGAGAACTCCTATCAGCAGCTATTGTGTAGCGGGTGTAATAGGTGTAATATTGTTCTTCTACGATTCGCGAATCTATTTACGAGTCTAGAAGCAGCGAGAAAAAGTGGCGAACTTGCGCGAGTCGGCAGGATGTTGTCTAAAATGTTGGACATGAAATCTGGGACCGTGCAGTATGCTACTCGACATTGGTTTGACCCGCCTTGATTTCTACGATGCGTTGTTTCCAGTGCCTTTCACTTTCTTTCTTTGACGACGACACCATACACCGCAGGCATTTCGCCCACAAAGCACGCGGGCACCGAAGCACGCTTTCTATACGCTTTCTAGGATAAAGCATAAAATACGAAGACAATAAAAAATGCGTGATCACGTAGAAAAATAGCGGCGGACCGGCGGGGTGCAGAACCCAGCCGAGGTAACCGTGATCGTATTGGTTGGATACGGACCTATTGGATTGATCTATACAAACGTTGTCACAGCCAACACGTTAAAATCGCTGTTTGGTGCCAACACAGTCAACGGGCTATAGTTGGTTGAGTTCATAGGCCCTTTAATGCAATCGGGCTGCTTCGTATACCGACGGGAGCAAAGGAGGTTCAGTCATTTCAGTGTTCGGCAAGTTCATGGAAGTAACCCCAGTGGAACTTAAACATGGGGCTGCATTTCTCGGAGGCATTCTTGGAAAAAGAGAATGCTTACAGAGTGTTAACCGATACGTGACGGACAATGTCTGTATTGTGCGCTGGAGTCCAATCAGCGCGTTCCGCAATGTACTCTGCGTCTTATTGCAAAGATTCAGTTTTGGTATAAAGCTACATACATCAGTCGGGTAAGATGAAATACGGGCAGTATACGTGAGGCGCTACGTAGAAGGAACTCTAGCAGTCGTAAACCTTAGAAGTAGAACTTAATATAACACGAGAGAACTGATGTTCTGAGGCTGGAACAACATAGAAGGGGACAAACACATACAAAGCCTCAATTTGCCTAAGAAATTAACGATGAAAGATGAAAGTCACTGAAAAGGTTAGCCAGCTGTAGCAGTCGAACCCACATCTTCTGAATTGCCGGTCTACGCCGCTCATAGCTACAGCTGCTTCGCGGCGCTAACACGGAGTTTAAAAAAAAAAATTGCCGGTCCAGGGCTCTACCAATTGAGTTAAGCTAACAGCTGTGCTAACCGCTAAGCTGTGTTTGCTTAGCTCAATTGGTAGAGCCCTGGACCGGTAATCCAGAAGATGTGGGTTCGACTCCTGCAGCTGGCTAACCTTTTCAGTGACTTTCATCTTTCATCGTTAATATAACACGCCCAGAAAAAAAAAAGCACACAACGCCACTTGATCCCGTTTTCTTCATCATTTGTTTTTCATGTGACACATACATTATTTTGTGGCAATTTTGAGGGTAATTAATTAATTGCCACAGAAAAGCGCATGCCCTGCTCCCCCGGTAGCGACCGTATATAATCCGGCTCAGCGGTTGACACAGGTCCTGTAACGTATAGAAGTTCCCCTTTTAGGCCACTGCGTGATATCCTATAGGCGTATGGATCCCATGTTCAACAACAGGAAGTAACAACGTGATTCTGAATGACTTGTCGGCTAATAACGCATTCTGGACTTCTTACTCCACCTGTAACTCACAACATCCAAAACGAAATCCGGTGAAACACGATGCTGTGCGTGCGCAGAAATAGTATAGTTGGTTGAGAGCATGGTAGTCGCACTATACGCTCGCACGGTTACGATGTGTGTAAGTATAATCCATTTTGCATTCTCCAAGAAGAAGATGTGACTCGTGCAACGAGCAGTATATACGGGCAACCATGTAAATCGCAAGAGTCATAAGAAACTTTCTCTAAAAATAACTGAGTTACAATTACTTCTTTGCTAGAGAAGTACTTGCTTAGCGGAGTAGCAAAAACGGTAACTTAGTTGGACTAACTTAGGTGCGTTACTTTACGCAGATTAACTAGAAGAGTTGTGCACATATATAACACACTTATCTCCAAATTACTGAAACGAAGAAAAGGGTTACAAGACCTGTGAAGTAATTAATGACGAGGAACAAAGTTACTGGAATTCATTAATATCAGAGTAATTAATTACTGTAAGTTGGTACATTCTAAAATTTGGAATTGTAGGTTAACTACACTTTGCTTGTAACCTGTTCTCATGAAAAAATTACGTTTAGAGTTATACAGAGTGTTCTTTCGTCTATTCGGCGGATATTATTTGACACCGAAACTATTAGATATGAATAAATCCCCTTTTTGGGTGGTGTGTTATGGGGTTATGGGTCGTGGGTTAGGTGGTGGGTTTCGGGTGGGTTATACAGCTAGGCGGACATCCTGCAGGATAGCGTACGCAATTACTGGACGACTAATTCGCTAAAATTCATTAATTCGCTTATTAGTTAGATGTTTTCCGGGAAATGCGAGATTTCGACAAATGGGAAGTGCGTAGTTCCCGTTTCAGCACATTTGCATACCAAAATTCGGGAACTTATTCACCCTTTCACTTTTTATAAACAGAAGGCACAACCGGAAGTTGTTCAGGGTTTCCCAGCGTCAGTGGCTACATGTGGCGACGCGCCGTGTCACTCATTTCAGTTAAATCTTTTCACTGTTTACAAATAGTGAAAGGGTTTAAATTAAATGGGTGACACGGTGTAGCGCCGCTGACGCTGGAAACCCTAGACAACCCCTGGTTGTGATTTCTGCTTGTAAACAGTGAAAGGGTGAATACATCAAGGTACGTTCGCTCCTCGGAGTGTCTAATAAGGACGGTGCATTTGAATAAATGACTCGCTCTGATTCTGCTGTCTCGCATTTCCCAGAAAACATCTAATTAACAAGTTAATGAGTGAATTTTATTCAATTAGTCGTCCCGTAGTTCCGTACGCTGTTGTGCAAGATGTCCGCCTGCCGTTATAACCCACGTGCGAAAACGAAATTTATGCAGCTCTAATAATGTTTAAGAAAAATATCTTGTTAAAAATTTAAAATACTCCCTGCTCCTCGGCTGACCATAACCATCGGTGGTGGTGGTGGTGGTGATGGTGAAAGGGCTCGCCGTTGTCGGTCTCGCAGAAGTGGGCAACGTCACGACTGACGCCCTGGGGGAATGTGCGTCCTGGGCCGACTTCTTAGGGAACTGTGCCGACATACGTCTGAAAGCGTCTGAGGAAAACCCAGGAAAAACCCCAGACAGCACAGCCGGCACCGTAATTGGGCGGAGGGGGGCAACAGTGGAATGGCAGTGCATTGCATGCAGTACAGTTGAAAAATGAGATGCCCGGAAACGTAGCTTTTGGCATTGGGTGAGCCCACTTCTAATATGTGCATTTATATGCCATGCCTCTCTTAAAGTGGCCGTCGCATCTGTTCCAGTCGATTCCGAAACTATATAGTGTCACTTTATCCCTGGTGGACATCTGACCACGGTATCACAAATCCCATGTGAAATAGTGGCGTAGTTTCATTGCTATTCCACATGGCAAGAGCAGAGGCCGAGTGTTGAGAGTATGCCGAAATTCCCTCCCTAGCAAAATGACAAAACGTCATTCTCGTAGAATGCCAATGAGGGTGGGGCCTTGAGAAAAGGAATGCCGCGGCCGTGTGGGCGTCATTGCCCACCTGAGCGCCGCCCTCTCACTCCTCCTCTTAGGGAGTGACGTCACGCCGCCGGGAGATCCGCATGTGCGGAAGCGGCGCTTATCTTTAAAATTCGTTTGTTTAATATCCAAGCACTTTTTGGCCAAAAAAAAAAAAAGAAGCAGAGCCAATTAAGTAGATTGTCGGGCAATGCTGAACATAACATCGGTTTTAGAGTTGGGTTTCCGGATGCGACCGTCCTATTTAATAACTTCATCCAATGCTCTCTGTGGTGTGTGTCAGTGCCGTTCATTAGGAGAGTTTGGCCATTGGGGGGAGCCTGTCTCAAAGTGCGTCACACGATGGGCGGCGCCAAGGCCAGTGACACCATTTCGGATCAGAGCTCTCGCCTTGAAATCTCCCATTCCGCCATTTTCATCCCGTCCAAGTGGGCGGAGCGATGACGACTCTGACGTCACGGCGGCTCCCCATCTCCGGGCGGCAAAAGATCACAGAATGGCCAAACTCTCCTCATAAACGGCTCTGGTGTGTGTGTAACAATGGTACCTCCAAGCGGACGTCCGTGGTCATTGCATGTAGCTACACGCCCGCCAAGCAAAAGACCATTGAGGTACAAGAGACGTACATGTCCAGCTTATTCCGTACGACTTCCACCAGTCTCACCTCTCGTTCTGTGGACTTATTATCGGGCTGGAAACGGGAGCCCTATACGGAGGGTACGTTCAAAATGTGCTGCTGATGGGGGTGAACGGTACGGTAGGTTGTAAATTTGTCCACAACATTGCATATTTTCAGAGTCTATGCATTTGCTACAACGTCCAATATTTCCACTTTCCTTGCACTTCGTGATATTGCAAACATATCGATAAATAAATGAATTAAATCGATATATATAATTTCGATTTTTAACTTAAGATCAGTCTTTGAAGTCGGCAACGTGGTTCTTCCAATTTATTTATGGTTGATCAACAATTTTAGGTGGTCTGTATCCACGATTTTAATGTTCAGTAACACGAGCAGTGCTGGATGCGCTACGTTCTCTTGGTGACTTTCCTTTCTTACAGGGGCATTTAATTGGGCACCCCACAAACACTGGCGTCGTCAAGTCTGTTCAATAAACCAATAAATAAGATTAATAAAGCAACAGCAGCATAACAGCAAAAAATGTTTTTACTTGTCTTTTGACAGCGAGTTGACATTTCGTAGCTTTGAATGCGGATAAAGCGGTAATTCAAGAGCAACTCAATTGCATTCGTACACTTGGTCATTGTATATGGACCATTCAGCTTGTCCAAAGAACTTGGCCCGTGCAGCTTACCTGCGCATCAGTGCCGGGCTGTTCGCTTCCTTTTTGCTTTCGTGCATGCCACTGGACCCCTCGAAGAGATCTAAACAGAACACTGACCTGTCTTCGCCCCCCCCCCTCCCCTTCGCGCTCACCATTAATTCATCCTCGCATATTAAGCTCTGGGAAGTGGAAAAAAACCTGTAGGAAAGCAATTAACACAAGGACGCACATATGCACAGGGGTGACACAAACCCGCCATTGTTGTAACTACCCTCAAGCGTGTCCTTTTGGCAAAACTACCATCTTGTCCTGGTCGCACGTCATAGAAACGGTCATTTTGAGGTCATGTGACTTTGTTTACATGTCGTTTAGCAGCTTACCGACATGTTTCCGTCGTCATAAAGCCAAGAGATGAACGTATTTTGCCAGCGCAAATAATGCGGTGCTTCGTCCGCAACATGGTAGCCCATTTCTCCTTAGTTTAAGTACATCACATCGGCTCAGTGGGTCTTAGCGCTCGGTCGTCATCACATCTTTGAAAGTCGTCAACAGTACGAGGCCTTACGTGCAAAACTGCGCGTTTTACTGCGAGATTATCGGATAAAAATAATTACCGTGATCGAAATACGTCCAAAACGTCGCGCAGAAACTACAACCGCATTCTTTAGAAACGGTTTGGCCGCCGATCGCGGACGCCGCCATCTTTAAGGTCACGTGTGCCTTGACGTTTGCTGTGACGTGCGACCAGGACCTGTCCAGCATGCATTGCGTTCGCCCAGCACGCTTTCGTCTACAGAGAAATATTATTGGATGCCACCCCTGTGCCCACATGTCATACGAATAAATCGGTGAAGAAAACGTCAGACAGACAATAGGATTTGAAATGGCCAATATTATGTTAGTATAAAAGAGCGTGACACACCCTTTTAAAATGCTTAAAATCAGTACAGCTATAAAGCTCTGGACATACGATATCTACGTCATCCGCATCCGAGAAATGGGCATCATAGGGCTCAGAGCGAATGGATAAGATAGTAACTGCAATCTGCTAGAGAGCAAGGCACAGCGCACGCTTGTTATAACTTAGTTACATTTTAGTTCATATTGCAACACTGTATAACTTACACTATAGGTTACTCATTGAGTACAGTTACGTGACTTTGAAAGTAATTAAGTTACGAGGATAGTTACTGAAACTAAAATGTAATCAGTGGGAGGAAGAGGGGAGTTGGTGACGGTTCGTATCGCAACACCGTAACACTCACACAGGACAACTGGGTTAGGACGAACAGGCGAACGCAGTGTTTGTCTGTCCGTCGCCGCGCCGCATCCTTATCGGAGCCTCTCTGAGCGCTCTGTGGGTGTGTTGTCCTGTTTATAGCGCTTTTAGTGACATATGATAGACTAGAGACACGTTCTGGCACTGAAAGTGCTGTAAACCACAGGTATTTCAGGAACCATCACATGTGCAGTTTTACTGAACAATAGGCTCTTTTCCTCTGAGCATCTCACAAAAACTTCCCAGAAATTTTGGATATTAGGATGCTCATGGTATATGAATTCCCAGCATTTTCAATTACTAGGGTACTCACTATCACATGTACTGTACATTTGACTAAAACAACCTTTACAGACAATGCAATAGCATAATAGCATCTCTAAAGCAATTTGTTACCACAACTTCATTACTTGGCATTAGCCCTGCCTGTGATTTCCAAACAGATGGATCATGTGCAAGTTAATTTTAAAACAAAAGCAAACATGAACTGAACAATGAGAAATTATTAGCAGCAGCTCACTAACATGGACCACAGATACACAAATCCTGGAGTCAGCAGCACCGTTTCTTTACAACTATGTGGTACTCGTTTCAAATACGTATAGCTTGGGTCCGAGTACAGCCACGGTTACTCACGCATATGTCTTCTAGAAGAAATGGGCACATTACTTCGGAGCAATCGTATTTTTCTAGTTAATAGCTTACAAGTCTGACGATGAACAGGGAATAAAATCTCAGCACCCATGAAGGTCCGAATGGTTTGTGCATCTGCATTCTTTTCTTTCTTTGTTGAATTGGAGAGAGAACTCTACTGGTACACCCGTGAGCTACGGCAAGAAAGCAAAAGACATTGCCTCAGGGTTATAAAAAGAAAAAGAATAGACAACGAACGACGCTCATTTGGCTGGCCGAATACGCACTCAATTATGGTTTGGCAGAAGTGCGCTTGCGCGCCTTATATGAATGTGCCAACTTTAATGGGAAGCGGGAAACTATGTGTAAAATATAAGTGCCCACGGACACGCAAAAGCCTTCAAACAAGACCAAACTGTTACGCTCAAGAAATAAAAGAAAACAACAGGAACTGCGCGGGATTAAAACACGCTTACGCTGTACTCCTTTGCGTAAACAACTTTAGTGATCGTGTCAGTCTGGCGTCCTAGCGCCTCCCCACCTTTTCTAATTTCGTGCAGAATGGATCAAAATACTGCCTCACGCACAACTTGGTTACCAGAGAGGCGCTGTGTGCCCCCCGCCCCCCAAAAAGAAAACAAAAAGTAGTCACTTCCGTTAAAGAAATGAAGTCTAGTGTTCTGAAATAATGGCATAAGGCAGCCGGCAGTCTAAAAACCGATACAAATTAAGTTCCCAGCTGAAACTTGTCGTTTTGTGCAATGTTGAAATAACATTAGACAAATGAAAACGCGTAAAGGTGTTTTCATTTGTTTTCATTGATTTCAAAGACAAGTAGCAGGCTTTTGGGAAACACGGAGAAAATTGGTTATGAACTAGAACGGGACGTAGTCCTCCATACTCTCAACTAAGTGAAAAATTTATTGGGAAAGGGTATTTATGCAGAAAATGCACATGATCACGAGTAGAGTTGGGAATCCGGGACCCAGCACGATTTTTCGATCCCGAAATCCCGGGATTTTGTGACCGAAAATCCCGGGACTTCAGGATATCAAAAGCGCCCCCTATGGCTTCAACGCGCAGGCGCTGTGCAGGAGCTGCAGGAGGTAGTTTGATGGAAACGATGGTTCCGTTGATTCACTCTTTGAAGCTTCCGTCCACAAAAAGTTGCCAGAGCACGGTTTTCTCTCTTTCTTGAGCAGGAGGAAGCAGCCGTACCGGCGTCCGACTGCCTCGCCGACACAAGCCCAGCGTCGCCGTGTTGTGCTTACATCACCAGTAACTGGTCGAAGCGTGACAATCTCCGCCGTTCTCTACTTCGAAGTTGAGCCAAAATGTAATGATAGTATCAGTGTGTGGTACTATTACTTATGTGCAGTAGATGGACAATCGGCGAAATGTAAGAGATGCGATAGAGTGTTATAGACTTAAAGAAGCAAATCTGTGCCTCCGATCAATTGTTCCGACCAGCGTGGAATCGGAAAGAAGTTTCAGCTCGGCAGGAAACCCTTGCACAAAAGTTCAATCACGCCTTGACGACAGTTCTTTCGACGCTCTGTGTTTCCTGAGGGCATTTTTTGAGCAAAGAGGCAGTTGTGATTGCGACAGAGCTGGGGCTCACGATTGAGACTTTAAGGTCGCTTTGCTTGCGCGGGAGAGCTTTGTTTGTTGAACCTTAAAAAAACATTGAAAACAAAAGCAGGCAATAAAATTAATAAACCCTCCCCCTGTTTTGCAGTTTAGACAGTGTCTGCCATATGTAATGACCCCTGGAAATACGTCATTGAAACCCGCTGCTTAAAATTCTGGACCCCGTCCCGGGATCCCGGGATTAGAACTTTTCAATCCCGGGATCGTGAAAAGGACTTAGGATTCCCAACTCTAATCACGAGCTGTGGTCGCATTTCAAAAGGACACGCGCACAAGATTACATTACCCGCAAGCACAAGATATGATGCATGAAACATCTGAGCATGAGGGCATACAGAGGTTGACGAAAGGCTGGTCTGTGTGCGAGTATTCCTTTTCCATGTGGGTAAGAGATAAGGATGGGGAACTAATACATTTTTCTTTTAACATGTAGATAGAAAACGCCTCGGTTATCTCCTGCACTGTTTTATCCCTGTGCTTTGATAACACACAAGTTCTTTTCAAACCTACGGGTGCATGAGCACTGGCTACGGTGGAGAGCTAGATGACCAGATGGAGTTCTGCCTAGGCTTGAAGCATGCTCCATTAAACTAACATTCAGACAACGGCCCGGCTGCCCAACATATGTACTTTTCCACAGCTCAACGCAATGGAATATACAACGACGCTGCAGCACTGAACGAAGGGATTACGATGACGCACATCACAGGTGGTACTTTGTTTGGGCTGGTTTACTTTTGAACATAGACCTTGCAACCTGTGCGGCGCCGAAAATACCATATTCGTAGCACATCTGGCCCCCACTCACTTAATATTATGAGCGACCCTATGTACATAGGGGATCCAAACCGGTCGCCCAGCCGATTGGTGCGCTCTCTGATGCCCATATCATATTTAAGTTCCATAACTAAGGTTCCCACGATAACCAAGAGGATCGACTCCAGATACACTGTTTGCCTGAGCCTCACGAGTTTTGCATCCAAAGTGGAACAAGCAGTGCGAGGGATGCCCGCATGGCAGATTTTGCCGCTGCCCTTTTAACTATCTTAGAGTGAGCGGAGTTATATAGCAATAGTCCCCTTTTTGGCCCTGTGGTTGTATTTCCAACAAATATAGTTGTGGACTTTTTCGGTGTGTAAATCAAAAAAAGAAAAAGAAAGACGCAGGGCATCCTGTTGGAAGTTCAACGGTCAAAGACAACCCCATAGTACAACTTCGAAAGGTATCTAGCACACTGTCCTTATCTGTCTTATAAAAAACTAAAAAGTCGTCAACGTACCAGAGAATTTTAAAAGGAGAGTCAACGCTCAGCACCCAATTGATAGTTTTGTCACATTTTCCCAAGAATATATCACAAAGTACAGGGAAACACCTGACCCAATAGAGGTACGACATTTTTGTATGTAATAGCGGTCCTTGTGCTCCACTACGGTGGCATGGCGAACGAAATCAATAAATCTTAACGAATGTAAGCATGCATTTCCAAAGACAACAGTAATCCAAAGACACAGTTAAACCGCCATCTTCATGCCGGTCTGCGAACCAATAGGAACCGGAAATGGCAAAATCGAAACCACCCGCCATTCCATCCTCTGGTTTGTCGAGTTTCGTGATAATACAGTGCAGAACGAACAACAGCACACAAGGAAGTGATGTAGTGGGGAAATATGCGCTGCTTATTTCTTTGACAAAAAATATGTGTGGATACGCACATAGTATACGGAATTTCGACAGCAAGTGATGAATTCGGGAAAACGAGCACGTCATGTTTAGCCCAATGCAGCAGACAACAGAAGGTGACGTCATCCATGACAAACGGATGGTATCTCCCTTTTGGTAACGCTTCCTTGAGCGAGTTCGACCGCCCTGCGCCCACCAGTGAGACTGCGCCGGAGGGATGGCATGCTTCTGAGAACCAATGAGCATTGCCATAGCTCTCACTCCTCTGATCTCAAGGGTGTGTGGTAGTGTAGTACTCTGGCGTGTAGTAGCATGATCCAATGAAACGCACAAATGAATGTGTCGCAATCCTTCTAAGTTGTGCGCACTGTGTGCCTGGACTTGACAGTTGCACAGGCGCTTCAGCATTGTCCTCGTGGCTTCGGATTTAATGGCTGAAGCGTACCCAGAAAACAGCCCAAGGGAGCTCCTTTCCATAACACACCGTGCATAGAGCATGTTGTCATTTTATTGAAGAATTTACACATAGAGGCGTAGTTGCTAGTTACCAAAGGATGCACTTGCGTTTCTGGTTCATCGTTGAGTTTCGTGAACATCTGAAAGCATTGGCAAATTCTTCAAGGTTCTTCAGCGACGTGTTGACCCTGTAAATGTTCAATGAAAGAAACATTGGAGTTTTCATTAAAAATGACCCATGATGACCCAGGGCACTTGTGTTAGCTGCGAATGACACTGCGAATTACAACTGTACTGCATTTTAACGTGCAGACGGTATAATAATATGAACTATGTGAAGTGAGCTGTAACTGCATAATGTGTTAAACAATTTTGTTTTGGTACAGCGGCGCGCAGACTTGCCTCGAGCGGCGCAGCGCGTTTCATCGGGTGCTGATAGACAAGCTGGAAACGAGATTGGGATGATCCACTATCCTCTTGAGGGGAGGGTCGGTACGCACAACGTATGCGTTCGCCGCACCGCAACGTTTATCTGACGCATCCGTTGGCGTACCGACCCTCCCTTCAAGGGGATAGTGGATCATCCCAATCTCGTTTCCAGCTGTCTATCAGCGCCCGATGACACACGCTCCGCTGTTCGAGGCAAGTCTGCGCGCCAGTCTATATCGTTTTTCAACACGTTTTTCTTTCTTTTTTTTATCTAGGTTTAACCCAAGTCAAAATGCTATCGAAATTAATATATCGAAATGGTAGTATATATACCGTGGATTACGTGTAATCCATTTTGTAGTATTAAATGAGTGCTTTGGAATGAATACCTGATATGTTACGGCAATAACATCGATACAATCGATATATTGTCCCGGCTAGTAACATTTTTGAGAGATTAGATCATCCCAAAGGAGTTTTTCTATCTATTTTTGTATCGTTGTGCTTTACCACCGTTGCCATACTTTGCACCCTCGTGTAATGCCCCTTATTAGGGCCTTTGAGATATCTTGATAAATAAATAAATAGCAGTTTCTGCTAATTATTAGTTTTACACGTCGCTGTTTATAATTTAACTAGTGCTGCTTCAGGGATCGTCAGTATACGAAGACGTTGAAAGCAACGTAAATAGCAGTGGCTGAATGAATAATTCAGTACCCGCTAATTTAGGCTAGTTCCCAGCCTTCTCAGTCGGGTGTGCCAATTAAACCACTCCTGTACTGCACCGCATGTGCTCGCAGGAGCGTGCTTGGAGTCCAACGGTATATTTATTTCAACGATGTCAGTAGACGAACTCTCCCTTTAATGCGTCGTTTCAGTTTGAGCGACGCGATATATTTAGACTGCACGCATAAAAGCGAGGTACCTGTATCTGGGAGGGCAATGGGAATCGTACTTGATCTGGCTCACGAGCTGTTCTTTCCTGGAATTGGTGCACCAAACCTGCAAGAATATACCATAAGCGAAAGGAAATGTAATGTCGACACATCGGAGCATTATTCGTTGTTCTTACATTAAGGGGACACTAGAGTGCAAAAATTTATCCACACATAATGAACGATACCGTCGCCTCGAGACCGACACAAAATGAAAGGGAGTCCGCCCATATGGCAGAGTGGGCCTGTTGGTACATGACTGAATTAAAGCTGGGGCACGAAACACGTGCGAAGGAACACCGCGAGGGAGCAAGTGCCGTCTCGTGTGTGTCTTCGCCCGTATTTCGTGCTCCAGTTTTAAAGGTAGTGTAAAGCAGCACCGATCAAATGTCATTTAGTGTGGCTATTCGATAGTCCAAGCCACCAGGACAAAAACTGCTCAAGTTTCATTCCAATCGACGGTGCAATTAATTAGAAAATTACAATTAAAGATTACGGGCAACACTGTACTAGGTATTCGAAATGAATCCGTACTCCTGACACATACGGCGGCAACCACATTGCATGCGTATAACACTGGGCCCGACATAACAATCCACCACAATCTACCATAAAATCCTACCCTGCAATCCACACAACGATCCACATCTGAGGATAAACGGACAAGCGAACTGAAATGAAATGCTGAGCCGTTGAAAAAAATGTGTCAGACGTTCAAGAAGCCAGACAGCGTCGGGACTTGTTTGTTCACAGAGGTTCACAGACAGAGTTTGTTCGTTCGAAAGAGGCCGTGAACAGAAGGAGCGCGCAGGCGCAGCAGAGAAGTAGGGAGAGCCTCTATCGAACAGCGGACAGCGCTGGGTTACTTCGCAAAAAACACAGTTAACAGGGGTTTCAAAATGCATAGGTAAACAGGAAAACTAATAATATGGTTACTAAAATAACGAGGTTCCGATGTAATAGTGTGTAATACCAATTTTCAGTGTTGCCCGCTGTACAGGGGGTTGTTTGACACCAGGCGTCGCACGGCTCCACTACGCCGCATCTTTCATGGGAAATTAAAAATATTTATAGCGCGTTGTCGGTCGTATGGTTCCGCATATGGTATTTAGAAGCAACAAAGTTTCTAGTCACATCACCGGCATATCGTGCTTGTCTACTGCTTTACAGTACCTTTAATTCAGTCATGAAAGGGAGCCGTCTGTTGCGTCATTCGTGGTCTATGAGCGAAAGCAATTTACGCTTTTCCCTTCCCTCTCTTTCTCAAGAAAGCCGGCAATGCGGAACGGGCTCTCGTTGGTCAACGCGAACGATTTGTCCAACCAACGCGGAAGATCGCTTTGAGGAGCGACCTATATCCGTGTCCTATTCGCATTCTCCGGCTACTTGAGAAGGGAAAGCGTAAATTCCTGTCATTCATGGATCACGAACGACGCCAACGGGCCGTTCCTTTCGTTTCGTGTCGGTCTGGAGGTAACGGTGCCCTTCATTTCAGGCGAAATTTTTGCACTTTAATGCCCCTGTTAGCGAAGTCGGTGAATTTGGACAACGCAAAGTATGTCCTAGTCGCCTTTTTCTTTTTTTTTTACTTCCGCACCATAGAGTGCCTTTATTCGAAACGCGTGTCTTACAGTTATATTGTAAACGCACCGGAAAAAGTTTACGTTACCAGTGCTACTGAAATGAAGAAAAGTTGGTCCGATGTGATGTGTGTAAGCCCTGGAAGGACAACCCCACTTTTGTTGTGCCTGGCGAGATGGTTTTTCTGCGCCTGAAAGAGACGATAATCGATATTCAGTACAGCTCACGGGGCCGTGCGTGTGATAAGTGCATCTTGTATCGGAAACGTTCCCTCCTGCAGTTTATGTAGTTTTGGCAGAGATTGAATTATAATGTGTTTCTGTATTTACGTTACGTTCTCTACGAGCGCTCGTCCTGTTGCTGTCTCTCCCGTGTTCGTGTTTTACGCGCTACGCCTTTTCGAAGTTACCTACCAACTCGCCCAGTAACTGTCAACCATTCCATTCCAATTCCATTCCGACGAATGGACATTTGTGATAATTCCTTTCAATTCGTCGGAATGAAAAGGTATGGTCCGTTCCCACTCCTGGAATGACTTGGCAACCCTATTCCATTCCTTTAATTCCAACAATAAAAGAAAAAGGACCGGGAACCGTACTGGATAGCCTGGCAGTGCTGGAGGAGACTGACATTACCCAGCACGGAAAAAGCACAAAGACAATGTTATTTCAGGGCAGAAGGGGGTAGAAACAACCGGGTCGAAACCAAAAGTACCACCTGGGCACCCAGACCATTCCATCCAAATTCCACTCCTGCCAAAAAATGCCTAATTCCATTCCCATTCCATCTCCACGACAGTTTCCACCATTCCATTCGAACTCCATTCCAGGCTTCGATAAATCTGGAATGATTCCGGAATCATTCCAACTCCGGAGTGGTAACTCCGCAGCCCTGCTATCAACCCTCGTAAGGCGCTTTATTTTGCTTGTTTAAGTTCCTTACGCTGGGAAAAGTAACGATGTTTTTGACAGGTGTTCCTCATTAACTTCACGCACAAGTTATGTGAAGGGCATCCTAAAACCCATCTGTGAAGCAGATACAACTATGCTTTATATCGGCCGACAATCTACTTGGCTAATTCATTCGTCCAAAAAGTACATAGAAATTAAGTAGACGAATTTTAATCATCAGCGTGAAGCTGCGGAGGTACTAGTGACAACGAGATCAGCGTGACGTCACTTTTTACGAAGAAGAGTGATAGGGCCTCAATCAAGGGAGAAAGAAGTCGTCCAGACGCCCGCACCGCCGCTGCATCCCTTCTCTGATGGCCGTGCTATGAGTAGTGATGTAGGAAATGACGTTTTCAGCTTTTTCGAGAGAGGGAATATCGGCATGCTCTCAACATCCGGTGCTGTGTTATGTGGGATCCGGAAAAAATGGCCCCGGAAGAAATGTTCCCCGGAGGAAATGTCCCCGGAAATAATGTTCCTGGAAGAAATGTCCCCAGAAATAATGTTCCCGGAAGGAATGTTCCCGGAGGAAATATCCCCAGAAAAATGTCCCGTGAGGAGTGTGGTGCAAGGACACGTGATTTAATAGTGAGATGCGATGCTAGTGAACAGCCGGTACGTGGGGGAAAGAGATCCACGTTAAGAAAATGAATAAGAATCGAAAGATAAATGTTTAATGAAAATCGTTATGGAAGCCGTCATGCATATGGTAATGGTGCTGTGCCTAAAAGCGTATGGTATGCGCGACAGCGGTTAAGAAATCCTCCATTGTTCTTATACCACCAGTGTAATCGTAGCACAGACTCCGCAGGCGTTGGTCAAGCCGCACTGTTCCAGGTCGCACTCGCTTTTCGGGTGGCAGGCCTGCTTCCCATCTTGCAATCTTCGCTTGCACAGTGGCTTCTTCGCTGCGCATCACTTCGATGAGCCTCCATATATTGGGATGCTTGTGGCCGATGACTGCCTCTATCCGTCGGTTCCACGCCTCGCTTATATTGTTCGTCCGATGCCCTCCACTTGTGGTAACGTCGTGCACGTTACATAATGGGGGGGAAAGTTTGGGGAATTACGACGCAGTCTCACGTTACCGTCTGCTCTGAATAACCTTGTGTAGGTTCCAGTGACGCAAGTCCTGTCGAAATACTCAATCAACTCAACCGCATCTCCTGGACAAGTGCCTTTCAAGAGTTGCATGCCGTCACGGACGTCTTCATTTGGGAGGAAGGCGAGTCCATCGAGCTTACCAACCAGCAACCGAAAGTCCGCGTTGTCCTTGTAGTTGGTAACTAACCCTAGGCTCTGTATTTTGCGCCAAGTGCTTTGGCATAGGTGAAAGAAGCAACACCTCATTCTGACATCTTCGTGAAGGACGTTCTGTGCCGCATTGATCACGGCTGATTCAAAGTCTCTTATGACTTCTTCAGGATCTAGATACTCATTATCACAGTAGAAGGTGAGGCGAAGAACAGAGAGGATGACACAACACATTGCCTGAATTTCGCCCAAAGCAATCAGATCAATGAAACGAAAGCAGTCGAAAAGGTACCTGCAGCTGCCAATGAGGTGCAACGGTAGAATCTT
Organism: Ornithodoros turicata; assembly: GCF_037126465.1. Taxonomy (NCBI): domain Eukaryota; kingdom Metazoa; phylum Arthropoda; class Arachnida; order Ixodida; family Argasidae; genus Ornithodoros; species Ornithodoros turicata. The sequence goes on from NC_088210.1 coordinate 5,780,700, forward strand.
CGGAACGCATATCCGTTGGGAGTTGGTTCAACTCCCGCTGGTCCATTTCATTGACCATATTCATAATATTGCGCGCATTTCGGGTCAAACACCGAGGATTCAATGCATTTTGTTCCTTTTGCACTCAGTTTTCAAAGGCGTAATGCCTTCAGTTGTGCACATGTTCACTGTTTACGTTCTCTCTGTTTTTCTTTTTTTCTGTTCTTCCTTCCTCTTATTTCTATACCAGTTCTGCATACATCATAAGATCCCGCCAGAGTGTGTGATTAGTTTTGTGTTCTTCATTTTTCTTTTCTTTCCTTCTTTTTTTGTTTTCTTTTTTCTTTTCCTTTCTTGTCTTCCCCTTTTCACTTTTTTTTTAATAACACGCCGACATCCATCTGGCTTACCTTTCTTTTTTTTCTTAATAAACATATCCCCCACCCCTGCCAGAGTACTTATTTCGCGGTGCGCCCTTGCCCCCTCTGGGAAAATGAAAACTCTCCGCCTCTGTCTGCCACCATGATTATAGGGGTTTTTGTCTGTTTTAAAGGGCTCTGCTGGAACCTTTTGTGGAGTTTGCGGCCGCGTCTGTTATAATTCCAGTAGAATGGCAATAGCATAAACCGCTGCGAATACGTATATGACTTTGGAACAATGACACAAGGGGTGTCGACCGTTTTAAAGGGCTCTGCTCCCGCATTTTCCGTATTTTGCGGTAGCCTCTGTTAGAATCACAGTAGAAGGGCATAGCACCAGCCATTGATGATATGTCATTGGCAGCATGATACAAGGGGGGGGGGATATGTTTATTAAGAAAAAAAAGAAAGGAAAGGTTAGCCAGGCAAAGAGCCGGCTTGCTATTCCGAAAAAAAAAAGGGGAAGGGGCAAACGAAAAAGAAAAGGAAGGAAAAAGAAAAAAGGGGGATCGAAACAGAGGAAAGAAAGAAAAACAAGGGGTCTCACCCGTTTTGAAGGGCTATGCTGCATCCTTTTCCGATATTTGCGGTCGCCTGTGTCATGATCTCGGTAGAATGACATAGTATAAGTTGTTGATAATAAGTGTTTGGCAACATGACACAAGGGTTTTTGCTCGTTTAAAGAGGGCTCAGCTGCCACGTTTTCCGAATTTGGCGATCACCTGTGTTATAACTGCAGCAGAATAGCATTGCACAAGCCACTGATAACTTTCTTTCTTTCGCTCCATGATACAGGGAGTGTCGCCCGTTTTAAAAGGCCTTGTTGCCGCCGTATCCGAATTCTGCGGTCCCCTCTTGCGCAATCCCGGTAGAAAGGCATAGCGTAAGCCGTCATGAATATGCCTTTGGTACCATGATACAAGGGGTTTCGTACGTTTTAAAGGACTCTGCTGCTGCCTTTTCCGAATTTTATGGTCGATTCTTTTGCAATCCCAGTACAAGAGCATCATAAGCCGTTGATAATATCTGTTTGGAACCATGCTTAAAGAGGTTTCGCCCGTTCAAAGAGGCTCTGCTGCGGTCTCTTACGGATTTTGCGGTCGCCTCCGTTACAATCCCACTGGGAAGGGCAATAGCATAAGCCTTCTCGGATATGCCTTTGGCGCCATGATACAAATGGTTTCGCCCGTTTTAGAGGGCTCTGCCGGCGCCTTTTCCAAATTTTGCGGTCACCACTGTTAAAATCCCAGTAGAAGGGCCTAGTATAAGTAGTTGATAATGACTTCGCTATATGCAGAATACACCGGTGACCCTTTGTGGTGTATTCCTTGGAATCATCGGGGTTGCGGGGTTTACTTTGTTCAAAGAAGTTGGCAAGTGACGCAATGTTTCAGAAGGACACTGTGGGTCACTTCTTGCAAGTAGACGTGCCAGCGAAGCATGGACTTCTCTATGCATGCTGCACTTCGAGAAAAATTGGTTGATTACCATGCACAGTGAAATTCAAACGGTTTCGTAACGGATATGTATTTTCATCTATGATGTCTTTTCCTCAGACTTTAGCACCAGTGCTCGTAGGTGTCTGTTGCCGTGTAAATGTCCGGACTGCCGGCGATTTGCCGTGCAAGTTCACTTTTGTGCCCCGTATCTTGACAAGGCAAGTTTTTTTCCTTGCCATATCATGGCGGCTCTGTCATGCTGAATTCAAACGCATCTCTCAATCAAATACATATCTATGTGCATTGGTGGCCAAGCTGTATCAGGAACTCTCATGAATTACAGGGGGGTGGTTGAAAAAATTCAGGGGGAGTGTACACCTCCCTTGGGGGGGGGGGGGGGGAGGTGTAATGAAATCCGTGGAAAGAACCGCAATTATAGCAAAGTATCTTAGCGTAAACAGCTGAGCGGTATAGTTATTAGGCATTCGCATATACAATTCATCAATGAAAAACTTCACTGACGCACCAACAGAAACAAATGAGCTTCTTTTTCAAATGAGACACTGAAAACTTGAAAGGCGTTTCAAGTTCTTCGTACATAGTTCTTCACGAACGATTATCCCAACGTTCAGGATCACTGAAATTGTCGTTTTACACACTGTATTGTTGATCTTGCTTGCATTTTCAATGTGAAAAAAAAAAGAAACAGGGAAAGAGAAATAATTAAAAATTTTCACACAATGACCCTCGTACATAACTACTCCATCTCAATTTTTTACCCTTTTCTTTCTCTGTGCCTCTCTGTGCTCCGTATAGTTTTTCGCGCATGATATCCGAAGAGGCTGCTGTTATGCTGCAAGCCCATAAACTTAGTGTAAGATGATGCCATGCTCTGGACTTGTCTTCATTATCACATTACTTACAGTGTAGTTTACCAAAATGCACGTTCAGACCAGATCGCTATAAGTACTTGTTGAGGTTCATGAGTCACAAGAACTGCTCGAATATGAATGTACTTTGTAACGTCGACAGGAGCAGCACAACATCGAACAAGGGTAAAAACAATGCATTAAAACCTGGTCTCATTCCGAATTCTTTGTTTTTGGGGCGGGGGGGAGGGCTTTATTCTATTTACTGGTCAAGAGCCCTCGGGGCACAGAATAGTTCACATGCGGCCCGCGTATGAGAGAGCCCTTATTACCCTGATCTAAGCATTGCTTCATCTTAAGCGAGAAATAAATAATTTACTCGAGGGCGCGTAGGACTTGTTTAGCGTTATCTCCAAATCTGCTAATGAACAACTTTTTTTTTTTCAAGTTGGGGAGTCTAATCGCCGCCGGCGATATTCTACCCTGTTCCAGTTTCTACTTCCCTACACAGGCTATAATCAGTCCAATGCCAGTCTTCATGCCATGGATCCATACAACTGGTTATCGGAAATCTACAATAAACATTGGAGAAGACCATGTTGAAAGGTGTAGGCTGGGATTGAAGGAACGGGTCGCACCATCAAACCGCGTTACTGTTGTTTCGTTTCAATCTGATTTAAACTCTAAAACTGATTGCTGTGCAATTTATTTTTGGAGCACTTACATTTTCCACGCATAACGTCAACGTCAACGTCTCTACGCCGCTCATAGCCGTACTTACTTCGCGGCGCTAACACGCAATAAAAAAAAAATACAACAAGATCCGTACGGTGCATCCGATGCATCCAGGGCTTGCCCTCACAGTCCCGCTTTCTGTACATTTTGCAATATTGACAAAATAAAGATTACGATTACATCCTACATTCGTAGTTGTAAGGGACGAATATCGCCTCGGTAGTAAAACTTTCACCCGCTGGATCACGTCACGGAAATGTTTCCTTTCCAGGCGGGGGGGGCGGCAGACGTGCATTGTCATTCAGAGATGCGTTTCAAAATCAACCCCCAGAAAAAAGCTCATTTTCATGTTATTTCGGTTTCGTTCATTGATTTTCCTTTCCCACACTTTAGTCAATCAAATTTGTCTGTTCTTGTGTTGTTGCCGTGTGACCTATCCATCTGCGACTATACCTATAAGTATGGGTAAACAGTATTGTAAATACACTAAAATAAAATTCACTCAGTGTTCTCTACTTCTTCACCGCCGAGTGTGTCGGTGACCTTCTGTTTGAGTTTGATTATAGAAAAAAAAGAAAAAAATTCTATATTCCTACCCACTGCTGGGATTTGGGAATATACACGCCTTCGATTCTGAATGTATTTAGTTCTCCACCAAAATCTCTGGTCTAAAGAAGTAGCGTTTGATCAAATCATAGCCACTCGCCGACGCCACTACTCGCATCGCCACAGCACTCGCAGACGCCAAATTGTCCATGTCTTCCATTTCATTTAGTAATAACTCTGGATATAAACGTGATATCGAAGATGGCATCATTTAATTACGTAGTCTGTATATCCATGCTTAATAGCTCTGACTCCGCGGCCCATACCTGTTTCCCTTGCTACAGGCTGCGAAGTAGCGTTTGGTGAAATCGTTAATTTTCAAACGACCAAAGAACAAACAGGAGACAAGATCACATACAAGTCGCTGTGTTGTTGTTTCGTGTTTGTTCTTTGGTCGCTTGTGGATTTACACCAACCAGCCCAATCTATGTACTTCAGACATTTCGCCAAATCGTCGCCCAAGTGGCACTCACCGGCGCCAAAATGTCAGTTTCCTCTATTTTAGTTCCCAATAACTCTTTATACCAACTTGATACTGACGGTATCATCATGAAATTACGTAGTCTGTGTATCGTCTGCGGACCGTAGCTGTTGTCCTTGCTGCACCCTTAGAACTCGCATTTAGTAAATTTTTGTCGTCCATAAGGCTATCACAGGCGCCAACCTGCCATTTTCATCCGGCAATCTCCCGATATCTGGAAAGTCTCCACGCTCGTTCCCACAGTTGTACATCACGTCTTATTCTTTATCTTACGCGAAAGCTCCCGGGCGTGTTATCGGTGTTGTTATCAGGTCAGGGCGCGAAAAGGGATTTGTTCGCCTCAGATATGTCCTCCTGCTCTCCCTGCCCAAATCTGTTCCTCCTCACGTACTCACGCACAGCCCTGTAAACTTAGCTTCCTTGTGTAGTCCTCTGCTATCAGGTCAAGCCGCGTTTCAGAGGGGCGTGTCCCGGAATGCTGCTCTTGCAAAGTCTCACACTCGTTGATAACTGCCCTCAGCATCTCTTCGTAGCTCTGCCTAGTCTTGGTTTCCATAATAGCAAACACAACCAGTACAAAACTGTTGCCCAAAGAAGCAAGTATAAAATACACTTGCTGAAACCCAGTAGGCGTAAGTTCGAAGTTACCGTACATAAACCACCGAGTGCTCTTGGCCAAACGCCTCAGACCTTCAGGTGAGCCAAAAATGAGCAATCTTCCGGTGCTTGCAGTCCCACTGTCGTAGAAGAAGAACCGTTCCTGTGAGGGTTCTGCTGTCATAATCCACGGCCCCTCTACGACAAGATCAGAAATATTTGCTGGCACAGAGGGATACCGCGACGAGCGTTGCAGACGTATACATCGTTTCAAGCTTTCTTCGCTTTTCAGCATAACTTTTTCCTCTCTAGTGAGTCCTTCTGTGCACTGTGCAATAACAGCTGCTGGAGCCTGAACCGAAGTTAAAGACAGTTCCTTCATTTTACCACGTGCCTTCCTGGCGTTGATCTTGCTACAGTCTGGCGGATGGTTATGGTGCACGAAGATCCTTATCCCATCATCTGAGGATATGGCTGCTCCCTTACAGCAGCGGGTGCTTTCGACGCAGTGCCATCGAAGACCTACTTTCAAGGGCTTCTGCTTAGTGTACTGATAGCCTTCATAAATCAAGCATTCACCTCGCTTTGCAGTTTCCAAGATCTCCATCGCAGTGATCTGCAAATACAAACACACATATAAGATATAACAATTTCCGTCTGTACTCCACCACAGTTGAACTTCCCGCACTTACGCACTGCATGGAGCACTATAGTGGCACAATTAAAAATTACAGTAAAACCCGTTCGATTCACTACCCCAAACTTTGGCGTATCCGACAGAAGGCGTGTATTCCAAAGCGCGAAATTTCACGAATTCCTGACTCCTCGGTAACCCATCCGTTTGCGTCATTTCTTTAGCGAAATTTTTCCGTATCCTTCAACCTCTAAAATTTTCTAAGTCAGGAAAAATTGTGCTCGCAGAAGAAAATGGCTTTACAGTACAGACATTACTTAAAAGAGAAGCAGGAGAAAGAACTTACATGACGATGGCTCGTAGAGCTCGGTCCTCCGTGGAGTCGACTAGAGCTGACTACCTCTGTCCGGTGTCTATCTTCACCTAGTTAATATTGCTCAGCCTCAGACTAGGCTGCCCTGTAACGGTACTACCCAAGGGCGGAGTAAACGGGGCACACACAATGACCTCATCGGGTCACTGACTGAACCAAAGAAACACCACAGCCGTAATCAGTCTCCTAACCTGCCATTGTCACGCAGTTCTCAGTCCTTCTCACGTGGGGACCTTTTCCTGGGACAGTTCTTCCAGGGGCATTGCTGTGTGCCGAATTGCAAGACAACAACAACATATATATTGTGATGATGAAGTGGGGAGGTTTTCCACTCTAGGAGTGGAACGCTACCCCATAGCTAGGGGTCTAATATGAGTGGTGACAATGATCAGTGATGACGATGAAAGATGACGGGAATGATCGAAGTGGCGATGACGATGCTGGACGTGATCGTGGTGGTGGGAGTGTCCGAGGGCGCTGCTGGGGTCATAGTGAGTCATTTAGGCCTGTCGCCTCAAAGAAGACAACCACGTGACGTAAGGCCGCCCTGGAGTCGGCCGCGGTGTCCCAAGGGCCGAGGATGGTCGACAAGTTGAAGGGGCGGCAAGACACTTCTGTTTGCAACCCGGGTATTTCCCCGTCATCCTATGTTTATTACCTTCGTGTTGTAAGAGCGCTACAAATTGGAACTACAAACTACAAATACTTAAGCTTGTGTTTGTCTGTGTCCGTTGTTTTTATTGCTTTTGAAGCGTGGAGTTCACCTTCCAAAAAGCCGAAGGGATGTGCCAACGAATTTTAGTAGATGCAAAAAATTTTAATAGGTGCGAATAAAACAGGTGCGAAAAAAAATTAAGTGTTAGCGAAAAATGTAGGTGCCTTTGGGGACATTTCACCCGGAGACATTTCTTCGGGGGACATTTCTTCCGGGGACATTTCTTCCAGGGGACATTTTTTCCGGGGACATTTCTTCTGGGGACATTTCTTCCTGGACCCGTGTTATGTATTCCGTCGAATAACAGTCAAACTCTATTGCACTATTTCGCAAGCGATTTTCGATACCGTGGTCAGTGGTGAACAATAAAATTACATCATAGTTTCGAAATGGACTGAAAAGTTTACGAGGATGTGTTCTCACGTACAGTCTCACTAGATGGACAAAAAAAAGTAGAGAACTTCGACTTAACAAAATAACAAGGTTTACTCAGACGTTTCGCCCGTCATGCGACGGACATCATCAGTGCCAAACTGAATGAGAGATTACACAACCGGTCGCTATTTAAGGAGATGGGAGTATTGTTCGGTATTGTATGGGAGTATTGTTCCCGCACAATACTCCCATCTCCTTAAATAGCGACCGGTTGTGTAATCTCTCATTCAGTTTGGCACTGATCATGTATGTCGCACGACGGACGAAACGTCTGAGTAAACCTTGTTATTTTGTTAAGTCGAAGTTCTCTACTTTTTTTTTTTTGTCCAGTTATGTCGTCTTCCGGCTATTGGGGTATTTTGCACTCTCATTAGCGGAATTATTGTGCAGCATGGGGTTGTTGTTCTCGTTATTTTTGAGTGGTGACTTGAAAATGTAATCGATCGGTGTTGTTTTCTACCGTGATTTTGTGATGGCCAAGTGCCTTAAATTTCCTGCGTTAATTTTAGGCCTCGCACACGCAACACACGTTCAGCAACTGACCTTATCACTATAAAGACGTCTACTACATATGATGGCCGAGTATGTCCTGGTAAGAAGCGTTGGGGTATAAGTGTACATTTTTGTCTGTCGGACAATACACACATTCCTTGCCGATTGGGGACGAAACGAAATAGGAAAACGTGCGCATTGAGCTCGGAATTCTTCGTGGTTGAGCATTATCGTAAAGAGCATCGTCACGGTATAAGCCCAGAACACTTTGGTTGCGTCGTGTTACGGGAAGAGCCTAAGGACGAGAGTCGCCGATATTTCGAACAGGGGCTGTTCTTCTGAAGAGTCGCTGTATTTTCTACCTTCCTTCGGTCGCGTCGTTGGGACAAGGCGTCACGCATAGGCAAACACCGTCGACCTGTTAGTTCGTCATTTGGTAATATATGCGGCGTAGAGAAGACACGGGCAAAGTCGGTTAGGAGACGTCGACCTATTGGTTGCCCGCGATTTCTCACACCGATGAATACATGCCCTTCTGCACCGCTTCCGGTTTGTTGCCAAAACGACATCCGGTTACCGCAGCAAACACGCTCTGCGCCAACCGCTACGGCCACTGATACTGTTGTCGCTTCTGATTTAAGGTGAAAGAGAACCGTACGCTCCTTCTTATGGCAATTCAAATTGCCACAAGGAGGCGTACACCTCCGATTTTCAACAAATCAAGAAAGTGAAAGCTATCATTCTGCATGGTGGCTGGCCGACCGTCTGTATAGTCGCAGGATGGACCGGATGTCTTCGTGGCACCGGATGTTGTGGCGGGGGCTTGTTTATGTTTACACGAGAATGTCAAGTGTCATGTTTACGTGCTCATGCGTAGCTACATCCCCTAGAAGTGAACTGAATTGCAACAAACTATCAGGAACGGGAAACTCGACGACACTTGTCTAGAATGCGGTCCTAAAATACAGATTCCATCTCACTGGTCACTATGACGCTGACAAGCGCTGACAACGCCGCGTCTCTCTTCCCAGACACGTTCCCATACACCCAGCACGTTGACTATATCGAAGGTTCTATTGTCCAAGCGGCCTAGAGCAGACTTCAACGTTGCTCTTTGGGACGCATATCTTGTGCAATGCATAAGGATGTGTTCCGTGTTTTCCGCAGATGCACACACTGGACGGTTTTCTGAACTAGCCATGCCGACGTTATGGAGAAACTGTTGACCATACGGACCGTTAAGGCGAAACCGATACAAAAGTGTTTGTATAGGTCGCGGTATGCTGGACGGAACACGGAATTTCAGCTCCGCGCGGGTCAATTTGATGAAGCAAGGATGACCGCCTGTCGACTTGTAACCATTGCCTGCTGCATATGTCTTCTGTCAGCAATTTTAACATGTGCTTCACATCTGACGAGGAATATGTCACCGCGTGTTCCGTTGACGATAGGTGCGCTATATTCGCCATGTCATCTGCAGCTTCATTAAGAAAAAAAAATGTGTACGATCAAATCCACGGAGCTGCATTCGATATATGTACTCGGGACCTTTGATTTCGTATTTAGAAATAGTTTACTTACATAGAATGCCTGCCTGATGCCACCGTTATCGGCAATGTTCTCTCCTTCAGACTTGTTTCCATTGAGCTATAAAAAACAACAGATGCAGTAACACACATTACCGGTCAGCTTCTTTCGTATGCTATTCGCCTAAATTTGCGTCTCGTAGTTATTTGAGCGCGAAGATGGGTGGTGCTTTTAAAATGGTAAAGTGGTAAAGGTAAAGGGCTAACCATCGTTAGCGGCCATGTAGGTACACCCATGATGGCAGCTGGCGTTGTGGAGAGACCCTCTTATGTCTCCCCTACTCCCCACCGCCCTCTCCTATAAAAAAAATTCTGTTTATAAAACTTATTATTTAATACTATTATTTACTAATTATTTCTGTCCTATAAAAAATGTTTCTGTGCAGAGAAGGGTTTTGCTCAAGTTCGTTTACATTTCAAGTTGAACGTGTACAAGCAGCTGTGGGCCCAGACTCAGACGTCAGGAAGTATGGTACAATGATACGATAGTTGGTGGATGGGGAATGGTACACAACGCTACATAATTAAGTGTTACCAACAGCATATCTGTGCAACTTTGAAGTGGATTAGGACACGAAGTAAGTAAAATCTCGTCCGCCGGAACGTTCGGCGTAGACGATGGTCGCAGCAGGCAATGCTAGCTGTCGTCGCAACACCTTCCCGATCGTATGAATATATATATATATAAAAAAACGTACATCTATTCTATATGAAAAGCGAATTCTTTGAAAGTGAATTCTTCCCCATGAGCGCATAAATTCTGATCTTAGTGCACGTATAGACGTGTCAACACATTTTAGGCTTGACGCCCTCCAATGGCATTGTCACCATTGCGAGTCTACTATAGCTAGCGCCGCAATTTGAGACATGTGAGCTGTGCCTGGCACAGCTTCGGAGCGGTGAAGCCTTTTGGCTCGGTAAAGGTGTCGCCATACTTAACATAACTCACTTAATGTCGCAACTACAGCAGCCGTTACCTGCCCTGCACTAACGCTCCATCAGAGGCTCGCGCCAGCTGCGACTGAATGCCTACGGGCGGGCAATATGTAGTGCGGGTGTAATGAAGGTAATATGAAAGGCAATACGAGGGGTCGCACCATTGAAACAAAAACGAAAGAAATTCTGTGAAATTTCTAAGTGCAAATGTAGTTGGCGAATTCCAGCGAATTTCGACCAAGAAAAGAACTTGACCATCTCCAATTTTTCTTTTAAACATATTTTTCAGGAGACGGGAAATGATGAAAAATGCGCCTATATTTAAGCCCCAACCTTCAGCCATTTTCGAGGGAAAGGGGGAGAAAGAAACTGGTTGAAATGTGACTTAGTCGTTTCGGGTTACTTTGCGGGCTTTTCAATTGAGAACTATGCGGTTCTAAAAGCCACAATTTTAAGCACCTGCTTACTACTACATAGACAACACACTTTATTCTACTTACCCATTTGTAACTGAAACTTTTTTCGTAAAAAAATGGCGAAGTCGCAAGAAAACGCGAAAAAGGCCTTTTTGGGGAGCCTACCTGTACTGACGAGAATAATCAAACCTACACCATTCGTTTAGTCATTGCATGCCCTATCTGTTGATACCATTTTCATTGTTGTAGAGCTAATCTGCTAGAAGCAGATTGTAATAACCCCACAGCCGGTACCGCGATTTAGCTATATTTCGGCCGGCGCTAACAAAAAATGGCCATCAAAAAGTTGCCGCGATTTTTTATATGTTGCGCAGAAACCCTTTCCTAACACACAGGAAAAAAAATGAGATTGGTATTTTATTGTCGGTGACGCTACGATTTTTTAAAGTGACAGTGTGCACGCGGGCTGCGCGCTGCCCCTAGGCGGTACTCTCCCGCAGCTGGTCGGCGTTGCGGTCGCCACTCCTTCCTGCTGTCCTCTCTCCATCTGTCCACGTCTGTACGCCGCTCATAGCCACAGTTGCTTCGCGGCGCTAACAGGGAATTTAAAAAATAATTTAAAAAAACGATGTGAAAAATGCGATCATCTTCCTCTTGGTGCTCGAAATTCCCTCGGAAATGCCATTTCGGTTTTTGGCAACCCGCTCGCCCACCGTCAGACTGGAAGGCATCTTCTCAACGCACCTACATTGAGCTTGTTCATGCAAGACACGGATACTGATGCGAGGTTTCCGAGAATGAGTCTCATTCTTGTTTGTTTCATTGCTCGCTATCATTCGAAGCCGTGATTTGATGGCGCGGTTGCTACCTCCAGGATGCACTGACCAACTGGCCGAAGGTTCAGAGGTGCTAAATATAACTACAAAAATGACTATGCCAGCATTCTTACTTCGACGCTCTTTTACCTAAATGACGCCCGTCGTGAGTTATCTTTTACCTAAATGACGCCCGTCGTGAGTTATATTTCAAGGTATATGTCATGATGGTGATGATGATGATGACGGAGAGAAGAAAAAAATGGGAAGGTCAATGGCGACTTATCCGAACTGGTTACCTGAGTACACCTGGGGAGCTATTCTCGTCAAAAGTAATCGAGCTCGATTACTTTACGTCACGAACTGTTGGGCGGAGCTACCGGAACATGCTCCGTCCATAGGCTCCCCTTATTTATCCCCAGCCGGTACCACTAGCCGTCGTTAGAGTGTACCGTCGTCCACCAGTGTCTCTGGTGCATGAACAGTAGGAAGGTCGCGCTTTCCGACGACGACATGAGGGCGCTATGTGCTATACACTCTTAAAAATGAACTTCACCGCATAGCACGCTCCTAGCGAACCGTCATCTCGAATGATATGGTTATCTGTCCTGATTTGTTGAAAACGGGAGGCGTACGCCTTTTTTGTGGCAATTATGAACAGCCTAAGTGTCACGAAAAAGGCGTACGCCTGCCATTTTCAACAAATCAGGGCAGATAACGATGTCATTCGAGGTTATGGTTGGCTAGGAGCGTGCTATGCGGTGAAGTTCATTTTTAAGAGTGATGTAATGTAGAGTCACTAAATAAGCTACGCTTCAGAGTATCGACACTGAGTTCCGAGAGCGAGCATGCGCCATCTTGTTTCCGCGCCACGCTACCCACGCGCACGCGCACTTTAGCGCACGATGCCATCTGTCGTGCGCGGGTGAAATTCCTTTCGTCTGCAAGCAGCAGTTGACGGCTTTAAGCTCACCTTGACATCCTCGGGACGCTCTGGTTGACAATACATGGATTATCGCGCAACAATCATACAGGCTTCGATATCCCACAGCGAGCATTACGTTAGCCGTCTTTGATCCTCAAATGGGGATGGTAGCGGTGTGGTGCGGAAACAAGATGGCGCTCCTGCTCTCCCTTGGACCTGAGTGCTGATACTCTGAAGCGAAGCTTATTTAGTGACTCTAATGTAATGCAACTCCTTGGTGGTGTGCTAGCCAGGCTTGCGCGATTTAAATCACTCCGATTTAAATCAGCGATTGTAATCGCGGGTAAAATCACCTTTATTTTTTTATGATTTGAATCCGTTCCACTTTTTCTTACGTTGCGCTTGAAAATGGTACCTGTATGTCACATGCAGTTTATTAGAACAACCCATCAATTCAAGAACACCCATCCTGGGATTTATAGCTATGGTACAGCTTACTCCAGCCCGGTAAGAGAAACACGCCCTGTATATTACTTTAACGCGCCCATTGGTTGATTGGTTCATTAAATGCGATACGACATATAGCGATAAACGAGCGGTGGCGCGTGTTTCTTTATTTTTACTTTTGTTCTCTTCAAAAGTGCAGTGGTTTCGTCTGCAAAGGGTGTCATTATTGCTGCACCAAAAACGTTCTGTGGAGTGTTCTTGACATTGGACAGGTAAAGACAGCGGATACGCTACACGAGTCATCAAGCACATGAGCGAACTCCTTAAAGGGAGACTTCGCCGGGAATCGAAAAAAAAAAATAGGTGAGCATCATACATAACGCGAACGACCCCCCTTGATACCGAATACAACATTAGTATTATTTCTGCGCGAGTAATTAGTTCGTATATTATGGCAATAGCAAACCGAAACCGAAATGCGAACCGCAGAAGACATATCTTCATACTACACTCTTTAAAAAAAAGGGTGTACTTTAACTCCTTTCCTTGCCACATATATAACACCCTTTTGGACAGTACAATTACGCTGAAAAGGGTGTCTCCTTACTCCCTCAAGGGAGTAGCATAACCCCTTCTCCCTCCCGGGGAGTAATATTACTCTCCAGTAAGGAGAAAGGTGTTATGCTACTCCCTTGAGGGAGTGAGGAGACACCCTTTTCAGCATATCATGTCGCCACACGGGGCAGACAAACTTTACGTGTAATATGGGTAAAGACTCCTGACCGCTGGATAAGAGTATGCCTTTCTAGGCACGAAACTTTCCTTTGCAAATCAGCGTCTGCCTCTATTGTCTAAGTAAGGCTCCTGAACGGCGTGTCGCAACTCTTCGCGCAGCAGGTCCACTCTTACATTATCACATAGGACAGTGGTTTCCAAACTTCGCCGCCCCGCGAAAGATAATGTACTTCCTGCCATAGAGTTGGCATTTGCATTTTGTGATGTTGCGCGGCGAAGCGTGTCCTTGTTTTTTCTTTGCAAAACCCACGAAATAACCTCGAACCAGCAACTAAAATGCCCATTTAGGCACTTATCGGCGTCTATAATAAAAGGCAATCATCTATAAAAAAAGCAAAAATGCATTAACATTTGGGTACGCATGGGTCCCCTTCGACCTGATTCGTGCTTAGAACATCGAACGGCATCATCTGTACGGTTCTCAACGAAAAGGCATATGCATGGAAATCCAGTTATGACGTAGACAGTCAAACACGCGAGGTTCATTTAAATAGAAAAAACTCGACTGAAATCAAATGAATCCGATTTTTAATAGTGATTTTTCTTTTTGTAACCCTGGTGCTGGCCAAGGACCTAACTTTTCTATTAGGTCTTGCGACTGTCGGCGTATTTGGCGCAATTCCAGATGGTTATGTTCAGAGTCTTCTATGTCCCCGATTGGTCACAGTTGATGGAAGAACACTTGTCCAGTCTGTGCAGCTCCCGTGGCTCAGTGGTTAGCGTGCTGGCCATGTCACGTCGAGACTGGGAGGTACCCGGGTTCGAATCCCTGTGTTGTCTGGGGTTTTCCTCAGACGCTTTCAGACATATGTCGGCATAGTTCCCTTAGAAGTCGGACGCACATTCCCCGTCAGTCGTGACGTTGCCCACCTCTGTCCAGACCGACAACGGCGAGCCCATTCACCATCACCACTAGTCTGTGCAGTAAGCGAGCGCAATACGGGACTTTCCGTCGAAGCCTATATGCATAAGGGACACAGGGAGAGATGAAGGAGCTTGGAAGCGGAGCTCAGGGTCAATCCTGTATAAGAACGCAGACCGTGCAGATCTAGATGGCCAGGAAGTGGTGAACATTTGGTGTCTGAGCCTCCATCTCATCATCGCTATTCATTCATTTACTCTTGTTATTTCAAGCAACTCCACTTTTCTCGACACCAGTTCCAAACCCTAGTGCGCAATGATAATCTAAAATTGACATTCGTGCTCGCGTGTGTCTTTTTCCATTTCACAGGGTTCTCAGCATTGATGTCCAGTACTGCCACGTTTCCCGCAGTTCTTTTACATTTTAAAATTACATTTACATCTGTCACATTTTAAGCTTAGAGGTCCACGCAAGCGCGTCACCAAAGGTTCCTTCTGCACCAAAGGACACAGTCAAAAATATGGTAGCAGAAACTGTCAAGCAGGACGGAGTTAAAATACCGTTTATCTCGAAACAAGGTTCAATGAATTACGACCTTAGTTCCCTTACAACACTTTTTCCCCTTTATTGCAGTAGGCTTTAGTGCATCGCATTCGTACGTCGGGGGCGAGCGTGAATGCACAAAGTGCGGAAGACATGCGGGTGTGCCGAACCATCTTCGAGAGGAGGCGCTGCTGTGCAACAATGTGCCTCGATTGTGTCGCAATCAATTGTGTCTTCAACCTAGCGTCGAAGCTTGGCGGCGCTGGCGCGTATGCGGGCCACGATCACGCGTTACGCTTCAGTGTTGGAATGTCTCTACAACGATACTTACGTTGAATTCCAATGGCAAATTTTGAGCTGCCACTCGACTCCATGGGGGAGCGTCCCGCTCCTGACGAGAGCGCACGATCTGTTTCTGCGATTCGAACATTCGCACACCCGTTTTACCCGTTAGGGGGTGGTTGTGGTGAATGAGCCCGTTCACCTCACAGTAAGCTGGCCCGCATCTGGTGTGGGGAGCATGGTGGGAAACATTGAGGCGTAAGCACAAACGAGGGTCTAGAACGTAGTTTTACTGCCTGGATGTTATGGGCTGCAGGGGGCGTCTCCGAACCAGACTGGGTACCGCACAGGGTAACCAGATCCATGTCATGGCTGAACCGACGGAGGCCACCTGGAAGATGCGGGAGCGATGCGACAGCTGGAGTGAACAGTGGAGCTCTGTGGAGCTTGAAGTCAACTACGGTGCACAGCCAAGGGCCGCGGTTCACAAAAGGGTGCTCTTCTTTTCTTGCGAAGTAAGCCTGCACCTTTGCTCGAGCCGCGCCTGCAAGGAACTGTTCCGCTTCTCTTCCTCCTTCTTCCAGCGCTACCATGCACCAACGCCACCACAGTGGTAACCGGACCGACAGTCTAAAGTGCCTGCGGAAGTAGTTTACAACTGCCTGTAGTAGCATTCGAACATTCTCGATCTGCGTTGAAAGTTGTAGAGTACCTCTTCATCGCTGTACTCATGCACGATGTGTGATTGAAACCGGCAGCATATTGGGTCGCTTGGGTGACCGTCGAACTAGCGCTTGAAATGCACGTTTGTAAACGGCTTCCCCCTTATCGTCCGAGCTTTTACGGCTTACGTCTGAGCCTGACGTGCTCGTTGATTCCTCGCTGTCATCGAGGCGTAAAATCACTAGCATGCGAGGCGAAATACCAGCAGGGTGTAACACTTGCACCCAAGCTCTCAGAAAAAAAAGCCCCCTTTAACTGCCCTCGTTACCACCTTCGTAGTAGGGTGATAAAATCTTGTGGCATTTATCTCAAATGTGGCGCCTCTTCAGCCGCCCTCGGTGACTCAGCCGGTAGCGCGTCCACCTTCTGATCCCAAGATCATCAGCAGGTTCCAAGCAGGTTCCCAAGCAAACCCGAATCAGCAGGTTCAAAGCAAACCCGGCCGAGGACCATTGCAACTCGACGAAAGGGTACAAGGGACGTTAAATGTGGTGTATCATGTGTCGAGATTTCGGTGCACGTTAAAAGAACCCTCAGGTGGGCAAAATTCATCCGCAGACCCGACCACTGTGGCGTGATGATCGCAGTTGATGATGAGCTCATGATCGCAGTTGTCACGCGACCTAAAGCCCCGAATTATTATTATTATTACCTTTCGATAGGTGGCATACAGTTACCTGCTGCGTGTTTTAACGTTACACACTTGCACGGGGTGTGCCTTTATAACATTTTGGACCCAATATATGTAGCAGGCCAGTTAACCCCCCCCCCAAAAAAAAAAGGTGCAACGACTCTACCCTCTTTCCTAAGAGTGCATGTTACCGAAACCGAAGGCGGCAGGAACGGGAAGGACAAACCGCATACCACGTGACGCGGGAATTCCGGTGAAATATGCCGATTTTTGCGTAACAGTCGGGATTGCCCCCTGGAGCGAGCCTTGGCCCCAATGCCGCGCCAGAACTGCCTTTGGAAGGCTCAGACTCCGCTCCCGATCTGCCAACAGAACAGAATTGCTTCAGACAGAGCAACCAGATTCGCTCCGGAAGTGCTCCAAATCCGCCATTGGAATTCAACATTAGTAGGCCTCGCACATGACCTTGTGTCGCACAAGGCCTACAGAGTGTCACGCACAGAGCATGCGGTTCACAATCTGCAATCACAATGATTACCATTCATTGTTCAGCCATTGTTCATTGTTCAGTCATTGTTCAGCCATTTGTAGCCAGGTGCTTTGTAGCTATACATATTTTAATGCCATGTGATGTAATGATGCCTTTAAGAGTCTTAATAAATGAAATGAAATATTCGTAGACGCATTCTACGTATGAGGCGACCCCAATGCGGGCGACTTTCTTGTTGTTTGGATGTGCATCTCCGGAAACGCAGCTGTTCATAAAACTCACGCTGTACCTTTTTTCGTTCTTTGTTTAGTTACCTTTGTGCTGGCACTGTCGTCGAAAATATCACCGTACTCGTCGACGAAGCAATACGCTTTCTTTTCAAACCTCGCTCTGGTTTCTGCAGTCCACCAGTCACGGAGGTTACCTTCTGCGTCAAATTGGCTTCCTGGACGTGGGTAGTACGATGACAACCAAGCACTTTCAGTACAATGAAAATGAAAATTTCACTTGGTACCTGTGTCGTCGAAGGCATGTGTCACCTCATGACCAATCACGGATCCAATGGCGCCCATATTGAGGTTCCTGAAAGACACGTGAGAGAGACATAAACAGATCGATAAATCAGATTTTTTTTTTTTTTTTCGTTCTATTATGATGCTGAGACGGGAAGGTGAAACGTGTTCCGAAGCCCGGTACCTCACTTGGAGTTTACCCGAGGTCTTCTACCAACAAATATCGCCGCACTTCCCTGTACAGTCGGACCAAGATGCACTGTCTATTCCCTCCGCTTCCGCGTACTTCAATTCATGTAATCACATGTGGTTTTGTAAGTTGAATTGAAAATGATGCAATTTATTTATTTATGCGCTTATGATGTACAGGAGGTTCGGAGACCCCGTGCCCTAAAAATTAAGTGAACAATTATGTTGATTGAATATGACAAAACGGACTAAAAAAAGCGTCTATGCTGTCTTTGATGTCCTTCTGTAACTGAAAACGGCTCCGTCGCCTACTCATATAGTACCCACAGAACCTTGCCAGAGGGTGGCATGGTGTGTTATAACATCTCCATCCGTCCCCGTTCGACACATGGGTGCCGAACTTGACCGATCGATGCTACGACACAAATAAAAGGGGCTCGTTTTCTTCATGATCTTCTTTTCACTAGTTCTAAATAGGAAAGCAGGACGGTTTGCTTCTCTCCCGAGCCGTAGCGATGGGGAAGGGGGGGGCGAGAGGGAGCACCCTGGCCAGTGGGGCCCTGGTAGGTTGGTCATACGATATAAAGCGGGAATGAAGAGAATTTACGATGTCGGCAGAGAGTGGGGGACGGGGGATGCTTTACGTTTACCATGCCCTAGGCGGAAGTTGAGCTCGCGACGACTCTCTACGTCCCTGGCCGCGTTACTGTGGAAAGGTACAGCCGCTGAAAAAGGGCGCGTCTGTGCGAGAATAAGCAAGACACTTACATTGGCAACCCGTACTCGTACAGCGGAGGCCGGAGAATGGCAGCAGGAAATTCTGAAAGCAGTTCAAGACGTCATTAAGGTGATGTCTTTCCCAACATGATAACCTGTCAATCGCGTTTATCCGGACGGCTCCGTTCCCTTTGAAAATCTCCGGATAGCGGGGGAATCGGATAAGTGAAACACGAAAATCCAGAGTGATCTTAAAAGGACACCTTTATTGACCATTACACAGAAAATTATCCTTTGTCATATGTTTCATTCTAAAACACGCATCGAGTTCTTGCAAACCTTTGCTAATGGCATTAACTTGCGAAATCTTGTTCTGTTGCTCGAAAAATACTAGCGCTGTTCTCAGTGCCGCCCGGGCATTTTCTACCGTCACAGCTGGTGCATCCCCGGTTTCATCATTAGGTTATTCTTGAACACTATCACAAGCGACGACACTGACGATATCGTCACCTATGATTGCAGCGCAGGGGTCCTCGTTGCGGACCTTCTTAGTCTGAAATGACCAGACTGCTCAGGGGGGTTACTTTTGTCTAACGTGCGAAGTCGGAAAGGGAGAAAATTCTTCCTAGCAAAACCCTCTTTGCGTCAGTAAAAAGGAGGCCACGACAACGGTCCTCGACCTCGCTTCACTAGGTGTGTGCCAAGTGTCCTTCCTGGACAATGACCGGATAACTGAAGCCGATTGTTGGGTATTAGTCACTTCTGTTCCCTGGAATTCTCGTCCGAGTCCGGAAGCTGAAGTTCGGATAAACGAGGGCGAAATACATAAGGAGAAATCCGTCCCCATGCTTTTTTTGTCCGGATAGCGCAGGATCGGGATAAATGAAGTCCGGATAAGCGCGGGTCGACTGTACTATTTTCATTGACTTTCGATAACGCGTTGGAACTAATTCTGCAGCACGATGCACAAGCGTCGTTCTAGTTTACCGCATCTCTACCCATCCCTTTGGAGTTTGCCAAGCCAGGCGAACGCTTACACCATTTCCGACTCGCGCTTGTCGGCTTATTATGACAAACATGTGAACACACGATCGAAAAATCCATCAGAGCCGATCCTAGTGGAACCATCAGACCAATAGGCCTATCGTAATTTCGAACATCTCCACTCCAGTAGGACTAACGGTTTAGCGGGTTGATAGGACCGTTAAGACCTAAGGGTCGAATGGCTTGATGGGAGCTCCACAAAAGTAAAAAAAAAAGTAATAAATAAATATTTGTTTCCTTCTGTCTTTTTCATACTCCTGTCGTGACTCAATTTAATAACTCTTGGTTCTGTTCTTGCTTTTGTTTTTGGTTCCAAGACTTTTCAAAATATACAATGTGCACAGCGTTTCAACAAGTAAACAGGAAGAGAAAAAAAAAACGCTCTCTAGCACTGAATGCCCAAAAGCTCGCTTGGTTTGGCAGTGTCCATTTCGTTTGATGCATTGGCATCAAAGTGGAAGTGGATGCAGATAGCACGAATACTATACTTATAGCTTGTCTTCCATGATTTGGCGAATCCGAGAGCCCCGTTTGCTGCCACAGTTAAATGAAGGGGTGAGGTGTGAGGTGCCTATGTTATTAACTCAAGACTAACACACCATCTGTGTTTTTTACTCTGAGACATTCTGTAGGTTCATATAGAATCGAACTTCCGTAGTGCAATCGCACGTTTTTCTTTTTCTTTTTTTTTTCTCTCTCTCTCTCTCTCTCGCAACACTCCATTCCATCAGAGAATTTCGTCAGGACCAGAAAAAATTTTGAAACTGCCGACACGCGACATCCGGCGGACATACGGAAAGGGACGTCCACCTATGAAGCTCACAGTCGTTTTATCGACGCTTACGGTACTGGCACGTGGCGTTTTATAGGCTGCGAGGGTCGCGTGATGCTCAATCGTCTTTACACGCTGGGGCGTTCGCAGCTTGAGTCTCCGGGAGCTAATCAGTTTTAGGGAAGCTTTATGGGGGTTACATATCACGAACCATGTTTAACTGAATCCTGGAGCAATATAAGAATATTTCGAGTCGCAGTGAGTCAGACGGCATAAAATATTAATAGCTTGACGGTCGAAGGTCTACCGGCCTGTCAGGACAATGCGAGCTGCCATATTCAATACTGTAAGAACGTCGGCTACAGTGTTGCTGATTTCTTACAGCAGCTAGAACCTTCGATACACAGGAAGACTAAAGGACAAGACGAGGACAGGACAGGGGGCAGTTTCAGTCTGATCCTTTGCAGTTCTGTCCTTTACGGGGTCTTGCATGGAGCGTTTTATCGATTATACGCTGTGCCCTATCTCTGATGTTCCATTAGGGGACCCTGATCTACTATGAGGCACTACCTTTTTGACCGCAAAGCCTCTTTGACGGACGATTGGGTTCTCCTCTGAGGCCACAAAGCTCACCTGATGGGCAGTTCGATACCCTTTGTTGGGCCGCCAGGGGTCCTGTGGTACCATCAGGCCTTCTTGTAGGGCCATTCGGCCCACGTGACGGGCTGTGGGACAGCATTTGTCGGGCTGCTAACAGACCTACTGGACCACTGGGAGTTGTTAATATGCCGACAAGCTGCGTAGATGGTCCATCAAGATATTCTAATAAACCATTAGAATATGGAGGTTTGTCGGATTTTTCTATCGGGACAGGGCAACAGTGAGAATCGCGACAGTAGTAATAGTAGTAGTAGTAGTAGTAGCGGTAGTAAGCAATAGGACTTGTGGGCAGTCGAGGGGCATGGACAGCGCTGTGTCAAGTCAGCTGACGCAGCTCACGAAAAAATTGTTAAGTGAAGGTCACACATCACTTGTTGCCAGACAGGTGAGCTACCATCGCACTAAGCTGATATCGTGGCCTCGTCAACAAATCGTTGTGTTCTTTGTCTTTTTTCAGATTGTGTATTCGTTGCATCTGCAAGTTACGTTGCACAGACAGCGACGCCAGCTGTCAATAAACAACAAAAGTGTTGTGTGAACATTAGATACGCTCGCACTCATCAGTTGAGGTTGTCCGGTAAAACAGTTTGATCATTCGTGTAGTCTTATCTTCATTTAGTATAGGTGGCCTGGACCCATCAGGGAAGATAAGACTATATCCTGCAGTCGATTAATACCCTTAAAGGAGCATTAAAGTGGTATCTAACATGGCCCAAAACTGCTGTCATCTTGTAAAGCAGTATGTGAAAAGCATTCCCACAAAATATTTCTATCCAAAGTTGTATCACCACGGTGCAATTAATTTGGAAAATCGCTGCCGCGGTGACAGGCCGGAGCGAGCCAACTGCAGACCACACCCACTCTAGTGTGACGTTCGTGGTAGAGAGCCCCTCATTCGTTCGTAGGAAAAACCGTCTGCTACGAACATTGCGAGCTGCTTCTTGTTGACTTCTATTATTTATATGATTTATATCACGTTTTCTTAAACAAAAAAGCATATACGCAGCCTGAGAAAATAAGATTACGATCACAAGAGTAATATATCCCTTCTGTGCAATTTCAGAATTCACAGCAGCAGAAAGCTAGCGATGGCGGCGGTATTGTTGCGCCACCTGTTAGCCACTGAACCAACTGCGCGGTGAAAACTGTCGGATAGGCTGCACACTGTCGAGAAGCACGGGGTTTTTGCTGTACAAACGCAGTTAATTTCGGGCTGCACCACTCGTTTTTCCCGTGGTGCCTGCGGTCCCAAAAAATCGTGGTTGTGTCGTGGACAGCCTTCAAACCCTCCGTTTCGGACATCACGAAGCCGGAGAACGCATGGCGTCTACGAAGCGGTAGCAGACGCTCCGGCCTGGGCGATGTTGCTCCCCTCGATCATGTGATCCCAAGTCCAATGAGGAGCGTCCTCACCACTTGCGTCACATAGTGACGTGTGTGGTGGCGCTCATCACGTGCCTATCGTGAAGGTGAAGGAGGGTGTTTCGCGCGCGGGAGGTTCGGGGAGCTATTGCAGGCGTCCCAATTTAGCTACGGTTGCACTAATTGTGGGAAAACAGTTTTCGGCCGCCTAACATTCCATACTGACCAAAAACAGGAACAAAGTTGTGTGCCTCTAGACTGCTCCTTTAAAAGTTCTGCTTGCGGACAGCGGTCTCCAGCCAGTCATGGGAAGTACTTGAAAGAACAAGTACCAAGTGCTCGTGCAGTACTTTAAGTATATTTGTGAGTACTTTGCTGTAAGTACACATCTGAGTGCTTGTACAGCTCCGGTCAACCTTAATAATAACACTGGGGAAAATGTGGTCTTGTTCTCGAGCGCGACTACAGCAACCCTTGGGGCGGTGAGGAAACCATAATTGAGCAAATTATTTTGTTAGTTTACGCAAGGATTTTATTCATTCATTCACGCTGCTTTGTATACCTTTTTGGAGTGAGCACATGTCTCCTCCAGCCAATCAAAGGATTCCTTGAAACGTCACTCTTACGTCATGCGCGGTGACCCTGCGCGCTTACGGAGCGTATACAAAGGTCAATAACTAAATAATGTATAGGTCTACTACATAGTATGTAGATTGAAAGTAGCTCGCTAGTCTTCCAGAGTAACTCGAGGACTTGAAGTTCACTGAACTAATGGACGAACTCTAATAGGACACCATTCCATCATCATCACTTTCTCATCCCTTCCACAAGCGCAATGGGGCAGTGTACCGGATCATGGGAGAATCAGCGACGACGCCATGCACACCAGACTCTTCGAAATTACGGACTTGTTTTTCGATGCGGCAAAGGAAACTGTGACAGCCATTAAAGCCGCGCGGAAGGGCTCCCAAGTTTTTGCACCTCATCCCTGTGCACCGACGAATACCGCTGTACGGTTAACTCCAGTGGTATGCAGCAGATGTGGAGCGTGACATTACGCCTCGAAATGCAGCCACAAGAACAGAATTTGTCATAAATGCGGCGTCAAGGGACACCTCGCCAGGATGTGCAAGGACAAGAAGGGAAAAGAGACGAAAGTTCCACAGGGGAAGTTCCACACGGGCTAGCGCAAATTTCAATTACCCTTCTGATGCTGAAGGAGGTCTGCAGACGATCTACTTCATGTGGCAGCTGCGGACGTTAGGCAACGTTTGTGACGAGCCCTTCCGTGTTAAAGTATCTGTTAATAATGTACCTATGACAATTAGAGCTTGACAACGGAGCCAGTGCGAAAATCGTATCAGAAGATGCATTCCGAAGAACGTTTCCTTCACGGATGTCAGACTATTCAAATATTTGAAGCATTCAAATGCTTCGTCGAAGGGCAACAATGACGAACTCCACACCTGTTTGTGGGAAGCTTGCGTGCACTGTCAAGTTCAGACGACGACAGTCTGTTCAGGACAGGACGGCAGCCTGGAAGTAGCTGACGTACTTCGACCTAGAGCCCTGCACGGGCCGATTTTTCCAGGCCCGACCCGGGCCCGGACCACAATATTTTGATGCGGCTCAGCCCGGCCCGGTGACTCGGCGAGTATATCCCGGCCTAGTATTTCCAGCCGTGACGTACGCGTTTCTAGCGCTTATCAAACACATATATAAGTCAATTTATAAGAAGAGAAGACAAGGCCACAAACATACAAGTGCTAGCGGCTTAACACCGTAGCGCATGGGTGTTATCGTTACGCTGTCAGGTTTTTGCGGAAGTAGAGGATGCTGTCGATAAACTCCTTCTCCCAGTCTCTACCAAGTCATTGTGGGCCCCGCCCCGGGTCGGGGGCCCGTGCCCGTGCAGGACTCTACTTCGACCACCCCCGCTACAAGGACAATGCACAAAGCTCAAGCCAATGATCATTGACCGCACAACCATAACGGAGGGTGAACGGCTGCAGTAATTACTGACCACAGAAGAACTTGGTATACGTTTTAATTATGTGTTAGTGCCGCGGAGCAAGTGTAGCTATGACAGCTAGACATTCGCTTAGGAAGTCTTCCGGGGAACCCAGTGAGCCAGTGCCGGGATTCGAACAAGCGTCAACTCCGACAACTCGGCGTGGACGGCGATCATCTTAAAGGAGTACAGAGGGCCATCCAAAAAAATTTCAGATTACGACGTCTGATGAAAATGTGTGCGTCATTTTACGGAATAGCGCGAAAGGTTTTGATGTGTGCAATTTGTTTCCCAGAAAAAAAACTCACATAAACATGGCTGCGTGCGTTCACCCTTATCTCGCCACCACGGCTGTAACGAGGAGGAGAAGCACGTCACCGATGAAGTTTCAGGGACATTTCTGGTTCGCAAATCAGTGCGGTCAGTACCGTGTCCCTTTTCCGCCGTAAACCAGTTTTGCCTGTTGCCCCAGAGAACTGGTGATAGGAGGAACGGCCGGATCATGACCGAGCCAAGAGCAATGCTTTTTCAGAACCCCGAACAACGGAGTAGCAGATGACAGCGGACTAGCAGACAACATTTCTCTGAACCAATCAGCGAGCGTGGTCCTCGTAGCGTCAGCGCGAGGTCCCATGCAGATCACAGGCTGGTACTGCTCTCCACCGCCGTTGCGTACTGTTGCATTTTCCCACGTACTTTCAATCCAATTTTTGCGATAATTATGACTCTGTCATGTGAATAACTTCTCATGGTGCATTTTACTGACCTACATAACAGTTTTATAAAAAGAAAAGAGGGTGTTAAAAATTACTCATGTGCTACTTTAACCACTACGCCACGGGAGCTGGCAGCTGTCCAATCGCCGCCCTATTCTGTTCATGGTGGCTCACGGAGGTCCATACAGGTCGGATCCGATGCCGTGTTCCAACATATGGCAGCAATGTGTTGCGGAAACTTTTCCAGGCACTTCCACAATATAGGCGCAGACAATAGCTGCGCTTTCACACCGAGCTGATGAGGTATTGCAAGTGGTCGGCTAAGGCTTGCCCCATTTTGCTGCTTGAGACGGTACATTATGCTCCGCTTTACCCTGTCCGGCATAACTTGGGGCGAGGCGTCGCACCGAACTAATTCTGACATGTGAGAGATCGCCTCCAGTACGTGTACTACTATGTTAACGTGTACTTTAGAACATGGTAGAGGAACACACTTACTGATGGAGTTTGTCTGAGGATAATAGTACGCGTTGACCACTGTGGGGTTTCCAACGCCTCTGTAAAATAAAAGAGGACGAATAATTCCGGGAGCAGAGGAGATTCACGAAGAGAATGTCCTCAACCGAGTACCTGCCCTTCGAAACCACGACACTTATTGTAAGAGAACAAAAGTATCATACATTTAATATGACGTATTTTCCTTCTGTCTCAGAAACACGTCACGGGTGATGTTAAAGGCCCACATTCGACATTTTCAGCAGTGAAAAAGTCAGTGATGGTTGTTCTGAGGCTTCTCTTTCAGTCACTATGAGTTTGATCTGTTCTTCAATACATCTCTTTAACACAAACGCCTCCATACCAGGTTCAAGCAAGAGCCTCTGGTCTTGATATATACGTTGAATAGAGACGGTTCTTCGGCTGGGCCATGTCGAAGAATAGTGCGCTAACAAGGAAAGTTGGGGTAGTCGGTATCCCGACATGATGATATAAAACGAGCAAAAAGACAGTCCAGAAATCCCTAGCCAACGGCCAACTAATTAAACCCGACCGCCAAAAATATTAAAAGCACTAGCACCCAGCTGTCACAGTATTTTGTACCTCGTTGTCTGCAAAGAAATGTGCCATACCGACATTCCTAACCAATCAGTATATCGCATCCGTAGCGTATATACACGTGCTCAAGATAAAAAGAAAGCCCGTGTTTCAACTACCGGGTGGGGACAACGATAATTTGCTAATGGCATTATTATAGAGGCTCACCAGACTGGCGCCAACATCTACATTCATCATCAGCACTGTACATCATCGGCACCGCCTTTCGCACCACAGTGTCACGGTTGCATGTAGACTTCATGCTGAGTGGAGCAACTGTTATTGATACAGGTGAGAGACTTCGAACTAGACCGATTTGACTCTACAGGCTCCCGCTCGCCAAGAAAGTCATCATCCACTGTATCGGCGGAAGAAAACGCGTACCCGGATGCCCACGTGAACAGATTGTCCTGTCATCTAAAACATAGAGAATGGACTCAGTAAAGAGTAGAGAAGAAGTTGCTAACAGCGAGGTCATGACAGCGAAAGCGCTGGCTATAAAATCTAACTTCAAATTATTGGCTGAAAATTTAGTTTAAACGTTTAGCACGGCAACTGTCACCATCATAAGAAGGCATAGGACATCGTTTGTTTAGCTTCGGTTAGGGACTAGACCAGAGGGAGCCGTGCCCTGGACAGCATGCTATTACACCACCAAGGTCAATTGAAACTCTACGTAATGACTGAAATTGATGGGGGTCAGGATATTCGGACCCTCCCCCCAAAATCCGTCCCAGGTCTGGACTAAGTTACGCTGCGTAACGGCTTCTCCGCAGCTCAATGAGGCAAAGAGCGCGTTAAGTAGCAACTCCAGACTAGTAGGAACTAGACGTTGTCCCTCCTTTTCCGGAGCGTGGCGCTCTTGATGAACTCTCGCGCCCCAGCTTGCAGGGTTGGAGCGCTTAAGTGCTGCCCCTGCTCCATGGCGTATGGGGGAACGGGAGACCGGAAAAGCTGTGTGCCGCCGTGGAAACTTTGCGTGGGTGCGTATCGCGCTCGGGGCTCTCAAAGATCGTGTAAGCCGCATTAAAGTACGAGAGACAGAGTCTACCGAGGGCGTCCGGTAGAGCCGCTACATAACGAGGCCATATTGCTCTTGTATCCTCAGGGGTTCAGCGAGTACAGCTCTCACGCTTCAAATGCAAGAGGATGGATGTTCAACCTGTGCAATAAGTAGAAATACGAAACATTCGGATGCTGTGATGACACCACAGAATACGGAAAACACCAGTCTTTCTGTGGACGGACTGGAGAGTGTGCTTTGAGGCACAGAAAACCGCCGCGCAGTTGAAATCCGGTATCCAAGTACGTAGATCAGCTGTCTGCCGAGCACCACATTGTACCTCTTTCTCTCTGTCTCTCTCTTTCTCTGTCTCTCTCTCCCCTGCTGCACGTGGAGCGGCCCATTGGTCTCTGTCCCAAATAAGGGAGTATCATATTTTGTGGTTCAGGGGCAACTGGTTTCTCTGTGGACCCATGGCGATCAACATTGTTACTATATGAAGAAACTGGAGCTATAAGGACAACGAGCAAAAAGTACACGAGTACACGGGTACGACTGCCCCACTACAACAAGTTATTGTCAATGCCTTTGCTTTTATGCAGGTGTGTCATGTGACCAGAGGTGAACATGTAAACACACAAGGGAACAACACAGAACACATTGCATATCTCCATCCTTTACCGTACTTACAATCTAAGTTCAATCTCTACAAACTCTGTTCATATTGACTAAGTGTGTAGAGGACGATGGTCTTCCTCTACATGAGCCCCGACCGGCGATGATGGTATGCCACGGAGAGGCGATGACGGTGGCCTATCTCCATGGCCGCGCCGGTGGAACTGAGAAGCGGGTGCTCCATGCGCGTGGCCATCCTGTCGTTGTCCAGCGTCCGCTACAGGGGTCCCCCTGCCGTCAGGTGCGTTGCGGACGCATCGCAAGAGCTGGACTCCAGGTAACGCGCCTGGGAAAAGCTGCAGTTGAGGGCGACCGTGGTATACGTGCATGGTCGAACAGGTGCATGGCACGGCACACGTTGGGGGCATGTCACAGATGGTGAGGACGAAAACAACGATCCGTCAGGTAGAGACCAGCGAGAGAGAGTGATGCGCTCGGTGTCGTGGTCCTGGGGTGCCGCGACCGGCACGGGAGCCGAAGCTCGAGAGTCCCAGGTGAAGTGAGTGAGGCGAGGCTATGTGGTGAGATGCCGAGACGGACTGAAGCGTGCCGTGGCGTCGGCTGCCGCGACTGCCGCGACCGGCAGGTGAGCGCAAGGCTCGAGTGTCGCGGCCGGCAGTGAGAAGCGTTGGGTGCGGTGAAGAGTGCAGAGATGCGGCAGGAGTGAAGGCGGCTTAATCTGTGAAGCGCGTGTGTGCCGAAGGTAGTGCTGCTCGATGGTGTCGTCACAAATTTGGGATGGTGAAGGGCCGAATTGTTCCGGACGTGATGTTCCTCGTTCGGGTCACCAAATGTGACCCAGACGAAGAACATCACGTCCGGAGCAATTCGGCCCTTCACCATCTCTGACATGCCGCCAACGTGCGCCGTGCCATGCACATGTTCGACCATGAACGTATACCACGGTCGCCCGCAACTGCAGCTTTTCCCAGGCGCGTTACCTGGACTCCAGCTCTTGCGATGCGTCCGCTGACGGCAGGGGGACCCCTGTAGCGGACGCTAGACAACGACAAGGATGGCCACGCGCATGGAGCACCCGCTTCTCAGTTCCACAGGCGCGGCCATGGAGATAGGCCACCGTCATCGCCTCTCCGTGGCATACCATCATCGCCGGTCGGGTCTCATGTAGAGGAAGACCATCGTCCTCTACAAAGTGCGATTGAGGGCTCACTGATACATACATTTTTCTCCCCTTCTTTCCAAATTAAGAATGCTTCAAAAGTTTCCCGTTTACCTTTTGACCTGAGTCTGCCTTTTATCAGTGTTTGTTCCGGCTTTTGTTTACATCCACATCGACTAACATAAACGGCTGAGGTGCCTTTTACGGTGCCCTTTGTATTATTTCTATGTTCCATCAACCACTCCTTGATGCAACGCCCCGACTGTCCTATACGTACTCTGTTGCAGGACAACGGGATTTCGTGTACTGCTCATAGTTCACAATGAACTATTTTATCTCTGCGTTTTATGTTGCATCCCTTCATCATTTTTCCTTTGGTCAGTGGGGGGGGGGGGTATATTTATTAGACCAAAGGAAAAAAAGGGGGTAAAGGTCAGTCCAACCTTTCCTTGCTATTCCGCAAAGAAAAAAGGAAAATCAGTGGGATTTGATCAGTGGGAGCGTTATTCCTGCCCTGTGAGTGGACAAACACATCGTCACGTGGTTTCTATAAACTTAACCCTTTCCCATCCCTAGAGACAAAGTGTCGTAGCGTATTGATTCCTAAGGACATACATTGTAGCATAATATGAAACATTACTCCTGTTTGCCTCGATTTTTCATCAACTTAAAGTCTCGAGTATGACGCTTCAATTTTCTTTCACCTACCCTGACGGTAATGAAGGACGAGATGAAACAGACTTAACTACAAGGACGAAAGGTAAGCGATCCATAAATAAGCGAGTGAGCGCCAGATGCCACCGCGGTCAACTGAGTTGCAACCACGCAACGAGGACATCGCGGATACTTCAAGACCCCCTTCAGATACGACGCCTCCGTACTGTTCGCCTGCAAGTTATCACATTAAATCCCAAAGTTAAGACTAAACTCGTATGAGCAAGAATAGCGTCTACAGATATGTCACAACAGAACAGTAAAAATACACGAGCAAACAGTAAAAATGTAGGTAGAAAACTTGCGACTCTTACGATTCGTTTCTCAGGGACGTTTTCCCAAGGTCTAATAAAGCTTTGCGAATATTGTTCCTTCTAAAATCGAGGTAACTGCTAATATATGGCATTCCTAGAGTCACGTCTCCTACCTGAAACAAACGGAGAGGAAAATATTTCCAAGGTTAGACTCACACACATAGTGATCCGAAGAAATAAAGCCGTTTGCCACAAGCACAAAGGCACCAAAGCATTGCATTCCAAGCATTCCAGGTGTATAACACTCTCGAAACACGGGGCAATATGTGAGAGGCATGTAATGCGCTTACAAGCAAGTGAGAGGCAAGTCTGTCCTAGAGGAGTTAGGCTCAACACTACAGACGTCAAGTGCCGCATAGTAACTCAACACACGCTAATGTGTCAACTATTCTATTCTGGGGTCCTACAGAACGGAGGTGAGATACTAACATATTAAAAAAACGGGCAGATGTGCTGCAAGTCACAGTGTCATCAAATCAACAGCGACAGAGCTCTTTATTTGAGCTTGTCTACCGCTATGTGTATGGTTGGCCCTGTTGATTGTGGTCAGCAGCAAGATCTTCCGTACGTACACTCCCTAGGACGGCCCATAATGCCACTATTCACCTCCGCGCACAAAAGCAGCACCGTCTCCGCTGCTGCTGCCGCGGGTGACGAGAAGCCGGTACGCGCGCCGGGGAACCCCTCACGTGCCCTCCTTCCTTCCTTATTATGGGTTTAGAGCCCTGATCTACGAAGTACGAAGTGACAACCGCCACCGCCAGTTTATCTCTGAGGCGCGTGACCCAACGTCATAGCCCACGTGACTCTCCGAATTGACCAAACTGCATCGCGCGCCTTTTTCGCGTCCCCTCGCTTTGACTCCCGCCAAGAGAGAGAAGGGTTTCGGCGATGCGACGCACGGGACAGTATCTTCATGAAATTGGGCACTTAACAGCTGTCGTTACCAAAAATATTCCTAATGTAGATTTCCGCTTTTGTTACTGAGCGCTTCGTGAGCTGTACGAGTGCGTCAAGATTGCGGAAATTGGTAGCAGACGACGCCGTTTTCTTCACCCTACGCAGAGGTGTTACACTGTTAAAATAGAACTTCACCACATAGCACGCTCCTACCCAACTACCATTTCGAATGATATCATAATGTGTTATGATTCGTTCAAAACAGGAGGAGCCTATCTGGGACATGCACAAGTCCCAGATAGGTTCCTTCTCCTATTTTCAGCAAATATGGACACAAAATGATAGCATTCGGAATGATGGTTGGCTAGGAGCGTGCAATGCGGTGAAGTTCTGTTTTAACAGTGCAGTATTTAGACACCCTAAGCGCAATCAGAGGAACGAAATTCGCATCAAGTGTTGCAACCGGACCAGGAGTTCGAAGCAAAGCTGGTGCTCAAAGGTTTCTGCACTAGCGCTGCCCCATCTCTCACATCTGAGGACAGGTCTCTATGTGAAGGCAACATTTATGTTCGTTGGTGACCTCCTATTTATCGAGCGATCTGCCTGCCGATTGGCGACATGTCGCTCGGAGGATTCTGCATCCTGGTACGGCTTAATCGAAAACAGTGCCCCCATGTGTCCGAAATATGTGCCTAAATGCCCACAATTCGTAAAATATGTCCTTGTGTGAATGTCCATGTGTCAAAAATTGCCCCTGCATTTTGGATTTGTGCACCCTTCTGAATAGGGTTCATTCTCACCCCTCTCTTGCTGCGGCTGGTTCGTTGCTTAGCCGCTACTTCCCGCTGCACAACTCGTTACCCGAACGGCAAGAATGTCCTTCGACAACAATGCCCCGCTCCAGCCGCCTTCGATCGGCCAGGTGGCCGTCAAGCTTCCGCTCTTCTACGCCCCTCACCAGAACATCTGCTTCCAAATGGCTGAGTGTCAGTTCGCCCTTGTTGGAATCACTCAGCAAAGCATTAAAGTTTCATCATCTCATAAGCAATCTTCTGCCAGAAATTGTGCAGGAAGTATTCGACATGTGCAGCGCGTCTCTTGCTGTCGATGCGTATGATGCCCTTCGGAAGGCGATTAACCATTGAACGGGGACCTCTGAGGGGGGCGCGAGCTTTCGCTGCAGCTGCTAGTGGTCAAAGAAGTCGGAGATCGTCAGCCTTCTCAGCTCTTACGGCACATGTACGGCCACCTTGGGGTTCTGGCCCTTCTGGCAGCTATAGCCGACGTCCCTGAAAAGGTTCTCGAAGCGGCCCATATCTTATATGCTGCCATATCTGCTGCCCATATCTTATATGCTGCCGCTCCCGTCAACCTGAGTATCAGTCCTTCTGCTCGTACCTGCAACCATGACTCATGTCCGTCCGTTTCCCCCGAGCCGGCTGCTATTTCGCTTCTTTGACGAGATGTTCAAGTGCTCAGAAACCTTATTCAGCAGCATAAATGCACTGTCCTCGCGCTTTTTGTTTTCTCAGCTATGTTTTTTTATCGACCCCCTGAGGCCCGCTTTTCTCGACCCTCTTCCGCACGCTCCTGGCCGTCCACCTGCCCCTCATTTCAATCTCACCACCCTCTAAGGCTTCCAAACCTGATATCCTGGTTCTTGTCCATCACTACCAACATTCTGCCGGCGTGAGTGTGTGTTTGGGGAGGGGGTGCACCAGTAGCGCCTGTAGCATCACCACCATCGTCATTTTTAGCTCCCTCGCTAAGTGCCTCGAATAAACGTTCGTTCCCATCCCGTCTTTTGGTGTGGCTGGTTCCTCGGTTAGCCGCTACGTCCGGCCGCTCTATCACAAATGAGGGCACATTTCCCTCTGAAACCGGCCTCGGACGCACTATCCCTCTGCAATAGTTGTGACGTTGCACACCTGAGCGTTGTCGACTACGGCAAGCAGGTCAATCACCTCCACCACCACTACCGCACAACTGGTACTGCCTTCATGAATCGTAGCATAAAAATGGGGTGTCTGTTGCGGAGCACGGGTTCGAGTCCCGTACCTGTCTTTCGACTGTCTTAGATCGTCTTACGTGTAGATATGATAAGTGTAAGGAATTTACTGCAACGAATTAAAAAGAAAACTCGTAAGCAAGAGCACCTGGAATAACCAAAACAGCACCAAGACGAAGCACGATGAAGAAAGTGCAGAGTAGGTGTCGTGACACAGGATTTCTGTATAGGCACACTTGACTTCATACTCACCAAACTGAACAGCTCTTCGAGGTACGTGTTGTTTAGTAGTCGATTGTCATAGGCCATGAAGGAAAGCATCATATTTAGCTGCAAGCAAAATGATGTAAAGGTTATACAGTTTGTAAAAGCTGGTGTCTCTTTTAGTGGGATTCGTGTACAAGCGCGCTGTTGGAAATGGATCAAATGCACAGGCACCGAGCACTGATGCCAACATGAACGTTATCTCAGTAATGTTGTTCGCCCAGTCTCGAAGTTCTAGCATACCATCCTGTCAGCGCGACCAAGCGTGTGCTTAAAAAGCGGTGTGAAAGCCATTTTGAGACGAAGGTACAGGACGATGTACAGGCGTCGCCAGTCGCCTGCTTGCATGCCAGTGCCGCCTCCCGTCGATGTTGGGAGTCCATGGTACACGAGCGCCTCCTCTCGACGGGGTGAACTCGGGGAAATCGGCGTAGTAGGATGTATCACCTGCTGTGTAGTGTCACCTAACGCTCCCGCCCAACAGGCACACCAACCGCGCTATCTACCACGCTTTATCTAAATGCCGGTTTGCGGGAGGGCGAGCTTGAGGGACACAATATTATGAAATACTTTGAAGCGTATGCAAACACTGTAGCCTCACCCATCTTGTGCTTTGAGCGTTCTGTTCACTATGATCTGTGTTATCGCACAAATTTTATTTTGTTTTATGGTGTTGAGGACAGATTTGGTAGCGTGTTTGTGTGGATGCAAATACTCCAAACGCACACTAATATTTTTACTGGTATACTGATTTTCTTATCGCTGAAGTGTCTGTAGAGTAGGTAACTTAGACGGTGATCCGTGCGTGCTTGCCGAGTTCCCGTCGAGAGGGCAAGCACGTTTACCAGGGCCACACAGTCGCCACTCCAGCTCAACCCAGCGTCGACTCAAGGCGGCGCTGGCATTCCAGCAGGCCACGCGCTCACGCGCTACGGTTAAGGGTGGCGACGCCTGTACATACCACAGATACAAAGTGCAGCGGCAGCCGATTTGGTAGACTAAATCATAACTATGGGTCCACGGCACCCATAATGGTATTACAGAAGCGTGCTCGAACACAGTATTGCCGGAATATTATATTCTAAATGACTTATTTTTATTTCTCAGATTAAATCAACTACAGGGACATCAGAGGAGAGAAACATGTCTATCGGCAATGGTAGCAATATGCAGAGAAACAACGCAAAATCAGGGCATGAGATGTTATGTGATTGGCCTGTACGATACCTTGCAATGAAGACGTATCCGTAACACGTGGTGTGACATGCATTTTTAAATCATGGATACATCACCGCCCATCTTTCAAACGACTTGAGTTACAGGTAAAACATGAATGCATTGTAAAAAAGCTGGAAGATTCGGATAGTTCGTATATCATATTGCAGCCAATAGCGCAACCAATAAAAGCGAGGACAAAAGTCGAGACACGGACAAGCATTGTGTAGTGCATCGAAAATTGGTTTTAGGCAGATATGACGATGGCTTGTAGGCAGGCCGAACGACCTGGAGACGTTTATTTATCTGTATTTATTTGTTTTTTACTGCGACAACGCAGCCGCGGATACAGGAAACGACAATCTGGTCACCGATTCTGTGGTATTCCACATGGTTTGGCTCTTGTTCATCGCAATTAAATAGACATTTGCCTTTGACAAGTAAAGGGCTCTGCTAGGGCTGACGGTCACGGCTATCGGGACACGGTTTGCAGGACTCGAAGCAATGATTGAAGATCGACACGATCGTTGATCAACTTTATCCATCGTCGTTCTCGACAACTGTTGATCATCGTCTGTGCCGCCTGGCCAGTTGAATCTTGATGTTTCAAATGCCTATTTGGCATCGAGCGCATTATGATTTATAAGGTAAATGGTAGTGGTAGTAGTCTTCGGGAGACAGTTGAGTGCTATCGCGGTGGACAAAAGCAGATCAGTGGTAGGAGGCACGCATTTGACCTTGTTTCATTTTGGGGGCATGATCCGTTCTAGCTGCAAGACTTAATCCACCCCTCTAGAGTGTCGTGGAAATGCGACGAGTTGGTAGCAAAGACAGTAGATAGGACACAAACAGACACAGGTAGAACGTCAGGCGTTGACTATCCACATCAACTGAAAATCGACACAGAGAGAATGATACAACAAGAACTTCGTGTTATTTAAGTTTAGTGATCATTAGGGGACTCGTTATGCAGGTACGCATTCCCTAGAACGTTTTCCTCAGGATGACATGCACACTAACGTGTGTGCGGGCGATTTCGAATACGGTGTTCGAGGAAAGCACACTTTAAATACCTCATATCAACCGGCACACGGTCTGCACGAGCAAGCGAGGATCAGGAAGAAGACTGAATGTGAAATGCTTGCTGAAAGTTGCGATGGCCCCAAACTAGACAGGACGGTGCTGCTCACACTCTTGCACGATGAAGAAGAAATAAATAAATACCTCTGTTGCTGTCAGAGGGCCCTGTCGGCGAGATACTGGCATGTACGCCATGGACTTTACTGGTTCTTTACCTGGACGAAACTTTGAGCAGTGCACTAACGTACCATGCACTGCGTAAAGACTAGGCTGAACTCCCCCCACCCCCCACCCCCCACCGGCTGTTTTAGTTTCTTTAGGTTGTCAACTGCACTGGACGCAATGTTTTTCGTTTCTTCGTAGAAGCTTGAACTGAAGGCAAGCACCAACATTGATTCTGGTTTTAGATACGTTGATCGATCCATCAGAGTCGGACCAACGCGGTTTGGGGAACCTGCACTGAACTGGAAGCTGCCACATTTGGCACCGGATATATGGCTGAATCGTCGCCGAGGCTGAATGGACAACGGAATGGAAAACAACGACGGTTTATAGAGCAACCATACAGAGCAGCCAGTTCAGTACGATCGACAAGGTGGATGCTCTGGTCGTCTGGCGGATCGAAGCCAGTGCTTTCTTCTCCTTTCTCTTCCTTTTTTTAATTTTTTGACAGATAGGTCCAGGGCTTCGGGGCGTGCTGAACGTCTAGGACACGTTTCATCTGTGTACTTCTGCCTCCCATGGGGTATGTAACGCACGTTTTGTCCCGCTTTTGGCTGCAGCGAACCCCGAAAGGAAAAAAATATGCGGCTAAATAGCGAAAGATCTTTCTACTTTTCCTTGACCCCCTCTCAGCTCCCATCTTTCTACGGTCTAGTCAATGGAACATTCAGACATGTTGGCTATCAACCAATCTCAGAGTCAATACATTGTCTTACCCAAAGTTTTCTTCACGCCTTCCTCATCAAGCTGCACAGTGACGCATTGTTTTGGTATAATGATTCAGTCATCGTGCGCTGATGATAGTGACAAAACTGAACCGCAAGTTCAGCGGTTCGTACAGAGTCTTCCCCTTCTATTCGGTAAACATGAGCAGACACTAAACAGAATACGTTCTGCTCAAAGAATACGTGAAAAGACTGTAAAGTGAAAATCTAGAAGCGAAATAACGGCATTGGGCGTAGACAAAATAAGAAGAGTTTGGTTCGTTGACTGATAGCCCCCATCCCCCTTTCATGGCAGATATACCGCCTTGGGTCGGAGGAATATGGTAACATTAACCTAAAGGAATTGAAAGTACACCATCACCGTTGGGTTCAGACAACATGTGATATATGCACCACCGCTTGAAGTATGTGGAACGCTCGTTGCAGGCGGGCTAGGAATAGGATGCGCCGTGCTAGGGTGACGGACGTCATCGTTTTCTGGAACGATTTCCTGTTTCCAACCTTCCTAAATTTGGGCTGCTACTAAATGATGAATAATCTCTATGAATGATGAATGAACTATGAAATATGAATCATGAATAATCTCTGTGAATGCAGGAACAGAACCACAGCCACTAAAATGGGTTAGAAGGGACCACTCTTTCACCGTCGAACTTTATCTTAGAAGAGAAGGTTACCCATAAGAGATACCCAGAACACTATATAAGGCAACATACATATCAGGCATTTCCTACGGGAAACGATACCAGGAAAGGATCCTGCCTAATCACTTCGGAGGACGAACTCACGTTCCTCCTGAAGCCATCGTATCCTGGGATTCAATCAAACAAGGCCACATGATAAGTCACCTGTCTTAATAATTCAACGACCGCAGGGTACAGCCCGCCGTCACTGGGATCTGCGCAGGATTTTAATATTTGCCGTGTAATGTAAATCTGTATAGGGGGTATGGGTCACACGTAGCCGTTTTTTCTTTCTTCTTCTTCTATTTCTTTTTGGCTGGCATTTACGGGTGTGCTCTACGGTGTTTGGGGGTGCGGGTAAATCCTTGATCGTCCCTTCTGCATCTGGTAATGCGTATTTGCTGAGTTGTATAATAAAGTTTTCTTAGAAAAGTCAAACCTTCTTTGTGGCGTGCTGCAAGGTCTCTGCATCCATCCAATCACTCTGCTTGAGGCTGCTCAGGAAAGCCAGTCTCAGTTCTTCAACCAGAAGTTCCATCTGCATATTATCAGCACGGAATTTGAGTTCAGTAAGCAACGCTACTCCGCTTAGGAGCATTCTGGGAACAAGTACAACTACTATGCTATGGTTGCACCAAGATGCCTGAACGTATAAATGTTTAGGTGTTCCTACCTCTGCTGGAAATAGTAGGCACGATCTCATTCATTTCTTCCCGAAATTTTAATGAGATTCAATGAGAAATCAGACCGCCAATTCGTTCAACGTGTGAAAGCCGACTCTTTCTCATTGACTGAATTGGAAGGAAAGCAGGGAAGCTGCCTTCGCGAAACCGGGCTCGCCGTGTTGTGTGGAGACCACATCAACGAAGTAAGGAACCAATTCAACGAATTGGTTTAGTGGGCGCGTCAATGAGATATGTTGATTTCCAGTTGATTTAATGAGATCCGACGTGTTGTGTATTACAGACTGCGCCAATAGAAGGAATGAGGAAGTGGCCTAATGTATATCAATAAGAGACTGCTTTCCAATTGATTTAATGGGATCCAACATGTTGCATTGCCGCCACTACAATAATTGAGAAGTTAGTTGCTAAAGGAACGAGTGTAATGGTGACCAACGGTACATCATTACTCTCAAATTAAGTGATAATATATGATTAGGAAGAACGCTGCACGTTCGTATTGACGATGAACTAATTCGAACCAATTCAAACAAATGAAATTCCAGAACACGAATCGTATAGAAAATATTGCAAGTGAAATTTGAATGAAAATTTGAATTTAAAATTTATTCCCAACAAATGAACTGAGGAGGCGAGCAGACCGCCGGCCGCCATGTCGCCAACGCCAGGAGGGCGCGTTTTAATACATTTCCGTGCATCACCACATAGTGGCTCGTGCGAGTTGAAAATAGTTCGCGTTATTTCAAATGTTTGTGAACATATTATCCTCAAAAGTACATGTGCTGTGCTATTTTGGTATTACGCCTCTTACTGTAAGCTATTGTTAAAGCATTCGGTACAAGATTCAGTGGATGTATATGGACGCGTTCTCCGGAACCACCGGGACGCCGGGACCACCACCAACTGAATAATCAGACTCACGTAATGTTGGAGCGTAAGGATGTGTGCAGTCGCTCACAAGCAGTCGGCGTCATTCGTGCTTGATGTTGAGGATTCTATCCGTGTCTAAGGTAAGTAGTCGATTTGTCAAGCATTCCTGTTTTTTCAACGCCGCTTTGCATGTTTTTACACCTTCTCGCAGGTAGTACGGCCGTTGATGGGAGGATCGTGCAGTCAGTGTGTTGCCATCCGCGCTGTGTGCAACGGTATGTAATCTATTTTGACGCTCACTTACGTTGGCATGCTGCTGTTCCAGCAGTGGCGTATCTAGGGTGTGGCAGGTGTGGACAGGTGCCATGGGCGCCAGGTGAACAGGGGCGCCATTATGTGGTCGTGTGTGAATGTGCCAGGTCGGGCGCTCAACCTGGCACATTCATAAATGATCTAAAACACCCGCCATTAGAGAGGTTGTAGTGTGAAACCTAGTGCGGACCACACGAAAACGCATCCCCAAGGTCATCATGTTAACCATGTTGCCATGGGCGCAGGTAGCTCTAGATACGCCACTGTGTTCCAGCACCTTTTTCATTATCTTTCGAAATGGTATTACTTGAAGGTTACCTTCGTACGACGCGGCTAGCATAGGGGCGTCGGCATTTGTCAGCAGGTGGTCAAAACGGAATCTCAACGAAGCTGGATGGCCTTAATTTTCACCCAAGAAAGACAAGCTTGACGGGGCATTAGAAATCCCCTACGAAACACAGGAGAACATTATGCCCTCGAGCTTTTTTTTTCTCGTCGGCACTGTTCGGACATGGGGATACATCTCTATGAACTTACTCATTCAGGATTTATATTGCGTGAGTTGATGATGGACAGAATGCTTTCGCAACATGTAAGTGCTCATTTAGGTTTCTATTCTTGGAGTTTACTGTCTTGCTAGCGATTTTCAACCGCTTGGTGAATAATTCGCTCTTATAGAAAACATCACAAATAACTTTCACCTTTGTATGTGCCACTTGCAATGTTTTCTCATGTACAGTATTGTTATATGTGTAAGAATAAATGTTCACGCAGGAACGGTGTTGTGTGTAATTCATTTTTATAGCGAAAACATGCTTTCTGATGCAACAGAATAGTCGCTGCACATTCAAAAAGTGCATCGACAATGATAATTTCAATGCGACTTTAATGGGTGGAGGTGATGGTGAGAGGGCTCGCCGTTGTCGGCCTCACAGAGGTGGGCACGTCACGACTTACGCCCTGGGGGAATGTGCGTCCTGGGCCGACTTCTAAGGGAACTGTGCCGCCTATGCTTAAAAGCGTATGAGGAAAAACCAGGAAAAAATCCTTAAATGGGTGGTGGTGGTGGTGGTGGTGGTGATAGGGCTTGCCGTTGTCGGCCTCACGTATGTGGGCAACGTCACGACTCACGCCCTGGGGGAATGTGCGTCCTGGGCCGACTTCTAAGGGAACTGTGCCGACATATGTCTGAAAGTGTCTAAGGAAAACCCATGAAAAACCCCAGACAGCACAGCCGGCACCTTAAATGGGAAAATCCTTGCTGCTGTACATTTGGCAAATGGGAAACTAGGCTGGCCTCCAATGCGTGCGACCGAGCGTGGTTCCACTTCGTTCCTATTGACATTTACAGTGGTTTCTCATTGAAACCCACTAAATTCTTGTTGTTTTCAATAAGGTATTTGTCCAAAATTGTCGATTCGGAATGAGGAATTTCGGTCACCTTCAATGACAATTGTGAATGTGATATCCATTTAAACCGAATGAGATTTCTCGTCTATTTTGAATTGGATTATTTCCAGCAGGGACGTGCGTTAATTCGACAATGTCAAACTCGTACAGTATCGCATCTATTACGACGACATATCATCGACACACGGATATGTTTTTCCCTCCTAGGGTGTAGTTAATGTCCGCTCAAATCGCAGCATATGGAGTACTGCGTTCAACGACGACCCAGCAGAGCAGCAGACAGAATCGTTACTTCCTTTGGTGGGAGTCGAACCCGCCACCTGAACATTAATTTGCACGCTACTACTGACAACCGAAGACGGTTAGAGAACGCATGTGGAAGTAGTGACATGTCGATAACCGAGCAAAAAGACACGAACAGCACAGGACGAATCGACTTATCGACGTATCGTCTTACCAACTAGTCCAATTCTCCACAGTTGTGGTTGTCCATACTAAAAGAGCCACCTCAGACACAGACGAAAAAGTAGAAAACAAACAGGCTCACTTACGACTGAGGTTTAATGTACAAAAAAAAAACGAGAAGTTGAAACACAGTGGTTATGGAAGGTGATGATGATGTGAGTAGTATAGAGCAACGTGCAAGAGCAGTGAGCAGGCCAAGTGTTTAACGAGCAGCGGAATGTTAATAGAATACTAGAGGTCCTTAATATCTAGAGACAGCATAGTTACCCTCCGACCATGGAAGGGTTTGACACAATGAATCAACTACTGTGAGGTTTTGAGAGAAAGAGAAGATAGCAGTGAAAGGCATTTGAGTCCCCTTTGTAGGTAATCAGATACGATCCTCTGCCACGTTCCTCGTTCACTAATGACAGCACGAACAGGCAAGTCGGGCTTACGGCAAGATCAGACTGTTTACGTTTGTTAACAACATTCTCAAGAGGGTGAAGAGATTCAGAGAGAATGCCTAGAGTCACTAAATAAGCTACGCTTATTTAGTGACTCTAAGAATGCCAATGATGCGGGTTTTCCGGATGGACCCCTCAAAGGGTTTAAACAAGGAACCAAGAGCGGAGTTAACCTTAGCATGAAACGACGATACGGGGAGAATGACAAATCGTTCTTCGTTCTCTGAGGGGGCCTACTCCCCCCATGAAAAATTCGGGGGGCAATAATACATTGCATTGTAATAGCATTACTGTAATACATTCTGTATTAGTATTATAATATGCGAAAATATGTATTAAAACTAAGAAATGCTAGCAACACCCTGAGCCACCGAGTAGTCATGAAGGCATGTTTACTGGTAAAGCAACGAACATGGAATGAAAAGAAAGCTTTTGCGGAGGTGAGTGTTCCTACACAAGGAGATGAACGTGCAACATACACTTCGCCCTTTACTTTCCGCAACATATATCCCGGGGTCAGACAGGACGGGACACGCTAGAGCTCCAGGTTGTGGATTTGTTGCTGCACTGGCCATCGCAGAATGTCTCCGTCAGGTAGTTTATGTTGCAGGGTCGTGCTTGGGCATCTCCGACAGGAGAAGGTGCCACCACCTGCAAGGGGTCAGATGCCCCTTGATTTATCAGATGATACCAAGAGCACCACACCACCAGTGTCGAATGCAGTACACAGTAGACGTTGAGCTGAAGGCAGTTCCACAATGTATTCCAGCTGCCACTTCCTTTCCATCCAGACTTTTTAAGTTTCAGCAGCTTCTCGTCGGCAGGTAAAAGCACAGTGGGGCACAGGCCCACAGAATGCTGCTTCGAGCCACACAGAATGCAGCTTATCTCGCGACCTTCAGTTACTGCAGAGAGACCCGTTGCAGAAAGTCTACGTACAGAAGATTCCTGGAGATGCGCCGAGTGGACTTGTGCAGAGTGATTCACAGTCCCTCCTAGGAGGCGTTTACTGTAGTAAGCTTTCCCCCCAGATAGCTGATCAAAAGCCGCAGCTCGCAAGAGTCAGATTGGGTTGGCTGTATGGTGCGAACTCCTGCACCTTGGACGTTCGCCTGGGACGCACTGTGGCGGTAAAACTCAAGCTCGAGATCGTGTGCAAGCTTCTTGAGCAGTGCTGTTTTGAGCACAATGACGTAAAAGCTGTCAAGGACCGAGAAGCTTTCAAGTTGCACATCCGTACGGTAAGGGTATTGTATAGATGCCTTAGCTTCCCCACGTCGTCAGAAGACCGAATGGTCCGCAACTCTAGCAAGTGGCTTAGATGTTCAGAGACTAATTTATCCCTGTTCCCAAACTGATTCTTTAGAATCTCAAGCGCTGCGGGATAGTTGTCGTTAGTCACATCCAAGCCCTTGATGGCCAACCCCTCCTTGCCGATGACCAGCGAGCAGTGATGCTGGAACCTCAGTACATTCGACAGATTCGTGTTATTGTCGACCGCCGCGTTGAACTGGTCCCAAAAGGACTGCAACGAGGACAGGTCTCCGGTGAAGAGCTCAACACGCAATTTCAGTAGACTCACGGCATATGGCTAGCTGTGTCCCGAGGGTCTTCCACACTGAGCAGGGGTGGTTGTCGAGTTTTCTCGTGGTCGGTTAAGATATCACTGAGCGGCCAGTCGAGCCGTTGTAATTTCCTCCAAGTAGCGATGGCGTTGAGCAGCCTGTGCCTCCGTTTCGGCTTCATCGATAATCGCAGAAATATCTCCGATCATATCTCCGTTGAGAACCGAAGCCTTCGTTTTAAGAACCTCAATTTTGACTTCTAGCTCTTCTCTTAATGGAGGAGAGCGCTGAAGAATGAAGCGTATCTTGTCGGCAAGGCTACTACTTCCGGCAAGAACTGGTGATTACGAAGTCTGTCCATATCGTGCTTGCGTCTCATCAGTCTAAATCAGGTACTGAGCAGATCCTTCTTCCCGGGTTTCGGCACCAAGAAAAACTGTAGAAAAGGCTTGCATTGCATGCAAATGCTTGCAAATGCTTGCTTGCTTGCAAATGCATTCGCACACTGGTGATGAAAACATGCTTACTGCACAAGCGACGAATATGGAATGAAAACAAAGCTCACGCGCAGGCGAATACGCTTGCACACCCAGATGAACGTGCAACGTACAC
Source organism: Ornithodoros turicata (assembly GCF_037126465.1). NCBI lineage: Eukaryota > Metazoa > Arthropoda > Arachnida > Ixodida > Argasidae > Ornithodoros > Ornithodoros turicata. The sequence goes on from NC_088210.1 coordinate 5,824,286, forward strand.
TTCGCCCTTTATAACCGCGACAACCCGTATTACTGTATTACTTGTTGAGACAGTAATACTTTTCTGCCTTCCCACTGAGCTCTGGCTATTGCCTCTGTATGACATAGCTTTATATGAGCTGACGACAACGACCCATGTTCTGGAAAAATGGGTTCATGTCATTGCACCTTGGCACTGTACATGCCCCCCTCTGTCTTTTCGCAAATTGTCACATTCGTTGACAGAGATGTATCTCGTCACGAGTCTTACATATACCTTTTGTAATAATAATTGCGTGTTTACGTCGCGAGACAACTGAGATCATGAGCGACGCCACAGCGATCGATCTGTGGACTGCTTTTGCCCACCTGAGGGTTCTTTAGCGTGCGATGAAAGCACATCACACCGCACCCCGTATTTAACGTCCCTCGCGGAAGACGGCGTGTATACGTTTTGTGAACCTCTGAAATTTGGGTGTCGTGCTCGTGGAGCACCTCATTCCTGCTGTCACTTCCACCATGGAAAATTCCACTACCATCAATGGCAATTTTTTTTTTTCGTTGTGGTTCATGAGCATCCTGCGCACAACTTGCAAGGCAGACTGTCATTTCTTTCCTCTCGAGTTTCCTGTTAGCGTTCTAAAGCAACTGTGGCTATGAATGGCATACAGACATGGACAGATCGAGAGGGGACAGCAGGAGGGAGTGCCATGCAGTGGGGGGGAAGGGGGGGGAAACTGCGCCGACGTTCGTCTGGAAAATCTTCAGAAAACCCAGCGAACCTCAAACCCAGATTGAAACCCTCGTCACTTACTAGCCTTGGCATGGAAGACGATCATCCTAACTGTAGCACCACGTGACCCTACAGAATAGAGCACTCGCGGATTGCATTTTTGAGAAAATGTTGTTATTAAAGCCAAATAGCCAGTAATTGTTTCATACAACAGGAACTGTAATTGTGAAATAAATGTTATGTACACTTTGGGCTTTTCGAAGATGTTACGTATTTCTGTATTAACATAATGTATTATAATACAGTATAAGTATTATGTATTATAATACACATTTGCCAAAAAGTATTTGCATACGTATTATAATATGGTTTTCTTGGCGTATTGTATCATATATGTGCCAACCGGCTCTATACCCACGGAATGACCACGACGAACAGCTCCGCCCGCTACGCCACGTGGCGCGAGCGTGATCCTTCAAAAAGAACATCGCGCCATGGACGTAGCCCCAGTTCTTCGAGGCGCTGACAATAAAACGCATTGCTAACCGCCTCTGCCTTGTCACGTCTCGTATACAAAAAAATAATCTTACCCCCACCCCTGGCACCTGTGAGTGGTACGGCCCAATAAGTGGTTGCGGGGCAATATATCAACATGTGAGGTGGCTTAGAAACCTAGGAACTGGTAACCAATGAGAGGAATAAACAAATAAGCGATTGAGGTGGTCTGGATGGTGGAGTGGGTATAATGCAAACGCATTATAAACGAATTTCTGCAAAAGATCTGCGGTACTTTTATTGCTGCAGAGGCTCCGGTGTTGTGACGCCAATCTCCAAAGAGTGAGAGGGCGGCGCTCAGAGGAGGAGGACGCCGTCCAGACGCTCATAGTGCCAAGGCATTCCTTTTCTCAAGGCCGTTGTTTGGCTGTGTAGGGAATGACGTTTTCGCCTTTTTCCAGAGAGGGAATTGCGGCATACTCCCAACATCCGGTGTCTGTGTCGTGTATTACGTCGAATATAGCATTCAAACCAGACTTCGAGGTAACTCGTTACTGTAACTAAGTTCCTTTTTTTTTTTTTTGTAACTTGTAACTTAACTCGGTTCTTTTGCGCCATGACTTTCAGAGGACCTCGTTCCTTTTTCTGGTAACTGTGCCAAAGTAAGTTAAGTTCCAAGTTACTTTTAATTCGCTTTTCACTCACGTGCACATATTTTCTTGCTTTCTCTCCGGTTTCTTCTAAGCGTGCTGCATTCCTCCGCAGGTAACTGAAGGATTTAACTCAACTGCTCACGCGCGCTGCACCTTCGTAATGCTATTTTGTGTCCGAAGTAACTTCGAAGTAACTCGTTCTTTTTTTAGGTAACTCGGTAACTGCGAGTTACATTTCAGTCTGAAGAACTTTGTTATTAACTTTTTCAGACGGTAACTTAACTCGTAACGAGTTTTTTTTTTTTTTTTTTTGACGGGTAACTTCTCAATCTATTACTCAAACTCAAACTATGACCAAACTTTTAAAAAAAACTCAAACTATGCCGCTATTTGGGAGCGTGGGATTTTCGATACCGTGGTACACGAGGAATCACCTGACAGTATAGTTTCCAAGTCGACTGGAACGGACCCTGGAACGGATGCGACCCTCCCTTTGCCTACTCACATCATCTTTGGCGTGCTTGGGAAACTTGTTCTCGATGTACAGGCGTCCAATGACGTCAGGCGCGATACCGTATGAGCTTCCCACAGATCCGAGGCATCTTCGCCATCGAGCCGCTCGCTTTGTCACACCATACGTAGCTCGGCTCAGATTGAATGCCATCCTACCGAGCGCTGGAACAGCCACTGGCCCGAAGCTCCGAACCATTCGCCAACCTATATAGTTGTGTATACTGCTCCTGTAAGAAGTTGGAGTAACAAAATTTGCTTCACTTTTCGGTACATCTCGCACGAATTGTATCTGTCAACAGCGCGACGCTCGTCTGAGGGATCAGTAACTTTCTACGGCCTTCAATGGCGCGCACAACTCCCGACGAGCGACTAAATTGACATAGAGCCCGACAGCATTCGTTCACAAGCCATTGCTGACGTCAGCTGACGTCAGCAGACGGGCTCCAAGGTGAGCCGTTCTAGGTGTCCAAAATCAACTATTTCCACCTCCGATAAAATTCCAGCACCCCTTTGCATCCTCCGCAAAATCCCTGTTCTAAATCTCGGTCCGAAGTCATCTCAAGTCTGACGACGCTGGACACGATCAAGGAGCAGCGCCCGCTTGCACGAAACGGACTTAGTGTAAAACTTAACGAGTTTCCCACTTAGTGTAGCGCCGGAGCTGCAAGTGGCTTGCACGAAACGTTTACAACACTAAAGTGGTGGCGCTAGCTCCGTGCAATTTAGGACGCTCTGCAAGGGCCCTATAGGAGCACCCTAAATTACCCCACTAAAGCTTAGGACTAACATGTCAGCGGCTATGAACCGTGTAGCGAGGATTCGTCGTCGGCACCAACTCTATCTCGCAATACGGTACGCGTTTTCCTCGCAGTACTAACAACGTCTCATATTTTTATGCTGTGGGTGCCGTACGTTTTGTGTGTTTCGTTAGTAACATCTCTCAAAATGATCGCCGTGGAGGTACCTCTCACCGGCATTGCCGGTGGAGATAATCTCTCCATCATCAAGCAATTCGAGACATACTTATGGCCTCAGGCTTTATTTTATTTAACGAAGGTACGCAACAAGTGACCTAACGCGTTCTTGCAGCTGCAACGATATTACAATACCTTATTTTGGTTCTACAAACTGTTTACGTACGACGGCAGAAGCAGACGACTTCCCACAATCCAAACATGTAGTGACGCACGACTTCCTGGGATGAGCTCCGAAAGTTATCTTTCGACCAATGACAGCCTCCGAAAACTGCTACAGCTCGTAGCCACGATCCACTTTAGAACACTTGGCTTCGGGCGTTCCTCGAAGTGTTCGTGCAAGGCAACCCTAAACCTAGTGCACTAATGCATTAGTGCAACAGTTGTTAAGTGTTACACTTCGGAAGGTTTCGTGCAAGCGGGCCCAGATCTTGTGTCTTCAGTTACTTTTAAGGCCAGACCAACCTGTTTTCAGGAAATATTCCGAATATATCACGATTGGTTTGTTAATATCCTAAAGTACTCGGGAAGCAGTGAAACGAATGTCTTGTGTATGACACTTAATAATATTTAAAAAAAATGTAATGACCACGAAGGTGTTGTGCAGGTTTAATCATGTGATGACCGTTGTACCTTTGAGAACGGGTGTCTAAGAATAACAAAGTCAATGTCGCACTTTGCAGGGTTTCTCAAAAACAGAAAGCTAAAGAAGACGAAAAGGCGCTTTCGAAATCAGTTACTGAACCACATTGGCTCGATGTATTCTTTTTCCTTCGAGTTTTCCGTGGCTCTTTTTTCTTTTTTTGTCCGAAGAACGAAACAGAACCAACCGCACGTGATCTCAGGAGTGAAACGCATAGTTAAGCTGTGTACAACCCTCTTTGTCAGCTCAGTAAACTTTCTTGCTGTCCTTCCCGATTCATCACGAAAGCTCTTGGGTCTAAACAGGTTTTGACGTTCCGAAGCGTTCGAAACGTTTTCGTGTAGTGTCGCGATGATAGACATTCTACCACACAAAGACAACATTCCTTCTCTTCGTAGATTTTACTGATAGGCCTGCATCTTTCCTTCGTTTTTATCTCAGTCGGAATGAGTTACTTCCGTTCCCTCGTAGTCTCTGAAGCAACTCATTACGAGTTGCATGTATCGCACTGCCAACACTTTACTTGAAAAGCTTCTCAAAGGCTGATGAAAGATGAAAGTCACTGAAAAGGTTAGCCAACTGTAGGACTCGAACCCACATCTTCTGAATTACCGGTCCAGGACTCTACCAATTGAACTAAGCTAACACGCCTTCCCAGCGACTTCCAAGGGAGCGTCATCTAAAGGGACAAACCAGCCACTCTCTCTCACTCATCCTCATTTCACTCTTACATTTTTGCTCCCTCATACACGCATTCATACGACGGGATCGACGCAGGCGGCAACTGTTGAACATGAAAGAACTGATGTTCTGAAGCTGGAACAACATAGAAAGGACAAGTACTTATACAAAGCCTCAAATTGCCTAAGAAATTAACGATGAAAGATGAAAGTCACTGAGAAGGTTAGCCAGCTGTAGGCTCGTACCTGGTTCGAGTCCTACAGCTACTTTGTTCCAGCCTCATAACATCAGTTCTCTCTTGTTCTCCAAGGCTGTCTGTTTGACGTCTTCGGCTATATGGCGTCCAGTGTCGTCAATATATGACGCTGCTTGGACAAATAATCTGACCTATTTGTAGCTAAATGTTGTCGTAAAAATCCATCCTTTTTCCCGTCATCAAAATGTGCTATGTGGAAGAGTGTCTAGTTACGTTGTGTCATCCCAACACGTCCAGTTACTTACACAGAGTGGATACGTGATAGGGTTTTTTTAGCATTTGCCATTCGTCGAACCAAAATCGATGTGCGCTTCACTACCCATTTCTACAGGACACTAATTGTAGGTGAATCCACATCTTACGATAATGCGCGATGAGATATCATAATTTTTGGTAATTCTACAACAGTTTGATTATTGAAGGGCTGAAAGGCTACGCGTACCTGTTGACACTATTCACCAGATTCAGGAGTGCTTCGATGTAGTCCAGTCCGCTGACGATTATTTGGTGATCCTCTTGTAAGGTGATATTTACTTCATTGAAGATGCGATTCAAGTAGTCCAACCATTCGAACTACATGCGCAAACGAGGCAGTAACTCAATAAAGAGCAAAGAAGAAAATGAACTGCACTTACGCTTGGAAACCTTTCCTTCAGGTCTGAGATGTTCATTCGCGTAAAATCATCTTTGATGACTTTGTTCTTTTTGGTGGCATTTTTTATCTGTAAAGGTGACATACATTGCACAAGTGACAAGGTTCTGACATGTGAACACGGCAGACTGGTAACTACCAAGACGAATATTCCCATGTTGTTGAGTCGTGTCATGCTCTGTGAACCGCTGGAATGAATACCTTGTGGTACTTTCATAGATAAAGAAGTAGGCCGATTTCCTGAATATGGCCATTGAGGAACCTCAGCCAATCATCGTTCATGCTTCAGTTATGTTTTTGTGGCGCGGATCACGGTACCGAGACGTATACTGACATGTCCGGTGCGATATCATTTCTCCAGGTATCCACCGGGACATTTCGTTAAAGAATTTTATTGCACCGGATCGACTCGTTCAGGCTGAATAGATTGTAGGATGCAAAACTAAGTGATGCTTCCATTACCGTGCATTCAATGACAAGTGCGTTATGAATCCTTTTCTTCCCCAGTGCTCAACGACACCGGGAAAAAAAACGAAAATTTTGAGAAAAAAACAGTGTTTTTTTTCCTCGTCCCCGGAAAAATTGCCCAAAATTTCCAGGCGACAAAAATTCAAAAATGTTATTTTTCGTGCCTTCGATGCGTTCCAACCCGCCAACAGTGCCTTAGGTGCCTCTAATCCGCCAACAACCACCAACTTAGAGCTCCGTCTGGCTGCTCCAAGCGATCGCCATCGCGTTCACAAAATGTCGGAGTTCTGGTCGGTGGTTGTTCCAATTACCTATCGCTGAGTAGTCACCAGTCTCATGGCATGCTCTGCTCTGCATTTATGCCTAGAGGGTGAACACTACTGAAGCTTCTAGCTCATTGTATGGTGTGGCTTGGCCGGCAATGCTTCGACTCAGCAGTAACCGCGTTTGTTTCCACTCTTCCAATTTTTCAGAAAAAAAAAACGAAAGAAACAGTTTTTTTCGAGCGATCCAAAATTTCCGGAAATTTTGCATCTCTATCAACGACGACATCGAAGTCTGACAGACGTGTATCGCGCAATTAAGTGCAACACACGGATATAATAGCAACAGTCGTCCGACAACGAAGCGTCATTCGCTGAAATCGCATATTCCAACGCCAACTAAAAATATTCACCGGTGAGTAACTAAAGGGGCACTAAATTTGAAAAAAAACGAAAGTTCCCGTCACCATGGCGATAACGCAAAAGGAATCGTGTTCGTCCGTTGCGCAGTGTGTAGTTGAAACATTAAGAATGGTGCCAATTCGGAGGTTCCTCATTCCCTTATCCGGATCTGCGACGCCACCTACAGTGCACCCATTTCGGGCACGGAAATATGTGCGGAAACATCCTATTCTTGCATATCTTTGTTGAATCAATGCCGTACGCAAGGGCATCGGAAGGTGGGGGCAGAGGAGGAGGTCTCCCCTCCCCCCCCCCCTTCCTGGACTTCCCATTTTTCATATGTACGTGTCATCCGAGACAAAGTCGCTTTCGGCTCTGTTAACACGCAGAGTGAAAACAAATACCCGAAAAGGTACTATCCACCCAATTATCCTATATGATACGGTATGTGCGAACCTGCTGCGCGACTAGTAGCGACACGCGATTCGGTATATCAAGAACGCGAGGTGGACTCCCCGTACGCGTTAGGTCCATCACATAACGTAGAGAAACGGGGTAGTTGGTAAGTCATTACTTCAGGGTTCTCTGCAGCAGAGAGAGACACAGAATGTGTAAGCACACCGTCCCTTGATCTAAAACAAGCTGTGATAATGTATCTCGGTAATGATTCCTAGTCTTCACGTGCCCTAATGTTCCTGGTGATCACGTGTTTGCGATATGCCTACGCCATGGAAATTACCCATTTAAATGTGTCAACAATAAAATTTTGCGTTAGTTGTGAGTACGCAGTCTTCCTGTCTCTTTCTTCTGTCCTTGTCTCTCGACTGCAAAAAAAAAAGAACCTGAAGAAGGTCCATCACAGTCAGATTGCATGGACGAGTCGTTTCCAAGAAACACATCAGTGGCTCCTCTGGGTTGGGTTAGATTATGGCTCGCCCCCACTGCCGCGAGGAACTTCCGACGTCTCTGGCTGTACGAGAGTAGCGCCGACTTGGCTGCGACGCGTACAGATGCATCTCGCCGACTTGTCCTTATCCCATAGCGCCCGTTAAGAGGGGATACCACCTCCGGCGGCCCCATGTATTTTCTATGGGACAAACTTTGCAGTCTCTTTCGGTAAATAATGAACCGATTTTCACGAGACTGGTCTTGTTGGATAGCATTCGGAAATGCGCTTTGTCGCTCCAGGAAAAAGTATTGCTTTTCTCAAGACATTTTTCTAAACCCGTTATTGAAGTACAAAAAATTACCAAAATTGGAAACTCAAGCTTTGACACGCTCTGATAAAAAAACTAAGAGACCTATGCGGAAATTTTCCTGGAGCGGCAAAGCAAAAATCTTTCTAGAGCATTTTAACATGAGGATCATCCACATCCGATTATCTGTTCTCTCGATATATGATAAAATGTGAAGGTTGGTAGCGCGCTGCATTTTGCGCCTCCCTGTGGCGCCATATCGCGGGCTAAAGGGGTACAAAGAATCCCTCCGCCACACAACAGCGTAAATCCAACACCCTATCCTAGATTCCCTTTCCTGAAAGGTTCCATTCCCTCTGATGAAGTCTTTGAAACAGCTCTTTTTGGGATGTTAGGTAAGGGAATGACAAAAGCGTCTGCTGTTTGGGATTGTTGGAGATAGTATGTGTGTCGCAATCTCCCAGTCTCTTCCCTGCCTAGGGTTTTTCCGACCTGATCGGTATGGCAATGCAAGTTTTCCGGCAGGCAAGTCTGCAGCTATGTCGATCACCCTTGTTTGTTTTCTGTGCACAGTGGCCGCCAATCTTTCGGTGAAAGGACCATGTATCCTACTTTTATATGGTGCTGTCTTTGAAAGCATACAAGTTTTTAATTGCACTGAGTATGAAAATCGGCACTGCCTTTGTTATTAGTTGCTCCGGTGCAGGGGTTTAGGAAAAAATGCCCCCACCCCCCAAAAATCAAAATGCCACCGAAAAAATTATCAGCTGGAAGAAATGTGCACAAAAAAATGTCCCCTGAGGGCCATCCAATATTGATGCGCGTGGGCTTGTTCACTTTGGACGTCGGCTTTTTGCTACAGTGTGAATAAACACGGGGGAGGGGGGATATGAAGATGAATTAAAGAAAAAGGGAAAAAAGGAAAGGTCAACCGAAGCGAGTAGTCGTACATTCTGTTTGAATTCCGAATCAAACATGCAATTCAACGTTCGAATTCCTAATCGCATCGATGTCTCTTCCAAACCGAACACATTTCAATAATTGATTGATTGATTATTTAAAAGAAAACCAGGGAGAATAATGTCGAAGCTGCACACGTTAGACTAGAGGGCATAAAATAATGTGAGCGCTGCTCCAGCATGGAAAGCAACGGAGGGCACGAAACGTCTGTGTAAATTGTAGCAAGATAAGCTGAGTTGATAAGGAAATTTAAAGATTACGTCCGTTTCATGCTGAATAATGATTTCGCATGTGGTGGGCACCATATGCGTACGGGTGTAGGAAAAAATGGTCGACAAAAAATGACCCCTCAAGCAGTCTTGTGCCCGTTGCTCGACAAAAGTAATTGATTACCGTTACCGTTACTTCTACGCAAAAGCTAATTGATTACCGTTACCAATTACTGGACTCCAAATGTGATTGAGTAACGAGTAGAAAAGTAACGCGTTACTCCGGTCGTTACTCTACATTCACGCAAATTATACCCGTCCTTGTGTGCCCCAAGAAAAAAAAAAAGGAGAAAAGAAAGAAAGAAAAGGAAAAGAAAAAGCTGTTCAACAGCGGAACAGCTGGAGAACAGCAAAAAACACAAACACGTAGAAGAGGTAGATCTGTACGGCTACTGTATTTATGGCCCCGGAAGCCATTGACCCGATTGTGGGAGAACATTTAGTGGAACTTCCCCATGACTCACTAAACCACAAAAGCTTCATGTACCACACCTCTGGTGTAGGAAGGGATTAGGGTGAGAGACCCTGAGATTCCAGAACGTTATTACAATGACCTCCGGTTGCTATAGTAGAAGTAGAGTCACTAAAAAAGAAGAACGGCCCAACTAAGGCTGACGGGCTTGACTTGGTGCATAACATCAGAAAGACAAGTTAATCTCTGCCAGAAAAGTAACCAATTACTGGGTAATCGATTACTCGGAAAAGTCATTGATTACTGGAAAAATTACTTTCACAGTAAACTAACTGATTACTCGAAAACTTAATTTCACGGTAAAGTAACTGATTGCTCTAAAAATACCTCAGAAAAGTAATTGATCACAACTAACGCAATTACTAGTAACGAGTTACGCACAAGTCTGCCCGAGAGTACTGCGTGGACAAAAATGCAGGGGCGTAGTTGCAGATCGCGGGTGTAGGACAAAATGTCCCCAGCTGCCGTCACTCAGCCGTCTGCCAGTCCTCAACTGCGTTCTTGTTCGGCGGATTAAAAAATCAGATTACTCAGATTTTTTTTCATTTAAATATGATGAATATTGATTAAATCACTGAGTTGATTTTTGTCTTCTAAGACAGATCTTCACCTCATGGCTTCCGTGTGCCACCTCGTAGTAGCGAAATCACTTTTTGAGCACATACAAAGAAGGGCGTCTAGACTTCTAACAGTGCGGCTAACAGTTACTAGCTAATGCAAATGGAGATCTATTTGAAAACTATATATTATGAATTACACCGAATAGTAATAGGAAAAAGAAATAACTGGAGAAGTTTTACGCTCGTGGAATGACCACCCGCCATGTGTAACCAAATTGTTTGCCAGTGTGCCGGAGAGCCACTGAAGGGGTCACGTGACGCTGTTTGCGCTAAAAGTCACTGAAGTATAATATATTTCAGGCTGTGGTTCATTTCCAGGCTCAGTCTCATCTTCCCCAGCGTCTCCAGTTCTAATTTACCGGTACTATTCGAATTCAAACATAACATAAGGGAGGTGATTTAAATCTTGATTAATATTCATTACTTAAATCGCGATTAAAATCGGTGATTTAAATCTGGCTGATTTAAATCAATCAACCCTGCACATGATAGCATGAAAAACATTTGCCACATTTGAGGTACCAACGGCTGTGCAACCGGACGGCATCTGGGGACATTTTCGGGGACGTTTTGTCGGAAGCCTATCAAAAGGCCGAAAATCATAACGCCGAACTATCATAAGGCCGAAAGTCAAAAGGCCGAAAAATCAGAACGCCGAACTATCATAAGGCCGAAAGCCAAAAGGCCGAAAAATCATAATGCCGAATTGTCAGAAGGCCGAAAGTCAAAAGGCCGAAAAATAATAAGGCCGAGCAATGAGAAGGCCGAAAGTCAAAAGGTCGAAAATCAGAACACTGAACCGAACACCGAAATAAAACGGCCAAAGAAGCAGAAGACCTAGTGTAATCATCCCTGTGAACGACCACTGAAAGGGAATTTTCTTTTCATTTGAAAAAAAAAAAAAAAGCAATAAACTATAACCTCGTATCGCTAACCTAATTAGCAATAATCTATAACACGTTTACTACAAAGAGAAAGTGTGTGGTAGCCTGGTAGGTGAATGCCAGTGAATGACTTGAATCACCCACTGAATCAATTGTAGAGGAGGTGGTGTTTCCCTACATTTGGTACCCCGAACCTGATTGCCACCGTGCACCATAAACACACAATAACACAGTGGTTCATATCTCTGATTTTCCTTTTTGTTTTGCCCTAAGTTATCGAAAGTACTTTATTAATGCGACGTTCGATGAAACGATTTATTTGCTGTATTAATTCCCAACAAGTTTATTCTATTTAATCTGTAGAGCCAATTTTTTTATCGCAGTTGGAATACCAGTTCTCTTATCCTGGGTTCCTCATTTGTCGGCGTTTCGATAATTCGGTTTTGTGACTTTTCGGCGTTGTGATTTTTCGGTGTTTTGATTTTTCGGCCTTCTGGTTTTCGGCCTTATGATTGCTCGATGTTTTGATTTTTCGGCCTTTTGAGTTTCGGTCTTTTGATAATTCGGCCTTGTGAGTTTCGGCCTTATGATTGCCACCCCGTTTTGTCCGGGGACATTTTTTCCGGATCCCGCAGATCGCCGATGAAGCACCTCAAAGCCGACCGAGTGGTACCATTCGATCTTACGATTTGTTGAAATTGGGAGACGTAGGTTCTTGTTTCTTTTCTGCTTCTTCTTCTTTCATGTGTTAATGGATTAATGAAATCTATATTTGATTCAGCGTTCAACATAAAATCGATATGACTAGCTGCACTAGTTCGCTAGCGATCGTTCGCTGGAAGCTAGTATTTTTCATCTGTTGGTCAGACTTTTCTGTGTCGATGTTTTATGGATAATAAAAGCTGTACACACATTTATTCAATTGTTTCATTGCCCTTACAACTCCGCTTCGGCTAATGATACGGTTAATCTACAATTGAAGGACAACTAAAAAACCTTTATCTGATCAAAAGCTCGAGAATACTATATAGGAAAATATTAGTATCCAGGTTGAGTTGTGAACTACATCCAACGACACCCACGTACAGTGAGCGTGAAATCGGAGCCTCAGGATATGCGATTCATTTCATTGGTACGAATACAGAAGGTAATGCGCCATTTTGCTTACTACGCTGTAGTACTTCCTTTTATAAAAGAACGCGGCTACCATTTTTACATCACATTTGCAAGATATACGTAAAATGCAACAGGACGTTGGAGGATCGGTGAGTAAATGTCTGGTGAGCAATTGTCCGCTCCACTTTCGGGGGATGTGCAGAACGTTTTCTACGTTGTAGTGTTAGAAACAGCGCAGCAATTCTTTTGACCTCAGACCACCGTCAAATTGCTAATTTTCGTAGGTCAGAAGTAGTTGAATGCGCAAGTTACAGCAAACGCACACACACAAAATATAGAAATGTATTTTATAAGAATGGAGATAAGAACTCGTTCCTGGACATTTCATGGAGCACGGTTTCATCGAACGCCATTTCCTCGAATGAACGTTTCACCAAACGCAGATTCACCGAAACCGAAAATCGAAAAAGACTGCAGATGCATACTATAAACAACGTTGAACTAAGGTTTTATATGGCTGTTAATTCAATATTTTTCGTTGTACCATGGGGAAATTATCTCCGTAGCACCCGCAGATTTCGGGTAGCTTACGCGCACATATCGCGATCCCATTTCAGATATTTCCCTACCAATGAAAAAGGTGCCCAGAAAATGTAGAGGTTGCTCCCAGCTTGGGGTCAATTTTTTTTTTTTCAATATGTGTCCTACTGGTATGCGTGATTGTTCCGCACTGTTCTATTCCGCTGTGCTGTTCGTGAATGACAAAGATATGAAAATAACCAGTGGTCTCCCCTCTTCAGCTAAAAAAACAAACAAAAAAAAAAGAAGAAAAATTTCGCATATTCGTTTCGAATACAGCTATTTATAATTCGTTTCGCATGTAGTGCCCCTGCGAATTAATTTCTATCGGAATGAAGTTCACCAGGGCGCCGACAATCGCTCATCGGACAAGAGCTCACCCAACGATATCGCTCACATTTTTACCGTCTGCGACTCTTTTACTGCCATGGCCTTTTCTTTTTCTTCTGTGGGTTCATATTCTAGGACCATTTATTCCGTCACCCATAAGTCAGACATCGAATAGGACGAAGGTATGACATTGTAGTAGAAGTTCTAAACAAAAGTGTTTTGTCGCCTATTTGTGTCCCCCTGCCCGATTGTGACCGTTTCCAATAAAGGAGAAATAAAAAAATGGTATGAGACTCGTAAACATCAAGCATAGACATGAGAGAACTAAGATGTGGGTTCGAGTCCTACAACTGGCTAACCTTTTCAGTGACTTTCTTCTTTCATCGTTAATCAAGCATAGGTTCGCTTGCGTGTGTGTTTTGCAGATTGGAGAAATTTTATATGGTAATGTAATCAATCAATCAATCAATGCACCACACTTTTTCTGTGAATACACAGCACTTGGCTTTACGAAAGCCTAGCTTCTATCTGCGAAATGTTTTGCAACTCCCAGCCAAAGAAACATCAGCAGGTCAATATAATTTTAAAGAAATAAGCGCGGCGAACGAAACGTAACACTTCGACTTTGCGTGCTGGTGTCGAAGAACTCAGACATGGAAAGCTTAGGAAAGCTAAGATAACATCAACCCCAGAAGTCAGGAGATGCAGTCCACAAAGAGACAATGAAGAAGAATTCGCCTTGGTCGGACCTGTCTTTTTTCCTTTAGCTCAGTTGACCTTGGCAACCCACACATGACGGGAGATCCCTGCACCTCAATAGTCAAGGAGGTCACACGTGTTTATGGAACTACACAATCCCGCGGAGGAGAAACTCGTAACAGGGGTATTGATTAGAGCTTTCACCTTGATGAGACCCGGATGTTTGTGTGGCGCCATCTACATGCGACAAAGTCGTGAATCGGAGGTGGCTCCTCGGTGATATCCCCTCTTAAATGCATCGCTTCGGCACGTGGTGGTGGTGCTGGTGATGGTGAAAGGGCTCGCCGTTGTCGGCCTCACAGAGGTGGGCAACGTAATGACTGACGCCCTGGGGGAATGTGCGTCCTGGGCCGACTTCTACGGGAACTGCGCCGACATATGTGTGAAATCGTCTAAGGAAAACCCAGGAAAAAGCCCAGACAGCACAGTCGGCACCGGGATTCGAACGCGGGTACCTCCAGTTGGCCCGCGATTCGCCACGAGCTATTTCCGCGAGCCTACCACAGCGGCTTTTCAGTGCGCGAACTTCGAGTATAACAACAACGATCGCTATGTTAAAGTTGAAGACCGGAGCAGGTCGGCTTGCGCATGTGGCCTCGTGCTGCTCGCCATTCACAACGACGTGATAGTGACGCCGGCGCCAGGACTCGCACAACCGATGTGGTGTACCGAGAATTCGCAAGAACAAACAACTACGTCCAGTAAGAAGAATCGTGTGACTTGCTCCAGCGAAATACGTTCATCTAACGAATTTACGCTAAAAAGGAAACGTCGGCCAGCGCGAAAACAGAATATAAATAAGATCGCCTGACCCCAAAGATGACGTTTCCCACGACGTGGGGCCTGGACAACATGGCCATTTTGTCACTAAAAACCGCTTTAGGGTGGTTACAAAATCTTAACCTTGTGCCCTCCGAGTGCACTACCCGCTGCGAGCCGAACAGTACACGTCAGATTTCAGATGCGTGCGCACCTGAAGCCATTGTTGGGGCTGTGATAATTGGGCTGTTCTGTAAATTATGAAGTCCATGCGTCTCTTCCATGTTCTACAACGTACTGTTCTTGACAAAAATACGACTTCGAGTGGAACAATTCTTGCTAGACCCATACGTCATCTTCGTTGGAAGCTGGAATATTTCGTCATTCTGACGTATTCATTCGTCATTTTGACGTGAAACTCCTAGTTCCACGCACCTCTCAGTCGCCGTTCACCGCGAACTAAAGCGTAATTGTGGTTCTTCCTACGTTGGAGTCAGTGGCGTTGCCGCGGGGGGCTAGGGGATCTCGAGCCCTCCCCCCCCCCTATCTGTCACAGACCGACCCACGTAACTTGTGTAAATCTGAGGAGAAAAATGAGAAAAATAATATATATGGGGGGGGGGCAGCGTGACGATTGCAAAGGTTCTTGCAGTTACCGAGCTACTTGAAATCTCGTGAGGCGACCTCACAGCTCATGATGTAAACGAGTTATTAAACGTTCAAATATTCTGTATTTTCATCTCTCATGAGAGAATTGATGTTCTGAGGTTGGAACAACATAGAAGGGACAATTACATACAAAGCCTCAAATTGCCTAAGAAATTAACGATGAAAGATGAAAGTCCCTGAAAAGGTTAGCCAGCTGTATGACTCGAACCCACATCTTCTGGATGTAAGCGTGAAACGAGGATGAGTGAGAGAGAGTGACTGGTTTGTCCCAGGTCCCCCAAACTCACCTCGGAAAAGCGTGCAACGAAGAAGGCCGCCACTAGATACCCCACTGTTGCCGTTTCGGATCACTTCAGCGCGCTAAGTTTAGCGGCAAAATGTTTTTGTTGTTTCTGCGAATGAATCTAGTCTTTATATGTCCAAATAATACGCGTATAACAACTTTCTGTGTCGTGTTTCACTTTCTGGTCCCGTTTTTAAACGTGTTGAGCGATCGGAAGGATCTAGTGCACGGCTGCGTGCATCACATAGCGTACCTGTCGTACCAGGCGCCGCAGGCGCAGTCGTCCATTTCTCCTTCGGTGACTTGGCCTGGCTTGGATTGTGCTTCAACTGGATCTTTAGCGCGCTACAATTCAACGCAAGCCAACGTCTGGTAACAATGGGGTATCTAAGGGCGGCCTCCGGCATTGCACGCATCGGGATAGGAACAAATACATGGGAAAATGGCGACCTTGGGGGACCTGGTTTGTCCCTTCAGATGACGCCCCCTGGAAGTCGCTGAGAAGGCGTGTTAGGTTAGCTCAATAGACCTCTACCTGTTTGTAAACAAATGACGTCATAATGTTCGATAGCGCCACGAGTTTCGTAGAGTTGAACTACGTTCAAAGCTAGTGACGAACAAGGTCGTGCCCGAAAGCCACGGTCTTGAGGGGATTACGATGGTCTCTGAAAAGGACGCGACCTTCGGTCCTACTTTTATTTCAATAGGAGGCAGCATTCCTGGAACCCAGCCCTCCCATTCTGATCTGTTTTGGTTTCGGTGTGTCTACCAACGTCATGATGACGTTTCTTCGGTAAAGGTTTATTGGTAGAGCCCTGGACCGGTAATCCAGAAGATGTGTGTTCGAGTCCTACAGCTGGCTAACCTTTTCAGGGACTTTTTTAATTTCAAGAAATTTATTTTTTAATTATACTTTGAAAATTGCCGAGCGAGCCTCGCCTTATTATTATTTTTAGAGAAATATGCAGTCCTCTACGGATAATCACAGACCCAACAAAAACTATGGGCAGTATCGCAACAGAAATAGTGAAAAAAAAAAGAGTAAAAATCCCGCTTCAGCCCCGCCTGCTCGATTGTCGCAAAGAAGAGCACACGGGAGATGCGGGGAGAGGAGGAAGTGTTCCCGCCTCTTGTTTTATCTTTCTTTCGCCCGCTTTGACCTTGATGCCGGTGACAACCGTCTTATCACAAAGAAAACAAAAGAACCGAGTTATCACAAAGAAGGCAAAAGGCTGGGACACTTCTTCCTCTAGACGCACATGTGGCGCGCGCTTCTTTGTTAAAATAAAGCCGGCGGAGCTTGAAGCGGAATTTTTACTATTTTTTTTCGACTACTTTAGTTGCGGTACTGTGCATAGCTTTTGTTGTGTATGTGGCGTTGCGTCTGAGGTTCGCTTGGTAATTTTCAAAGTTGAATTGACAGGAATAAATTCCTAAATGGCGGCAATAGTTCCCAGAAGGTAATTGCCGAAAGGCCCAAAATACTCCGACGGGTACGTCGCCAGTCACAATTTTTTAATACCCCTGTCACACGAGCATTTTCGATCCTGCTCGACCGAACCTGCTTGAACCCAATGCAGATCGGATGGTGCTACACGGCCGCTTCCAAGCAGGATCGAACTTTGATCCTGCTTGACTCAAGACAGTTCCCATAACAGGATTGAGAATTTGAAGACGGCTCGACGGCCGCCATTTGCATCCCCGAACACGGTGAACTGTCATAACTTAAGACGGACATGCGCGCGAAGCTACAAATGATGCTTACATCGGTATACGATAAAACCACTAATATCGCTGTTATATAGGAAACGCGAAATTAATGAGTTCCGTTTATTCATTTGCCTATATTCTCGACACCGTCAACGATTCAATGCGCATTGAAAGTGGCCGTGTAGCAGCGTCAAAACTCGAGCGTGCTCGGGAAGTTCGATGCAGATCGGATTCGAGAAAGATCGAAATGCCCGTGTGACAGGGGTATAACACTTTAGGTGAAGCTCCCTGTATGCTGAATGTGGCTCAGTTTATAATTCGAAATGGTGATTAATTTATAACTCGAAATAGTGATGGCTAGGATGTTCTAAATGAGTATTTTGAGAAAATTTAGTTGCAGTGTGAAGTGTGGCAGATGGAGATTAATACTACAGAGTAACACTAAATGTCACAACTAAGAAATCACACTTAATATGTCAATATACGAGTCAATACTACGCCCTAACACAATAACTATCTTTGAATATCTTGGCATAAATATAACCGGCAACATGAAACGGGATGCTGACATGGAGTGCTATTCACACAAAGACGTTAGATGGCGCGACAACGTTTCTGGACGTTTTGGCGACGCACGTTAAACGGAAGTGTTTGTCCTTGACTATTGAGCGCTACTTAATCTGGAATATTAAATGCTCAGGAAATCGTTACACAAGATGCTTACTTACATCTGAGATGTTCTTTTCAAATCTGATGACGTCCAGTACAATCTTCGCCACATCATGCACACTTGCGTTTAAGTGGAATGCATATATAGAGTTTGAGATAAGCTTGATGTATGCCATGGTAGCTGGAGAGAGTTTACTTGTTCCGTTCCGCAGAGCCATCATAGGTTCATCGTGTAATCCCGTTACACTTACAGGGGGATCCAGCTGCAGAAAGAAACGGCACAAAAAACAACCACTAAACCAGCAAGCAAGCAACCGCAAGGTATGTGTGCTTGTAGCTAAATGTACACGTTTCTCATTTTTCTTTTCTTGACTTCGAAGGCTTCTGTTCTTCTAATGCACTGGCTTCATATGCACACCTCATGACGACATAAGACCCAAGCAACTGTTGAGGTACAGCTTCCTGCAGCGTTAACTTGAACGCGGCTACAGCTGACGGAGCAATTGGAGAGCCACCCTATCGGCGTTTAGTAGAACTAGAGAGAAAGAGAAAGAGAGAAGCGTCCTCCTCCTCCCGATAACCCTCCTCCGCGCATTGCGAGCGGAGCGTCTTCTTCCTTTAAAACCAGGTCCCCCAAACTCACCTCGGAAAAGCGTGCAACTAAGAAGGCCGCCACTAGATACCCCACTGTTGCCGTTCCGGATCACTTCAGCGCGCTAAGTTTAGCGGCAAAATGTTTTTGTTGTTTCTGCGAATGAATCTAGCCTTTATATGTCCAAATAAAACGCGTATAACAACTTTCTGTGTCGTGTTTCACTTTTTGGTCCCGTTTTTAAACGTGTTGAGCGATCGGAAGGATTTAGTGCACGGCTGCGTGCATCACATAGCGTACCTGTCGTACCAGGCGCCGCCACTGGCGCCGCAGGCGCAGTCGTCCATTTCTCCTTCGGTGACTTGGCCTGGCTTGGACTGTGCTTCAACTGGATCTTTAGCGCGCTACAATCAAACGCAAGCCAACGTCTGGTAACAATGGGGTGTCTAAGGGCGGCCTCCAGCATTGCACGCATCGGGATAGGAACAAATACATGGGAAAATGGCGACCTTGGGGGACCTGTTTAAAACACCTCTAAGCACGAGTGGGATAGCCCGCAACGCTCTCTCCCTATAGTTCTACTTAACGCCGATAGGGGGGTTCTCCAACTGCTCCGCCAGCTGCCGCCGCGTTAAAGTTAACGTTGCAGCAAACTGTACAGTCTACAAAATACAATTTCCTGTCCCGTGACCTTCAATCGTCGGTGGTCAGGTCACCGACAGTGTTCTTGTCACAGCCTGCGCCGCGGATATACTGTGGACAGCACCGTGTCAGGCTGCGCCGCACCTACGAC